>NC_140038.1:1200000-1800000 GCF_963513975.1 Fringilla coelebs
GCAAGAGGTGGATCTCCAGGAGGCATCCGGCAATTTAAGGCGGTAGGACCCTGAATCATTATAAAGGCCTTTTCCCTGGGAAACAAAACTCACAAGCCACTGTTCTGGGTGTCATTTTTCAGGTCCCACTAGGCACTCTCAAATCAGACTAAGTAAGCACCGGTGCCGCTTAGCGTCTGGGCAAACTCCTGCAAGAGGGGGATCTCCAGGAGCTACCCGGCAATTTAAGGCCGCAGGACCCAGAACCATTATAAAGGCTTTTTCCCTGGGAAACAAAACTCACAAGCCACTGTTCTGGGTTTCATTTTTCAGGACCCACTAGGCACTCTCAAACCAGCCCAAGTTGGCACTGATGCCACCTTGCGTCTGGGAGGCATCCTGCAAGAGGCGGATTTCCAGGAGGCACCCTGAATTTTAAGGCCTCAGGCCCCTGAACCACTGTACAGGCTTTTTCCCTGGGAAACAAAACTCAGAAGCCACTGTTCTGGGTGTCAGTTTTTAGGACCCACTAGGCACTCTCAAACCAGAAAAAGTTGGCACTGATGCCACCCTATGTCTGAGAGGCATCCTTGGGAGGCAGAATTCAAGGTGGCACCCGGCAATTTAAGGCCTCAGGCCCCTGAACCTGTGTACAGGCCTTTTCCCGGGGAAACAAATATCAGAAGCACTGTTCAGGGTGTCAGTTTTCAGGACCCACTAGGCACTCTCAAACGAGACCAAGTTGGCACTGGTGCCAGCTTGCGTCTGGGAGGCATCCTGAGAGAGGCCGAATTCCAGTAGGCACGCTGAATTTAAGGCCTCAGGACCCTGAACCACTCTGCAGGCTTTTTCCCTGGGAAACAAAACTCACAAGCCACTGTTCTTGGTGTCAGTTTTCAGGACCCACTAGGCACTCTCAAACTAGACCAAGTTGGCACGGGTGCTACCTTGCGTCTGGGAGGCATCCTTCGAAAGGCCGAATTCCAGGAGTAACCCGGCAATTTAAGGCCTCAGGACCCTGAACCACTGTACAGGCTTTTTCCCTGGGAAACAAAACTCACAAGCCACTGTTGTTGGTGTCAGTTTGCAGGACACACTAGGCACTCTCTAAGAAGACTAAGTGAGCACCGGTGCCGCAAAGCATCTTGGGAACATCCTGCCAGAGGCGGATCTTTAGGAGGCACCCTGCAATTTAAGGCTGCAGGACCCTTAGCCATTGTACAAGCCTTTTCCCTGGGAAACAAAACTCACAAGCCACTGTTCTGGGTGTCAGTTTTCAGGACCCACTTGGCACTCTCAAACTAGACCAAGTTTGCACTGGTGCCACATGGCGTCTGGGAGGCATCGTGCGAGAGGCCGACTTCCAGGAAGCACCTGGCCATTTTGTGCCTTAGTCCCCTAAACTACTCTACAGGCTTTTTCCCTGGGAAACAAAACTCAGAAGCCACTGTTCTTGGTGTCAGTTTGAAGGACCCACATGACACTCTCAAACCAGACTAAGTGGGCAATGGTGCCGCTTAGCGTCTGGGCAAAATCCTGCAAGAGGCGGATCTCCAGGAGGCACCCGGCAATTTAAGGCCTCAGGCCCCTGAACCTGTGTACAGGCCTTTTCCCGGGGAAACAAATATCAGAAGCACTGTTCAGGGTGTCAGTTTTCAGGACCCACTAGGCACTCTCAAACGAGACCAAGTTGGCACTGGTGCCAGCTTGCGTCTGGGAGGCATCCTGAGAGAGGCCGAATTCCAGTAGGCACGCTGAATTTAAGGCCTCAGGACCCTGAACCACTCTGCAGGCTTTTTCCCTGGGAAACAAAACTCACAAGCCACTGTTCTTGGTGTCAGTTTTCAGGACCCACTAGGCACTCTCAAACTAGACCAAGTTGGCACGGGTGCTACCTTGCGTCTGGGAGGCATCCTTCGAAAGGCCGAATTCCAGGAGTAACCCGGCAATTTAAGGCCTCAGGACCCTGAACCACTGTACAGGCTTTTTCCCTGGGAAACAAAACTCACAAGCCACTGTTGTTGGTGTCAGTTTGCAGGACACACTAGGCACTCTCTAAGAAGACTAAGTGAGCACCGGTGCCGCAAAGCATCTTGGGAACATCCTGCCAGAGGCGGATCTTTAGGAGGCACCCTGCAATTTAAGGCTGCAGGACCCTTAGCCATTGTACAAGCCTTTTCCCTGGGAAACAAAACTCACAAGCCACTGTTCTGGGTGTCAGTTTTCAGGACCCACTTGGCACTCTCAAACTAGACCAAGTTTGCACTGGTGCCACATGGCGTCTGGGAGGCATCGTGCGAGAGGCCGACTTCCAGGAAGCACCTGGCCATTTTGTGCCTTAGTCCCCTAAACTACTCTACAGGCTTTTTCCCTGGGCAACAAAACTCACAAGCCACTGTTCTGGGTGTCAGTTTGCAAGACCCACTAGGCACTCTCAAACCAGAACAAGTTGGCACTGCTGCCACCCTACGTCTGGGAAGCATGCTTTAGAGGCCAAATTCCAGGATGCACCCGGCAATTTAAGGCCTTAGGCCCCTGAACCAGTGTACAGGCCTTTACCCTAGGAAACAAAACTCAGAAGCCACTGTTCTGGGTGTCAGTTTTCAGGACCCACTAGGCACTCTCAAACCAGACCAAGTTGGCACTTGTGCCACCATGCGTCTGGGCAGCATCGTGCGAGAGGCCGACTTCCAGAAGGCACCTGGCCACTTAAGGCCTCAGGACCCTGAACCATTGTTTAGGCTTTTTCTCTGGTAAACAAATCTCAGAAGCCACTGTTCTTGAGGTCAGTTTGCAGGACCCACTTGGCACTCTCAAACCAGATTAAGTGGGGACTGGTGCTGGTTAGCGTATTGGAAAAATCCTGCAAGAGGCGGATCTCCAGGAGGCACCCTGAAATTTAAGGCCTCAGGACCCTGAACCACTGCACAGGCTTTTTCCCTGGGAAACAAAACTCACAAGCCACTGTTCTGGGTGTCAGTTTTCGGGACCCACTAGGCACTCTCAAACCAGCCCAAGTTGGCACTGCTGCCTCCTTGCGTCTGGGAGGCATCGTGCCAGAGGCCGAATTCCAGGAGGCACCCGGCAATTTAAGGCCTCAGGACCCTGAACCAGTGTACAGGCCTTTACCCGGGGAAATAAAACTCAGAAGCCACTGTTCTTGGTGTCAGTTTTCAGGACCCACTAGGCACTCTCAAACGAGACCAAAGACGCACTGGTGCCACCTTGCGTCTGGGAGGCATCCTGCGAGAGGCCGAGTTCCAGGAAACACCTGGCCATTTATGGCGTCAGGACCCTGTACCACTGTACAGGCCTTTTCCCTTGGAAAGAAAACTCACAAGCCACTGTTCTGGGTGTCAGTTTTCAGGACCCACTTGGCACTCTCAAACTAGACCAAGTTTGCACTGGTGCCTCATTGCGTCTGGGAGGCATCGTGCGAGAGGCCGAATTCCAGGAGGCACTTGGCCATTTTCTGCCTTAGGCCCCTAAACCACTGTACAGGCTTTTTCCCTGGGAAACAAAACTCAGAAGCCACTGTTCTTGGTGTCTGTTTTCAGGATCCACTTGACACTCTCAAACCAGACTAAGTGGGCAATGGTGCCGCTTAGCGTCAGGGCAAAATCCTGCAAGAGGTGGATCTCCAGGAGGCATCCGGCAATTTAAGGCGGTAGGACCCTGAATCATTATAAAGGCCTTTTCCCTGGGAAACAAAACTCACAAGCCACTGTTCTGGGTGTCATTTTTCAGGTCCCACTAGGCACTCTCAAATCAGACTAAGTAAGCACCGGTGCCGCTTAGCGTCTGGGCAAACTCCTGCAAGAGGGGGATCTCCAGGAGCTACCCGGCAATTTAAGGCCGCAGGACCCAGAACCATTATAAAGGCTTTTTCCCTGGGAAACAAAACTCACAAGCCACTGTTCTGGGTTTCATTTTTCAGGACCCACTAGGCACTCTCAAACCAGCCCAAGTTGGCACTGATGCCACCTTGCGTCTGGGAGGCATCCTGCAAGAGGCGGATTTCCAGGAGGCACCCTGAATTTTAAGGCCTCAGGCCCCTGAACCACTGTACAGGCTTTTTCCCTGGGAAACAAAACTCAGAAGCCACTGTTCTGGGTGTCAGTTTTTAGGACCCACTAGGCACTCTCAAACCAGAAAAAGTTGGCACTGATGCCACCCTATGTCTGAGAGGCATCCTTGGGAGGCAGAATTCAAGGTGGCACCCGGCAATTTAAGGCCTCAGGCCCCTGAACCTGTGTACAGGCCTTTTCCCGGGGAAACAAATATCAGAAGCACTGTTCAGGGTGTCAGTTTTCAGGACCCACTAGGCACTCTCAAACGAGACCAAGTTGGCACTGGTGCCAGCTTGCGTCTGGGAGGCATCCTGAGAGAGGCCGAATTCCAGTAGGCACGCTGAATTTAAGGCCTCAGGACCCTGAACCACTCTGCAGGCTTTTTCCCTGGGAAACAAAACTCACAAGCCACTGTTCTTGGTGTCAGTTTTCAGGACCCACTAGGCACTCTCAAACTAGACCAAGTTGGCACGGGTGCTACCTTGCGTCTGGGAGGCATCCTTCGAAAGGCCGAATTCCAGGAGTAACCCGGCAATTTAAGGCCTCAGGACCCTGAACCACTGTACAGGCTTTTTCCCTGGGAAACAAAACTCACAAGCCACTGTTGTTGGTGTCAGTTTGCAGGACACACTAGGCACTCTCTAAGAAGACTAAGTGAGCACCGGTGCCGCAAAGCATCTTGGGAACATCCTGCCAGAGGCGGATCTTTAGGAGGCACCCTGCAATTTAAGGCTGCAGGACCCTTAGCCATTGTACAAGCCTTTTCCCTGGGAAACAAAACTCACAAGCCACTGTTCTGGGTGTCAGTTTTCAGGACCCACTTGGCACTCTCAAACTAGACCAAGTTTGCACTGGTGCCACATGGCGTCTGGGAGGCATCGTGCGAGAGGCCGACTTCCAGGAAGCACCTGGCCATTTTGTGCCTTAGTCCCCTAAACTACTCTACAGGCTTTTTCCCTGGGAAACAAAACTCAGAAGCCACTGTTCTTGGTGTCAGTTTGAAGGACCCACATGACACTCTCAAACCAGACTAAGTGGGCAATGGTGCCGCTTAGCGTCTGGGCAAAATCCTGCAAGAGGCGGATCTCCAGGAGGCACCCGGCAATTTAAGGCCTCAGGCCCCTGAACCTGTGTACAGGCCTTTTCCCGGGGAAACAAATATCAGAAGCTCTGTTCAGGGTGTCAGTTTTCAGGACCCACTAGGCACTCTCAAACGAGACCAAGTTGGCACTGGTGCCAGCTTGCGTCTGGGAGGCATCCTGAGAGAGGCCGAATTCCAGTAGGCACGCTGAATTTAAGGCCTCAGGACCCTGAACCACTCTGCAGGCTTTTTCCCTGGGAAACAAAACTCACAAGCCACTGTTCTTGGTGTCAGTTTTCAGGACCCACTAGGCACTCTCAAACTAGACCAAGTTGGCACGGGTGCTACCTTGCGTCTGGGAGGCATCCTTCGAAAGGCCGAATTCCAGGAGTAACCCGGCAATTTAAGGCCTCAGGACCCTGAACCACTGTACAGGCTTTTTCCCTGGGAAACAAAACTCACAAGCCACTGTTGTTGGTGTCAGTTTGCAGGACACACTAGGCACTCTCTAAGAAGACTAAGTGAGCACCGGTGCCGCAAAGCATCTTGGGAACATCCTGCCAGAGGCGGATCTTTAGGAGGCACCCTGCAATTTAAGGCTGCAGGACCCTTAGCCATTGTACAAGCCTTTTCCCTGGGAAACAAAACTCACAAGCCACTGTTCTGGGTGTCAGTTTTCAGGACCCACTTGGCACTCTCAAACTAGACCAAGTTTGCACTGGTGCCACATGGCGTCCTGGAGGCATCGTGCGAGAGGCCGACTTCCAGGAAGCACCTGGCCATTTTGTGCCTTAGTCCCCTAAACTACTCTACAGGCTTTTTCCCTGGGCAACAAAACTCACAAGCCACTGTTCTGGGTGTCAGTTTGCAAGACCCACTAGGCACTCTCAAACCAGAACAAGTTGGCACTGCTGCCACCCTACGTCTGGGAAGCATGCTTTAGAGGCCAAATTCCAGGATGCACCCGGCAATTTAAGGCCTTAGGCCCCTGAACCAGTGTACAGGCCTTTACCCTAGGAAACAAAACTCAGAAGCCACTGTTCTGGGTGTCAGTTTTCAGGACCCACTAGGCACTCTCAAACCAGACCAAGTTGGCACTTGTGCCACCATGCGTCTGGGCAGCATCGTGCGAGAGGCCGACTTCCAGAAGGCACCTGGCCACTTAAGGCCTCAGGACCCTGAACCATTGTTTAGGCTTTTTCTCTGGTAAACAAATCTCAGAAGCCACTGTTCTTGAGGTCAGTTTGCAGGACCCACTTGGCACTCTCAAACCAGATTAAGTGGGGACTGGTGCTGGTTAGCGTATTGGAAAAATCCTGCAAGAGGCGGATCTCCAGGAGGCACCCGGCAATTTAAGGCCTCAGGACCCTGAACCAGTGTACAGGCCTTTACCCGGGGAAATAAAACTCAGAAGCCACTGTTCTTGGTGTCAGTTTTCAGGACCCACTAGGCACTCTCAAACGAGACCAAAGACGCACTGGTGCCACCTTGCGTCTGGGAGGCATCCTGCGAGAGGCCGAGTTCCAGGAAACACCTGGCCATTTATGGCGTCAGGACCCTGTACCACTGTACAGGCCTTTTCCCTTGGAAAGAAAACTCACAAGCCACTGTTCTGGGTGTCAGTTTTCAGGACCCACTTGGCACTCTCAAACTAGACCAAGTTTGCACTGGTGCCTCATTGCGTCTGGGAGGCATCGTGCGAGAGGCCGAATTCCAGGAGGCACTTGGCCATTTTCTGCCTTAGGCCCCTAAACCACTGTACAGGCTTTTTCCCTGGGAAACAAAACTCAGAAGCCACCGTTCTTGGTGTCTGTTTTCAGGATCCACTTGACACTCTCAAACCAGACTAAGTGGGCAATGGTGCCGCTTAGCGTCAGGGCAAAATCCTGCAAGAGGTGGATCTCCAGGAGGCATCCGGCAATTTAAGGCGGTAGGACCCTGAATCATTATAAAGGCCTTTTCCCTGGGAAACAAAACTCACAAGCCACTGTTCTGGGTGTCATTTTTCAGGTCCCACTAGGCACTCTCAAATCAGACCAAGTAAGCACCGGTGCCGCTTAGCGTCTTGGCAAACTCCTGCAAGAGGGGGATCTCCAGGAGCTACCCGGCAATTTAAGGCCGCAGGACCCAGAACCATTATAAAGGCTTTTTCCCTGGGAAACAAAACTCACAAGCCACTGTTCTGGGTTTCATTTTTCAGGACCCACTAGGCACTCTCAAACCAGCCCAAGTTGGCACTGATGCCACCTTGCGTCTGGGAGGCATCCTGCAAGAGGCGGATTTCCAGGAGGCACCCTGAATTTTAAGGCCTCAGGCCCCTGAACCACTGTACAGGCTTTTTGCCTGGGAAACAAAACTCACAAGCCACTGTTCTGGGTGTCAGTTTTTAGGACCCACTAGGTACTCTCAAACCAGAAAAAGTTGGCACTGATGCCACCCTATGTCTGAGAGGCATCCTTGGGAGGCAGAATTCAAGGTGGCACCCGGCAATTTAAGGCCTCAGGCCCCTGAACCTGTGTACAGGCCTTTTCCCGGGGAAACAAATATCAGAAGCACTGTTCAGGGTGTCAGTTTTCAGGACCCACTAGGCACTCTCAAACGAGACCAAGTTGGCACTGGTGCCAGCTTGCGTCTGGGAGGCATCCTGAGAGAGGCCGAATTCCAGTAGGCACGCTGAATTTAAGGCCTCAGGACCCTGAACCACTCTGCAGGCTTTTTCCCTGGGAAACAAAACTCAGAAGCCACTGTTCTGGGTGTCAGTTTTTAGGACCCACTAGGCACTCTCAAACTAGACCAAGTTGGCACGGGTGCTACCTTGCGTCTGGGAGGCATCCTTCGAAAGGCCGAATTCCAGGATGCACCCGGCAATTTAAGGCCTCAGGACCCTGAACCACTGTACAGGCCTTTACCCTAGGAAACAAAACTCAGAAGCCACTGTTCTGGGTGTCAGTTTTCAGGACCCACTTGAAACTCTCAAACCAGACCAAGTTGGCACTTGTGCCACCATGCGTCTGGGCAGCATCGTGCGAGAGACCGACTTCCAGAAGGCACCTGGCCACTTAAGGCCTCAGGACCCTGAACCATTGTTTAGGCTTTTTCTCTGGTAAACAAATCTCAGAAGCCACTGTTCTTGAGGTCAGTTTGCAGGACCCACTTGGCACTCTCAAACCAGATTAAGTGGGGACTGGTGCTGGTTAGCGTATTTAAAAATCCTGCAAGAGGCGGATCTCCAGGAGGCACCCTGAAATTTAAGGCCTCAGGACCCTGAACCACTGCACAGGCTTTTTCCCTGGGAAACAAAACTCACAAGCCACTGTTCTGGGTGTCAGTTTTCAGGACCCACTAGGCACTCTCAAACCAGCCCAAGTTGGCACTGCTGCCTCCTTGCGTCTGGGAGGCATCGTGCCAGAGGCCGAATTCCAGGAGGCACGCGGCAATTTAAGGCCTCAGGACCCTGAACCAGTGTACAGGCCTTTACCCGGGGAAATAAAACTCAGAAGCCACTGTTCTTGGTGTCAGTTTTCAGGACCCACTAGGCACTCTCAAACGAGACCAAAGATGCACTGGTGCCTCATTGCGTCTGGGAGGCATCGTGCGAGAGGCCGAATTCCAGGAGGCACCTGGCCATTTTCTGCCTTAGGCCCCTAAACCACTGTACAGGCTTTTTCCCTGGGAAACAAAACTCAGAAGCCACTGTTCTTGGTGTTAGTTTTCAGGATCCACTTGACACTCTCAAATCAGACTAAGTGGGCAATGGTGCCGCTTAGCGTCAGGGCAAAATCCTGCAAGAGGTGGATCTCCAGGAGGCACCCGGGAATTTATGGCCGCAGGACCCTGAACCATTGTACAGGCCTTTTCCCTGGGCAACAAAACTCACAAGCCACTGTTCTGGGTGTCAGTTTGCAAGACCCACTAGGCACTCTCAAACCAGAACAAGTTGGCACTGCTGCCACCTTACGTCTGGGAAGCATGCTTTAGAGGCCGAATTCCAGGATGCACCCGGCAATTTAAGGCCTTAGGCCCCTGAACCAATGTACAGGCCTTTACCCTAGGAAACAAAACTCAGAAGCCACTGTTCTGGGTGTCAGTTTTCAGGACCCACTTGAAACTCTCAAACCAGACCAAGTTGGCACTTGTGCCACCATGCGTCTGGGCAGCATCGTGCGAGAGACCGACTTCCAGAAGGCACCTGGCCACTTAAGGCCTCAGGACCCTGAACCATTGTTTAGGCTTTTTCTCTGGTAAACAAATCTCAGAAGCCACTGTTCTTGAGGTCAGTTTGCAGGACCCACTTGGCACTCTCAAACCAGATTAAGTGGGGACTGGTGCTGGTTAGCGTATTGGAAAAATCCTGCAAGAGGCGGATCTCCAGGAGGCACCCTGAAATTTAAGGCCTCAGGACCCTGAACCACTGCACAGGCTTTTTCCCTGGGAAACAAAACTCACAAGCCACTGTTCTGGGTGTCAGTTTTCAGGACCCACTAGGCACTCTCAAACCAGCCCAAGTTGGCACTGCTGCCTCCTTGCGTCTGGGAGGCATCGTGCCAGAGGCCGAATTCCAGGAGGCACCCGGCAATTTAAGGCCTCAGGACCCTGAACCAGTGTACAGGCCTTTACCCGGGGAAATAAAACTCAGAAGCCACTGTTCTTGGTGTCAGTTTTCAGGACCCACTAGGCACTCTGAAACGAGACCAAAGATGCACTGGTGCCACCTTGCGTCTGGGATTCATCCTGCGAGAGGCCGAATTCCAGGAAGCACCTGGCCATTTATGGCGTCAGGACCCTGTACCACTGTACAGGCCTTTTCCCTTGGAAAGAAAACTCACAAGCCACTGTTCTGGGTGTCAGTTTTCAGGACCCACTTGGCACTCTCAAACTAGACCAAGTTTGCACTGGTGCCTCATTGCGTCTGGGAGGCATCGTGCAAGAGGCCGAATTCCAGGAGGCACCTGGCCATTTTCTGCCTTAGGCCCCTAAACCACTGTACAGGCTTTTTCCCTGGGAAACAAAACTCAGAAGCCACTGTTCTTGGTGTCAGTTTTCAGGATCCACTTGACACTCTCAAACCAGACTAAGTGGGCAATGGTGCCGCTTAGCGTCAGGGCAAAATCCTGCAAGAGGTGGATCTCCAGGAGGCATCCGGCAATTTAAGGCGGCAGGACCCTGAATCATTATAAAGGCCTTTTCCCTGGGAAACAAAACTCACAAGCCACTGTTCTGGGTGTCATTTTTCAGGTCCCACTAGGCACTCTCAAATCAGACTAAGTAAGCACCGGTGCCGCTTAGCGTCTGGGCAAACTCCTGCAAGAGGGGGATCTCCAGGAGCTACCCGGCAATTTAAGGCCGCAGGACCCAGAACCATTATAAAGGCTTTTTCCCTGGGAAACAAAACTCACAAGCCACTGTTCTGGGTTTCATTTTTCAGGACCCACTAGGCACTCTCAAACCAGAAAAAGTTGGCACTGATGCCACCTTGCCTCTGGGAGGCATCCTGCAAGAGGCGGATTTCCAGGAGGCACCCTGAATTTTAAGGCCTCAGGACCCTGAACCACTGTACAGGCTTTTTGCCTGGGAAACAAAACTCAGAAGCCACTGTTCAGGGTGTCAGTTTTCAGGACCCACTAGGCACTCTCAAACGAGACCAAGTTGGCACTGGTGCCAGCTTGCGTCTGGGAGGCATCCTGAGAGAGGCCGAATTCCAGTAGGCACGCTGAATTTAAGGCCTCAGGACCCTGAACCACTCTGCAGGCTTTTTCCCTGGGAAACAAAACTCACAAGCCACTGTTCTTGGTGTCAGTTTTCAGGACCCACTAGGCACTCTCAAACTAGACCAAGTTGGCACGGGTGCTACCTTGCGTCTGGGAGGCATTCTTCGAAAGGCCGAATTCCAGGAGTAACCCGGCAATTTAAGGCCTCAGGACCCTGAACCACTGTACAGGCTTTTTCCCTGGGAAACAAAACTCACAAGCCACTGTTGTTGGTGTCAGTTTGCAGGACACACTAGGCACTCTCTAAGAAGACTAAGTGAGCACCGGTGCCGCAAAGCATCTTGGGAACATCCTGCCAGAGGCGGATTTCCAGGAGGCATCCTGCAATTTAAGGCCGCAGGACCCTTAGCCATTGTACAAGCTTTTTCCCTGGGAAACAAAACTCACAAGCCACTGTTCTGGGTGTCAGTTTTTAGGACCCACTAGGCACTCTCAAACCAGAAAAAGTTGGCACTGATGCCACCCTATGTCTGAGAGGCATCCTTGGGAGGCAGAATTCAAGGTGGCACCCGGCAATTTAAGGCCTCAGGCCCCTGAACCTGTGTACAGGACTTTTCCCTGGGAAACAAAACTCACAAGCCACTGTTCTTGGTGTCAGTTTGAAGGACCCACATGACACTCTCAAACCAGACTAAGTGGGCAATGGTGCCGCTTAGCGTCTGGGCAAAATCCTGCAAGAGGCGGATCTCCAGGAGGCACCCGGGAATTTATGGCCGCAGGACCCTGAACCATTGTACAGGCCTTTTCCCTGGGCAACAAAACTCACAAGCCACTGTTCTGGGTGTCAGTTTGCAAGACCCACTAGGCACTCTCAAACCAGAACAAGTTGGCACTGCTGCCACCCTACGTCTGGGAAGCATGCTTTAGAGGCCGAATTCCAGGATGCACCCGGCAATTTAAGGCCTTAGGCCCCTGAACCAGTGTACAGGCCTTTACCCTAGGAAACAAAACTCAGAAGCCACTGTTCTGGGTGTCAGTTTTCAGGACCCACTAGGCACTCTCAAACCAGACCAAGTTGGCACTTGTGCCACCATGCGTCTGGGCAGCATCGTGCGAGAGACCGACTTCCAGAAGGCACCTGGCCACTTAAGGCCTCAGGACCCTGAACCATTGTTTAGGCTTTTTCTCTGGTAAACAAATCTCAGAAGCCACTGTTCTTGAGGTCAGTTTGCAGGACCCACTTGGCACTCTCAAACCAGATTAAGTGGGGACTGGTGCTGGTTAGCGTATTGGAAAAATCCTGCAAGAGGCGGATCTCCAGGAGGCACCCTGAAATTTAAGGCCTCAGGACCCTGAACCACTGCACAGGCTTTTTCCCTGGGAAACAAAACTCACAAGCCACTGTTCTGGGTGTCAGTTTTCAGGACCCACTAGGCACTCTCAAACCAGCCCAAGTTGGCACTGCTGCCTCCTTGCGTCTGGGAGGCATCGTGCCAGAGGCCGAATTCCAGGAGGCACGCGGCAATTTAAGGCCTCAGGACCCTGAACCAGTGTACAGGCCTTTACCCGGGGAAATAAAACTCAGAAGCCACTGTTCTTGGTGTCAGTTTTCAGGACCCACTAGGCACTCTCAAACGAGACCAAAGATGCACTGGTGCCACCTTGCGTCTGGGAGGCATCCTGCGAGAGGCCGAATTCCAGGAAGCACCTGGCCATTTATGGCGTCAGGACCCTGTACCACTGTACAGGCCTTTTCCCTTGGAAAGAAAACTCACAAGCCACTGTTCTGGGTGTCAGTTTTCAGGACCCACTTGGCACTCTCAAACTAGACCAAGTTTGCACTGGTGCCTCATTGCGTCTGGGAGGCATCGTGCGAGAGGCCGAATTCCAGGAGGCACCTGGCCATTTTCTGCCTTAGGCCCCTAAACCACTGTACAGGCTTTTTCCCTGGGAAACAAAACTCAGAAGCCACTGTTCTTGGTGTCAGTTTTCAGGATCCACTTGACACTCTCAAACCAGACTAAGTGGGCAATGGTGCCGCTTAGCGTCAGGGCAAAATCCTGCAAGAGGTGGATCTCCAGGAGGCATCCGGCAATTTAAGGCGGCAGGACCCTGAATCATTATAAAGGCCTTTTCCCTGGGAAACAAAACTCACAAGCCACTGTTCTGGGTGTCATTTTTCAGGTCCCACTAGGCACTCTCAAATCAGACTAAGTAAGCACCGGTGCCGCTTAGCGTCAGGGCAAACTCCTGCAAGAGGGGGATCTCCAGGAGCTACCCGGCAATTTAAGGCCGCAGGACCCAGAACCATTATAAAGGCTTTTTCCCTGGGAAACAAAACTCACAAGCTACTGTTCTGGGTTTCATTTTTCAGGACCCACTAGGCACTCTCAAACCAGCCCAAGTTGGCACTGATGCCACCTTGCCTCTGGGAGGCATCCTGCAAGAGGCGGATTTCCAGGAGGCACCTTGAATTTTAAGGCCTCAGGACCCTGAACAACTGTACAGGCTTTTTGCCTGGGAAACAAAACTCAGAAGCCACTGTTCAGGGTGTCGGTTTTCAGGACCCACTAGGCACTCTCAAACGAGACCAAGTTGGCACTGGTGCCAGCTTGCGTCTGGGAGGCATCCTGAGAGAGGCCGAATTCCAGTAGGCACGCTGAATTTAAGGCCTCAGGACCCTGAACCACTCTGCAGGCTTTTTCCCTGGGAAACAAAACTCACAAGCCACTGTTCTTGGTGTCAGTTTTCAGGACCCACTAGGCACTCTCAAACTAGACCAAGTTGGCACGGGTGCTACCTTGCGTCTGGGAGGCATCCTTCGAAAGGCCGAATTCCAGGAGTAACCTGGCAATTTAAGGCCTCAGGACCCTGAACCACTGTACAGGCTTTTTCCCTGGGAAACAAAACTCACAAGCCACTGTTGTTGGTGTCAGTTTGCAGGACACACTAGGCACTCTCTAAGAAGACTACGTGAGCACCGGTGCCGCAAAGCATCTTGGGAACATCCTGCCAGAGGCGGATTTCCAGGAGGCACCCTGCAATTTAAGGCCGCAGGACCCTTAGCCATTGTACAAGCTTTTTCCCTGGGAAACAAAACTCACAAGCCACTGTTCTGGGTGTCAGTTTTTAGGACCCACTAGGCACTCTCAAACCAGAAAAAGTTGGCACTGATGCCACCCTATGTCTGAGAGGCATCCTTGGGAGGCAGAATTCAAGGTGGCACCCGGCAATTTAAGGCCTCAGGCCCCTGAACCACTGTACAGGCCTTTTCCCTGGGAAACAAAACTCACAAGCCACTGTTCTTGGTGTCAGTTTTCAGGACCCACTTGGCACTCTCAAACTAGACCAAGGTTGCACTGGTGCCACATGGCGTCTGGGAGGCATCGTGCGAGAGGCCGACTTCCAGGAAGCACCTGGCCATTTTGTGCCTTAGTCCCCTAAACTACTCTACAGGGTTTTTCCCTGGGAAACAAAACTCAGAAGCCACTGTTCTTGGTGTCAGTTTGAAGGACCCACATGACACTCTCAAACCAGACTAAGTGGGCAATGGTGCCGCTTAGCGTCTGGGCAAAATCCTGCAAGAGGCGGATCTCCAGGAGGCACCCGGCAATTTATGGCCGCAGGACCCTGAACCATTGTACAGGCCTTTTCCCTGGGCAACAAAACTCACAAGCCACTGTTCTGGGTGTCAGTTTGCAAGACCCACTAGGCACTCTCAAACCAGAACAAGTTGGCACTGCTGCCACCCTACGTCTGGGAAGCATGCTTTAGAGGCCGAATTCCAGGATGCACCCGGCAATTTAAGGCCTTAGGCCCCTGAACCAGTGTACAGGCCTTTACCCTAGGAAACAAAACTCAGAAGCCACTGTTCTGGGTGTCAGTTTTCAGGACCCACTA
Source organism: Fringilla coelebs (assembly GCF_963513975.1). Lineage (NCBI taxonomy): Eukaryota > Metazoa > Chordata > Aves > Passeriformes > Fringillidae > Fringilla > Fringilla coelebs. The sequence goes on from NC_140038.1 coordinate 1,214,739, forward strand.
GGCACTCTCAAACCAGACCAAGTTGGCACTTGTGCCACCATGCGTCTGGGCAGCATCGTGCGAGAGGCCGACTTCCAGAAGGCACCTGGCCACTTAAGGCCTCAGGACCCTGAACCATTGTTTAGGCTTTTTCTCTGGTAAACAAATCTCAGAAGCCACTGTTCTTGAGGTCAGTTTGCAGGACCCACTTGGCACTCTCAAACCAGATTAAGTGGGGACTGGTGCTGGTTAGCGTATTGGAAAAATCCTGCAAGAGGCGGATCTCCAGGAGGCACCCTGAAATTTAAGGCCTCAGGACCCTGAACCACTGCACAGGCTTTTTCCCTGGGAAACAAAACTCACAAGCCACTGTTCTTGGTGTCTGTTTTCAGGATCCACTTGACACTCTCAAACCAGACTAAGTGGGCAATGGTGCCGCTTAGCGTCAGGGCAAAATCCTGCAAGAGGTGGATCTCCAGGAGGCATCCGGCAATTTAAGGCGGTAGGACCCTGAATCATTATAAAGGCCTTTTCCCTGGGAAACAAAACTCACAAGCCACTGTTCTGGGTGTCATTTTTCAGGTCCCACTAGGCACTCTCAAATCAGACTAAGTAAGCACCGGTGCCGCTTAGCGTCTGGGCAAACTCCTGCAAGAGGGGGATCTCCAGGAGCTACCCGGCAATTTAAGGCCGCAGGACCCAGAACCATTATAAAGGCTTTTTCCCTGGGAAACAAAACTCACAAGCCACTGTTCTGGGTTTCATTTTTCAGGACCCACTAGGCACTCTCAAACCAGCCCAAGTTGGCACTGATGCCACCTTGCGTCTGGGAGGCATCCTGCAAGAGGCGGATTTCCAGGAGGCACCCTGAATTTTAAGGCCTCAGGCCCCTGAACCACTGTACAGGCTTTTTCCCTGGGAAACAAAACTCAGAAGCCACTGTTCTGGGTGTCAGTTTTTAGGACCCACTAGGCACTCTCAAACCAGAAAAAGTTGGCACTGATGCCACCCTATGTCTGAGAGGCATCCTTGGGAGGCAGAATTCAAGGTGGCACCCGGCAATTTAAGGCCTCAGGCCCCTGAACCTGTGTACAGGCATTTTCCCGGGGAAACAAATATCAGAAGCACTGTTCAGGGTGTCAGTTTTCAGGACCCACTAGGCACTCTCAAACGAGACCAAGTTGGCACTGGTGCCAGCTTGCGTCTGGGAGGCATCCTGAGAGAGGCCGAATTCCAGTAGGCACGCTGAATTTAAGGCCTCAGGACCCTGAACCACTCTGCAGGCTTTTTCCCTGGGAAACAAAACTCACAAGCCACTGTTCTTGGTGTCAGTTTTCAGGACCCACTAGGCACTCTCAAACTAGACCAAGTTGGCATGGGTGCTACCTTGCGTCTGGGAGGCATTCTTCGAAAGGCCGAATTCCAGGAGTAACCCGGCAATTTAAGGCCTCAGGACCCTGAACCACTGTACAGGCTTTTTCCCTGGGAAACAAAACTCACAAGCCACTGTTGTTGGTGTCAGTTTGCAGGACACACTAGGCACTCTCTAAGAAGACTAAGTGAGCACCGGTGCCGCAAAGCATCTTGGGAACATCCTGCCAGAGTCGGATCTTTAGGAGGCACCCTGCAATTTAAGGCTGCAGGACCCTTAGCCATTGTACAAGCTTTTTCCCTGGGAAACAAAACTCACAAGCCACTGTTCTGGGTGTCAGTTTTCAGGACCCACTTGGCACTCTCAAACTAGACCAAGTTTGCACTGGTGCCACATGGCGTCTGGGAGGCATCGTGCGAGAGGCCGACTTCCAGGAAGCACCTGGCCATTTTGTGCCTTAGTCCCCTAAACTACTCTACAGGCTTTTTCCCTGGGAAACAAAACTCAGAAGCCACTGTTCTTGGTGTCAGTTTGAAGGACCCACATGACACTCTCAAACCAGACTAAGTGGGCAATGGTGCCGCTTAGCGTCTGGGCAAAATCCTGCAAGAGGCGGATCTCCAGGAGGCACCCGGCAATTTATGGCCGCAGGACCCTGAACCATTGTACAGGCCTTTTCCCTGGGCAACAAAACTCACAAGCCACTGTTCTGGGTGTCAGTTTGCAAGACCCACTAGGCACTCTCAAACCAGAACAAGTTGGCACTGCTGCCACCCTACGTCTGGGAAGCATGCTTTAGAGGCCAAATTCCAGGATGCACCCGGCAATTTAAGGCCTTAGGCCCCTGAACCAGTGTACAGGCCTTTACCCTAGGAAACAAAACTCAGAAGCCACTGTTCTGGGTGTCAGTTTTCAGGACCCACTAGGCACTCTCAAACCAGACCAAGTTGGCACTTGTGCCACCATGCGTCTGGGCAGCATCGTGCGAGAGACCGACTTCCAGAAGGCACCTGGCCACTTAAGGCCTCAGGACCCTGAACCATTGTTTAGGCTTTTTCTCTGGTAAACAAATCTCAGAAGCCACTGTTCTTGAGGTCAGTTTGCAGGACCCACTTGGCACTCTCAAACCAGATTAAGTGGGGACTGGTGCTGGTTAGCGTATTGGAAAAATCCTGCAAGAGGCGGATCTCCAGGAGGCACCCTGAAATTTAAGGCCTCAGGACCCTGAACCACTGCACAGGCTTTTTCCCTGGGAAACAAAACTCACAAGCCACTGTTCTGGGTGTCAGTTTTCAGGACCCACTAGGCACTCTCAAACCAGCCCAAGTTGGCACTGCTGCCTCCTTGCGTCTGGGAGGCATCGTGCCAGAGGCCGAATTCCAGGAGGCACGCGGCAATTTAAGGCCTCAGGACCCTGAACCAGTGTACAGGCCTTTACCCGGGGAAATAAAACTCAGAAGCCACTGTTCTTGGTGTCAGTTTTCAGGACCCACTAGGCACTCTGAAACGAGACCAAAGATGCACTGGTGCCACCTTGCGTCTGGGATTCATCCTGCGAGAGGCCGAATTCCAGGAAGCACCTGGCCATTTATGGCGTCAGGACCCTGTACCACTGTACAGGCCTTTTCCCTTGGAAAGAAAACTCACAAGCCACTGTTCTGGGTGTCAGTTTTCAGGACCCACTTGGCACTCTCAAACTAGACCAAGTTTGCACTGGTGCCTCATTGCGTCTGGGAGGCATCGTGCGAGAGGCCGAATTCCAGGAGGCACCTGGCCATTTTCTGCCTTAGGCCCCTAAACCACTGTACAGGCTTTTTCCCTGGGAAACAAAACTCAGAAGCCACTGTTCTTGGTGTCAGTTTTCAGGATCCACTTGACACTCTCAAACCAGACTAAGTGGGCAATGGTGCCGCTTAGCGTCAGGGCAAAATCCTGCAAGAGGTGGATCTCCAGGAGGCATCCGGCAATTTAAGGCGGCAGGACCCTGAATCATTATAAAGGCCTTTTCCCTGGGAAACAAAACTCACAAGCCACTGTTCTGGGTGTCATTTTTCAGGTCCCACTAGGCACTCTCAAATCAGACTAAGTAAGCACCGGTGCCGCTTAGCGTCAGGGCAAACTCCTGCAAGAGGGGGATCTCCAGGAGCTACCCGGCAATTTAAGGCCGCAGGACCCAGAACCATTATAAAGGCTTTTTCCCTGGGAAACAAAACTCACAAGCTACTGTTCTGGGTTTCATTTTTCAGGACCCACTAGGCACTCTCAAACCAGCCCAAGTTGGCACTGATGCCACCTTGCCTCTGGGAGGCATCCTGCAAGAGGCGGATTTCCAGGAGGCACCTTGAATTTTAAGGCCTCAGGACCCTGAACAACTGTACAGGCTTTTTGCCTGGGAAACAAAACTCAGAAGCCACTGTTCAGGGTGTCGGTTTTCAGGACCCACTAGGCACTCTCAAACGAGACCAAGTTGGCACTGGTGCCAGCTTGCGTCTGGGAGGCATCCTGAGAGAGGCCGAATTCCAGTAGGCACGCTGAATTTAAGGCCTCAGGACCCTGAACCACTCTGCAGGCTTTTTCCCTGGGAAACAAAACTCACAAGCCACTGTTCTTGGTGTCAGTTTTCAGGACCCACTAGGCACTCTCAAACTAGACCAAGTTGGCACGGGTGCTACCTTGCGTCTGGGAGGCATCCTTCGAAAGGCCGAATTCCAGGAGTAACCTGGCAATTTAAGGCCTCAGGACCCTGAACCACTGTACAGGCTTTTTCCCTGGGAAACAAAACTCACAAGCCACTGTTGTTGGTGTCAGTTTGCAGGACACACTAGGCACTCTCTAAGAAGACTACGTGAGCACCGGTGCCGCAAAGCATCTTGGGAACATCCTGCCAGAGGCGGATTTCCAGGAGGCACCCTGCAATTTAAGGCCGCAGGACCCTTAGCCATTGTACAAGCTTTTTCCCTGGGAAACAAAACTCACAAGCCACTGTTCTGGGTGTCAGTTTTTAGGACCCACTAGGCACTCTCAAACCAGAAAAAGTTGGCACTGATGCCACCCTATGTCTGAGAGGCATCCTTGGGAGGCAGAATTCAAGGTGGCACCCGGCAATTTAAGGCCTCAGGCCCCTGAACCACTGTACAGGCCTTTTCCCTGGGAAACAAAACTCACAAGCCACTGTTCTTGGTGTCAGTTTTCAGGACCCACTTGGCACTCTCAAACTAGACCAAGGTTGCACTGGTGCCACATGGCGTCTGGGAGGCATCGTGCGAGAGGCCGACTTCCAGGAAGCACCTGGCCATTTTGTGCCTTAGTCCCCTAAACTACTCTACAGGGTTTTTCCCTGGGAAACAAAACTCAGAAGCCACTGTTCTTGGTGTCAGTTTGAAGGACCCACATGACACTCTCAAACCAGACTAAGTGGGCAATGGTGCCGCTTAGCGTCTGGGCAAAATCCTGCAAGAGGCGGATCTCCAGGAGGCACCCGGCAATTTATGGCCGCAGGACCCTGAACCATTGTACAGGCCTTTTCCCTGGGCAACAAAACTCACAAGCCACTGTTCTGGGTGTCAGTTTGCAAGACCCACTAGGCACTCTCAAACCAGAACAAGTTGGCACTGCTGCCACCCTACGTCTGGGAAGCATGCTTTAGAGGCCGAATTCCAGGATGCACCCGGCAATTTAAGGCCTTAGGCCCCTGAACCAGTGTACAGGCCTTTACCCTAGGAAACAAAACTCAGAAGCCACTGTTCTGGGTGTCAGTTTTCAGGACCCACTAGGCACTCTCAAACCAGAACAAGTTGGCACTGCTGCCACCCTACGTCTGGGAAGCATGCTTTAGAGGCCAAATTCCAGGATGCACCCGGCAATTTAAGGCCTTAGGCCCCTGAACCAGTGTACAGGCCTTTACCCTAGGAAACAAAACTCAGAAGCCACTGTTCTGGGTGTCAGTTTTCAGGACCCACTAGGCACTCTCAAACCAGACCAAGTTGGCACTTGTGCCACCATGCGTCTGGGCAGCATCGTGCGAGAGACCGACTTCCAGAAGGCACCTGGCCACTTAAGGCCTCAGGACCCTGAACCATTGTTTAGGCTTTTTCTCTGGTAAACAAATCTCAGAAGCCACTGTTCTTGAGGTCAGTTTGCAGGACCCACTTGGCACTCTCAAACCAGATTAAGTGGGGACTGGTGCTGGTTAGCGTATTGGAAAAATCCTGCAAGAGGCGGATCTCCAGGAGGCACCCTGAAATTTAAGGCCTCAGGACCCTGAACCACTGCACAGGCTTTTTCCCTGGGAAACAAAACTCACAAGCCACTGTTCTGGGTGTCAGTTTTCAGGACCCACTAGGCACTCTCAAACCAGCCCAAGTTGGCACTGCTGCCTCCTTGCGTCTGGGAGGCATCGTGCCAGAGGCCGAATTCCAGGAGGCACGCGGCAATTTAAGGCCTCAGGACCCTGAACCAGTGTACAGGCCTTTACCCGGGGAAATAAAACTCAGAAGCCACTGTTCTTGGTGTCAGTTTTCAGGACCCACTAGGCACTCTGAAACGAGACCAAAGATGCACTGGTGCCACCTTGCGTCTGGGATTCATCCTGCGAGAGGCCGAATTCCAGGAAGCACCTGGCCATTTATGGCGTCAGGACCCTGTACCACTGTACAGGCCTTTTCCCTTGGAAAGAAAACTCACAAGCCACTGTTCTGGGTGTCAGTTTTCAGGACCCACTTGGCACTCTCAAACTAGACCAAGTTTGCACTGGTGCCTCATTGCGTCTGGGAGGCATCGTGCGAGAGGCCGAATTCCAGGAGGCACCTGGCCATTTTCTGCCTTAGGCCCCTAAACCACTGTACAGGCTTTTTCCCTGGGAAACAAAACTCAGAAGCCACTGTTCTTGGTGTCAGTTTTCAGGATCCACTTGACACTCTCAAACCAGACTAAGTGGGCAATGGTGCCGCTTAGCGTCAGGGCAAAATCCTGCAAGAGGTGGATCTCCAGGAGGCATCCGGCAATTTAAGGCGGCAGGACCCTGAATCATTATAAAGGCCTTTTCCCTGGGAAACAAAACTCACAAGCCACTGTTCTGGGTGTCATTTTTCAGGTCCCACTAGGCACTCTCAAATCAGACTAAGTAAGCACCGGTGCCGCTTAGCGTCAGGGCAAACTCCTGCAAGAGGGGGATCTCCAGGAGCTACCCGGCAATTTAAGGCCGCAGGACCCAGAACCATTATAAAGGCTTTTTCCCTGGGAAACAAAACTCACAAGCTACTGTTCTGGGTTTCATTTTTCAGGACCCACTAGGCACTCTCAAACCAGCCCAAGTTGGCACTGATGCCACCTTGCCTCTGGGAGGCATCCTGCAAGAGGCGGATTTCCAGGAGGCACCTTGAATTTTAAGGCCTCAGGACCCTGAACAACTGTACAGGCTTTTTGCCTGGGAAACAAAACTCAGAAGCCACTGTTCAGGGTGTCGGTTTTCAGGACCCACTAGGCACTCTCAAACGAGACCAAGTTGGCACTGGTGCCAGCTTGCGTCTGGGAGGCATCCTGAGAGAGGCCGAATTCCAGTAGGCACGCTGAATTTAAGGCCTCAGGACCCTGAACCACTCTGCAGGCTTTTTCCCTGGGAAACAAAACTCACAAGCCACTGTTCTTGGTGTCAGTTTTCAGGACCCACTAGGCACTCTCAAACTAGACCAAGTTGGCACGGGTGCTACCTTGCGTCTGGGAGGCATCCTTCGAAAGGCCGAATTCCAGGAGTAACCTGGCAATTTAAGGCCTCAGGACCCTGAACCACTGTACAGGCTTTTTCCCTGGGAAACAAAACTCACAAGCCACTGTTGTTGGTGTCAGTTTGCAGGACACACTAGGCACTCTCTAAGAAGACTACGTGAGCACCGGTGCCGCAAAGCATCTTGGGAACATCCTGCCAGAGGCGGATTTCCAGGAGGCACCCTGCAATTTAAGGCCGCAGGACCCTTAGCCATTGTACAAGCTTTTTCCCTGGGAAACAAAACTCACAAGCCACTGTTCTGGGTGTCAGTTTTTAGGACCCACTAGGCACTCTCAAACCAGAAAAAGTTGGCACTGATGCCACCCTATGTCTGAGAGGCATCCTTGGGAGGCAGAATTCAAGGTGGCACCCGGCAATTTAAGGCCTCAGGCCCCTGAACCACTGTACAGGCCTTTTCCCTGGGAAACAAAACTCACAAGCCACTGTTCTTGGTGTCAGTTTTCAGGACCCACTTGGCACTCTCAAACTAGACCAAGGTTGCACTGGTGCCACATGGCGTCTGGGAGGCATCGTGCGAGAGGCCGACTTCCAGGAAGCACCTGGCCATTTTGTGCCTTAGTCCCCTAAACTACTCTACAGGGTTTTTCCCTGGGAAACAAAACTCAGAAGCCACTGTTCTTGGTGTCAGTTTGAAGGACCCACATGACACTCTCAAACCAGACTAAGTGGGCAATGGTGCCGCTTAGCGTCTGGGCAAAATCCTGCAAGAGGCGGATCTCCAGGAGGCACCCGGCAATTTATGGCCGCAGGACCCTGAACCATTGTACAGGCCTTTTCCCTGGGCAACAAAACTCACAAGCCACTGTTCTGGGTGTCAGTTTGCAAGACCCACTAGGCACTCTCAAACCAGAACAAGTTGGCACTGCTGCCACCCTACGTCTGGGAAGCATGCTTTAGAGGCCGAATTCCAGGATGCACCCGGCAATTTAAGGCCTTAGGCCCCTGAACCAGTGTACAGGCCTTTACCCTAGGAAACAAAACTCAGAAGCCACTGTTCTGGGTGTCAGTTTTCAGGACCCACTAGGCACTCTCAAACCAGACCAAGTTGGCACTTGTGCCACCATGCGTCTGGGCAGCATCGTGCGAGAGGCCGACTTCCAGAAGGCACCTGGCCACTTAAGGCCTCAGGACCCTGAACCATTGTTTAGGCTTTTTCTCTGGTAAACAAATCTCAGAAGCCACTGTTCTTGAGGTCAGTTTGCAGGACCCACTTGGCACTCTCAAACCAGATTAAGTGGGGACTGGTGCTGGTTAGCGTATTGGAAAAATCCTGCAAGAGGCGGATCTCCAGGAGGCACCCTGAAATTTAAGGCCTCAGGACCCTGAACCACTGCACAGGCTTTTTCCCTGGGAAACAAAACTCACAAGCCACTGTTCTTGGTGTCTGTTTTCAGGATCCACTTGACACTCTCAAACCAGACTAAGTGGGCAATGGTGCCGCTTAGCGTCAGGGCAAAATCCTGCAAGAGGTGGATCTCCAGGAGGCATCCGGCAATTTAAGGCGGTAGGACCCTGAATCATTATAAAGGCCTTTTCCCTGGGAAACAAAACTCACAAGCCACTGTTCTGGGTGTCATTTTTCAGGTCCCACTAGGCACTCTCAAATCAGACTAAGTAAGCACCGGTGCCGCTTAGCGTCTGGGCAAACTCCTGCAAGAGGGGGATCTCCAGGAGCTACCCGGCAATTTAAGGCCGCAGGACCCAGAACCATTATAAAGGCTTTTTCCCTGGGAAACAAAACTCACAAGCCACTGTTCTGGGTTTCATTTTTCAGGACCCACTAGGCACTCTCAAACCAGCCCAAGTTGGCACTGATGCCACCTTGCGTCTGGGAGGCATCCTGCAAGAGGCGGATTTCCAGGAGGCACCCTGAATTTTAAGGCCTCAGGCCCCTGAACCACTGTACAGGCTTTTTCCCTGGGAAACAAAACTCAGAAGCCACTGTTCTGGGTGTCAGTTTTTAGGACCCACTAGGCACTCTCAAACCAGAAAAAGTTGGCACTGATGCCACCCTATGTCTGAGAGGCATCCTTGGGAGGCAGAATTCAAGGTGGCACCCGGCAATTTAAGGCCTCAGGCCCCTGAACCTGTGTACAGGCATTTTCCCGGGGAAACAAATATCAGAAGCACTGTTCAGGGTGTCAGTTTTCAGGACCCACTAGGCACTCTCAAACGAGACCAAGTTGGCACTGGTGCCAGCTTGCGTCTGGGAGGCATCCTGAGAGAGGCCGAATTCCAGTAGGCACGCTGAATTTAAGGCCTCAGGACCCTGAACCACTCTGCAGGCTTTTTCCCTGGGAAACAAAACTCACAAGCCACTGTTCTTGGTGTCAGTTTTCAGGACCCACTAGGCACTCTCAAACTAGACCAAGTTGGCATGGGTGCTACCTTGCGTCTGGGAGGCATTCTTCGAAAGGCCGAATTCCAGGAGTAACCCGGCAATTTAAGGCCTCAGGACCCTGAACCACTGTACAGGCTTTTTCCCTGGGAAACAAAACTCACAAGCCACTGTTGTTGGTGTCAGTTTGCAGGACACACTAGGCACTCTCTAAGAAGACTAAGTGAGCACCGGTGCCGCAAAGCATCTTGGGAACATCCTGCCAGAGTCGGATCTTTAGGAGGCACCCTGCAATTTAAGGCTGCAGGACCCTTAGCCATTGTACAAGCTTTTTCCCTGGGAAACAAAACTCACAAGCCACTGTTCTGGGTGTCAGTTTTCAGGACCCACTTGGCACTCTCAAACTAGACCAAGTTTGCACTGGTGCCACATGGCGTCTGGGAGGCATCGTGCGAGAGGCCGACTTCCAGGAAGCACCTGGCCATTTTGTGCCTTAGTCCCCTAAACTACTCTACAGGCTTTTTCCCTGGGAAACAAAACTCAGAAGCCACTGTTCTTGGTGTCAGTTTGAAGGACCCACATGACACTCTCAAACCAGACTAAGTGGGCAATGGTGCCGCTTAGCGTCTGGGCAAAATCCTGCAAGAGGCGGATCTCCAGGAGGCACCCGGCAATTTATGGCCGCAGGACCCTGAACCATTGTACAGGCCTTTTCCCTGGGCAACAAAACTCACAAGCCACTGTTCTGGGTGTCAGTTTGCAAGACCCACTAGGCACTCTCAAACCAGAACAAGTTGGCACTGCTGCCACCCTACGTCTGGGAAGCATGCTTTAGAGGCCAAATTCCAGGATGCACCCGGCAATTTAAGGCCTTAGGCCCCTGAACCAGTGTACAGGCCTTTACCCTAGGAAACAAAACTCAGAAGCCACTGTTCTGGGTGTCAGTTTTCAGGACCCACTAGGCACTCTCAAACCAGACCAAGTTGGCACTTGTGCCACCATGCGTCTGGGCAGCATCGTGCGAGAGGCCGACTTCCAGAAGGCACCTGGCCACTTAAGGCCTCAGGACCCTGAACCATTGTTTAGGCTTTTTCTCTGGTAAACAAATCTCAGAAGCCACTGTTCTTGAGGTCAGTTTGCAGGACCCACTTGGCACTCTCAAACCAGATTAAGTGGGGACTGGTGCTGGTTAGCGTATTGGAAAAATCCTGCAAGAGGCGGATCTCCAGGAGGCACCCTGAAATTTAAGGCCTCAGGACCCTGAACCACTGAACAGGCTTTTTCCCTGGGAAACAAAACTCACAAGCCACTGTTCTGGGTGTCAGTTTTCGGGACCCACTAGGCACTCTCAAACCAGCCCAAGTTGGCACTGCTGCCTCCTTGCGTCTGGGAGGCATCGTGCCAGAGGCCGAATTCCAGGAGGCACCCGGCAATTTAAGGCCTCAGGACCCTGAACCAGTGTACAGGCCTTTACCCGGGGAAATAAAACTCAGAAGCCACTGTTCTTGGTGTCAGTTTTCAGGACCCACTAGGCACTCTCAAACGAGACCAAAGATGCACTGGTGCCAGCTTGCGTCTGGGAGGCATCCTGCGAGAGGCCAAGTTCCAGGAAGCACCTGGCCATTTATGGCGTCAGGACCCTGTACCACTGTACAGGCCTTTTCCCTTGGAAAGAAAACTCACAAGCCACTGTTCTGGGTGTCAGTTTTCAGGACCCACTTGACACTCTCAAACTAGACCAAGTTGGCACTGGTGCCTCATTGTGTCTGGGAAGCATCGTGCGAGAGGCCGAATTCCAGGAGGCACTTGGCCATTTTCTGCCTTAGGCCCCTAAACCACTGTACAGGCTTTTTCCCTGGGAAACAAAACTCAGAAGCCACTGTTCTTGGTGTCTGTTTTCAGGATCCACTTGACACTCTCAAACCAGACTAAGTGGGCAATGGTGCCGCTTAGCGTCAGGGCAAAATCCTGCAAGAGGTGGATCTCCAGGAGGCATCCGGCAATTTAAGGCGGTAGGACCCTGAATCATTATAAAGGCCTTTTCCCTGGGAAACAAAACTCACAAGCCACTGTTCTGGGTGTCATTTTTCAGGTCCCACTAGGCACTCTCAAATCAGACTAAGTAAGCACCGGTGCCGCTTAGCGTCTGGGCAAACTCCTGCAAGAGGGGGATCTCCAGGAGCTACCCGGCAATTTAAGGCCGCAGGACCCAGAACCATTATAAAGGCTTTTTCCCTGGGAAACAAAACTCACAAGCCACTGTTCTGGGTTTCATTTTTCAGGACCCACTAGGCACTCTCAAACCAGCCCAAGTTGGCACTGATGCCACCTTGCGTCTGGGAGGCATCCTGCAAGAGGCGGATTTCCAGGAGGCACCCTGAATTTTAAGGCCTCAGGCCCCTGAACCACTGTACAGGCTTTTTCCCTGGGAAACAAAACTCAGAAGCCACTGTTCTGGGTGTCAGTTTTTAGGACCCACTAGGCACTCTCAAACCAGAAAAAGTTGGCACTGATGCCACCCTATGTCTGAGAGGCATCCTTGGGAGGCAGAATTCAAGGTGGCACCCGGCAATTTAAGGCCTCAGGCCCCTGAACCTGTGTACAGGCCTTTTCCCGGGGAAACAAATATCAGAAGCACTGTTCAGGGTGTCAGTTTTCAGGACCCACTAGGCACTCTCAAACGAGACCAAGTTGGCACTGGTGCCAGCTTGCGTCTGGGAGGCATCCTGAGAGAGGCCGAATTCCAGTAGGCACGCTGAATTTAAGGCCTCAGGACCCTGAACCACTCTGCAGGCTTTTTCCCTGGGAAACAAAACTCACAAGCCACTGTTCTTGGTGTCAGTTTTCAGGACCCACTAGGCACTCTCAAACTAGACCAAGTTGGCACGGGTGCTACCTTGCGTCTGGGAGGCATCCTTCGAAAGGCCGAATTCCAGGAGTAACCCGGCAATTTAAGGCCTCAGGACCCTGAACCACTGTACAGGCTTTTTCCCTGGGAAACAAAACTCACAAGCCACTGTTGTTGGTGTCAGTTTGCAGGACACACTAGGCACTCTCTAAGAAGACTAAGTGAGCACCGGTGCCGCAAAGCATCTTGGGAACATCCTGCCAGAGGCGGATCTTTAGGAGGCACCCTGCAATTTAAGGCCGCAGGACCCTTAGCCATTGTACAAGCCTTTTCCCTGGGAAACAAAACTCACAAGCCACTGTTCTGGGTGTCAGTTTTCAGGACCCACTTGGCACTCTCAAACTAGACCAAGTTTGCACTGGTGCCACATGGCGTCTGGGAGGCATCGTGCGAGAGGCCGACTTCCAGGAAGCACCTGGCCATTTTGTGCCTTAGTCCCCTAAACTACTCTACAGGCTTTTTCCCTGGGAAACAAAACTCAGAAGCCACTGTTCTTGGTGTCAGTTTGAAGGACCCACATGACACTCTCAAACCAGACTAAGTGGGCAATGGTGCCGCTTAGCGTCTGGGCAAAATCCTGCAAGAGGCGGATCTCCAGGAGGCACCCGGCAATTTAAGGCCTCAGGCCCCTGAACCTGTGTACAGGCCTTTTCCCGGGGAAACAAATATCAGAAGCACTGTTCAGGGTGTCAGTTTTCAGGACCCACTAGGCACTCTCAAACGAGACCAAGTTGGCACTGGTGCCAGCTTGCGTCTGGGAGGCATCCTGAGAGAGGCCGAATTCCAGTAGGCACGCTGAATTTAAGGCCTCAGGACCCTGAACCACTCTGCAGGCTTTTTCCCTGGGAAACAAAACTCAGAAGCCACTGTTCTTGGTGTCAGTTTTCAGGACCCACTAGGCACTCTCAAACTAGACCAAGTTGGCACGGGTGCTACCTTGCGTCTGGGAGGCATCCTTCGAAAGGCCGAATTCCAGGAGGAACCCGGCAATTTAAGGCCTCAGGACCCTGAACCACTGTACAGGCTTTTTCCCTGGGAAACAAAACTCACAAGCCACTGTTGTTGGTGTCAGTTTGCAGGACACACTAGGCACTCTCTAAGAAGACTAAGTGAGCACCGGTGCCGCAAAGCATCTTGGGAACATCCTGCCAGAGGCGGATCTTTAGGAGGCACCCTGCAATTTAAGGCTGCAGGACCCTTAGCCATTGTACAAGCCTTTTCCCTGGGAAACAAAACTCACAAGCCACTGTTCTGGGTGTCAGTTTTCAGGACCCACTTGGCACTCTCAAACTAGACCAAGTTTGCACTGGTGCCACATGGCGTCTGGGAGGCATCGTGCGAGAGGCCGACTTCCAGGAAGCACCTGGCCATTTTGTGCCTTAGTCCCCTAAACTACTCTACAGGCTTTTTCCCTGGGCAACAAAACTCAGAAGCCACTGTTCTGGGTGTCAGTTTGCAAGACCCACTAGGCACTCTCAAACCAGAACAAGTTGGCACTGCTGCCACCCTACGTCTGGGAAGCATGCTTTAGAGGCCAAATTCCAGGATGCACCCGGCAATTTAAGGCCTTAGGCCCCTGAACCAGTGTACAGGCCTTTACCCTAGGAAACAAAACTCAGAAGCCACTGTTCTGGGTGTCAGTTTTCAGGACCCACTAGGCACTCTCAAACCAGACCAAGTTGGCACTTGTGCCACCATGCGTCTGGGCAGCATCGTGCGAGAGGCCGACTTCCAGAAGGCACCTGGCCACTTAAGGCCTCAGGACCCTGAACCATTGTTTAGGCTTTTTCTCTGGTAAACAAATCTCAGAAGCCACTGTTCTTGAGGTCAGTTTGCAGGACCCACTTGGCACTCTCAAACCAGATTAAGTGGGGACTGGTGCTGGTTAGCGTATTGGAAAAATCCTGCAAGAGGCGGATCTCCAAGAGGCACCCTGAAATTTAAGGCCTCAGGACCCTGAACCACTGCACAGGCTTTTTCCCTGGGAAACAAAACTCACAAGCCACTGTTCTGGGTGTCAGTTTTCGGGACCCACTAGGCACTCTCAAACCAGCCCAAGTTGGCACTGCTGCCTCCTTGCGTCTGGGAGGCATCGTGCCAGAGGCCAAATTCCAGGAGGCACCCGGCAATTTAAGGCCTCAGGACCCTGAACCAGTGTACAGGCCTTTACCCGGGGAAATAAAACTCAGAAGCCACTGTTCTTGGTGTCAGTTTTCAGGACCCACTAGGCACTCTCAAACGAGACCAAAGACGCACTGGTGCCACCTTGCGTCTGGGAGGCATCCTGCGAGAGGCCGAGTTCCAGGAAACACCTGGCCATTTATGGCGTCAGGACCCTGTACCACTGTACAGGCCTTTTCCCTTGGAAAGAAAACTCACAAGCCACTGTTCTGGGTGTCAGTTTTCAGGACCCACTTGGCACTCTCAAACTAGACCAAGTTTGCACTGGTGCCTCATTGCGTCTGGGAGGCATCGTGCGAGAGGCCGAATTCCAGGAGGCACTTGGCCATTTTCTGCCTTAGGCCCCTAAACCACTGTACAGGCTTTTTCCCTGGGAAACAAAACTCAGAAGCCACTGTTCTTGGTGTCTGTTTTCAGGATCCACTTGACACTCTCAAACCAGACTAAGTGGGCAATGGTGCCGCTTAGCGTCAGGGCAAAATCCTGCAAGAGGTGGATCTCCAGGAGGCATCCGGCAATTTAAGGCGGTAGGACCCTGAATCATTATAAAGGCCTTTTCCCTGGGAAACAAAACTCACAAGCCACTGTTCTGGGTGTCATTTTTCAGGTCCCACTAGGCACTCTCAAATATGACCAAGTAAGCACCGGTGCCGCTTAGCGTCTTGGCAAACTCCTGCAAGAGGGGGATCTCCAGGAGCTACCCGGCAATTTAAGGCCGCAGGACCCAGAACCATTATAAAGGCTTTTTCCCTGGGAAACAAAACTCACAAGCCACTGTTCTGGGTTTCATTTTTCAGGACCCACTAGGCACTCTCAAACCAGCCCAAGTTGGCACTGATGCCACCTTGCGTCTGGGAGGCATCCTGCAAGAGGCGGATTTCCAGGAGGCACCCTGAATTTTAAGGCCTCAGGCCCCTGAACCAGTGTACAGGCCTTTACCCTAGGAAACAAAACTCAGAAGCCACTGTTCTGGGTGTCAGTTTTTAGGACCCACTAGGTACTCTCAAACCAGAAAAAGTTGGCACTGATGCCACCCTATGTCTGAGAGGCATCCTTGGGAGGCAGAATTCAAGGTGGCACCCGGCAATTTAAGGCCTCAGGCCCCTGAACCTGTGTACAGGCCTTTTCCCGGGGAAACAAATATCAGAAGCACTGTTCAGGGTGTCAGTTTTCAGGACCCACTAGGCACTCTCAAACGAGACCAAGTTGGCACTGGTGCCAGCTTGCGTCTGGGAGGCATCCTGAGAGAGGCCGAATTCCAGTAGGCACGCTGAATTTAAGGCCTCAGGACCCTGAACCACTCTGCAGGCTTTTTCCCTGGGAAACAAAACTCAGAAGCCACTGTTCTGGGTGTCAGTTTTTAGGACCCACTAGGCACTCTCAAACTAGACCAAGTTGGCATGGGTGCTACCTTGCGTCTGGGAGGCATCCTTCGAAAGGCCGAATTCCAGGAGTAACCCGGCAATTTAAGGCCTCAGGACCCTGAACCACTGTACAGGCTTTTTCCCTGGGAAACAAAACTCACAAGCCACTGTTGTTGGTGTCAGTTTGCAGGACACACTAGGCACTCTCTAAGAAGACTAAGTGAGCACCGGTGCCGCAAAGCATCTTGGGAACATCCTGCCAGAGGCGGATCTTTAGGAGGCACCCTGCAATTTAAGGCCGCAGGACCCTTAGCCATTGTACAAGCTTTTTCCCTGGGAAACAAAACTCACAAGCCACTGTTCTGGGTGTCAGTTTTCAGGACCCACTTGGCACTCTCAAACTAGACCAAGTTTGCACTGGTGCCACATGGCGTCTGGGAGGCATCGTGCGAGAGGCCGACTTCCAGGAAGCACCTGGCCATTTTGTGCCTTAGTCCCCTAAACTACTCTACAGGCTTTTTCCCTGGGCAACAAAACTCACAAGCCACTGTTCTGGGTGTCAGTTTGCAAGACCCACTAGGCACTCTCAAACCAGAACAAGTTGGCACTGCTGCCACCCTACGTCTGGGAAGCATGCTTTAGAGGCCAAATTCCAGGATGCACCCGGCAATTTAAGGCCTTAGGCCCCTGAACCAGTGTACAGGCCTTTACCCTAGGAAACAAAACTCAGAAGCCACTGTTCTGGGTGTCAGTTTTCAGGACCCACTAGGCACTCTCAAACCAGACCAAGTTGGCACTTGTGCCACCATGCGTCTGGGCAGCATCGTGCGAGAGGCCGACTTCCAGAAGGCACCTGGCCACTTAAGGCCTCAGGACCCTGAACCATTGTTTAGGCTTTTTCTCTGGTAAACAAATCTCAGAAGCCACTGTTCTTGAGGTCAGTTTGCAGGACCCACTTGGCACTCTCAAACCAGATTAAGTGGGGACTGGTGCTGGTTAGCGTATTGGAAAAATCCTGCAAGAGGCGGATCTCCAGGAGGCACCCTGAAATTTAAGGCCTCAGGACCCTGAACCACTGCACAGGCTTTTTCCCTGGGAAACAAAACTCACAAGCCACTGTTCTGGGTGTCAGTTTTCGGGACCCACTAGGCACTCTCAAACCAGCCCAAGTTGGCACTGCTGCCTCCTTGCGTCTGGGAGGCATCGTGCCAGAGGCCGAATTCCAGGAGGCACCCGGCAATTTAAGGCCTCAGGACCCTGAACCAGTGTACAGGCCTTTACCCGGGGAAATAAAACTCAGAAGCCACTGTTCTTGGTGTCAGTTTTCAGGACCCACTAGGCACTCTCAAACGAGACCAAAGACGCACTGGTGCCACCTTGCGTCTGGGAGGCATCCTGCGAGAGGCCGAGTTCCAGGAAACACCTGGCCATTTATGGCGTCAGGACCCTGTACCACTGTACAGGCCTTTTCCCTTGGAAAGAAAACTCACAAGCCACTGTTCTGGGTGTCAGTTTTCAGGACCCACTTGGCACTCTCAAACTAGACCAAGTTTGCACTGGTGCCTCATTGCGTCTGGGAGGCATCGTGCGAGAGGCCGAATTCCAGGAGGCACTTGGCCATTTTCTGCCTTAGGCCCCTAAACCACTGTACAGGCTTTTTCCCTGGGAAACAAAACTCAGAAGCCACCGTTCTTGGTGTCTGTTTTCAGGATCCACTTGACACTCTCAAACCAGACTAAGTGGGCAATGGTGCCGCTTAGCGTCAGGGCAAAATCCTGCAAGAGGTGGATCTCCAGGAGGCATCCGGCAATTTAAGGCGGTAGGACCCTGAATCATTATAAAGGCCTTTTCCCTGGGAAACAAAACTCACAAGCCACTGTTCTGGGTGTCATTTTTCAGGTCCCACTAGGCACTCTCAAATCAGACCAAGTAAGCACCGGTGCCGCTTAGCGTCTTGGCAAACTCCTGCAAGAGGGGGATCTCCAGGAGCTACCCGGCAATTTAAGGCCGCAGGACCCAGAACCATTATAAAGGCTTTTTCCCTGGGAAACAAAACTCACAAGCCACTGTTCTGGGTTTCATTTTTCAGGACCCACTAGGCACTCTCAAACCAGCCCAAGTTGGCACTGATGCCACCTTGCGTCTGGGAGGCATCCTGCAAGAGGCGGATTTCCAGGAGGCACCCTGAATTTTAAGGCCTCAGGCCCCTGAACCACTGTACAGGCTTTTTGCCTGGGAAACAAAACTCACAAGCCACTGTTCTGGGTGTCAGTTTTTAGGACCCACTAGGTACTCTCAAACCAGAAAAAGTTGGCACTGATGCCACCCTATGTCTGAGAGGCATCCTTGGGAGGCAGAATTCAAGGTGGCACCCGGCAATTTAAGGCCTCAGGCCCCTGAACCTGTGTACAGGCCTTTTCCCGGGGAAACAAATATCAGAAGCACTGTTCAGGGTGTCAGTTTTCAGGACCCACTAGGCACTCTCAAACGAGACCAAGTTGGCACTGGTGCCAGCTTGCGTCTGGGAGGCATCCTGAGAGAGGCCGAATTCCAGTAGGCACGCTGAATTTAAGGCCTCAGGACCCTGAACCACTCTGCAGGCTTTTTCCCTGGGAAACAAAACTCAGAAGCCACTGTTCTGGGTGTCAGTTTTTAGGACCCACTAGGCACTCTCAAACTAGACCAAGTTGGCACGGGTGCTACCTTGCGTCTGGGAGGCATCCTTCGAAAGGCCGAATTCCAGGAGTAACCCGGCAATTTAAGGCCTCAGGACCCTGAACCACTGTACAGGCTTTTTCCCTGGGAAACAAAACTCACAAGCCACTGTTGTTGGTGTCAGTTTGCAGGACCCACTAGGCACTCTCTAAGAAGACTAAGTGAGCACCGGTGCCGCAAAGCATCTTGGGAACATCCTGCCAGAGGCGGATCTTTAGGAGGCACCCTGCAATTTAAGGCCGCAGGACCCTTAGCCATTGTACAAGCTTTTTCCCTGGGAAACAAAACTCACAAGCCACTGTTCTGGGTGTCAGTTTTCAGGACCCACTTGGCACTCTCAAACTAGACCAAGTTTGCACTGGTGCCACATGGCGTCTGGGAGGCATCGTGCGAGAGGCCGACTTCCAGGAAGCACCTGGCCATTTTGTGCCTTAGTCCCCTAAACTACTCTACAGGCTTTTTCCCTGGGAAACAAAACTCAGAAGCCACTGTTCTTGGTGTCAGTTTGAAGGACCCACATGACACTCTCAAACCAGACTAAGTGGGCAATGGTGCCGCTTAGCGTCTGGGCAAAATCCTGCAAGAGGCGGATCTCCAGGAGGCACCCGGCAATTTAAGGCCGCAGGACCCTGAACCATTGTACAGGCCTTTTCCCTAGGAAACAAAACTCAAAAGCCACTGTTCTGGGTGTCAGTTTGCAAGACCCACTAGGCACTCTCAAACCAGAACAAGTTGGCACTGCTGCCACCCTACGTCTGGGAAGCATGCTTTAGAGGCCGAATTCCAGGATGCACCCGGCAATTTAAGGCCTTAGGCCCCTGAACCAGTGTACAGGCCTTTACCCTAGGAAACAAAACTCAGAAGCCACTGTTCTGGGTGTCAGTTTTCAGGACCCACTAGGCACTCTCAAACCAGACCAAGTTGGCACTTGTGCCACCATGCGTCTGGGCAGCATCGTGCGAGAGGCCGACTTCCAGAAGGCACCTGGCCACTTAAGGCCTCAGGACCCTGAACCATTGTTTAGGCTTTTTCTCTGGTAAACAAATCTCAGAAGCCACTGTTCTTGAGGTCAGTTTGCAGGACCCACTTGGCACTCTCAAACCAGATTAAGTGGGGACTGGTGCTGGTTAGCGTATTGGAAAAATCCTGCAAGAGGCGGATCTCCAGGAGGCACCCTGAAATTTAAGGCCTCAGGACCCTGAACCACTGCACAGGCTTTTTCCCTGGGAAACAAAACTCACAAGCCACTGTTCTGGGTGTCAGTTTT
The DNA here is from genome assembly GCF_963513975.1 of Fringilla coelebs. Classification (NCBI taxonomy): domain Eukaryota; kingdom Metazoa; phylum Chordata; class Aves; order Passeriformes; family Fringillidae; genus Fringilla; species Fringilla coelebs. The sequence goes on from NC_140038.1 coordinate 1,234,648, forward strand.
CGGGACCCACTAGGCACTCTCAAACCAGCCCAAGTTGGCACTGCTGCCTCCTTGCGTCTGGGAGGCATCGTGCCAGAGGCCGAATTCCAGGAGGCACCCGGCAATTTAAGGCCTCAGGACCCTGTACCACTGTACAGGCCTTTTCCCTTGGAAAGAAAACTCACAAGCCACTGTTCTGGGTGTCAGTTTTCAGGACCCACTTGGCACTCTCAAACTAGACCAAGTTGGCACTGGTGCCTCATTGCGTCTGGGAAGCATCGTGCGAGAGGCCGAATTCCAGGAGGCACTTGGCCATTTTCTGCCTTAGGCCCCTAAACCACTGTACAGGCTTTTTCCCTGGGAAACAAAACTCAGAAGCCACTGTTCTGGGTGTCAGTTTTCAGGACCCACTAGGCACTCTCAAACCAGACTAAGTGGGCAATTGTGCCGCTTAGCGTCAGGGCAAAATCCTGCAAGAGGTGGATCTCCAGGAGGCATCCGGCAATTTAAGGCGGCAGGACCCTGAATCATTATAAAGGCCTTTTCCCTGGGAAACAAAACTCACAAGCCACTGTTCTGGGTGTCATTTTTCAGGTCCCACTAGGCACTCTCAAATCAGACTAAGTAAGCACCGGTGCCGCTTAGCGTCTGGGCAAACTCCTGCAAGAGGGGGATCTCCAGGAGCTACCCGGCAATTTAAGGCCGCAGGACCCAGAACCATTATAAAGGCTTTTTCCCTGGGAAACAAAACTCACAAGCCACTGATCTGGGTTTCATTTTTCAGGACCCACTAGGCACTCTCAAACCAGCCCAAGTTGGCACTGATGCCACCTTGCGTCTGGGAGGCATCCTGCAAGAGGCGGATTTCCAGGAGGCACCCTGAATTTTAAGGCCTCAGGCCCCTGAACCACTGTACAGGCTTTTTCCCTGGGAAACAAAACTCAGAAGCCACTGTTCTGGGTGTCAGTTTTTAGGACCCACTAGGCACTCTCAAACCAGAAAAAGTTGGCACTGATGCCACCCTATGTCTGAGAGGCATCCTTGGGAGGCAGAATTCAAGGTGGCACCCGGCAATTTAAGGCCTCAGGCCCCTGAACCTGTGTACAGGCCTTTTCCCGGGGAAACAAATATCAGAAGCACTGTTCAGGGTGTCAGTTTTCAGGACCCACTAGGCACTCTCAAACGAGACCAAGTTGGCACTGGTGCCAGCTTGCGTCTGGGAGGCATCCTGAGAGAGGCCGAATTCCAGTAGGCACGCTGAATTTAAGGCCTCAGGACCCTGAACCACTCTGCAGGCTTTTTCCCTGGGAAACAAAACTCACAAGCCACTGTTCTTGGTGTCAGTTTTCAGGACCCACTAGGCACTCTCAAACTAGACCAAGTTGGCATGGGTGCTACCTTGCGTCTGGGAGGCATTCTTCGAAAGGCCGAATTCCAGGAGTAACCCGGCAATTTAAGGCCTCAGGACCCTGAACCACTGTACAGGCTTTTTCCCTGGGAAACAAAACTCACAAGCCACTGTTGTTGGTGTCAGTTTGCAGGACACACTAGGCACTCTCTAAGAAGACTAAGTGAGCACCGGTGCCGCAAAGCATCTTGGGAACATCCTGCCAGAGTCGGATCTTTAGGAGGCACCCTGCAATTTAAGGCTGCAGGACCCTTAGCCATTGTACAAGCTTTTTCGCTGGGAAACAAAACTCACAAGCCACTGTTCTGGGTGTCAGTTTTCAGGACCCACTTGGCACTCTCAAACTAGACCAAGTTTGCACTGGTGCCACATGGCGTCTGGGAGGCATCGTGCGAGAGGCCGACTTCCAGGAAGCACCTGGCCATTTTGTGCCTTAGTCCCCTAAACTACTCTACAGGCTTTTTCCCTGGGAAACAAAACTCAGAAGCCACTGTTCTTGGTGTCAGTTTGAAGGACCCACATGACACTCTCAAACCAGACTAAGTGGGCAATGGTGCCGCTTAGCGTCTGGGCAAAATCCTGCAAGAGGCGGATCTCCAGGAGGCACCCGGCAATTTATGGCCGCAGGACCCTGAACCATTGTACAGGCCTTTTCCCTGGGCAACAAAACTCACAAGCCACTGTTCTGGGTGTCAGTTTGCAAGACCCACTAGGCACTCTCAAACCAGAACAAGTTGGCACTGCTGCCACCCTACGTCTGGGAAGCATGCTTTAGAGGCCAAATTCCAGGATGCACCCGGCAATTTAAGGCCTTAGGCCCCTGAACCAGTGTACAGGCCTTTACCCTAGGAAACAAAACTCAGAAGCCACTGTTCTGGGTGTCAGTTTTCAGGACCCACTAGGCACTCTCAAACCAGACCAAGTTGGCACTTGTGCCACCATGCGTCTGGGCAGCATCGTGCGAGAGGCCGACTTCCAGAAGGCACCTGGCCACTTAAGGCCTCAGGACCCTGAACCATTGTTTAGGCTTTTTCTCTGGTAAACAAATCTCAGAAGCCACTGTTCTTGAGGTCAGTTTGCAGGACCCACTTGGCACTCTCAAACCAGATTAAGTGGGGACTGGTGCTGGTTAGCGTATTGGAAAAATCCTGCAAGAGGCGGATCTCCAGGAGGCACCCTGAAATTTAAGGCCTCAGGACCCTGAACCACTGCACAGGCTTTTTCCCTGGGAAACAAAACTCACAAGCCACTGTTCTGGGTGTCAGTTTTCGGGACCCACTAGGCACTCTCAAACCAGCCCAAGTTGGCACTGCTGCCTCCTTGCGTCTGGGAGGCATCGTGCCAGAGGCCGAATTCCAGGAGGCACCCGGCAATTTAAGGCCTCAGGACCCTGAACCAGTGTACAGGCCTTTACCCGGGGAAATAAAACTCAGAAGCCACTGTTCTTGGTGTCAGTTTTCAGGACCCACTAGGCACTCTCAAACGAGACCAAAGATGCACTGGTGCCACCTTGCGTCTGGGAGGCATCCTGCGAGAGGCCGAGTTCCAGGAAGCACCTGGCCATTTATGGCGTCAGGACCCTGTACCACTGTACAGGCCTTTTCCCTTGGAAAGAAAACTCACAAGCCACTGTTCTGGGTGTCAGTTTTCAGGACCCACTTGACACTCTCAAACTAGACCAAGTTGGCACTGGTGCCTCATTGTGTCTGGGAAGCATCGTGCGAGAGGCCGAATTCCAGGAGGCACTTGGCCATTTTCTGCCTTAGGCCCCTAAACCACTGTACAGGCTTTTCCCCTGGGAAACAAAACTCAGAAGCCACTGTTCTTGGTGTCAGTTTTCAGGATCCACTTGACACTCTCAAACCAGACTAAGTGGGCAATGGTGCCGCTTAGCGTCAGGGCAAAATCCTGCAAGAGGTGGATCTCCAGGAGGCATCCGGCAATTTAAGGCGGCAGGACCCTGAATCATTATAAAGGCCTTTTCCCTGGGAAACAAAACTCACAAGCCACTGTTCTGGGTGTCATTTTTCAGGTCCCACTAGGCACTCTCAAATCAGACCAAGTAAGCACCGGTGCCGCTTAGCGTCTTGGCAAACTCCTGCAAGAGGGGGATCTCCAGGAGCTACCCGGCAATTTAAGGCCGCAGGACCCAGAACCATTATAAAGGCTTTTTCCCTGGGAAACAAAACTCACAAGCCACTGTTCTGGGTTTCATTTTTCAGGACCCACTAGGCACTCTCAAACCAGCCCAAGTTGGCACTGATGCCACCTTGCGTCTGGGAGGCATCCTGCAAGAGGCGGATTTCCAGGAGGCACCCTGAATTTTAAGGCCTCAGGCCCCTGAACCACTGTACAGGCTTTTTGCCTGGGAAACAAAACTCACAAGCCACTGTTCTGGGTGTCAGTTTTTAGGACCCACTAGGCACTCTCAAACCAGAAAAAGTTGGCACTGATGCCACCCTATGTCTGAGAGGCATCCTTGGGAGGCAGAATTCAAGGTGGCACCCGGCAATTTAAGGCCTCAGGCCCCTGAACCTGTGTACAGGCCTTTTCCCGGGGAAACAAATATCAGAAGCACTGTTCAGGGTGTCAGTTTTCAGGACCCACTAGGCACTCTCAAACGAGACCAAGTTGGCACTGGTGCCACCTTGCGTCTGGGAGGCATCCTGAGAGAGGCCGAATTCCAGTAGGCACGCTGAATTTAAGGCCTCAGGACCCTGAACCACTCTGCAGGCTTTTTCCCTGGGAAACAAAACTCAGAAGCCACTGTTCTGGGTGTCAGTTTTTAGGACCCACTAGGCACTCTCAAACTAGACCAAGTTGGCACGGGTGCTACCTTGCGTCTGGGAGGCATCCTTCGAAAGGCCGAATTCCAGGAGTAACCCGGCAATTTAAGGCCTCAGGACCCTGAACCACTGTACAGGCTTTTTCCCTGGGAAACAAAACTCACAAGCCACTGTTGTTGGTGTCAGTTTGCAGGACACACTAGGCACTCTCTAAGAAGACTAAGTGAGCACCGGTGCCGCAAAGCATCTTGGGAACATCCTGCCAGAGGCGGATCTTTAGGAGGCACCCTGCAATTTAAGGCCGCAGGACCCTTAGCCATTGTACAAGCTTTTTCCCTGGGAAACAAAACTCACAAGCCACTGTTCTGGGTGTCAGTTTTCAGGACCCACTTGGCACTCTCAAACTAGACCACGTTTGCACTGGTGCCACATGGCGTCTGGGAGGCATCGTGCGAGAGGCCGACTTCCAGGAAGCACCTGGCCATTTTGTGCCTTAGTCCCCTAAACTACTCTACAGGCTTTTTCCCTGGGAAACAAAACTCAGAAGCCACTGTTCTTGGTGTCAGTTTGAAGGACCCACATGACACTTTCAAACCAGACTAAGTGGGCAATGGTGCCGCTTAGCGTCTGGGCAAAATCCTGCAAGAGGCGGATCTCCAGGAGGCACCTGGCAATTTAAGGCCGCAGGACCCTGAACCATTGTACAGGCCTTTTCCCTGGGCAACAAAACTCACAAGCCACTGTTCTGGGTGTCAGTTTGCAAGACCCACTAGGCACTCTCAAACCAGAACAAGTTGGCACTGCTGCCACCCTACGTCTGGGAAGCATGCTTTAGAGGCCGAATTCCAGGATGCACCCGGCAATTTAAGGCCTTAGGCCCCTGAACCAGTGTACAGGCCTTTACCCTAGGAAACAAAACTCAGAAGCCACTGTTCTGGGTGTCAGTTTTCAGGACCCACTAGGCACTCTCAAACCAGACCAAGTTGGCACTTGTGCCACCATGCGTCTGGGCAGCATCGTGCGAGAGGCCGACTTCCAGAAGGCACCTGGCCACTTAAGGCCTCAGGACCCTGAACCATTGTTTAGGCTTTTTCTCTGGTAAACAAATCTCAGAAGCCACTGTTCTTGAGGTCAGTTTGCAGGACCCACTTGGCACTCTCAAACCAGATTAAGTGGGGACTGGTGCTGGTTAGCGTATTGGAAAAATCCTGCAAGAGGCGGATCTCCAGGAGGCACCCTGAAATTTAAGGCCTCAGGACCCTGAACCACTGCACAGGCTTTTTCCCTGGGAAACAAAACTCACAAGCCACTGTTCTGGGTGTCAGTTTTCGGGACCCACTAGGCACTCTCAAACCAGCCCAAGTTGGCACTGCTGCCTCCTTGCGTCTGGGAGGCATCGTGCCAGAGGCCGAATTCCAGGAGGCACTTGGCCATTTTCTGCCTTAGGCCCCTAAACCACTGTACAGGCTTTTTCCCTGGGAAACAAAACTCAGAAGCCACTGTTCTTGGTGTCAGTTATCAGGATCCACTTGACACTCTCAAACCAGACTAAGTGGGCAATTGTGCCGCTTAGCGTCAGGGCAAAATCCTGCAAGAGGGGGATCTCCAGGAGCTACCCGGCAATTTAAGGCCGCAGGACCCAGAACCATTATAAAGGCTTTTTCCCTGGGAAACAAAACTCACAAGCCACTGTTCTGGGTTTCATTTTTCAGGACCCACTAGGCACTCTCAAACCAGCCCAAGTTGGCACTGATGCCACCTTGCGTCTGGGAGGCATCCTGCAAGAGGCGGATTTCCAGGAGGCACCCTGAATTTTAAGGCCTCAGGCCCCTGAACCTGTGTACAGGCCTTTTCCCGGGGAAACAAATATCAGAAGCACTGTTCAGGGTGTCAGTTTTCAGGACCCACTAGGCACTCTCAAACGAGACCAAGTTGGCACTGGTGCCAGCTTGCGTCTGGGAGGCATCCTGAGAGAGGCCGAATTCCAGTAGGCACGCTGAATTTAAGGCCTCAGGACCCTGAACCACTCTGCAGGCTTTTTCCCTGGGAAACAAAACTCAAAAGCCACTGTTCTTGGTGTCAGTTTTCAGGACCCACTAGGCACTCTCAAACTAGACCAAGTTGGCATGGGTGCTACCTTGCGTCTGGGAGGCATTCTTCGAAAGGCCGAATTCCAGGAGTAACCCGGCAATTTAAGGCCTCAGGACCCTGAACCACTGTACAGGCTTTTTCCCTGGGAAACAAAACTCACAAGCCACTGTTGTTGGTGTCAGTTTGCAGGACACACTAGGCACTCTCTAAGAAGACTAAGTGAGCACCGGTGCCGCAAAGCATCTTGGGAACATCCTGCCAGAGTCGGATCTTTAGGAGGCACCCTGCAATTTAAGGCCGCAGGACCCTTAGCCATTGTACAAGCTTTTTCCCTGGGAAACAAAACTCACAAGCCACTGTTCTGGGTGTCAGTTTTCAGGACCCACTTGGCACTCTCAAACTACACCAAGTTTGCACTGGTGCCACATGGCGTCTGGGATGCATCGTGCGAGAGGCCGACTTCCAGGAAGCACCTGGCCATTTTGTGCCTTAGTCCCCTAAACTACTCTACAGGCTTTTTCCCTGGGAAACAAAACTCACAAGCCACTGTTCTGGGTGTCAGTTTGCAAGACCCACTAGGCACTCTCAAACCAGAACAAGTTGGCACTGCTGCCACCCTACGTCTGGGAAGCATGCTTTAGAGGCCAAATTCCAGGATGCACCCGGCAATTTAAGGCCTTAGGCCCCTGAACCAGTGTACAGGCCTTTACCCTAGGAAACAAAACTCAGAAGCCACTGTTCTGGGTGTCAGTTTTCAGGACCCACTAGGCACTCTCAAACCAGACCAAGTTGGCACTTGTGCCACCATGCGTCTGGGCAGCATCGTGCGAGAGGCCGACTTCCAGAAGGCACCTGGCCACTTAAGGCCTCAGGACCCTGAACCATTGTTTAGGCTTTTTCTCTGGTAAACAAATCTCAGAAGCCACTGTTCTTGAGGTCAGTTTGCAGGACCCACTTGGCACTCTCAAACCAGATTAAGTGGGGACTGGTGCTGGTTAGCGTATTGGAAAAATCCTGCAAGAGGCGGATCTCCAGGAGGCACCCTGAAATTTAAGGCCTCAGGACCCTGAACCACTGCACAGGCTTTTTCCCTGGGAAACAAAACTCACAAGCCACTGTTCTGGGTGTCAGTTTTCGGGACCCACTAGGCACTCTCAAACCAGCCCAAGTTGGCACTGCTGCCTCCTTGCGTCTGGGAGGCATCGTGCCAGAGGCCGAATTCCAGGAGGCACCCGGCAATTTAAGGCCTCAGGACCCTGAACCAGTGTACAGGCCTTTACCCGGGGAAATAAAACTCAGAAGCCACTGTTCTTGGTGTCAGTTTTCAGGACCCACTAGGCACTCTCAAACGAGACCAAAGATGCACTGGTGCCACCTTGCGTCTGGGAGGCATCCTGCGAGAGGCCGAGTTCCAGGAAGCACCTGGCCATTTATGGCGTCAGGACCCTGTACCACTGTACAGGCCTTTTCCCTTGGAAAGAAAACTCACAAGCCACTGTTCTGGGTGTCAGTTTTCAGGACCCACTTGACACTCTCAAACTAGACCAAGTTGGCACTGGTGCCTCATTGTGTCTGGGAAGCATCGTGCGAGAGGCCGAATTCCAGGAGGCACTTGGCCATTTTCTGCCTTAGGCCCCTAAACCACTGTACAGGCTTTTTCCCTGGGAAACAAAACTCAGAAGCCACTGTTCTTGGTGTCAGTTTTCAGGATCCACTTGACACTCTCAAACCAGACTAAGTGGGCAATGGTGCCGCTTAGCGTCAGGGCAAAATCCTGCAAGAGGTGGATCTCCAGGAGGCATCCGGCAATTTAAGGCGGCAGGACCCTGAATCATTATAAAGGCCTTTTCCCTGGGAAACAAAACTCACAAGCCACTGTTCTGGGTGTCATTTTTCAGGTCCCACTAGGCACTCTCAAATCAGACCAAGTAAGCACCGGTGCCGCTTAGCGTCTTGGCAAACTCCTGCAAGAGGGGGATCTCCAGGAGCTACCCGGCAATTTAAGGCCGCAGGACCCAGAACCATTATAAAGGCTTTTTCCCTGGGAAACAAAACTCACAAGCCACTGTTCTGGGTTTCATTTTTCAGGACCCACTAGGCACTCTCAAACCAGCCCAAGTTGGCACTGATGCCACCTTGCGTCTGGGAGGCATCCTGCAAGAGGCGGATTTCCAGGAGGCACCCTGAATTTTAAGGCCTCAGGCCCCTGAACCACTGTACAGGCTTTTTGCCTGGGAAACAAAACTCACAAGCCACTGTTCTGGGTGTCAGTTTTTAGGACCCACTAGGCACTCTCAAACCAGAAAAAGTTGGCACTGATGCCACCCTATGTCTGAGAGGCATCCTTGGGAGGCAGAATTCAAGGTGGCACCCGGCAATTTAAGGCCTCAGGCCCCTGAACCTGTGTACAGGCCTTTTCCCGGGGAAACAAATATCAGAAGCACTGTTCAGGGTGTCAGTTTTCAGGACCCACTAGGCACTCTCAAACGAGACCAAGTTGGCACTGGTGCCACCTTGCGTCTGGGAGGCATCCTGAGAGAGGCCGAATTCCAGTAGGCACGCTGAATTTAAGGCCTCAGGACCCTGAACCACTCTGCAGGCTTTTTCCCTGGGAAACAAAACTCAGAAGCCACTGTTCTGGGTGTCAGTTTTTAGGACCCACTAGGCACTCTCAAACTAGACCAAGTTGGCACGGGTGCTACCTTGCGTCTGGGAGGCATCCTTCGAAAGGCCGAATTCCAGGAGTAACCCGGCAATTTAAGGCCTCAGGACCCTGAACCACTGTACAGGCTTTTTCCCTGGGAAACAAAACTCACAAGCCACTGTTGTTGGTGTCAGTTTGCAGGACACACTAGGCACTCTCTAAGAAGACTAAGTGAGCACCGGTGCCGCAAAGCATCTTGGGAACATCCTGCCAGAGGCGGATCTTTAGGAGGCACCCTGCAATTTAAGGCCGCAGGACCCTTAGCCATTGTACAAGCTTTTTCCCTGGGAAACAAAACTCACAAGCCACTGTTCTGGGTGTCAGTTTTCAGGACCCACTTGGCACTCTCAAACTAGACCACGTTTGCACTGGTGCCACATGGCGTCTGGGAGGCATCGTGCGAGAGGCCGACTTCCAGGAAGCACCTGGCCATTTTGTGCCTTAGTCCCCTAAACTACTCTACAGGCTTTTTCCCTGGGAAACAAAACTCAGAAGCCACTGTTCTTGGTGTCAGTTTGAAGGACCCACATGACACTTTCAAACCAGACTAAGTGGGCAATGGTGCCGCTTAGCGTCTGGGCAAAATCCTGCAAGAGGCGGATCTCCAGGAGGCACCTGGCAATTTAAGGCCGCAGGACCCTGAACCATTGTACAGGCCTTTTCCCTGGGCAACAAAACTCACAAGCCACTGTTCTGGGTGTCAGTTTGCAAGACCCACTAGGCACTCTCAAACCAGAACAAGTTGGCACTGCTGCCACCCTACGTCTGGGAAGCATGCTTTAGAGGCCGAATTCCAGGATGCACCCGGCAATTTAAGGCCTTAGGCCCCTGAACCAGTGTACAGGCCTTTACCCTAGGAAACAAAACTCAGAAGCCACTGTTCTGGGTGTCAGTTTTCAGGACCCACTAGGCACTCTCAAACCAGACCAAGTTGGCACTTGTGCCACCATGCGTCTGGGCAGCATCGTGCGAGAGGCCGACTTCCAGAAGGCACCTGGCCACTTAAGGCCTCAGGACCCTGAACCATTGTTTAGGCTTTTTCTCTGGTAAACAAATCTCAGAAGCCACTGTTCTTGAGGTCAGTTTGCAGGACCCACTTGGCACTCTCAAACCAGATTAAGTGGGGACTGGTGCTGGTTAGCGTATTGGAAAAATCCTGCAAGAGGCGGATCTCCAGGAGGCACCCTGAAATTTAAGGCCTCAGGACCCTGAACCACTGCACAGGCTTTTTCCCTGGGAAACAAAACTCACAAGCCACTGTTCTGGGTGTCAGTTTTCGGGACCCACTAGGCACTCTCAAACCAGCCCAAGTTGGCACTGCTGCCTCCTTGCGTCTGGGAGGCATCGTGCCAGAGGCCGAATTCCAGGAGGCACTTGGCCATTTTCTGCCTTAGGCTCCTAAACCACTGTACAGGCTTTTTCCCTGGGAAACAAAACTCAGAAGCCACTGTTCTTGGTGTCAGTTATCAGGATCCACTTGACACTCTCAAACCAGACTAAGTGGGCAATTGTGCCGCTTAGCGTCAGGGCAAAATCCTGCAAGAGGGGGATCTCCAGGAGCTACCCGGCAATTTAAGGCCGCAGGACCCAGAACCATTATAAAGGCTTTTTCCCTGGGAAACAAAACTCACAAGCCACTGTTCTGGGTTTCATTTTTCAGGACCCACTAGGCACTCTCAAACCAGCCCAAGTTGGCACTGATGCCACCTTGCGTCTGGGAGGCATCCTGCAAGAGGCGGATTTCCAGGAGGCACCCTGAATTTTAAGGCCTCAGGCCCCTGAACCTGTGTACAGGCCTTTTCCCGGGGAAACAAATATCAGAAGCACTGTTCAGGGTGTCAGTTTTCAGGACCCACTAGGCACTCTCAAACGAGACCAAGTTGGCACTGGTGCCAGCTTGCGTCTGGGAGGCATCCTGAGAGAGGCCGAATTCCAGTAGGCACGCTGAATTTAAGGCCTCAGGACCCTGAACCACTCTGCAGGCTTTTTCCCTGGGAAACAAAACTCACAAGCCACTGTTCTTGGTGTCAGTTTTCAGGACCCACTAGGCACTCTCAAACTAGACCAAGTTGGCATGGGTGCTACCTTGCGTCTGGGAGGCATTCTTCGAAAGGCCGAATTCCAGGAGTAACCCGGCAATTTAAGGCCTCAGGACCCTGAACCACTGTACAGGCTTTTTCCCTGGGAAACAAAACTCACAAGCCACTGTTGTTGGTGTCAGTTTGCAGGACACACTAGGCACTCTCTAAGAAGACTAAGTGAGCACCGGTGCCGCAAAGCATCTTGGGAACATCCTGCCAGAGTCGGATCTTTAGGAGGCACCCTGCAATTTAAGGCCGCAGGACCCTTAGCCATTGTACAAGCTTTTTCCCTGGGAAACAAAACTCACAAGCCACTGTTCTGGGTGTCAGTTTTCAGGACCCACTTGGCACTCTCAAACTACACCAAGTTTGCACTGGTGCCACATGGCGTCTGGGAGGCATCGTGCGAGAGGCCGACTTCCAGGAAGCACCTGGCCATTTTGTGCCTTAGTCCCCTAAACTACTCTACAGGCTTTTTCCCTGGGAAACAAAACTCACAAGCCACTGTTCTGGGTGTCAGTTTGCAAGACCCACTAGGCACTCTCAAACCAGAACAAGTTGGCACTGCTGCCACCCTACGTCTGGGAAGCATGCTTTAGAGGCCAAATTCCAGGATGCACCCGGCAATTTAAGGCCTTAGGCCCCTGAACCAGTGTACAGGCCTTTACCCTAGGAAACAAAACTCAGAAGCCACTGTTCTGGGTGTCAGTTTTCAGGACCCACTAGGCACTCTCAAACCAGACCAAGTTGGCACTTGTGCCACCATGCGTCTGGGCAGCATCGTGCGAGAGGCCGACTTCCAGAAGGCACCTGGCCACTTAAGGCCTCAGGACCCTGAACCATTGTTTAGGCTTTTTCTCTGGTAAACAAATCTCAGAAGCCACTGTTCTTGAGGTCAGTTTGCAGGACCCACTTGGCACTCTCAAACCAGATTAAGTGGGGACTGGTGCTGGTTAGCGTATTGGAAAAATCCTGCAAGAGGCGGATCTCCAGGAGGCACCCTGAAATTTAAGGCCTCAGGACCCTGAACCACTGCACAGGCTTTTTCCCTGGGAAACAAAACTCACAAGCCACTGTTCTGGGTGTCAGTTTTCGGGACCCACTAGGCACTCTCAAACCAGCCCAAGTTGGCACTGCTGCCTCCTTGCGTCTGGGAGGCATCGTGCCAGAGGCCGAATTCCAGGAGGCACCCGGCAATTTAAGGCCTCAGGACCCTGAACCAGTGTACAGGCCTTTACCCGGGGAAATAAAACTCAGAAGCCACTGTTCTTGGTGTCAGTTTTCAGGACCCACTAGGCACTCTCAAACGAGACCAAAGATGCACTGGTGCCACCTTGCGTCTGGGAGGCATCCTGCGAGAGGCCGAGTTCCAGGAAGCACCTGGCCATTTATGGCGTCAGGACCCTGTACCACTGTACAGGCCTTTTCCCTTGGAAAGAAAACTCACAAGCCACTGTTCTGGGTGTCAGTTTTCAGGACCCACTTGACACTCTCAAACTAGACCAAGTTGGCACTGGTGCCTCATTGTGTCTGGGAAGCATCGTGCGAGAGGCCGAATTCCAGGAGGCACTTGGCCATTTTCTGCCTTAGGCCCCTAAACCACTGTACAGGCTTTTTCCCTGGGAAACAAAACTCAGAAGCCACTGTTCTTGGTGTCAGTTTTCAGGATCCACTTGACACTCTCAAACCAGACTAAGTGGGCAATGGTGCCGCTTAGCGTCAGGGCAAAATCCTGCAAGAGGTGGATCTCCAGGAGGCATCCGGCAATTTAAGGCGGCAGGACCCTGAATCATTATAAAGGCCTTTTCCCTGGGAAACAAAACTCACAAGCCACTGTTCTGGGTGTCATTTTTCAGGTCCCACTAGGCACTCTCAAATCAGACCAAGTAAGCACCGGTGCCGCTTAGCGTCTTGGCAAACTCCTGCAAGAGGGGGATCTCCAGGAGCTACCCGGCAATTTAAGGCCGCAGGACCCAGAACCATTATAAAGGCTTTTTCCCTGGGAAACAAAACTCACAAGCCACTGTTCTGGGTTTCATTTTTCAGGACCCACTAGGCACTCTCAAACCAGCCCAAGTTGGCACTGATGCCACCTTGCGTCTGGGAGGCATCCTGCAAGAGGCGGATTTCCAGGAGGCACCCTGAATTTTAAGGCCTCAGGCCCCTGAACCACTGTACAGGCTTTTTGCCTGGGAAACAAAACTCACAAGCCACTGTTCTGGGTGTCAGTTTTTAGGACCCACTAGGCACTCTCAAACCAGAAAAAGTTGGCACTGATGCCACCCTATGTCTGAGAGGCATCCTTGGGAGGCAGAATTCAAGGTGGCACCCGGCAATTTAAGGCCTCAGGCCCCTGAACCTGTGTACAGGCCTTTTCCCGGGGAAACAAATATCAGAAGCACTGTTCAGGGTGTCAGTTTTCAGGACCCACTAGGCACTCTCAAACGAGACCAAGTTGGCACTGGTGCCAGCTTGCGTCTGGGAGGCATCCTGAGAGAGGCCGAATTCCAGTAGGCACGCTGAATTTAAGGCCTCAGGACCCTGAACCACTCTGCAGGCTTTTTCCCTGGGAAACAAAACTCAGAAGCCACTGTTCTGGGTGTCAGTTTTTAGGACCCACTAGGCACTCTCAAACTAGACCAAGTTGGCACGGGTGCTACCTTGCGTCTGGGAGGCATCCTTCGAAAGGCCGAATTCCAGGAGTAACCCGGCAATTTAAGGCCTCAGGACCCTGAACCACTGTACAGGCTTTTTCCCTGGGAAACAAAACTCACAAGCCACTGTTGTTGGTGTCAGTTTGCAGGACACACTAGGCACTCTCTAAGAAGACTAAGTGAGCACCGGTGCCGCAAAGCATCTTGGGAACATCCTGCCAGAGGCGGATCTTTAGGAGGCACCCTGCAATTTAAGGCCGCAGGACCCTTAGCCATTGTACAAGCTTTTTCCCTGGGAAACAAAACTCACAAGCCACTGTTCTGGGTGTCAGTTTTCAGGACCCACTTGGCACTCTCAAACTAGACCACGTTTGCACTGGTGCCACATGGCGTCTGGGAGGCATCGTGCGAGAGGCCGACTTCCAGGAAGCACCTGGCCATTTTGTGCCTTAGTCCCCTAAACTACTCTACAGGCTTTTTCCCTGGGAAACAAAACTCAGAAGCCACTGTTCTTGGTGTCAGTTTGAAGGACCCACATGACACTTTCAAACCAGACTAAGTGGGCAATGGTGCCGCTTAGCGTCTGGGCAAAATCCTGCAAGAGGCGGATCTCCAGGAGGCACCTGGCAATTTAAGGCCGCAGGACCCTGAACCATTGTACAGGCCTTTTCCCTGGGCAACAAAACTCACAAGCCACTGTTCTGGGTGTCAGTTTGCAAGACCCACTAGGCACTCTCAAACCAGAACAAGTTGGCACTGCTGCCACCCTACGTCTGGGAAGCATGCTTTAGAGGCCGAATTCCAGGATGCACCCGGCAATTTAAGGCCTTAGGCCCCTGAACCAGTGTACAGGCCTTTACCCTAGGAAACAAAACTCAGAAGCCACTGTTCTGGGTGTCAGTTTTCAGGACCCACTAGGCACTCTCAAACCAGACCAAGTTGGCACTTGTGCCACCATGCGTCTGGGCAGCATCGTGCGAGAGGCCGACTTCCAGAAGGCACCTGGCCACTTAAGGCCTCAGGACCCTGAACCATTGTTTAGGCTTTTTCTCTGGTAAACAAATCTCAGAAGCCACTGTTCTTGAGGTCAGTTTGCAGGACCCACTTGGCACTCTCAAACCAGATTAAGTGGGGACTGGTGCTGGTTAGCGTATTGGAAAAATCCTGCAAGAGGCGGATCTCCAGGAGGCACCCTGAAATTTAAGGCCTCAGGACCCTGAACCACTGCACAGGCTTTTTCCCTGGGAAACAAAACTCACAAGCCACTGTTCTGGGTGTCAGTTTTCGGGACCCACTAGGCACTCTCAAACCAGCCCAAGTTGGCACTGCTGCCTCCTTGCGTCTGGGAGGCATCGTGCCAGAGGCCGAATTCCAGGAGGCACTTGGCCATTTTCTGCCTTAGGCCCCTAAACCACTGTACAGGCTTTTTCCCTGGGAAACAAAACTCAGAAGCCACTGTTCTTGGTGTCAGTTTTTAGGACCCACTAGGCACTCTCAAACCAGACTAAGTGGGCAATTGTGCCGCTTAGCGTCAGGGCAAAATCCTGCAAGAGGGGGATCTCCAGGAGCTACCCGGCAATTTAAGGCCGCAGGACCCAGAACCATTATAAAGGCTTTTTCCCTGGGAAACAAAACTCACAAGCCACTGTTCTGGGTTTCATTTTTCAGGACCCACTAGGCACTCTCAAACCAGCCCAAGTTGGCACTGATGCCACCTTGCGTCTGGGAGGCATCCTGCAAGAGGCGGATTTCCAGGAGGCACCCTGAATTTTAAGGCCTCAGGCCCCTGAACCTGTGTACAGGCCTTTTCCCGGGGAAACAAATATCAGAAGCACTGTTCAGGGTGTCAGTTTTCAGGACCCACTAGGCACTCTCAAACGAGACCAAGTTGGCACTGGTGCCAGCTTGCGTCTGGGAGGCATCCTGAGAGAGGCCGAATTCCAGTAGGCACGCTGAATTTAAGGCCTCAGGACCCTGAACCACTCTGCAGGCTTTTTCCCTGGGAAACAAAACTCACAAGCCACTGTTCTTGGTGTCAGTTTTCAGGACCCACTAGGCACTCTCAAACTAGACCAAGTTGGCATGGGTGCTACCTTGCGTCTGGGAGGCATTCTTCGAAAGGCCGAATTCCAGGAGTAACCCGGCAATTTAAGGCCTCAGGACCCTGAACCACTGTACAGGCTTTTTCCCTGGGAAACAAAACTCACAAGCCACTGTTGTTGGTGTCAGTTTGCAGGACACACTAGGCACTCTCTAAGAAGACTAAGTGAGCACCGGTGCCGCAAAGCATCTTGGGAACATCCTGCCAGAGTCGGATCTTTAGGAGGCACCCTGCAATTTAAGGCCGCAGGACCCTTAGCCATTGTACAAGCTTTTTCCCTGGGAAACAAAACTCACAAGCCACTGTTCTGGGTGTCAGTTTTCAGGACCCACTTGGCACTCTCAAACTACACCAAGTTTGCACTGGTGCCACATGGCGTCTGGGAGGCATCGTGCGAGAGGCCGACTTCCAGGAAGCACCTGGCCATTTTGTGCCTTAGTCCCCTAAACTACTCTACAGGCTTTTTCCCTGGGAAACAAAACTCACAAGCCACTGTTCTGGGTGTCAGTTTGCAAGACCCACTAGGCACTCTCAAACCAGAACAAGTTGGCACTGCTGCCACCCTACGTCTGGGAAGCATGCTTTAGAGGCCAAATTCCAGGATGCACCCGGCAATTTAAGGCCTTAGGCCCCTGAACCAGTGTACAGGCCTTTACCCTAGGAAACAAAACTCAGAAGCCACTGTTCTGGGTGTCAGTTTTCAGGACCCACTAGGCACTCTCAAACCAGACCAAGTTGGCACTTGTGCCACCATGCGTCTGGGCAGCATCGTGCGAGAGGCCGACTTCCAGAAGGCACCTGGCCACTTAAGGCCTCAGGACCCTGAACCATTGTTTAGGCTTTTTCTCTGGTAAACAAATCTCAGAAGCCACTGTTCTTGAGGTCAGTTTGCAGGACCCACTTGGCACTCTCAAACCAGATTAAGTGGGGACTGGTGCTGGTTAGCGTATTGGAAAAATCCTGCAAGAGGCGGATCTCCAGGAGGCACCCTGAAATTTAAGGCCTCAGGACCCTGAACCACTGCACAGGCTTTTTCCCTGGGAAACAAAACTCACAAGCCACTGTTCTGGGTGTCAGTTTTCGGGACCCACTAGGCACTCTCAAACCAGCCCAAGTTGGCACTGCTGCCTCCTTGCGTCTGGGAGGCATCGTGCCAGAGGCCGAATTCCAGGAGGCACCCGGCAATTTAAGGCCTCAGGACCCTGAACCAGTGTACAGGCCTTTACCCGGGGAAATAAAACTCAGAAGCCACTGTTCTTGGTGTCAGTTTTCAGGACCCACTAGGCACTCTCAAACGAGACCAAAGATGCACTGGTGCCACCTTGCGTCTGGGAGGCATCCTGCGAGAGGCCGAGTTCCAGGAAGCACCTGGCCATTTATGGCGTCAGGACCCTGTACCACTGTACAGGCCTTTTCCCTTGGAAAGAAAACTCACAAGCCACTGTTCTGGGTGTCAGTTTTCAGGACCCACTTGACACTCTCAAACTAGACCAAGTTGGCACTGGTGCCTCATTGCGTCTGGGAAGCATCGTGCGAGAGGCCGAATTCCAGGAGGCACTTGGCCATTTTCTGCCTTAGGCCCCTAAACCACTGTACAGGCTTTTTCCCTGGGAAACAAAACTCAGAAGCCACTGTTCTTGGTGTCAGTTTTCAGGATCCACTTGACACTCTCAAACCAGACTAAGTGGGCAATGGTGCCGCTTAGCGTCAGGGCAAAATCCTGCATGAGGTGGATCTCCAGGAGGCATCCGGCAATTTAAGGCGGCAGGACCCTGAATCATTATAAAGGCCTTTTCCCTGGGAAACAAAACTCACAAGCCACTGTTCTGGGTGTCATTTTTCAGGTCCCACTAGGCACTCTCAAATCAGACTAAGTAAGCACCGGTGCCGCTTAGCGTCTGGGCAAACTCCTGCAAGAGGGGGATCTCCAGGAGCTACCCGGCAATTTAAGGCCGCAGGACCCAGAACCATTATAAAGGCTTTTTCCCTGGGAAACAAAACTCACAAGCCACTGATCTGGGTTTCATTTTTCAGGACCCACTAGGCACTCTCAAACCAGCCCAAGTTGGCACTGATGCCACCTTGCGTCTGGGAGGCATCCTGCAAGAGGCGGATTTCCAGGAGGCACCCTGAATTTTAAGGCCTCAGGCCCCTGAACCACTGTACAGGCTTTTTGCCTGGGAAACAAAACTCACAAGCCACTGTTCTGGGTGTCAGTTTTTAGGACCCACTAGGTACTCTCAAACCAGAAAAAGTTGGCACTGATGCCACCCTATGTCTGAGAGGCATCCTTGGGAGGCAGAATTCAAGGTGGCACCCGGCAATTTAAGGCCGCAGGACCCAGAACCATTTTAAAGGCTTTTTCCCTGGGAAACAAAACTCACAAGCCACTGTTCTGGGTTTCATTTTTCAGGACCCACTAGGCACTCTCAAACCAGCCCAAGTTGGCACTGATGCCACCTTGCGTCTGGGAGGCATCCTGCAAGAGGCGGATTTCCAGGAGGCACCCTGAATTTTAAGGCCTCAGGCCCCTGAACCACTGTACAGGCTTTTTCCCTGGGAAACAAAACTCAGAAGCCACTGTTCTGGGTGTCAGTTTTTAGGACCCACTAGGCACTCTCAAACCAGAAAAAGTTGGCACTGATGCCACCCTATGTCTGAGAGGCATCCTTGGGAGGCAGAATTCAAGGTGGCACCCGGCAATTTAAGGCCTCAGGCCCCTGAACATGTGTACAGGCCTTTTCCCGGGGAAACAAATATCAGAAGCACTGTTCAGGGTGTTAGTTTTCAGGACCCACTAGGCACTCTCAAACGAGACCAAGTTGGCACTGGTGCCAGCTTGCGTCTGGGAGGCATCCTGAGAGAGGCCGAATTCCAGTAGGCACGCTGAATTTAAGGCCTCAGGACCCTGAACCACTCTGCAGGCTTTTTCCCTGGGAAACAAAACTCACAAGCCACTGTTCTTGGTGTCAGTTTTCAGGACCCACTAGGCACTCTCAAACTAGACCAAGTTGGCACGGGTGCTACCTTGCGTCTGGGAGGCATCCTTCGAAAGGCCGAATTCCAGGAGTAACCCGGCAATTTAAGGCCTCAGGACCCTGAACCACTGTACAGGCTTTTTCCCTGGGAAACAAAACTCACAAGCCACTGTTGTTGGTGTCAGTTTGCAGGACACACTAGGCACTCTCTAAGAAGACTAAGTGAGCACCGGTGCCGCAAAGCATCTTGGGAACATCCTGCCAGAGGCGGATCTTTAGGAGGCACCCTGCAATTTAAGGCTGCAGGACCCTTAGCCATTGTACAAGCTATTTCCCTGGGAAACAAAACTCACAAGCCACTGTTCTGGGTGTCAGTTTTCAGGACCCACTTGGCACTCTCAAACTAGACCAAGTTTGCACTGGTGCCACATGGCGTCTGGGAGGCATCGTGCGAGAGGCCGACTTCCAGGAAGCACCTGGCCATTTTGTGCCTTAGTCCCCTAAACTACTCTACAGGCTTTTTCCCTGGGAAACAAAACTCAGAAGCCACTGTTCTTGGTGTCAGTTTGAAGGACCCACATGACACTCTCAAACCAGACTAAGTGGGCAATGGTGCCGCTTAGCGTCTGGGCAAAATCCTGCAAGAGGCGGATCTCCAGGAGGCACCCGGCAATTTAAGGCCGCAGGACCCTGAACCATTGTACAGGCCTTTTCCCTGGGCAACAAAACTCACAAGCCACTGTTCTGGGTGTCAGTTTGCAAGACCCACTAGGCACTCTCAAACCAGAACAAGTTGGCACTGCTGCCACCCTACGTCTGGGAAGCATGCTTTAGAGGCCAAATTCCAGGATGCACCCGGCAATTTAAGGCCTTAGGCCCCTGAACCAGTGTACAGGCCTTTACCCTAGGAAACAAAACTCAGAAGCCACTGTTCTGGGTGTCAGTTTTCAGGACCCACTAGGCACTCTCAAACCAGACCAAGTTGGCACTTGTGCCACCATGCGTCTGGGCAGCATCGTGCGAGAGGCCGACTTCCAGAAGGCACCTGGCCACTTAAGGCCTCAGGACCCTGAACCATTGTTTAGGCTTTTTCTCTGGTAAACAAATCTCAGAAGCCACTGTTCTTGAGGTCAGTTTGCAGGACCCACTTGGCACTCTCAAACCAGATTAAGTGGGGACTGGTGCTGGTTAGCGTATTGGAAAAATCCTGCAAGAGGCGGATCTCCAGGAGGCACCCTGAAATTTAAGGCCTCAGGACCCTGAACCACTGCACAGGCTTTTTCCCTGGGAAACAAAACTCACAAGCCACTGTTCTGGGTGTCAGTTTTCGGGACCCACTAGGCACTCTCAAACCAGCCCAAGTTGGCACTGCTGCCTCCTTGCGTCTGGGAGGCATCGTGCCAGAGGCCGAATTCCAGGAGGCACCCGGCAATTTAAGGCCTCAGGACCCTGAACCAGTGTACAGGCCTTTACCCGGGGAAATAAAACTCAGAAGCCACTGTTCTTGGTGTCAGTTTTCAGGACCCACTAGGCACTCTCAAACGAGACCAAAGATGCACTGGTGCCACCTTGCGTCTGGGAGGCATCCTGCGAGAGGCCGAGTTCCAGGAAGCACCTGGCCATTTATGGCGTCAGGACCCTGTACCACTGTACAGGCCTTTTCCCTTGGAAAGAAAACTCACAAGCCACTGTTCTGGGTGTCAGTTTTCAGGACCCACTTGACACTCTCAAACTAGACCAAGTTGGCACTGGTGCCTCATTGCGTCTGGGAAGCATCGTGCGAGAGGCCGAATTCCAGGAGGCACTTGGCCATTTTCTGCCTTTGGCCCCTAAACCACTGTACAGGCTTTTTCCCTGGGAAACAAAACTCAGAAGCCACTGTTCTTGGTGTCAGTTTTCAGGATCCACTTGACACTCTCAAACCAGACTAAGTGGGCAATGGTGCCGCTTAGTGTCAGGGCAAAATCCTGCAAGAGGTGGATCTCCAGGAGGCATCCGGCAATTTAAGGCGGCAGGACCCTGAATCATTATAAAGGCCTTTTCCCTGGGAAACAAAACTCACAAGCCACTGTTCTGGGTGTCATTTTTCAGGTCCCACTAGGCACTCTCAAATCAGACTAAGTAAGCACCGGTGCCGCTTAGCGTCTGGGCAAACTCCTGCAAGAGGGGGATCACCAGGAGCTACCCGGCAATTTAAGGCCGCAGGACCCAGAACCATTATAAAGGCTTTTTCCCTGGGAAACAAAACTCACAAGCCACTGATCTGGGTTTCATTTTTCAGGACCCACTAGGCACTCTCAAACCAGCCCAAGTTGGCACTGATGCCACCTTGCGTCTGGGAGGCATCCTGCAAGAGGCGGATTTCCAGGAGGCACCCTGAATTTTAAGGCCTCAGGCCCCTGAACCACTGTACAGGCTTTTTGCCTGGGAAACAAAACTCACAAGCCACTGTTCTGGGTGTCAGTTTTTAGGACCCACTAGGTACTCTCAAACCAGAAAAAGTTGGCACTGATGCCACCCTATGTCTGAGAGGCATCCTTGGGAGGCAGAATTCAAGGTGGCACCCGGCAATTTAAGGCCGCAGGACCCAGAACCATTATAAAGGCTTTTTCCCTGGGAAACAAAACTCACCAGCCACTGTTCTGGGTTTCATTTTTCAGGACCCACTAGGCACTCTCAAACCAGCCCAAGTTGGCACTGATGCCACCTTGCGTCTGGGAGGCATCCTGCAAGAGGCGGATTTCCAGGAGGCACCCTGAATTTTAAGGCCTCAGGCCCCTGAACCACTGTACAGGCTTTTTGCCTGGGAAACAAAACTCACAAGCCACTGTTCTGGGTGTCAGTTTTTAGGACCCACTAGGCACTCTCAAACCAGAAAAAGTTGGCACTGATGCCACCCTATGTCTGAGAGGCATCCTTGGGAGGCAGAATTCAAGGTGGCACCCGGCAATTTAAGGCCTCAGGCCCCTGAACATGTGTACAGGCCTTTTCCCGGGGAAACAAATATCAGAAGCACTGTTCAGGGTGTCAGTTTTCAGGACCCACTAGGCACTCTCAAACGAGACCAAGTTGGCACTGGTGCCAGCTTGCGTCTGGGAGGCATCCTGAGAGAGGCCGAATTCCAGTAGGCACGCTGAATTTAAGGCCTCAGGACCCTGAACCACTCTGCAGGCTTTTTCCCTGGGAAACAAAACTCACAAGCCACTGTTCTTGGTGTCAGTTTTCAGGACCCACTAGGCACTCTCAAACTAGACCAAGTTGGCACGGGTGCTACCTTGCGTCTGGGAGGCATCCTTCGAAAGGCCGAATTCCAGGAGGAACCCGGCAATTTAAGGCCTCAGGACCCTGAACCACTGTACAGGCTTTTTCCCTGGGAAACAAAACTCACAAGCCACTGTTGTTGGTGTCAGTTTGCAGGACACACTAGGCACTCTCTAAGAAGACTAAGTGAGCACCGGTGCCGCAAAGCATCTTGGGAACATCCTGCCAGAGGCGGATCTTTAGGAGGCACCCTGCAATTTAAGGCTGCAGGACCCTTAGCCATTGTACAAGCTATTTCCCTGGGAAACAAAACTCACAAGCCACTGTTCTGGGTGTCAGTTTTCAGGACCCACTTGGCACTCTCAAACTAGACCAAGTTTGCACTGGTGCCACATGGCGTCTGGGAGGCATCGTGCGAGAGGCCGACTTCCAGGAAGCACCTGGCCATTTTGTGCCTTAGTCCCCTAAACTACTCTACAGGCTTTTTCCCTGGGAAACAAAACTCAGAAGCCACTGTTCTTGGTGTCAGTTTGAAGGACCCACATGACACTCTCAAACCAGACTAAGTGGGCAATGGTGCCGCTTAGCGTCTGGGCAAAATCCTGCAAGAGGCGGATCTCCAGGAGGCACCCGGCAATTTAAGGCCGCAGGACCCTGAACCATTGTACAGGCCTTTTCCCTGGGCAACAAAACTCACAAGCCACTGTTCTGGGTGTCAGTTTGCAAGACCCACTAGGCACTCTCAAACCAGAACAAGTTGGCACTGCTGCCACCCTACGTCTGGGAAGCATGCTTTAGAGGCCAAATTCCAGGATGCACCCGGCAATTTAAGGCCTTAGGCCCCTGAACCAGTGTACAGGCCTTTACCCTAGGAAACAAAACTCAGAAGCCACTGTTCTGGGTGTCAGTTTTCAGGACCCACTAGGCACTCTCAAACCAGACCAAGTTGGCACTTGTGCCACCATGCGTCTGGGAGGCATCGTGCCAGAGGCCGAATTCCAGGAGGCACCCGGCAATTTAAGGCCTCAGGACCCTGAACCAGTGTACAGGCCTTTACCCGGGGAAATAAAACTCAGAAGCCACTGTTCTTGGTGTCAGTTTTCAGGACCCACTAGGCACTCTCAAACGAGACCAAAGATGCACTGGTGCCACCTTGCGTCTGGGAGGCATCCTGCGAGAGGCCGAGTTCCAGGAAACACCTGGCCATTTATGGCGTCAGGACCCTGTACCACTGTACAGGCCTTTTCCCTTGGAAAGAAAACTCACAAGCCACTGTTCTGGGTGTCAGTTTTCAGGACCCACTTGACACTCTCAAACTAGACCAAGTTGGCACTGGTGCCTCATTGCGTCTGGGAAGCATCGTGCGAGAGGCCGAATTCCAGGAGGCACTTGGCCATTTTCTGCCTTAGGCCCCTAAACCACTGTACAGGCTTTTTCCCTGGGAAACAAAACTCAGAAGCCACTGTTCTTGGTGTCAGTTTTCAGGATCCACTTGACACTCTCAAACCCGACTAAGTGGGCAATGGTGCCGCTTAGTGTCAGGGCAAAATCCTGCAAGAGGTGGATCTCCAGGAGGCATCCGGCAATTTAAGGCGGCAGGACCCTGAATCATTATAAAGGCCTTTTCCCTGGGAAACAAAACTCACAAGCCACTGTTCTGGGTGTCATTTTTCAGGTCCCACTAGGCACTCTCAAATCAGACTAAGTAAGCACCGGTTCCGCTTAGCGTCTGGGCAAACTCCTGCAAGAGGGGGATCTCCAGGAGCTACCCGGCAATTTAAGGCCGCAGGACCCAGAACCATTATAAAGGCTTTTTCCCTGGGAAACAAAACTCACAAGCCACTGATCTGGGTTTCATTTTTCAGGACCCACTAGGCACTCTCAAACCAGCCCAAGTTGGCACTGATGCCACCTTGCGTCTGGGAGGCATCCTGCAAGAGGCGGATTTCCAGGAGGCACCCTGAATTTTAAGGCCTCAGGCCCCTGAACCACTGTACAGGCTTTTTGCCTGGGAAACAAAACTCACAAGCCACTGTTCTGGGTGTCAGTTTTTAGGACCCACTAGGTACTCTCAAACCAGAAAAAGTTGGCACTGATGCCACCCTATGTCTGAGAGGCATCCTTGGGAGGCAGAATTCAAGGTGGCACCCGGCAATTTAAGGCCGCAGGACCCAGAACCATTATAAAGGCTTTTTCCCTGGGAAACAAAACTCACCAGCCACTGTTCTGGGTTTCATTTTTCAGGACCCACTAGGCACTCTCAAACCAGCCCAAGTTGGCACTGATGCCACCTTGCGTCTGGGAGGCATCCTGCAAGAGGCGGATTTCCAGGAGGCACCCTGAATTTTAAGGCCTCAGGCCCCTGAACCACTGTACAGGCTTTTTGCCTGGGAAACAAAACTCAGAAGCCACTGTTCTGGGTGTCAGTTTTTAGGACCCACTAGGCACTCTCAAACCAGAAAAAGTTGGCACTGATGCCACCCTATGTCTGAGAGGCATCCTTGGGAGGCAGAATTCAAGGTGGCACCCGGCAATTTAAGGCCTCAGGCCCCTGAACATGTGTACAGGCCTTTTCCCGGGGAAACAAATATCAGAAGCACTGTTCAGGGTGTCAGTTTTCAGGACCCACTAGGCACTCTCAAACGAGACCAAGTTGGCACTGGTGCCAGCTTGCGTCTGGGAGGCATCCTGAGAGAGGCCGAATTCCAGTAGGCACGCTGAATTTAAGGCCTCAGGACCCTGAACCACTCTGCAGGCTTTTTCCCTGGGAAACAAAACTCACAAGCCACTGTTCTTGGTGTCAGTTTTCAGGACCCACTAGGCACTCTCAAACTAGACCAAGTTGGCACGGGTGCTACCTTGCGTCTGGGAGGCATCCTTCGAAAGGCCGAATTCCAGGAGTAACCCGGCAATTTAAGGCCTCAGGACCCTGAACCACTGTACAGGCTTTTTCCCTGGGAAACAAAACTCACAAGCCACTGTTGTTGGTGTCAGTTTGCAGGACACACTAGGCACTCTCTAAGAAGACTAAGTGAGCACCGGTGCCGCAAAGCATCTTGGGAACATCCTGCCAGAGGCGGATCTTTAGGAGGCACCCTGCAATTTAAGGCTGCAGGACCCTTAGCCATTGTACAAGCTATTTCCCTGGGAAACAAAACTCACAAGCCACTGTTCTGGGTGTCAGTTTTCAGGACCCACTTGGCACTCTCAAACTAGACCAAGTTTGCACTGGTGCCACATGGCGTCTGGGAGGCATCGTGCGAGAGGCCGACTTCCAGGAAGCACCTGGCCATTTTGTGCCTTAGTCCCCTAAACTACTCTACAGGCTTTTTCCCTGGGAAACAAAACTCAGAAGCCACTGTTCTTGGTGTCAGTTTGAAGGACCCACATGACACTCTCAAACCAGACTAAGTGGGCAATGGTGCCGCTTAGCGTCTGGGCAAAATCCTGCAAGAGGCGGATCTCCAGGAGGCACCCGGCAATTTAAGGCCGCAGGCCCCTGAACCATTGTACAGGCCTTTTCCCTGGGCAACAAAACTCACAAGCCACTGTTCTGGGTGTCAGTTTGCAAGACCCACTAGGCACTCTCAAACCAGAACAAGTTGGCACTGCTG
Source organism: Fringilla coelebs (assembly GCF_963513975.1). Taxonomy (NCBI): domain Eukaryota; kingdom Metazoa; phylum Chordata; class Aves; order Passeriformes; family Fringillidae; genus Fringilla; species Fringilla coelebs. The sequence continues at coordinate 1,260,305 of NC_140038.1, forward strand.
CCACCCTACGTCTGGGAAGCATGCTTTAGAGGCCAAATTCCTGGATGCACCCGGCAATTTAAGGCCTTAGGCCCCTGAACCAGTGTACAGGCCTTTACCCTAGGAAACAAAACTCAGAAGCCACTGTTCTGGGTGTCAGTTTTCAGGACCCACTAGGCACTCTCAAACCAGACCAAGTTGGCACTTGTGCCACCATGCGTCTGGGCAGCATCGTGCGAGAGGCCGACTTCCAGAAGGCACCTGGCCACTTAAGGCCTCAGGACCCTGAACCATTGTTTAGGCTTTTTCTCTGGTAAACAAATCTCAGAAGCCACTGTTCTTGAGGTCAGTTTGCAGGACCCACTTGGCACTCTCAAACCAGATTAAGTGGGGACTGGTGCTGGTTAGCGTATTGGAAAAATCCTGCAAGAGGCGGATCTCCAGGAGGCACCCTGAAATTTAAGGCCTCAGGACCCTGAACCACTGCACAGGCTTTTTCCCTGGGAAACAAAACTCACAAGCCACTGTTCTGGGTGTCAGTTTTCGGGACCCACTAGGCACTCTCAAACCAGCCCAAGTTGGCACTGCTGCCTCCTTGCGTCTGGGAGGCATCGTGCCAGAGGCCGAATTCCAGGAGGCACCCGGCAATTTAAGGCCTCAGGACCCTGAACCAGTGTACAGGCCTTTACCCGGGGAAATAAAACTCAGAAGCCACTGTTCTTGGTGTCAGTTTTCAGGACCCACTAGGCACTCTCAAACGAGACCAAAGATGCACTGGTGCCACCTTGCGTCTGGGAGGCATCCTGCGAGAGGCCGAGTTCCAGGAAGCACCTGGCCATTTATGGCGTCAGGACCCTGTACCACTGTACAGGCCTTTTCCCTTGGAAAGAAAACTCACAAGCCACTGTTCTGGGTGTCAGTTTTCAGGACCCACTTGACACTCTCAAACTAGACCAAGTTGGCACTGGTGCCTCATTGCGTCTGGGAAGCATTGTGCGAGAGGCCGAATTCCAGGAGGCACTTGGCCATTTTCTGCCTTAGGCCCCTAAACCACTGTACAGGCTTTTTCCCTGGGAAACAAAACTCAGAAGCCACTGTTCTTGGTGTCAGTTTTCAGGATCCACTTGACACTCTCAAACCAGACTAAGTGGGCAATGGTGCCGCTTAGTGTCAGGGCAAAATCCTGCAAGAGGTGGATCTCCAGGAGGCATCCGGCAATTTAAGGCGGCAGGACCATGAATCATTATAAAGGCCTTTTCCCTGGGAAACAAAACTCACAAGCCACTGTTCTGGGTGTCATTTTTCAGGTCCCACTAGGCACTCTCAAATCAGACTAAGTAAGCACCGGTGCCGCTTAGCGTCTGGGCAAACTCCTGCAAGAGGGGGATCTCCAGGAGCTACCCGGCAATTTAAGGCCGCAGGACCCAGAACCATTATAAAGGCTTTTTCCCTGGGAAACAAAACTCACAAGCCACTGATCTGGGTTTCATTTTTCAGGACCCACTAGGCACTCTCAAACCAGCCCAAGTTGGCACTGATGCCACCTTGCGTCTGGGAGGCATCCTGCAAGAGGCGGATTTCCAGGAGGCACCCTGAATTTTAAGGCCTCAGGCCCCTGAACCACTGTACAGGCTTTTTGCCTGGGAAACAAAACTCACAAGCCACTGTTCTGGGTGTCAGTTTTTAGGACCCACTAGGTACTCTCAAACCAGAAAAAGTTGGCACTGATGCCACCCTATGTCTGAGAGGCATCCTTGGGAGGCAGAATTCAAGGTGGCACCCGGCAATTTAAGGCCGCAGGACCCAGAACCATTATAAAGGCTTTTTCCCTGGGAAAAAAAACTCACAAGCCACTGTTCTGGGTTTCATTTTTCAGGACCAACTAGGCACTCTCAAACCAGCCCAAGTTGGCACTGATGCCACCTTGCGTCTGGGAGGCATCCTGCAAGAGGCGGATTTCCAGGAGGCACCCTGAATTTTAAGGCCTCAGGCCCCTGAACCACTGTACAGGCTTTTTCCCTGGGAAACAAAACTCACAAGCCACTGTTCTGGGTGTCAGTTTTTAGGACCCACTAGGCACTCTCAAACCAGAAAAAGTTGGCACTGATGCCACCCTATGTCTGAGAGGCATCCTTGGGAGGCAGAATTCAAGGTGGCACCCGGCAATTTAAGGCCTCAGGCCCCTGAACATGTGTACAGGTCTTTTCCCGGGGAAACAAATATCAGAAGCACTGTTCAGGGTGTCAGTTTTCAGGACCCACTAGGCACTCTCAAACGAGACCAAGTTGGCACTGGTGCCAGCTTGCGTCTGGGAGGCATCCTGAGAGAGGCCGAATTCCAGTAGGCACGCTGAATTTAAGGCCTCAGGACCCTGAACCACTCTGCAGGCTTTTTCCCTGGGAAACAAAACTCACAAGCCACTGTTCTTGGTGTCAGTTTTCAGGACCCACTAGGCACTCTCAAACTAGACCAAGTTGGCACGGGTGCTACCTTGCGTCTGGGAGGCATCCTTCGAAAGGCCGAATTCCAGGAGGAACCCGGCAATTTAAGGCCTCAGGACCCTGAACCACTGTACAGGCTTTTTCCCTGGGAAACAAAACTCACAAGCCACTGTTGTTGGTGTCAGTTTGCAGGACACACTAGGCACTCTCTAAGAAGACTAAGTGAGCACCGGTGCCGCAAAGCATCTTGGGAACATCCTGCCAGAGGCGGATCTTTAGGAGGCACCCTGCAATTTAAGGCTGCAGGACCCTTAGCCATTGTACAAGCTATTTCCCTGGGAAACAAAACTCACAAGCCACTGTTCTGGGTGTCAGTTTTCAGGACCCACTTGGCACTCTCAAACTAGACCAAGTTTGCACTGGTGCCACATGGCGTCTGGGAGGCATCGTGCGAGAGGCCGACTTCCAGGAAGCACCTGGCCATTTTGTGCCTTAGTCCCCTAAACTACTCTACAGGCTTTTTCCCTGGGAAACAAAACTCACAAGCCACTGTTCTTGGTGTCAGTTTGAAGGACCCACATGACACTCTCAAACCAGACTAAGTGGGCAATGGTGCCGCTTAGCGTCTGGGCAAAATCCTGCAAGAGGCGGATCTCCAGGAGGCACCCGGCAATTTATGGCCGCAGGACCCTGAACCATTGTACAGGCCTTTTCCCTGGGCAACAAAACTCACAAGCCACTGTTCTGGGTGTCAGTTTGCAAGACCCACTAGGCACTCTCAAACCAGAACAAGTTGGCACTGCTGCCACCCTACGTCTTGGAAGCATGCTTTAGAGGCCAAATTCCAGGATGCACCCGGCAATTTAAGGCCTTAGGCCCCTGAACCAGTGTACAGGCCTTTACCCTAGGAAACAAAACTCAGAAGCCACTGTTCTGGGTGTCAGTTTTCAGGACCCACTAGGCACTCTCAAACCAGACCAAGTTGGCACTTGTGCCACCATGCGTCTGGGCAGCATCGTGCGAGAGGCCGACTTCCAGAAGGCACCTGGCCACTTAAGGCCTCAGGACCCTGAACCATTGTTTAGGCTTTTTCTCTGGTAAACAAATCTCAGAAGCCACTGTTCTTGAGGTCAGTTTGCAGGACCCACTTGGCACTCTCAAACCAGATTAAGTGGGGACTGGTGCTGGTTAGCGTATTGGAAAAATCCTGCAAGAGGCGGATCTCCAGGAGGCACCCTGAAAATTAAGGCCTCAGGACCCTGAACCACTGCACAGGCTTTTTCCCTGGGAAACAAAACTCACAAGCCACTGTTCTGGGTGTCAGTTTTCGGGACCCACTAGGCACTCTCAAACCAGCCCAAGTTGGCACTGCTGCCTCCTTGCGTCTGGGAGGCATCGTGCCAGAGGCCGAATTCCAGGAGGCACCCGGCAATTTAAGGCCTCAGGACCCTGAACCAGTGTACAGGCCTTTACCCGGGGAAATAAAACTCAGAAGGCACTGTTCTTGGTGTCAGTTTTCAGGACCCACTAGGCATTCTCAAACGAGACCAAAGATGCACTGGTGCCACCTTGCGTCTGGGAGGCATCCTGCGAGAGGCCGAGTTCCAGGAAGCACCTGGCCATTTATGGCGTCAGGACCCTGTACCACTGTACAGGCCTTTTCCCTTGGAAAGAAAACTCACAAGCCACTGTTCTGGGTGTCAGTTTTCAGGACCCACTTGACACTCTCAAACTAGACCAAGTTGGCACTGGTGCCTCATTGCGTCTGGGAAGCATCGTGCGAGAGGCCGAATTCCAGGAGGCACTTGGCCATTTTCTGCCTTAGGCCCCTAAACCACTGTACAGGCTTTTTCCCTGGGAAACAAAACTCAGAAGCCACTGTTCAGGGTGTCAGTTTTCAGGATCCACTTGACACTCTCAAACCAGACTAAGTGGGCAATGGTGCCGCTTAGCGTCAGGGCAAAATCCTGCAAGAGGTGGATCTCCAGGAGGCATCCGGCAATTTAAGGCGGCAGGACCCTGAATCATTATAAAGGCCTTTTCCCTGGGAAACAAAACTCACAAGCCACTGTTCTGGGTTTCACTTTTCAGGACCCACTAGGCACTCTCAAACCAGCCCAAGTTGGCACTGATGCCACCTTGCGTCTGGGAGGCATCCTGCAAGAGGCGGATTTCCAGGAGGCACCCTGAATTTTAAGGCCTCAGGACCCTGAACCACTGTACAGGCTTTTTGCCTGGGAAACAAAACTCACAAGCCACTGTTCTGGGTGTCAGTTTTTAGGACCCACTAAGTACTCTCAAACCAGAAAAAGTTGGCACTGATGCCACCCTATGTCTGAGAGGCATCCTTGGGAGGCAGAATTCAAGGTGGCACCCGGCAATTTAAGGCCGCAGGACCCAGAGCCATTATAAAGGCTTTTTCCCTGGGAAACAAAACTCACAAGCCACTGTTCTGGGTTTCATTTTTCAGGACCAACTAGGCACTCTCAAACCAGCCCAAGTTGGCACTGATGCCACCTTGCTTCTGGGAGGCATCCTGCAAGAGGCGGATTTCCAGGAGGCACCCTGAATTTTAAGGCCTCAGGCCCCTGAACCACTGTACAGGCTTTTTGCCTGGGAAACAAAACTCACAAGCCACTGTTCTGGGTGTCAGTTTTTAGGACCCACTAGGTACTCTCAAACCAGAAAAAGTTGGCACTGATGCCACCCTATGTCTGAGAGGCATCCTTGGGAGGCAGAATTCAAGGTGGCACCCGGCAATTTAAGGCCTCAGGCCCCTGAACCTGTGTACAGGCCTTTTCCCGGGGAAACAAATATCAGAAGCACTGTTCAGGGTGTCAGTTTTCAGGACCCACTAGGCACTCTCAAACGAGACCAAGTTGGCACTGGTGCCAGCTTGCGTCTGGGAGGCATCCTGAGAGAGGCCGAATTCCAGTAGGCACGCTGAATTAAAGGCCTCAGGACCCTGAACCACTCTGCAGGTATTTTCCCTGGGAAACTAAACTCACAAGCCACTGTTCTTGGTGTCAGTTTTCAGGACCCACTAGGCACTCTCAAACTAGACCAAGTTGGCACGGGTGCTACCTTGCGTCTGGGAGGCATCCTTCGAAAGGCCGAATTCCAGGAGGAACCCGGCAATTTAAGGCCTCAGGACCCTGAACCACTGTACAGGCTTTTTCCCTGGGAAACAAAACTCACAAGCCACTGTTGTTGGTGTCAGTTTGCAGGACACACTAGGCACTCTCTAAGAAGACTAAGTGAGCACCGGTGCCGCAAAGCATCTTGGGAACATCCTGCCAGAGGCGGATCTTTAGGAGGCACCCTGCAATTTAAGGCTGCAGGACCCTTAGCCATTGTACAAGCTATTTCCCTGGGAAACAAAACTCACAAGCCACTGTTCTGGGTGTCAGTTTTCAGGACCCACTTGGCACTCTCAAACTAGACCAAGTTTGCACTGGTGCCACATGGCGTCTGGGAGGCATCGTGCGAGAGGCCGACTTCCAGGAAGCACCTGGCCATTTTGTGCCTTAGTCCCCTAAACTACTCTACAGGCTTTTTCCCTGGGAAACAAAACTCAGAAGCCACTGTTCTTGGTGTCAGTTTGAAGGACTCACATGACACTCTAAAACCAGACTAAGTGGGCAATGGTGCCGCTTAGCGTCTGGGCAAAATCCTGCAAGAGGCGGATCTCCAGGAGGCACCCGGCAATTTAAGGCCGCAGGACCCTGAACCATTGTACAGGCCTTTTCCCTGGGCAACAAAACTCACAAGCCACTGTTCTGGGTGTCAGTTTGCAAGACCCACTAGGCACTCTCAAACCAGAACAAGTTGGCACTGCTGCCACCCTACGTCTGGGAAGCATGCTTTAGAGGCCGAATTCCAGGATGCACCCAGCAATTTAAGGCCTTAGGCCCCTGAACCAGTGTACAGGCCTTTACCCTAGGAAACAAAACTCAGAAGCCACTGTTCTGGGTGTCAGTTTTCAGGACCCACTAGGCACTCTCAAACCAGAAAAAGTTTGCACTGGTGCCAAATGGCGTCTGGGAGGCATCGGGCGAGAGGCCGAATTCCAGGAGGCACCTGGCCATTTTCTGCCATAGGCCCCTGAACCACTGTACAGGGTATTTCCCTCAGAAACAACACTCAGAAGACACTGTTCATGGTGTCATTTGTCAGGACCCACTAGGCACTCTAAAACCAGACTAAGTTGGCACAGCTGACGCCTTGTGTCTGGGAGGCATCCTGCGAGAGGCCGAATTCCAGGAGGCACCTGGCCATTTAAGGCCTCAGGCCCCTGAACCACTGTACAGGCTTTTTCCCTGGGAAACAAAACTCAGAAGCCACTGTTCTGGGTGTCAGTTTGAAGGACCCACTTGACACTCTCAAATCATACTAAGTGGGCAATGGTGCCGCTTAGCGTCTGGGCAAAATCCTGAGAGAGGCGGATCTCCAGAAGGCACCCGGCCATTTAAGGCAGCAGGACCCTGAACCATTTTACAGGCTTTTTCCCTGGGAAACAAAACTCAGAAGCCACTGTTGTGGGTGTCAGTTTTCAGGACCCACTTGGCACTCTCAAACCAGACTAGGTTGGCACTGGTCTGGGAGGCAGCCTGCGAGAGGCCAAATTCCAGGAGGCACCTGGCTATTTAAGGCCTCAGGCCCCTGAACCATTCTACAGGCCTTTTCCCTTGGAAACAAAACTCACAAGTCACTGTTCTGGATGTCAGTTTACAGGACCCACTTGGCACTCTCAAACCAGACCAAGTTGGAACTTGTAACACCTTGCGTCTGGGAGGCATCCTGCGAGAGGCCGAATTCCAGGAGGCACCTGGCCATTTAAGGCCTCAGGACCTTGAACCACTGTACAGGCTTTTTCCCTGGGAAACAAAACTCAGAAGCCACTGTTCTGGGTGTCAGTTTTCAGGACCCTCTTGGCACTCTCAAACCTTAACAAGTGGGCACTGGTGCCGGTTTGCGTCTGGGAGGCATCCTGCGAGTGGCGGAATTCAAGGAGCCACTCGGCCATTTAAAGTTTCAGGCCCATGAACCTGTGTACAGGCCTTTTCCCTGGGAAACAAAACTTACAAGCCGCTGTTCTGCGTGTCAGTTTTCAGGACCCACTTGACACTCTCAAACTAGACCAAGTTTGCACTGGTGCCACATGGCGTCTGGGAGGCATCGGGCGAGAGGCCGAATTCCAGGAGGCACCTGGCCATTTTCTGCCATAAGCCCCTGAACCACTGTACAGGGTATTTCCCTCGGAAACAAAACTCAGAAGCCACTGTTCATGGTGTCAGTTTTCAGGACCCACTAGGCACTCTCAAACCAGACTAAGTTGGCACAGCTGACGCCTTGTGTCTGAGAGGCATCCTGCGAGAGGCCGAATTCCAGGAGGCACCTGGCCATTTAAGGCCTCAGGACCCTGAACAACTGTACAGGCTTTTTCCCTGGGAAACAAAACTCAGAAGCCACTGTTCTGGGTGTCAGTTTGAAGGACCCACTTGACACTCTCAAATCAGACTAAGTGGGCAATGGTGCCGCTTAGCGTCTGGGCAAAATCCTGAGAGAGGCGGATCTCCAGAAGGCACCCGGCCACTTAAGGCCGCAGGACCCTGAACCATTGTACAGGCTTTTTCCCTGGGAAACAAAACTCACAAGCCACTGTTCTGGGTGTCAGTTTTCAGGACCCACTTGGCACTCTCAAACCAGACTAGGTTGGCACTGGTGCCAGCTTGCGTCTGGGAGGCAGCCTGCGAGAGGCCGAATTCCAGTAAGCACCCTGAAATCTTTGGCCTCAGGCCCCTGAACCACTGTACAGGCTTTTTCCCTGGGAAAAAAAACTCACAAGCAACTGTTCTGGGTGTCAGTTTGCAGGACCTACTAGGCACTCTCAAACCAGACCAAGTTGGCACTTGTGCCACCCTATGTCTGAGAGGCATCCTGTGAGAGGCCGAATTCCAGGAGGCACCTGGCTATTTAAGGCCTCAGGCCCCTGAACCATTCTACAGGCCTTTTCCCTTGGAAACAAAACTCACAAGCCACTGTTCTGGGTGTCAGTTTACAGGACCCACTTGGCACTCTGAAACCAGACCAAGTTGGAACTTGTGCCACCTTGCGTCTGGGAGGCATCCTGCGAGAGGCCGAATTCCAGGAGGCACCTGGCCATTTAAGGCCTCAGGACCTTGAACCACTGTACAGGCTTTTTCCCTGGGAAACAAAACTCAGAAGCCACTGTTCTGGGTGTCAGTTTTCAGGACCCTCTTGGCACTCTCAAACCTGAACAAGTGGGCACTGGTGCCGGTTTGCGTCTGGGAGGCATCCTGCGAGTGGCGGAATTCAAGGAGCCACTCGGCCATTTAAAGTTTCAGGCCCATGAACCTGTGTACAGGCCTTTTCCCTGGGAAACAAAACTTACAAGCCGCTGTTCTGCGTGTCAGTTTTCAGGACCCACTGGGAACTCTCAAACTAGACCAAGTTTGCACTGGTGCCACATGGCGTCTGGGAGGCATCGGGCGAGAGGCCGAATTCCAGGAGTCACCTGGCCATTTTCTGCCGTAGTCCCCTAAACTACTGTACAGGCTTTTTCCCTGGGAAACAAAACTGAGAAGCCACTGTTCTTGGTGTCATTTTGAAGGACCCACATGACACTCTCAAACAAGACTAAGTGGGCAATGGTGCCGCTTAGCTTCTGGGAAAAATCCTTCAAGAGGCAGATCTCCAGGAGGCACCCGGCAATTGAAGGCCGCAGGACCCTGAACAATTATACAGGCCTTTTCCCTGGGCAACAAAACTCACAAGCCACTGTTCTGGGTGTCAGTTTTCAGGACCCACTTGGCACTCTCAAACTAGACCAAGTTGGCACTGGTGCTACCTTGCGTCTGGGAGGCATCCTTCGAGAGGCCGAATTCCAGGAGGACCCCGGCAATTTCAGGCCTCAGGCCCCTGAAACACTGTACAGGCTTTTTCCCTGGGAAACAAAACTCACAACTTACTGTTCTGGGTGTCAGTTTGCAGGACCCACTAGGCACTCTCAAACCAGAAAAAGTTTGCACTGGTGCCACATGGCGTCTGGGAGGCATCGTGCCAGAGGCCGAATTCCAGGAGGCACCTGGCCATTTAAGGCCTCAGGCCCCTTAACAACTGTACAGGCTTTTTCCCTGGGAAACAAAACTCAGAAGCCACTGTTCTTGGTGTCAGTTTGAAGGCCCCACTAGACACTCTCAAAACAGACTATGTGGGCAATGGTGCCGCTTAGCGCCTGGGCAAAATCCTGAGAGAGGCGGATCTCCAGGAGGCACCCGGCAATTTAAGGCCGCAAGACCCTGAACCATTGTACAGGCTTTTTCCCTGGGAAACAAAACTCACAAGCCACTGATCTGGGTGTCAGTTTTCAGGACCCACTAGGCACTCTAAAACCAGAACAAGTTGGCACTGCTGCTATCCTACTTCAGGGAGGCATCCTTCGGAGGCCGAATTCCAAAAGGCACCTGGCCATTTAGGGCCTCAGGACCCTGAACCAGTGTACAGGCCATTTCCCTGGGAATCAAGACTCACAAGCCACTGTTCTGGGTGTCAGTTTGCAGGACCTACAAGGCACTCTCAAACCAGACCAGGTTGGCATCGGTGCCACATTGCGTCTGGGAGGCATCCTGTGAAACGCCGAATTCCAGGAGGCACCTGGCCATTTTCTGCCTCAGGACCCTGAACCACTGTACAGGCTTTTTCCCTGGGAAACAAAACTCAGAAGCCACTGTTCTGGGTGTCAGTTTTCAGGACCCACTAGGTACTCTCAAACCAGAAAAAGTTTGCACTGGTGCCAAATGGCGTCTGGGAGGCATCCTGCGAGAGGCCGAATTCCAGGAGGCACCTGGCCATTTTCTGCCATAGGCCCCTGAACCACTGTACAGGGTATTTCCCTCGGAAACAAAACTCAGAAGCCACTGTTCATGGTGTCAGTTTTCAGGACCCACTAGGCACTCTAAAACTAGACCAAGTTGGCACAGCTGACGCCTTGTGTCTGAGAGGCATCCTGCGAGAGGCCGAATTCCAGGAGGCACCTGGCCATTTAAGGCCTCAGGACCCTGAACAACTGTACAGGCTTTTTCCCTGGGAAACAAAACTCAGAAGCCACTGTTCTGGGTGTCAGTTTGAAGGACCCACTTGACACTCTCAAATCAGACTAAGTGGGCAATGGTGCCGCTTAGCGTCTGGGCAAAATCCTGAGAGAGGCGGATCTCCAGAAGGCACCCGGCCATTTAAGGCCGCAGGACCCTGAACCATTGTACAGGCTTTTTCCCTGGGAAACAAAACTCACAAGCCACTGTTCTGGGTGTCAGTTTTCAGGACCCACTTGGCACTCTCAAACCAGACTAGGTTGGCACTGGTGCCAGCTTGCGTCTGGGAGGCAGCCTGCGAGAGGCCGAATTCCAGTAAGCACCCTGAAATCTTTGGCCTCAGGCCCCTGAACCACTGTACAGGCTTTTTCCCTGGGAAAAAAAACTCACAAGCAACTGTTCTGGGTGTCAGTTTGCAGGACCTACTAGGCACTCTCAAACCAGACCAAGTTGGCACTGGGGCCAGCTTGCGTCTGGGAGGCATCCTGTGAGAGGCCGAATTCCAGGAGGCACCTGGCTATTTAAGGCCTCAGGCCCCTGAACCATTCTACAGGCCTTTTCCCTTGGAAACAAAACTCACAAGCCACTGTTCTGGGTGTCAGTTTTAAGGACAAACTAGGCACTCTCAAACCAGAAAAAGACTGCACTGGTGCCACATTACGTCTGGGAGGCACCCTGCGAGAGGCCGAATTCCAGGAGGCACTCGGCCATTTAAGGCCTCAGGACCCTGAACAACTGTACAGGCTTTTTCCCTGGGAAACAAAACTCAGAAGCCACTGTTCTGGGTGTCAGTTTGAAGGACCCACTTGACACTCTCAAATCAGACTAAGTGGGCAATGGTGCCGCTTAGCGTCTGGGCAAAATCCTGAGAGAGGCGGATCTCCAGAAGGCACCCGGCCACTTAAGGCCGCAGGACCCTGAACCATTGTACAGGCTTTTTCCCTGGGAAACAAAACTCACAAGCCACTGTTCTGGGTGTCAGTTTTCAGGACCCACTTGGCACTCTCAAACCAGACTAGGTTGGCACTGGTGCCAGCTTGCGTCTGGGAGGCAGCCTGCGAGAGGCCGAATTCCAGTAAGCACCCTGAAATCTTTGGCCTCAGGCCCCTGAACCACTGTACAGGCTTTTTCCCTGGGAAAAAAAACTCACAAGCAACTGTTCTGGGTGTCAGTTTGCAGGACCTAATAGGCACTCTCAAACCAGACCAAGTTGGCACTTGTGCCACCCTATGTCTGAGAGGCATCCTGTGAGAGGCCGAATTCCAGGAGGCACCTGGCTATTTAAGGCCTCAGGCCCCTGAACCATTCTACAGGCCTTTTCCCTTGGAAACAAAACTCACAAGCCACTGTTCTGGGTGTCAGTTTACAGGACCCACTTGGCACTCTGAAACCAGACCAAGTTGGAACTTGTGCCACCTTGCGTCTGGGAGGCATCCTGCGAGAGGCCGAATTCCAGGAGGCACCTGGCCATTTAAGGCCTCAGGACCTTGAACCACTGTACAGGCTTTTTCCCTGGGAAACAAAACTCAGAAGCCACTGTTCTGGGTGTCAGTTTTCAGGACCCTCTTGGCACTCTCAAACCTGAACAAGTGGGCACTGGTGCCGGTTTGCGTCTGGGAGGCATCCTGCGAGTGGCGGAATTCAAGGAGCCACTCGGCCATTTAAAGTTTCAGGCCCATGAACCTGTGTACAGGCCTTTTCCCTGGGAAACAAAACTTACAAGCCGCTGTTCTGCGTGTCAGTTTTCAGGACCGACTGGGAACTCTCAAACTAGACCAAGTTTGCACTGGTGCCACATGGCGTCTGGGAGGCATCGGGCGAGAGGCCGAATTCCAGGAGTCACCTGGCCATTTTCTGCCGTAGTCCCCTAAACTACTGTACAGGCTTTTTCCCTGGGAAACAAAACTGAGAAGCCACTGTTCTTGGTGTCATTTTGAAGGACCCACATGACACTCTCAAACAAGACTAAGTGGGCAATGGTGCCGCTTAGCTTCTGGGAAAAATCCTTCAAGAGGCAGATCTCCAGGAGGCACCCGGCAATTGAAGGCCGCAGGACCCTGAACAATTATACAGGCCTTTTCCCTGGGCAACAAAACTCACAAGCCACTGTTCTGGGTGTCAGTTTTCAGGACCCACTTGGCACTCTCAAACTAGACCAAGTTGGCACTGGTGCTACCTTGCGTCTGGGAGGCATCCTTCGAGAGGCCGAATTCCAGGAGGACCCCGGCAATTTCAGGCCTCAGGCCCCTGAAACACTGTACAGGCTTTTTCCCTGGGAAACAAAACTCACAACTTACTGTTCTGGGTGTCAGTTTGCAGGACACACTAGGCACTCTCAAACCAGAAAAAGTTTGCACTGGTGCCACATGGCATCTGGGAGGCATCGTGCCAGAGGCCGAATTCCAGGAGGCACCTGGCCATTTAAGGCCTTAGGCCCCTTAACAACTGTACAGGCTTTTTCCCTGGGAAACAAAACTCAGAAGCCACTGTTCTTGGTGTCAGTTTGAAGGCCCCACTAGACACTCTCAAAACAGACTATGTGGGCAATGGTGCCGCTTAGCGCCTGGGCAAAATCCTGAGAGAGGCGGATCTCCAGGAGGCACCCGGCAATTTAAGGCCGCAAGACCCTGAACCATTGTACAGGCTTTTTCCCTGGGAAACAAAACTCACAAGCCACTGATCTGGGTGTCAGTTTTCAGGACCTACTTGGCACTCTAAAACCAGAACAAGTTGGCACTGCTGCTATCCTACTTCAGGGAGGCATCCTTCGGAGGCCGAATTCCAAAAGGCACCTGGCCATTTAGGGCCTCAGGACCCTGAACCAGTGTACAGGCCATTTCCCTGGGAATCAAGACTCACAAGCCACTGTTCTGGGTGTCAGTTTGCAGGACCTACAAGGCACTCTCAAACCAGACCAGGTTGGCATCGGTGCCACATTGCGTCTGGGAGGCATCCTGTGAAACGCCGAATTCCAGGAGGCACCTGGCCATTTTCTGCCTCAGGACCCTGAACCACTGTACAGGCTTTTTCCCTGGGAAACAAAACTCAGAAGCCACTGTTCTGGGTGTCAGTTTTCAGGACCCACTAGGTACTCTCAAACCAGAAAAAGTTTGCACTGGTGCCAAATGGCGTCTGGGAGGCATCCTGCGAGAGGCCGAATTCCAGGAGGCACCTGGCCATTTTCTGCCATAGGCCCCTGAACCACTGTACAGGGTATTTCCCTCGGAAACAAAACTCAGAAGCCACTGTTCATGGTGTCAGTTTTCAGGACCCACTAGGCACTCTAAAACTAGACCAAGTTGGCACAGCTGACGCCTTGTGTCTGAGAGGCATCCTGCGAGAGGCCGAATTCCAGGAGGCACCTGGCCATTTAAGGCCTCAGGACCCTGAACAACTGTACAGGCTTTTTCCCTGGGAAACAAAACTCAGAAGCCACTGTTCTGGGTGTCAGTTTGAAGGACCCACTTGACACTCTCAAATCAGACTAAGTGGGCAATGGTGCCGCTTAGCGTCTGGGCAAAATCCTGAGAGAGGCGGATCTCCAGAAGGCACCCGGCCATTTAAGGCCGCAGGACCCTGAACCATTGTACAGGCTTTTTCCCTGGGAAACAAAACTCACAAGCCACTGTTCTGGGTGTCAGTTTTCAGGACCCACTTGGCACTCTCAAACCAGACTAGGTTGGCACTGGTGCCAGCTTGCGTCTGGGAGGCAGCCTGCGAGAGGCCGAATTCCAGTAAGCACCCTGAAATCTTTGGCCTCAGGCCCCTGAACCACTGTACAGGCTTTTTCCCTGGGAAAAAAAACTCACAAGCAACTGTTCTGGGTGTCAGTTTGCAGGACCTACTAGGCACTCTCAAACCAGACCAAGTTGGCACTGGGGCCAGCTTGCGTCTGGGAGGCATCCTGTGAGAGGCCGAATTCCAGGAGGCACCTGGCTATTTAAGGCCTCAGGCCCCTGAACCATTCTACAGGCCTTTTCCCTTGGAAACAAAACTCACAAGCCACTGTTCTGGGTGTCAGTTTTAAGGACAAACTAGGCACTCTCAAACCAGAAAAAGACTGCACTGGTGCCACATTACGTCTGGGAGGCACCCTGCGAGAGGCCGAATTCCAGGAGGCACTCGGCCATTTAAAGTTTCAGGCCCCTGTACCTCTGTACAGGCTTTTTCCCTGGGAAAAAAAACTCACATGCCACTGTTCTGGGTGTCAGTTTTCAGGACCCACTTGGTACTCTCAAACCAGACCAAGTTGGAACTTGTGCCACCTTGCGTCTGGGAGGCATCCCGCGAGAGTCCGAATTTCAGGAGGCACCTGGACATTTAAGGCCTCAGGACCTTGAACCACTGTACAGGCTTTTTCCCTGGGAAACAAAACTCAGAAGCCACTGTTCTGGGTGTCAGTTTTCACGACCAACTAGGCACTCTCAAACCAGACTAAGTTGGCATTGGTGCCTCCTTCCGTCTGGGAGGCATCCTGCGAGTGGCCGAATTCCAGGAGGCACCTGGCCATTTAAGGCATCAGGACCCTGAACAATTGTACAGGCTTTTACCCTGGGAAACAAAACTCAGAAGCCACTGTTCTTGGTGTCAGTTTGAAGGCCCCACTAGACACTCTCAAAACAGACTATGTGAGCAATGGTGCCGCTTAGCGCCTGGGCAAAATCCTGAGAGATGCGGATCTCCAGGAGGCACCCGGCAATTTAAGGCCGCAAGACCCTGAACCATTGTACAGGCTTTTTCCCTGGGAAACAAAACTCACAAGCCACTGATCTGGGTGTCAGTTTTCAGGACCTACTTGGCACTCTAAAACCAGAACAAGTTTGCACTGCTTCCACCCTACTTCAGGGAGGCATCCTTCGGAGGCCGAATTCCAAAAGGCACCTGGCCATTTAAGGCCTCAGGATCCTGAACCAGTGTACAGGCTTTTTCCCTGGGAAACAAGACTCACAAGCCACTGTTCTGGGTGTCAGTTTGCAGGAGCCACTTGGCACTCTCAAACCAGACCAGGTTTGCATCGGCGCCACATTGCATCCTGGAGGCATCCTGTGGGAGGCCGAATTCCAGGAGGCACCTGGCCATTTTCTGCCTCAGGACCCTGAACCACTGTACAGGCTTTTTCCCTGGGAAACAAAACTCAGAAGCCACTGTTCTGGGTGTCAGTTTTCAGGACCCACTAGGCACTCTCAAACCAGAAATAGTTTGCACTGGTGCCACTTTGCGTCTGGGAGGCATCCTGCGAGAGGCCGAATATCAGGAGGCACCTGGCCATTTTCTGCCTTAGGCCCCTTAACCACTGTACGGGGTATTTCCCTTGGCAACAAAACTCACAAGCCACTGTTCTGGGTGTCAGTTTTCAGGACCCACTTGACACTCTCAAACCAGACTATGTGGGCAATGGTGCCGCTTAGCGTCTGGGCAAAATCCTGAGAGAGGCGTATCTCCAGGAGTCACCCGGCAATTTAAGGCCGTCGGACCCTGAACCATTGTACAGGCTTTTTCCCTGGGAAACGAGACTCACAAGCCACTGTTCTGGGTGTCAGTTTGCAGGACCTACTAGGCACTCTCAAACCAGACAAGGTTGGCATCGGTGCCACATTGCGTTTGGGAGGCATCCTGCGAGAGGCCGAATTCCAGGAGGCACCTGGCCATTTTCTGCCTTAGGCCCCTGAACCACTGTACAGGGTATTTCCCTCGGAAACAAAACTCAGAAGCCACTGTTCTTGGTATCAGTTTTCAGGACCCACTAGGCACTCTCAAACTAGACCAAGTTGGCACAGCTGAAGCCTTGTGTCTGGGAGGCATCCTGCGTGAGGCCGAATTCCAGGAGGCACCTGGCCATTTAAGGCCACAGGACCCTGAACCACTGTACAGGCTTTTTCCCTGGGAAACAAAACTCAGAAGCCACTGTTCTGGTTGTCATTTTGAAGGAACCACTTGACACTCTCAAATCAGACTATGTGGGCAATGGTGCCGCTTAGCGTCTGGGCAAAATCCTGAGAGAGGCGGATTTCGAGAAGGCACCCGGCCATTTAAGGCCGCAGGACCCTGAACCATTGTACAGGCTTTTTCCCTGGGAAACAAAACTCACAAGCCACTGTTCTGGGTGTCAGTTTTCAGGACCCACTTGGCACTCTCAAACCAGACTAGGTTGGCACTGGTGCCAGCTTGCGTCTGGGAGGCAGCCTGCGAGAGGCCGAATTCCAGTAAGCACCCTGAAATCTTTGGCCTCAGGCCCCTGAACCACTGTACAGGCTTTTTCCCTGGGAAAAAAAACTCACAAGCAACTGTTCTGGGTGTCAGTTTGCAGGACCTACTAGGCACTCTCAAACCAGACCAAGTTGGCACTGGGGCCAGCTTGCGTCTGGGAGGCATCCTGTGAGAGGCCGAATTCCAGGAGGCACCTGGCTATTTAAGGCCTCAGGCCCCTGAACCATTCTACAGGCCTTTTCCCTTGGAAACAAAACTCACAAGCCACTGTTCTGGGTGTCAGTTTTAAGGACAAACTAGGCACTCTCAAACCAGAAAAAGACTGCACTGGTGCCACATTACGTCTGGGAGGCACCCTGCGAGAGGCCGAATTCCAGGAGGCACTCGGCCATTTAAAGTTTCAGGCCCCTGTACCTCTGTACAGGCTTTTTCCCTGGGAAAAAAAACTCACATGCCACTGTTCTGGGTGTCAGTTTTCAGGACCCACTTGGTACTCTCAAACCAGACCAAGTTGGAACTTGTGCCACCTTGCGTCTGGGAGGCATCCCGCGAGAGTCCGAATTTCAGGAGGCACCTGGACATTTAAGGCCTCAGGACCTTGAACCACTGTACAGGCTTTTTCCCTGGGAAACAAAACTCAGAAGCCACTGTTCTGGGTGTCAGTTTTCACGACCAACTAGGCACTCTCAAACCAGACTAAGTTGGCATTGGTGCCTCCTTCCGTCTGGGAGGCATCCTGCGAGTGGCCGAAT
Source organism: Fringilla coelebs (assembly GCF_963513975.1). Taxonomy (NCBI): domain Eukaryota; kingdom Metazoa; phylum Chordata; class Aves; order Passeriformes; family Fringillidae; genus Fringilla; species Fringilla coelebs. The sequence goes on from NC_140038.1 coordinate 1,277,798, forward strand.
TCCAGGAGGCACCTGGCCATTTAAGGCATCAGGACCCTGAACAATTGTACAGGCTTTTACCCTGGGAAACAAAACTCAGAAGCCACTGTTCTTGGTGTCAGTTTGAAGGCCCCACTAGACACTCTCAAAACAGACTATGTGAGCAATGGTGCCGCTTAGCGCCTGGGCAAAATCCTGAGAGATGCGGATCTCCAGGAGGCACCCGGCAATTTAAGGCCGCAAGACCCTGAACCATTGTACAGGCTTTTTCCCTGGGAAACAAAACTCACAAGCCACTGATCTGGGTGTCAGTTTTCAGGACCTACTTGGCACTCTAAAACCAGAACAAGTTTGCACTGCTTCCACCCTACTTCAGGGAGGCATCCTTCGGAGGCCGAATTCCAAAAGGCACCTGGCCATTTAAGGCCTCAGGATCCTGAACCAGTGTACAGGCTTTTTCCCTGGGAAACAAGACTCACAAGCCACTGTTCTGGGTGTCAGTTTGCAGGAGCCACTTGGCACTCTCAAACCAGACCAGGTTTGCATCGGCGCCACATTGCATCCTGGAGGCATCCTGTGGGAGGCCGAATTCCAGGAGGCACCTGGCCATTTTCTGCCTCAGGACCCTGAACCACTGTACAGGCTTTTTCCCTGGGAAACAAAACTCAGAAGCCACTGTTCTGGGTGTCAGTTTTCAGGACCCACTAGGCACTCTCAAACCAGAAATAGTTTGCACTGGTGCCACTTTGCGTCTGGGAGGCATCCTGCGAGAGGCCGAATATCAGGAGGCACCTGGCCATTTTCTGCCTTAGGCCCCTTAACCACTGTACGGGGTATTTCCCTTGGCAACAAAACTCACAAGCCACTGTTCTGGGTGTCAGTTTTCAGGACCCACTTGACACTCTCAAACCAGACTATGTGGGCAATGGTGCCGCTTAGCGTCTGGGCAAAATCCTGAGAGAGGCGTATCTCCAGGAGTCACCCGGCAATTTAAGGCCGTCGGACCCTGAACCATTGTACAGGCTTTTTCCCTGGGAAACGAGACTCACAAGCCACTGTTCTGGGTGTCAGTTTGCAGGACCTACTAGGCACTCTCAAACCAGACAAGGTTGGCATCGGTGCCACATTGCGTTTGGGAGGCATCCTGCGAGAGGCCGAATTCCAGGAGGCACCTGGCCATTTTCTGCCTTAGGCCCCTGAACCACTGTACAGGGTATTTCCCTCGGAAACAAAACTCAGAAGCCACTGTTCTTGGTATCAGTTTTCAGGACCCACTAGGCACTCTCAAACTAGACCAAGTTGGCACAGCTGAAGCCTTGTGTCTGGGAGGCATCCTGCGTGAGGCCGAATTCCAGGAGGCACCTGGCCATTTAAGGCCACAGGACCCTGAACCACTGTACAGGCTTTTTCCCTGGGAAACAAAACTCAGAAGCCACTGTTCTGGTTGTCATTTTGAAGGAACCACTTGACACTCTCAAATCAGACTATGTGGGCAATGGTGCCGCTTAGCGTCTGGGCAAAATCCTGAGAGAGGCGGATCTCGAGAAGGCACCCGGCCATTTAAGGCCGCAGGACCCTGAACCATTGTACAGGCTTTTTCACTGGGAAACAAAACTCAGAAGCCACTGTTCTGGGTGTCAGTTTTCAGGACCCACTTGGCACTCTCAAACCAGACTAGGTTGGCACTGGTGCCAGCTTGCGAATAGAAGGCAGCCTGCGAGAGGCCGAATTCCAGGAGGCACCCTGAAATCTAAGGCCTTAGGACCCTGAGCCACTGTACAGGCTTTTTCCCTGGGAAACAAAACTCAGAAGCCACTGTTCTGGGTGTCAGTTTGCACGACCTACTAGGCACTCTAAAACAAGAACAAGTTTGCACTGCTGCCACCCTACTTCAGGGAGGCATCCATCGGAGGCCGAATTCCAAAAGGCACCTGGCCATTTAATTCCTCAGGACCCTGAACCAGTGCACAGGCTTTTTCCCTGGGAAACAAGACTCACAAGCCACTGTTCTGGGTGTCAGTTTTCAGGACCCACTTGGCACTCTCAAACCTGACCAGGTTTGCATCGGTGCCACATTGCATCCTGGAGGCATCCTGTGAGAGGCCGAATTCCAGGAGGCACCTGGCCATTAAGGGCCTCAGGACCCTGAACCACTGTACAGGCTTTTTCCCTGGGAAACAAAACTCAGAAGCCACTGTTCTGGGTGTCAGTTTTCAGGACCCACTAGGCACTCTCAAACCAGAAAAAGTTTGCACTGGTGCCACTTTGCGTCTGGGAAGCATCCTGCGAGAGGCCGAATATCAGGAGGCACCTGGCCATTTTCTGCCTTAGGCCCCTGAACCACTGTACAGGGTATTTCCCTCAGTAACAAAACTCAGAAGCCACTGTTCTTGGTGTCAGTTTTCAGGACCCACTAGGCACTCTCAAACCACCCCAAGTAGACACAGCTGACGCCTTGCATCTGGGAGGCATCCTGCGAGAGGCCGAAGTCCAGGAGGCACCTAGCCATTTAAGGCCTCAGGCCCCTGAACCACTGTACAGGCTTTTTCCCTGGGAAACAAAACTCAGAAGCCACTGTTCTGGGTGTCAGTTTTCAGGACCCACTTGACACTCTCAAACTAGACTATGTGGGCAATGGTGCCGCTTAGCGTCTGGGCAAAATCCTGAGAGAGGCGGATCTCCAGGAGTCACCCGGCCATTTAAGGCCGCAGGACCCTGAGCCATTGTACAGGCTTTTTCCCTGGGCAACAAAACTTACAAGCCACTGTTCTGGGTGTCAGTTTGCAGGAGCCACTTGGCACTCTCAAACCAGCCCAAGTTAGCGCTGATGCCATCTTGCGTCTGGGAGGCAGCCTGTGAGAGGCCGAATTCCAGTAAGCACCCTTTAATCTAAGGCCTCGGGACCCTTAACCACTCTACAGGGTATTTCCCTGGGAAACAAAACTCACAAGCCACTGTTCTGGGTGTCAGTTTTCAGGACCCACTAGGCACTCTCAAACCAGCCCAAGTTGGCACTGGTGCCACCTTGCGTCTGGGAGGCATCCTGCGAGAGGCTGAATTCCAGGAGGCCCCTGGCCATTAAGGGCCTCAGGCCCCTGAACCACTGTACAGGCTTTTTCCCTGGGAAACAAAACTCACAAGCCACTGTTGTTGGTGTCAGTTTGCAGGACACACTAGGCACTCTCTAAGAAGACTAATGAGCACCGGTGCCGCAAAGCATCTTGGGAACATCCTGCCAGAGGCGGATCTTTAGGAGGCACCCTGCAATTTAAGGCCGCAGGACCCTTAGCCATTGTACAAGCTTTTTCCCTGGGAAACAAAACTCACAAGCCACTGTTCTGGGTGTCAGTTTTCAGGACCCACTTGGCACTCTCAAACTAGACCAAGTTTGCACTGGTGCCACATGGCGTCTGGGAGGCATCGTGCGAGAGGCCGACTTCCAGGAAGCACCTGGCCATTTTGTGCCTTAGTCCCCTAAACTACTCTACAGGCTTTTTCCCTGGGAAACAAAACTCAGAAGCCACTGTTCTTGGTGTCAGTTTGAAGGACTCACATGACACTCTCAAACCAGACTAAGTGGGCAATGGTGCCGCTTAGCGTCTGGGCAAAATCCTGCAAGAGGCGGATCTCCAGGAGGCACCCGGCAATTTAAGGCCGCAGGACCCTGAACCATTGTACAGGCCTTTTCCCTGGGCAACAAAACTCACAAGCCACTGTTCTGGGTGTCAGTTTGCAAGACCCACTAGGCACTCTCAAACCAGAACAAGTTGGCACTGCTGCCACCCTACGTCTGGGAAGCATGCTTTAGAGGCCGAATTCCAGGATGCACCCGGCAATTTAAGGCCTTAGGCCCCTGAACCAGTGTACAGGCCTTTACCCTAGGAAACAAAACTCAGAAGCCACTGTTCTGGGTGTCAGTTTTCAGGACCCACTAGGCACTCTCAAACCAGACCAAGTTGGCACTTGTGCCACCATGCGTCTGGGCAGCATCGTGCGAGAGGCCGACTTCCAGAAGGCACCTGGCCACTTAAGGCCTCAGGACCCTGAACCATTGTTTAGGCTTTTTCTCTGGTAAACAAATCTCAGAAGCCACTGTTCTTGAGGTCAGTTTGCAGGACCCACTTGGCACTCTCAAACCAGATTAAGTGGGGACTGGTGCTGGTTAGCGTATTGGAAAAATCCTGCAAGAGGCGGATCTCCAGGAGGCACCCTGAAATTTAAGGCCTCAGGACCCTGAACCAGTGTACAGGCCTTTACCCGGGAAAACAAAACTCACAAGCCATTGTTCTGGGTGTCAGTTTTCAGGACCCACTAGGCACTCTCAAACCAGCCCAAGTTGGCACTGCTGCCTCCTTGCGTCTGGGAGGCATCGTGCCAGAGGCCGAATTCCAGGAGGCACCTGGCAATTTAAGGCTTCAGGACCCTGAACCAGTGTACAGGCCTTTACCCGGGGAAATAAAACTCAGAAGCCACTGTTCTTGGTGTCAGTTTTCAGGACCCACTAGGCACTCTCAAACGAGACCAAAGATGCACTGGTGCAACCTTGCGTCTGGGAGGCATCCTGCGAGAGGCCGAATTCCAGGAAGCACCTGGCCATTTATGGCGTCAGGACCCTGTACCACTGTACAGGCCTTTTCCCTTGGAAAGAAAACTCACAAGCCACTGTTCTGGGTGTCAGTTTTCAGGACCCACTTGGCACTCTCAAACTAGACCAAGTTTGCACTGGTGCCTCATTGCGTCTGGGAGGCATCGTGCGAGAGGCCGAATTCCAGGAGGCACCTGGCCATTTTCTGCCTTAGGCCCCTAAACCACTGTACAGGCTTTTTCCCTGGGAAACAAAACTCAGAAGCCACTGTTCTTGGTGTCAGTTTTCAGGATCCACTTGGCACTCTCAAACCAGACTAAGTGGGCAATGGTGCCGCTTAGCGTCAGGGCAAAATCCTGCAAGAGGTGGATCTCCAGGAGGCATCCGGCAATTTAAGGCGGCAGGACCCTGAATCATTATAAAGGCCTTTTCCCTGGGAAACAAAACTCACAAGCCACTGTTCTGGGTGTCATTTTTAAGGTCCCACTAGGCACTCTCAAATCAGACTAAGTAAGCACCGGTGCCGCTTATGTCAGAAAGGTGGCTGGCAGAGATTACCCTGAGATCCCTTTCTGAAATGCAAGCCCATAGGAAGGTGCTGTCAGCCACATGCAGCGCTCTTAAAATGGATTACTTGGATGTCCACTTCTCAAACTGGTTGGGTCAAAACCAAAGGCTAGTTCTACTGGGGTTCATGGCCACATTCATCTTTGCTTTTCATGCATTTTCAGAAAGATGACTGCCACAATCACCATTCCACTTCCTCTCAAGGATTCCTTTCCCCCTCCAAGGGCTGCAGACACCCTTGCAGCTCCTTGTTCAAATGTTCTGCCTCCTCCCACTGTGCCCCCTTTTCTTGCAACATCTTCAGGTCATGCTCAACCTGTAGCACTTCTGGTGGGGATGGTACCTGTGCCTCATGCCCAACTTGGGCCTCTTCATTGCCAGAATTTTGCTGGAAGACTTCACAGGCTGCCTGGTGACATGTCAACACTTGCACCTCAAATCAAACAGAACAAAGCAGTCAGACACTACAGCTTGTCCCTGACAGCCAAGAGGCATCGACTGTGAGAAAAGGGAAAGAACAGATTGACAGGGGATACAGACAGCTTGTTTCAATCCTCCATCTGGGTCACCCTGTTCCCCTATAAAAACACCTCAAGAAACAAAGCTATTCAGCAGCCCAGGAAGAGTCCTTGAGAGCAGCTGTGATACACACTACAGCAGGATGGCACTGAGAGGCATCACCCCACTCCCTGCTGCTCTGCACTGGAAAGGCAAGAAGGGCAGAAACCACCAGTTTGGTGACTGCAGTGGCTATCCCTCTTTCACTCACTGGCTTTTCTAGAGCCTGAGAGAGGGGATTAACTTTCTCTCTGATGATTTTCATTTCTTTCTCCAGCCTCTTCTCCAATGCCTTGATCCTAGCTTGAGTTTTCGGCAGCTCTGCCTGCAGGCATTCCTTGATGTTCTGTGAAGAAGGGAGAGGACGATTAAGAAGTGGAGTGGTTGCTATTCTTTTCCTCAACTGGTTTTGTTGATCACCCCTGTGCTGATTGAGATTCATCTTTGGAATTCTTCTCATGTCATCCTTGTTCCTCCTCCTCACTGCCATGATGGCACTCTGAGCTTCGGGCAGCTCTGCTTGTGCCTCTGCCTTGATGTTCTGTACACACAAGTGCAGGGCAAGTGACTGGGAGCTGCCATCAGGTTCAGCTTTTTCTACTTGCAGCCTCCAAATCACGTTTCTTCAGCCACTTCTTTCTGCTTCCCTACCCACATCTGCTTCCAATGTAACCCTCCTGTCCCAGTGCTGGTCTCTGCAGATTCCAAGGCTCTGTGCTTCCAGTGCCTGTGGGACTCCTGGCCTCCTCAGTGCCAAGAGCTCTGGTTTATGCCCCTCTTCCTGCCCTTCCCTCTGTCACCTGCCCACTCAGGCTTACCTGGCCATTCTGCTGTGGCTCTTCCAGCTGCTGCCTGAGCTGCCCTTCCTGCTCTCGGGCTGGGAACAGCTCTCCCTGAGTCTGGCACGGCATCTCTGAGGAAGCAGGCTGCTCCTGATCTTTCTCTAGAAGGAGCTGCACAGAAAGCAAGAGAAGATGGGTTTCAACTTCCCATATGACCTTTGTGGGCCAAGACTCAAAGACTGATGGGCTCACACGTTCCCAAAGCACTGTGCTGCTGCTCTGCTGGCTCATTCTCTGCCCAAGGGGAGGAACAGATTCCAAAGGGACCCTGGCCCTACAATCAGGGGCCCTCTGGGACTGAAGCTCCAACAGCCTCTCAGACACCTGACAGGGAAGGTGTGGCATTTCTCAAGGCTCTGGTGAGGGCCTCCCTCTGCTTCTGCCCTGTCCTGTTTGTCTTTCAGTAGTGACTGACACCCAGCCCTGTTGCACAGCTCCATCCTGACTCTGCAGGTGGTTTCCTGTGTGAGCTCACTCCTTGTGAGAGACACTTCTGGAGTTCAAGTTCCCCTCAGGCCTGCACCAGCACCTCTGCCTTCCTGACATCTACACCCTTGTTAGAAACCCTGGTCATTCAGGAGATAAGGATGCTTGCAAAGATCTTCTGATGGAGGTCACAGAGCCTCTATGGCCACCTCAGTGTATGGAGGAGGACCAAGGTGTTTCTTCTCCCTCTTTTGTCAACTGACAATTCTGACCAGCAGTAACAGAGACTCTCCTAAGGCCCCATGAACAAATGCACTTACACAGCCCTGGGGATGCCAGTGAAGGAAACCAAGTGTCATGTAATGCATGGCATGTATGACCAGAGTCACCAAACAGCACCTAAACATGGAATTGTTCCATCTCACTCAGACAGGCAGAAAATTAAAGAATTAACTGTGGACTTCTGAATAGAAGAGGCTAGAGGAGGAAAACAGCTGTGAAAAGAAAATACCATCATATCTGGATGGGGGAAACATCTCTGCCTGCTCAGAATTTGTCAATGGAACTTGTTTCTAATGCTTTCCTGAAAGGGATGCTTTAGGTGAGCTTTGCACCTTCAGCTGCTTTGGAGCAGAGGTGGGAAGATTCAATAATTTACAAGCTACATAGTATAGATAGATAGATAGATAGATAGATAGATAGATAGATAGATAGATAGATAGATAGACAGAGAGATGGATCTCACTCTTACAATCCCTCTTTACTGTCCTTTCTGTTGCTGCACACATCCACACTTGGTAGCCATTGCCCTGATCAGCAGCAATCCTGAGATTGCTCTCCTGTTGCTTCAATAAACCACACTCTTGGGGAATCTGGAGCCTGTAGGTCCTTTTGGAATGCAACCAGACCCAGAGCATTGCACTGGGAACTGCACTCTTTGTGCATCTGGGCTGGGGCAAGTTCTCCTCTTGGACTCGACCACACTGATGGTGCTGAAGTGGCTGTCATGAGAAATGCAGCCCAGCCCCTCCCAGCTCCTCTGATCTCTGAGGACCAGCTGGGATTCAAGGGCATTGATTTCCTGCTCAATTCCCAAACACCACACATACTGATTCCCTGGGCTGCAAAAGGGCACGGGCACTGTTAGCCTGACAGTGATGTGCAAGGCCCTACTGGCTGGCCTGGCACCAGAACGGCTCCTTCTGAACCAACGTCCTTGCCCTAAACTATGTGTTCTCATGCAAAAATACAGCATCCTCCAGAAGTGACACCTTGGAAAGTAAAATTCTAGCAGACCCAGTCCCAGTGCTGGAAAAGAGCAAGAAATATTGACGAAATGCACCCTAATTGATGGGGAAAAAAATGAAAAGGGCTCCTCTTCCAGGAAACCCAAAAAAAACCCCAAAAGAAAACGAGGGGGAAATGTCACTTATGCAGGTGGCAGAAATATTTGGATGCAGTAATGGGATGCTAAAAGTCGCAGATGAGCCTCCCATTGTCCAGGCTAAAGCTCCCTCAGCACCTCCTCACTGGCCTTGTGCTCCACCCCCTTGCCCAGCTCCCGTGCCCTTCTCTGCACTCGCTCCAGCCCCTCAATCCCTTTCTGCGGCACAGGGCCCACAGCTGCACACAGCACTCCAGCTGTGGCCGCAGCGCTGCCCAGCACAGGGCCACGCTCACTGCCCTGCTCCTGCTGCCCCTCTGCTGCTGACACAGGCCACCATGCCCTTGGCCTTCTTGGCCACCTGGCCACACGCTGCCTCCTCTTCAGCTGCTCAGGATCGCCAGCGCTGTGTCCTTTTGGCCCATGCAGCTCCCCAGCCACAAAGGTGCCCATCTAACTTCAGATACAGCATGCACCATTTCTAGATGGCCTTTTCTGCTTCCGAGCAACACAAGACAGAGGTCAAAGACTTGAGCTTCACCCCCACTCCAGGCTTCAAAACAGCAGACTACAAAGCTGATGACTACACAAAATATGCATCAACAGAAACTCGCTGCTTCTGCTGTTTCCCTCACAAGAAGGCTGCACAACTCCACACTTTGTTTCTTTCACCGCACGGGAAAGAATGGCCCCCCACAGCTGCATGGACAACACAATCCTCCCCTTGCAGCTTATCAAAAGCCAAAAGACACCTGGCCCAAAAGAGACTGTACAAGCAAAGAACTAGTCTAGGAAACTTCAGACTGGTTTCACAAGGCAAACCCACCTTTCCAAAAAGGGAAAACAAACAAACCAAGCCCTGGCACCTCCAGCATTTCCATGTGTGCCCTTGGCCATAGCACTGCAGAAGCCCAGAGATAGAGCTTCTCTTAGCCAAGCAGCCAGATGCTCTCCCAGAGGCACCAGCCCGTTGGTGCCTCAACATGACAGCTCAAAGGGCAAGTTCTGCTGGCGTTGCCTGGAGAAAATCGCGAGGTCCTGGCAGGACTCCAGCACTCAGCATCCTCAGCCAGCAACAGCAAAGTGCTGGCTGCTCCGAACCTTCCAGCTCTGTCTTGCACTAAAGACAGCACCACACACAACTGGCACTTACAGATTCAGAGGGTTCTGGTGTGACCACTGATGCAGGCTGGCGCTCATTCACCTCAGTTTGCTCCTGTCTGGCCTCTTTGCCAGGAGCAGCAGGAGCCAGGGGAGAGACGGCTCTTGGTTCTGTCATCTGTGACAAGAAAGAAGCATGAGGGAAAAGCTGTTACCTATCATTTAGAACCTCCTTTCTAACAGATGTAAAACTACATACTCTAAGTAGAAATCATAAACTTTGTTGGCAATGGGATTCTAAGTCACAGCCACCAAATTAAAATGGGCCAATTCTACAGAACTCTAGATGGATATGAAGTTGATTTTCCTCCCTGGCTGCTATCAGTAAGTAGGTTGTCTTGGCAGAATGGAGCTTTTACTTCTTGGAAGCTCTCAAATGGAAAACTAGGAAAGCCACATCAACGCCTTTGCTGCTACTGCTGCTGCAGATGTGGAAAACTCAAACTGGATCAGGATCCCGTTCCACAAGTGGAAAAGGGCAGGAAACGTTGAACAGAAGCAGCCTTGCTTGCAGGAAGTGGAGGAAAATGAACAGGCCTTCTCCTCCTAGCAAACCAACAGACCAATGAGCCAACAGACCATAAGATGGAAGTGTCACCCAGTCCAGTGTCTAAAGCACTTGGATGCAGGGACGGGATCTTTGGTGCTGAACGAGCCCTTGTACTCAGCACTGTCACACAGGCATTCATGGAAGTCTGCCTGAAGGTCGCTCAAGAGCCTCCCATTGTCCAGGCTAAAGCTCCCTCAGCACCTCCTCACTGGCCTTGTGCTGCACCCCCTTGCCCAGCTCCCGTGCCCTTCTCTGCACTCGCTCCAGCCCCTCAATCCCTTTCTGCGGCACAGGGCCCACAGCTGCACACAGCACTCCAGCTGTGGCCGCAGCGCTGCCCAGCACAGGGCCACGCTCACTGCCCTGCTCCTGCTGCCCCTCTGCTGCTGACACAGGCCACCATGCCCTTGGCCTTCAGATACAGCATCCATCATTTCCTGTTCTACAACCACATCATCTAAGGAGATATCATAAAGTTTGAAAGGAATTGAATTGTAAGGCACTCTGACTGCATTAAAATGGGCTAACTCATCCCTACTGGAACTCGCTCTTAGTTAAATATTCCACCCTATCTGCTGTCAGCAAGCAATGTTCTCTCTGCAAAACGCTTTAAAGAACTGAGATGGATATTAAAAAATATCCATCTATGCCTTTGTTATATTTTTTGCAGGCATTAAAAGTGATTTTCTTCTGGCTTTCCTAGCTGGCCCTCTACACTCTATTGCTACTGGCAATGCTCTCAGAATTCTCTACAATTCTGAAATACCAAGAACTTGAAATGTTCCTTTCTCACTCACCTCAGCATCAGCACCGCTGAAGACTCGCTTCAGGTGACCTGTAGTGGGCAAGGGAAAATCAACCAGATGCCATCAGAAAACTGCCTGGGCTGCTGAATCCCACAGAACAAGTCAACCCAAACACAGATGAGCAATGTCCCTCCAGGAGACACATTTCATTTACACAGCCAGCAAGAGATCAGGACAATATTCTTGGTTGTGCCGACACTTTGGCCTCTTTAGCCAGTAAATGAATACAAACATGACCAAGAAAATGCAAACTGTTCTTTAACATTCAATGCTTCTGTCCTATCAAACACAAAATATTGCTTTTAAACGTTCTCCTTCAGGTACTTTTTTTAAAACTCAGTTGCATGCAGTAATTCTCATTAACTTGCTGAAAACACTGTCCCAGGAAAGCTTCCCAAAATCCCCCTGAGCTGTGGCACTTCTATTGTGAAACAGCAGAGCAGCACCTCCAGGGCTCTGGAAGCAGACACTCACTGCTTTAGAGTTTGCACTTCCTTGCAAAAGGAATCACTATTTTAGCACTCAGTAAAAAATCAAATTGGACCTTGGTCAAATCCTTTCATGAGAAAATGTAGAAAGAAAGAACCTTTCTCTGAATTCTGGGAACAACTGCAGAGTTTTTAGAAGGTCCTCCAAGAAGGTCTCCCACTCTACATTTTCAAGGCTGTCTCGCTTGTCCCAGCAAACTGAGTTCATGACAGACTCTGCTGCCACAGACTCTCCCATAGGGGGAATGGAATCCCTGCAGGTTCCCTTGCAAATGCTGCCCCTGTAGCTACAGACACCCCCTTTTTAGCTGAACATCCTGACAGGAGCTTCACCAAACCAGTGGCATCCTAATGCTCTTCCTGTTTCTAAATCAGAAACTCTGTCACTAAGAAAGAGCAGGAAGACATACAAAAGCCAGGGTAGGTTACACCCTAACCAAAGTAGAAGGGAAACCTCTACTTACGGGCAAAGTGAGTCACGTAGTAGGCGGAAAAACAAACGCCATATGCAGCAAAAGCTGCCTTAGCTAGCATATGGATCATTGCAGAAATTCTGAGCAGGTTTGCTCCAACAGCAGGAAAAACGAGGCTCCTGTCAGTGTGCACCTGCACGCTGACAAACACCTCAAGCAGGAGAATGCTCCTGCACTGAGCAAACTCTAGGTCTGCTCTGATACTCAGGCCTTCTGTGCACCAAGGCAACATTCTGATGTCACCACTGCGATGTGGCAACCGTGCTCTGATATCACAAAGCAAGAGCGAGCTCTCTGCTGCTCTGTGAATTTATGCAAAGCAAAAACCAACCTTCCCTACAGCAAACACAAAACAGCCTGGAAAGTTTTTCTCTATCACATAGCAGGAGAAATTCTCTTCATGGGCCAAACCCTGTAGTTCAGGAGTTCCAAGAGTAACTCCAAGAGTGCCCCAAGCACCTACAGCCTGTACCCCAACTGAGCATTCAGATGGGACACAAGCAAAGGTAAGCAGACCAAGAAATTTCCCACAGCATTGCACATGTGAGAATTGACTCTCACTTTTAAAATTTTAAAGGTGTAGTAAATCTGAACGAGGACTCAATAAGGAATAATTACAGCACTGAGAGTTACTGTGACTAGCAGGCACATGCTCATCTACAAAAAGATGCTCTCCCTTTTATACCCTTAACCACTCCAGAAGTTTTGTCAGTCAACTCTTTCTCTGCTGTCCATTGGTGGAGATTACTTTCTTGCATCTTCCTTGGAGGTCAGCTGTTCTTACACCCTGCCTCCTGGTCACAAGCCAGCCCTCCCCAAATGCCCTGACCACCAAGGCTATTACAAGGGGGAGGGGAAAGAGGACTATGGGAGGATATATTACAATACCATCACCACACATTTGAACATCCACATCATTTCTACTTCTTAATTGTCAGAGCCAACCATTACATTACTCATCTAGAACACACAGAACCAGGAGAGAAGCCACTGTTGGCATAACAGCTGAAATCATTCCTAACAAATCTCCCCAAGCATTTGCACGTTTCTTGGACATGCCCAGGGCTCCGGTGCATGTACATCTCTGCCTTTATTCCCCTTTGGAAGCAGTCAAACTGGCAGCAGCTGCCCGCCAGCAGCAGCCGCTCCAGGCTGGCACCGCGACCGGCGGTGCCGATTTCCAGAGGCTTCTGTGTCCCAGGGGAAGCCAAGGCAGGAGCGGGTTGAACGGTGCTGGCGCTGCTGCTGCTGCTCTGTGCCAGAGAGCCCCGGCTGGGCAGGGCACGGTGCCCACTGCACTGCGGGCTCTTTCTACTGCTGGGAAACAGCTGGAAAAGATTTCATTTTGACCTTTCTTACCATCTCATCAGAAGTCTTCAAAATCATCCATACCAAGCAGGGCCTGATCCCTGCTGCCAGCTGAGGGTTAGAGAGGAGGCAGTACTTGATTTCAGCCCTGGCTGTGTGGGGAATCCCTTCCCTAACTTCTGCACACCCAGCAATCTCACTAGTTTGTATCCATGGAACTAAGACATATTTAATACTCTGTTGAAACACACAAGCTAAATATTGCCCCAAATTTTCTGATTTACCGATTGATACTTATTGACTTATTGATACTTAAATCACTTCTCAGAATTTACTGACATGTGAATAGAAGTTTCTTGTACATCCCTGGTGGTCATTGGCACAGGTTCAGAGGAGACCCATGTACAAAACTGGGCTTGCAAGGCAAATTTATTCCATTTGTTGCAGTTGCATATAATACATACCAACCCCTGGATTCCTAAAAATCTGCTGAGCAGGAGAAGGAGATTGAGCTCGGCAGCAGGCGCAGGTAGGCAGTGCTCTTTCAGGACATCCCCTGGATCAAATCAGTGTGCATCTCATCCTTCTCACCCTTCCAGCCAAGAACCAGGCCTTTTATCTCCTGCTCAGGAATGGACTTTTCCCAGTTACAGCATCAGCTCACACATGGCCGGCGCGTGAGATGAGGCCAATGAATCCAGGTTTTAAAACAACTGGAAGAGATAAAATTTTAGCAAGATTTATTTAGGGAGAAAGATCATAGCAGGAAGAGTAGAAATAATAAGAGATAGGTAATTTTTAGCACATAAAGTAGTAAAGGATAGGGTAATATATCACTTGCCTGTCTTTACTATGTTTAAAGAAGCAGGCTGGGATGTGGATTTCTTTGTGACAAAGAAGAGGACCGTAGCCTGCACCTGGGGCCCGAAACTTCAGCTATAGCCAGGGGGCCCAAAAGCCTGCCAAGAGGTCATAAGTAAAGAGGTCAAATCAAGGAAGACATCTTGGCCTTCATCAGAAGGAGACCATTCCCCACGTTAAAACCCACCAACTCCTTTGAAGTTAAGGACTGCACAAAGGTGAAGGAACTTTGGACTCAAGTGAAATGCATTTTATTACAAAGTGGGGGAAGGCAGTGTTAGCTAATGAATATGCATTAGGCCTCTTGGCAATTATATGAACATGTAAGACTTTCTTAGATAAGTAGAGAGCTGGAGCCAGGGATTCTTGGCACATGTCTTTAGGAGACGACTCCTCGTGTTCCTGGCGCTGTAATAAACATACCACCTTCTGCCTTTAACCAGTGGCGAGTTCTATTCCGCACTTCATTTGCTGACCGCGGCAGGAACGCTTCTCTGCTCCAGCGAGAACAACCGGGCTGTGGACGTCCATGGGCGCTGCCAGGACATTCCTTTCCTGGAGGGACCTCCGCTCTGGGCTGTTCCTCGTGGGGGACAGACAAGGCAGTTGGGACTGTGGAGAAAGGGTGTGTGTAACTGTGTATAAAGTAACCCATAGGGCGTACGCAGGGGAAGGGCTGTTCATAAGTCACACAGAGATGTCCTGTGCACGACATACGCCTGTACAGGTTGGGTTTGGGTCTGGCTGCTGGCAGAAAGGATTTGCTGGGTCAATTCAGACCTGCTAGCAATTCTGGGGGTGAATAAGCAAATCCTGTTTTGTTGCTGCAATTTTTACTGTCTATTGTTACTGTGGTTGTGTTTTGAGTGTGTAAATATTTGCAAAGGATGATGTGGGTGGATTCTGCTGTTGTGTATGGTGTGTGCTGTGTTGAAACAAGTGAGCACTCTATCCTCTAATAAAGAGATTTCCCAGTGAGCTTGTGTGTGTGGACTTTCTAGTTTCACAGGTTGGTATTCCCTGTGACACCTGGTGTTTGGGGACACAAGGGGGGTTGTGGGGTTTTTCTCCCATATTGTGGTCACATGTGGTCCCACATTTGGGACTGTATTCCTGTGTTTGGGGAGATTTTAGGATTTTCTTTGCAACAAGTGCAGCAATTAATGCAGAAAACTACAGTGTGGTGATTTAGGTATGTTGAACTATGGTAGTTCCTTTCTACCGCCCCCCCTCCCCCAGGGTTTAAAATCTCCTGCCACAAGGTGGATGCTCTCTTTCCTCTCATGGACATCCTCTTTCCTCTCCTTTTGCACTGCGGATATGCCTGTAGATCAACTAAAAAAGGAATGTTTGCCTTGCTTTAGCCAAGTCAGCCAGCTCAGGCACCCTATGTTTGACCAATTTGAGCCCAAACAAACCCTTTGTGACCTGTTTGGTCCGTGTGCCACTGCCAGCCAAGGAGTGGCCAATACCCAATCGTGACAAATATTGGTGTGATGCTGCCAATGAGACAAATCCCATAACCAGCTGGCATCTTTGGGCCCCTAATGTTCTTAAAGCACCTTCTGAACCTCAAGAATTGGAATTCTTGGTTCACTGCTCATGGAATTTTGTGCTACATTTCAGTACCAGGGAGATCCGCAGGTAAATGTTACTCCCCATCATCCTGAGTACAGAAACTCAACTTTGTGGTACAATTGTACTATCCCAGTGCACCCTAAGGGTGAAAATGCTGATGAGTAGATGACCTGGATGAGACCCCACGACAATGACCAAAAGGATATTGGCTCATTTGTGGAGATAGAGCCTGGCAGAGCATTCCCTCAAAAATTAAAGGTGGCCCATGTAGCATCAGACAACTCACTGTGATAGCACCTATTGCTAAAAAGCCATCAAGAGAAAACATAGAGAAAAAAGATTTGCACATCATTATAAAGAAAACTGTCATAGCAATTTCAGACCCAAGGGCCCGGCTAAACGAGTTACATTGTTACTTTAGGTTTTTGAGATTTCTAGAAAAGCTTTTTGATATTGACATTCTTGTAAAGAACTTTCCCACACACTTTCCTGTAAACAACTCATAATTTACATTCTTGTGAAAAACAGACACGGTTGACGGACTGTTAGTTAAACCAGTGTCTGTGGAGAGGTAGCACTGTCATCCTCCAATCCACTGTTACCTTTGTAAAACTATAAATTATGGAGTCAGAGAATAAACGCCCTCTTTTCCTTCTCACCTAGAGAACAGTGCGTGTGTGCGTTCTTTCGTGTCCTACAGCAACATTACATCAACTTTATTTCTACGTCAGCTTGCCTCTGGTGAGGCATTGAAACCATTGTACCGATTGGGGTGTTGGCTGAATAAAGAAGAGAGTGATACTTCCATTGCAATCAGTGACATGATGACTGATGTTACTGCTGACAGACATGCAACCTTACAGAACAGAGCAGCAATTGATTTTCTTTTACTGGCACAAGGACATGGTTTTTAAGGAATGTGAAGGATTGTGTTCCATGAAGCTGTCTGATCACCCTGAATCCATCCCCAAAAGCGTACAAAAGCTGAAAGATTTGACAGCTCAAATTCAAGAAGATGGTGGGTCATGGTTAGATGATTTGTTCCAAGGATGGAACTTTACACCTTGGCTTAGGGAACTTTGTAAAATAGGTCTCAATGTATTAGGTGTTTTGGTAGTGATACTAGTAGTAATACCTTGCTTACTTCAGTGTGTGCGACAAATGATGGACAGAACTGTCAAAGAACTTTTTTTCACACAAGAGGGAGAGGTAGGAAATGGATTCACAGAGAGTTCTCAAAATCTCAGAGAGATGCTGGATAAAGGTATAGACATGGAGGAAGGTTTTGAATTAAGACCTTAGAAGAGGGAAGACGTTTTGGAACAATGTCTTGTAATTGCTATCAGACATGACTTATCCCCTTTGAACTGACTGGACTTTCACAGCATTAAAATTGCAGTGTTGCAATACAGCAAGGCTTAATGCAAGGAAAAGGATGCTTTAAGTAGGTAATCAGCAGGTACACTATAGTAAAGCTATGAAACGCAAGGTGGTTAATGAATGACACAGTTACAAAGGTTTTTTTTCAGTTGTACCGAGAAGGGGAAAGACACAGAAAACACACAGAAAGAAACAGAAAAGAGGTGGGAAAAATTGGCATCATGCTACTTCTGGTATCCTCCTGGAGGAAAATCTCCTTGGGTTTCTAAAGGTTGTAGCTTTCCAATAACTAGGAAAACTGCTCAGCACCAGTACCCCAATTGTGAATGGTTTACTTGACTTGGCAAAGCTGTGACGTTCACAGTGGACTCTGTCCTTGGTTCAAATCACCTGCCCTCACCTGCAGACAAAAGCACCACCTGCAGCAGAATCTACATCAGTCAATTTTCTCAAAAAGCTGTCGTAAATTTGGGAGAGGAAAGGAAAACATATCAGACACTCTGGATTAATGACAGGACTCTGAGGGTCAGTTCCAAAGTAAAGGGAGGCAGCTTCTCTCTGAGACACTCCTTGTGCTCCAAGGCAGCCGGGCTGCCCTGGCTGCCCAGGACCCTGCGCTCTGCGGGCTCTGCAGAGCTGCACAGCGGGGAGGCAGCTTTGGGAACCTCAGCCCCTGGGCAGGAGTGGCTTCTTGCTCTGGAGGCCTGCCTATGGGCAAATGCAGAGTGCTGGCCTTCTGCTCTTGGCCCTAGCCTGGCTTTGCAGGGCTAATCCTGTACCCTCTCTCAAATGTGCTCAGGACAGACTTGCTTGTTTCCAGCTCTGCACGGCATTGATTTGCACCACAAAATACTGAAGGACTAAGGCTTGAACAACAGGCCCTGACTGAAGGCTCAACCACAGGACCTGTGCCAAAGCTGCCCTACAGATGACCTCTCCAAGCAAATGGTCTATGTATCTGCCTCCTTAACCAAGTATTACTATCAAAAGGATCGATGCATCCATTCACTGGTGAAACACATCTTTACCTTCTGACATTAGGAAAATGGACAAGGCCACACCTGGCCTTGGCTCCTCCTTGAGCCCTGGGAAAGCTCACAGTAAAAAGCAAGAGAAGAATGAAACCAGCTGTGCCCCCAGCAGAAGCTCTGGCACATTGCTCGTCCAGCACTATCAAAGCCGGGCTACTCTCACAGCGCAGTCGGAAGCCTCGAGGCCGGCAAAGGTGGAGGCACCGCAGGATTTCCCAGTTCCCGGCCGTGGCTCTGCAGGGCTTGGCTGGGACAGCTTCCCCAGCTGATGTGCAGCCCTGGATGAAGGGGAAAGTATTGGGGTACATGGTGATGTATCCTTCTTAATCACCAGAGGCAACCTTCTGTAATAATGCTGAGGTGCATTGCTTAGCTTATCCTTTCCTGAGCCTTTTTTGCACTTTTGCATGGCAGTAAATTACACTGTTCCTTCAGCTGGTGTCTGTGTCTGCATCTCTGACCCTCCCCACCAGCAAAACAAACACACAGCCAGTTTAGCACAACACCTGCCTCTCTGCCAGCCCATCTGTTCAGAAACACCCCTGGGGGCCATCTCCACAAATGAAATTCCCACTTTGCAACTTCCTTTTCTGCAGCCTGGTGAGAAAAGGAGCCACTCCCAGCTCTGGACACCTCCGGTAATCAACTGCTTTCAGCAGTCACAACCCTGAAATATCAACCTCCTTTCTTCACCTGCCCACGGGGAGCTCCCACCAAGAGGCCTTTTGTCCAAGGATACCCACAGGAGAGCTTGAGGAGGGAGCAGTTTGAAACACAACTGCTTCAGAGTTTAAACCTGCCTTTATCAAATGAGCACACACCCACCTGTCCCAGAAGGAAAAGCAGGCAGGAAAGAGAAGCTCCTCTCCCACAAGAGCACCCTCTGTGCTTCCTTCTGTTCCAGCTGGAGAGTGGAGGCCACGAGCTACACCTCACTTTGGGAAGGAGCCCTGGGAATTGGCCTGATCTGGGAGAGCAGCAAAAGGAATTCCCCAAATGTAGGAAAAGAATCTCTAGAAGCGATAGATGATGACAATATTTCTGCAGAAAGGCAAAAACAGAATAATTGAAGCATTTCCAAAAGTCCCCAGACTGAAATTTGTTTGCCAATACGACAACCCCAAAGTCTCTGTGGTGTGTCAGGAAGCTCGGCAAAGAATCTGCAAGGCTTGGATGAAGCACTTTGGTGTCCGTCCTCCAGAGCACAAGCAGATCCCCAACAAGACATCAAGGCTAAGGGTCAAAGCTTCTCCCTTCGGCTCTCCACAGCATCTCTAGGCAATCTCTCTCCATTGCAAGATCTGCTTTGTCAGTCTTCAGTGACAAGACTTGACTACAGGAGGCATTTGCATGGAGGTCTCCCCGGATGGGGGGAGGAAAAAGAAGAGGTGATTCCTGAGGAAAGAAAAAGGCAACACTGTTTGGGAAGACACCAGTGTGAGTTTGCTACAACTCTAGGCCAGAAATCCCTTAAATAAAGCAACATCCATCCATCCATGGGGCAGCACTTTAGCTTTGATATCAATGCTGACAAAATTGCTGCCCCTTCCTGCTGCTGAAGCTGACTCCAAATCCAGAGACATGTGCCACCTCTCCTAAAGACAGGCAGACATGATGACATAAAACCAGCTAGTCTGCTGAAAAGGAGACCAAATGAATGTTTTCTAATCCCCCCGTTTCATCCTTTCCCCAGCCAAGACAGAGCAATATCCTTCCTCTCTGTCACTGATGGTGACCCAGGCACAGGATGCAGTGTGGGGACAGAGCCTCTCACTGCTCCCAGTGCTCTGCCCTGCCCTGCCCTGCCAGCCTTGCCCTTCCCTGTCCTGCCGTAACCTGCTGTGCCATCCCGTGCCGTGCCGAGCGGTCACACATTTCGGGAATGACCCTCCCCTGTGGCGCCTGCCGGCGTAACGAACATACCACTTTCTAACTTTGACTAGTTAGAGAGTCTTTGTCTGTGATTTTCAGCTTTAACAATTCAGGGAGCTTTTGTTTTCCCTGACAGAAGTACAGTTGCTGCCAAGGGAAACACACCCAAAGACACAGAGTGACCCAGCCTTCCCTTTGCTTCCTTTTTCCTTCCCTCACTGCTACACAGTGCTCTCCTAGCAGGACCTCAGTGCTGCCTCACCTGAGGATCTGGAGCTGCCTCCAGGCCCTTCCAGGCTAAGTGCAGGTGCTCAGAACTCTGAGGTTTTCCTAACTTCTCCCAAGAAGGTGTTTGCCTCACCTGGACTTCTTGGGGTTTCATTGGAGGAACCAGGCACAGGCAAATTTCATCTCCACCATGAGTTCATCATTCTGCTTGTTCCCATGGAGCTTAAATGCCACCCTGAGCTCATCGTTCCTCTGGTTCCCCTAGACCATCACAACCCTTCCATGGCCTCTCCGGAGAGGAGCAGCTGCACATCTTCAGAGCAGCAGTTGCCAGGCTGCAGCCCATCAGGTAGGGAAAGAGTTTCTACCCTTGCTTTCCAAGCAGGTCCTGGTTAATGACCCTTTAAAGAGCTTTCCTGCACTGCTCTACAATGGGTAGACCTCAAGTGAGAATCTCGTAGAAAATGTCAAGTCACCTAGGAAGGGGGACCTTGAAAACAGAAAGATTCTCTGCCTGCTTTTCCTTTCTTGCTGAAGATTTGCAGGGTGTTCTGGCATTTTCCAGATAGCCTCTCTGTAGGAGTACAAGGGCAAGGTGAAAGATACTGCCTAACAAGTGGTCAGTGTTAGGTGTACTCTCTCCTTTCTTTGAATGAAGCCAAACTAGGATGGTGATAGGATATTGCAGATGTTTAAGTCTGTCTGCCCTGCAATTCAAGCCGTGCCATTGAAATGAGCGCTGTGTGCCCCACAACAGCTGCAGCTGCAGAATATGGCCTCACCCATAAGGCTGTTTTTGAATCAACTCACAGTACAAGTTCAGCATGCATGTTTGCAGATCTGGGCTCTTCCTAGGTGAATCCACTTTCTTTGGTCTTTTGTGATGAGAAATCAAATGTTTCCCAAATCCCAAAGCTGCTGGGAAAGGAAAATGCAAAAGGCTGTGATTATCAGGTGTTCCTGTGTGTCTGTGTGTGTGTCTATATCAGATCTACAATCGATGCTTTAATCTATGTACGTGTCAATTAGGAGAAATATTTTTAAGAGGAAGAACTCACTCCTCCAGTCCCCTGGGAAGTCTGAATACATTTCTGGAACTGAGGTTGCTGTGTGCTTCCTGTGATCTTTGATCCAAGCCAGCACTAGAGCTCTGCATCCCAAAGACACATCACTGAGCCTGACCAATGTGTTTGGATTCTTGCAGCCACCCCAGACACTTCAGCCCCCAGCACTCTAGTTAGCAGTGCAGGTTTGGCAGCATGGACAGCCCCCAGCTGGGAGTGGAATACTGCTGGGGAAGAGGAATTGCCACTGCTGGATCCGGACATGGTGCTTGAGACGCTGGAGGAGATGTTTGCTCCCTCTGCTCAGGTAACTGCATTGGACAGGGAAGAAAGGGGCTGGACTGAGAGCTTGGGAATGTTGTTGCATGGCTGAGAAGCAAAGGCTTCTTGAAGTCAGCTGGGAATGGACAGGAAAGGCTTTGCTTGGTAAAGCAAGACTTCCTAAAGAAGAGGGAATGAAACTGTCTCCCCCTTCCTGAGTAAGGATGAAAAGGTGTGAGCCTTTGTGGGCCAAGTTTGGATGCTGGTTTTCCTGGGAAGAATCCCTGGTGCAGGGGCTTTTGTGGTGAGGAAGGGGAAGCTTTGTAGGTTCTAAGAGGCTTTGTTTGATGGGAAAGAAGAGAAGAGTGTTTGAAGAACTGGCTCTGAAAGCTGAATGTTCCATGAAGAGAGGAGAATGCCAGAGGTGCCTCTGTTCCAGCTGCAGATGTGGGCTGTGCCTCTTTTGGTGGGAAGGCCAAGGCAAAGCAAGGGCTGGGCTGCAGCTGCTGCTGCTGTGTGAGCCCTGCCGTGCGTGTAGGCGCTCCCAGAGCCGTGGCTGGGGCTGGGCTGGAGCTGCAGCTTTCTTGTCCTCCCAGTGAGCTGGTGCCTGCAGTGCAGTTTCCTTCTGGGAACTCCTCAGCTGGGCAAACTGGCCAGTCTTGCTGTCCATGTTGCAGAGCTCAGTCCCCTTGCTCTTGGGCATCTCTGTGGGAAGAGATGTGTGTTCCCACACTGTCCCTGCCAAGCTGCAGCCTGGATGAGATTGCTGTGCTCTGGGCTATGAAGGGAGGAGCACAAACCTGTGCCAGGAGCTGGCAGGACTCCTCCTAAGCAGCCATTCCATGTGTTCAGTGTAACCCTCACATCCAACACTGTCAGCTTTGGCAGCTTTTGGACTGTGTTTGAGAAGTCAAATCTTGCTGATTGTTGAAGGGCTTTGGGGCCCAGAGTTCTTGTTAGGAACAAGAAATTAAAAGTTTGAGCCGTGGAGTTGTTGGACCAGGTGTTTTGTGTTAGTGGTGAGAAGGGTTTCTCCCTTTCTCTTTCTCTTTCTAGGGGAATATTACTGTTGCCCCTGAGTCTTCAGGAGGGGAGCCTGTGGACAGAGCTGCAGCAGAGGGAGCTTTGCCTGGCACTGAGAGCTGCAGGAACAATTCCCAGGAGCCCAAGGAGCTTGGTAAGGACAGAGCCCCCTTTGGTTTAGAGAGGTGTGAGATGGCTGCTCTGAGCCTGCCTCTGGCAGGAAGGGAGATGAGAAGGGTTGAGTTCCTGTCTGCAGGCTTGGTGCTTCCTGGTGCCTTTAGTTCAAATCCTGCCCTGGCACCACCTGCCTGAGCCCTGCCCTCCACGCTTCTCCAGAGGCTCTGACACTGTGTCCTCTGCTGGGGCAAGAGAGCAGGGAATAAACCTGACCTTGTGGGACTTGTGTCACCAAGCCGGGTGTCCCAGCTTTGTGCTGATGTCCATGGATAAGTTTGCTGCAGGGTGTCAGTGCTCTGGAGGCAACACTGAGTGACTCTTGAAGCAAGAGAGGAAAGCCCAGCAAAAAGTCAGTGTAGAAGTCTGAGCTTTTTGTCTCCAAGCATTAAATCAATGTAGTGCCAGTCTGCTGATCGGTGTAGTGAGATACAATCAAAATACAAGCAGCAGAAGCTCTGAGGCCAAGGAAATCATTAGCCACAAATCCAGCAGCCTAAGGAAAAACTGAAATTACTCCAAATTAAGGAAGAGCTAAAGGATAGAAAGAGCACTTTGAATCTGCATTCTTGAGCAAAGCTGGTGCAGCCTGCAGGCCTGGTAGGGAGCTCTTTCCTTCAC
This sequence comes from Fringilla coelebs, assembly GCF_963513975.1. Taxonomy (NCBI): domain Eukaryota; kingdom Metazoa; phylum Chordata; class Aves; order Passeriformes; family Fringillidae; genus Fringilla; species Fringilla coelebs. Next base: position 1,301,018 of record NC_140038.1, read on the forward strand.
AGCTGTGAAGCACAGAATTCACTGCTTAGAAGTTTTAAAAGTTTAATACTCATAGGATAAAAAATGACAATATTTGCTGTGCTGGGCTGCTCCTGGCCAACAGCCAAAGAACACCTGATATATAGAGACACTGTTTTCATCATACTGTTACACTGCTGAGATGCAAGCATATTCATGTGTTTCATGCATTATTCAAACATTCCTGGGAACTTTCTGATGTCTTGGGAACTCCTTTGTTAAATTTCTTCACACTCAGGCTTATCTGCATGACATCCTGGGTGTCAGGTCAATATATTTTATTTCTTCCTGTGTCTGCATCCTGCTCTTTCACATCCTCTGATAAGGGTTTAGTATGTCCTCCTTAAATTTAACATGGTGTTCTCTAATTGTCCTCTGGTGCTCTGGTTTGTGTCAGGGTTATCTTATCACTTGGACAGGTGGTACAGTGGATGGCCTTACACTGTTTTTAGTTACACAAAAGCCTTTTTTTCTCCTTATGCTTTGCTAAGGTCTAGAACACAATACATTCATCACACGATTCTCCCCATAAGTGATACATGGATATTATATTCATGACACTACTTTTTCTATGAGCACACTTAAGTGCACACTTAAGCTGATAGATTAAAAAGCAGCTAAAAAAGGTTATAACTGATGCTATTTTTAAATACCTATAATCACTAACAGCGTGCATAAGCTAATACATAAATGGCAAAGCCAATATTATCTGGTCATTTGTCACACAGCTGTTCCTCCCAGAGCTGGTGGTTGTTTTGGAGGAGCTGTTGCTCACTGCAGAGGGCAGGCTGTAGATGGCAGGGAACGCTGCTAGTTCATAACTCAGCTCCCAGCACCTTCAGCTTCAGCCATCGCAGGGAGGACTGAGGTCTCTCTGTCAGCACAGAGGAAGAACAAGGCTGGGCTTCTTTGTGCCAGCTGGGACTGTCTGTGTTTCAAGCTCTCCTGGGGGCCCTTTGCACTGGGAGTGCTTTGACTTTATTGGCATATCTCCTGAAAACTTCAGGAGTTTTGAACACTTGGAAGAATTCCAGCTCTTTGAAGAGCAGGCTTTAAATTGCCAAGTGAGAGTCTGCCTTTCCAGCCATCTTTACAGTCTTTGATAGGGGTACAGTTACTTCCAAAGGGAAAGATGCACAGAGGCCAATATTGACCCAGTGTTCCCTTTGCTTCCCAGACACCCACCTGATCTGCCTTGCCAGCAGGGCTGCCCGTCATGGGAAGAAGGATCAGAGGGAGAGCCTGTGACCATCGGGCAGGTGGAATCCCTTTGTGTATACACAGATTCATAGATTTTGATAGTTCTGTTTCTATATCCATATAATTACATTTATATATTTAGAGAGGGGTGTCTATATGTGCATATATATACATCTCTATATTTAAATCGATATATTTCATAAGAGATGGGATAGAAATATTTGTGTGGAGGTAGTTACATTTCTAGATTGGGAGATTTACATTTTTATATTTCTAGAGTAGCATTTAGATGCCTATATTTAGACATCTGCATTTAGATGCCTACACTTAGACATCTTCATTTAGACGTCTACATGTGGATGCCTACATTTACATGCCTACATTTAGATGCCTAAATTTATATGCCTACATTTAGATGTCTACATTTATTTGCTTAGATATTGATCTAGAAATGGGCATGGTTATTTCATTAGGGGTATGTGGAAGTTTAGATGCAGAGATTGAGCTGTGTAGGCCTCGGCTGCATTTTTACCTCTTTCCCCCTCGGCTGCCTTTCTCACCTCTTGCTTTTCCCCTGTGCCCCTGGGTCCCCTCTCCCTGTGCTGGCTCCGAGCTGGGGCCGGGCCGGGCGGAGCAGCACTTCCAGCCCCGGCTGTCCCTGGAGCGCTGGGAGCTGCTGCTGGCCCCAGGCACTGTCCCCTGAGGAGCTGCTGAAGGACGGGGAGACAGAGGGGGCTGAGGGGGCTGAGGGGGCGGTGGCGCTCAAGGGACGGGGACCCTGAGCTGCTGCTGGGGCTGAGGGCTGTGGGGCAGCCGAGGCCGAGGATGGCACCGAGGGGACAGGGAAGTGGCACAGGCTGAGGGGCTGGCGGGTCTCAGGGGACAGGATGGGTCACAAGGGACTGATGGGGGTGAGACGCCTGCGAGGGGCTGAAGAAACTGAAGGGGGCTGGGGGTTCAGCGAGAGCATGGCGGGGCTGAGGGGATGGAGGGGGCCAGCAGGGAGCACAGAGGGCTCTGGCACTGCAGCCGTGCCAGGCCTTGGAACCAATTCCAGAGGCTCCACTTTGGCCACAGCTGCAAGGAAGACCTTGAGGACAGCCGGACACTGACGGGAGCCAGCGGGGAGAAGCTGAAGGCCAGCAGCAAGAGCAGGGAGCAGGGACCTGCTGCTGCCGGCCTGGAGAGAGCCCGGCTGGGGCCACAGGCCCGGGCAGGCAGGGTGGGGCTGAGGGCGGCGCGGGCTGTGGCCGTGGGCACTGCCCGGCGGGGCAGGAGCGGGCCCTGCCCGTGCTGGGGCTGCTCAGCGCAGCTGCCCCGGCCGGCACAGGGGCTGTCCTTGGGCAAGGCAGCTGTGCCGGCAGGGCCCGGCAGCTGTGCCGCCTGTGCCGGGCTGCCGGGGCTGCGGGACGCTCCCGCCGCGGCTGCGCTCACCACAGCCTGGCCCGCTCGGCTGCTTTTTCTTTCTGACCCTCCTGCGGAGGCTCTGAGATTTCCTCCTCCCTGATGGAAGTGCAGCAGCTGCCAAGGGAAACGTCCCCATACTCACTCAGTGTTGCCTTTGCTTGCCAGATGTCCCATCTGCTGTCCCTGTCCAGGAGAGCTGCTCTGCCTGGGAGGAGGAGAGCGAGGGAGAGGCTTTGAAGATGGGGCAGCTGGGATCCCTCTGCTTGGAGCTCTGTTTAAAGATACACGGAATAGCATCTGAACGGGGATTATGAGATGGATATGTACATATGTAGCCTGCTCTTTGTACAGGCATATTTCTCTACATATGGTATTAGATTTACGAATGTACTATGTCTATATGTATGTATAGATACCTGCATACATAGAGGTTTGCAGTTACATATTGGTGTGTGTATATGTATCTAGTTCTTTTTGTATGTTGTAATATTTGTGTTTAGATTTCCATATGTATACAGTTGTGCAGGTATCTATTTGTATTGGTGTAGTTTTCAGTATATGTCTTTTTAATTAAGTATATTGTTCTTTGATTTGATATATGTGTATTTTTATCTATTTTTCACTGTACACTGATCTATTTCTATATATGTTGTATCTACATACATACCCAGATGATAGTTGTATATATGTATTGATGCAGTTGTCCTGATGTTTAGATTGGTAGTGCTGTTTGTCTATTTATAAGTTGGTTTGTTTTATCTATCTCCTTCTTGATTGTAGTATGTAACTTTTAATTTATATTCATATCTGTATATTTTGGTGGTTATTTATGTATTCAGTTCTATCAAATGTGTATGGAGTTGTATAGTGGAGTAATTCAATTTGTTGAGTTCTTGGTGTTAGAGAGAGATACTGATAATTTTGTGTTTATCTATGGGCTGTACACTTGTCGTAATATGTAATGAAATTAGGTTGTTAACTTTCCACTGAACTTTGTGATCAACCTGAGTGTGTGTAGAGGTTTGCAATAAATTAGGTTTTGTTCAATTAAGTTGATATTTGTATGTTTTTCAATAGTGTGGTTTAACAATCAACTAAACTATATTTTTTTAACTTTAACTTGTATAGTTCTATGTTGTCAGTGCTGGTGTAGCAATTTGTAAAAAATGCCATTTGTCAGCTGAGATAGATGTGTTGTAATTTGTGCTACCTAAAGCCATGAGCAGATGGAAATGCTGGAGGATTTTGGCCATGAACATCTCCAGCCATGCCCAGCACATGCCCCACCTGCACTCAGGCTGGGCAAGGGAAGCGCAGATTTGGGATGGCAGCAGAGCCACACGTTGGCTGCAAATGCCTGCTGGCTTAGAAAAAGATAAGGATACACATTATAAATTCTGTTTATAGCAGTACATATATTAAAATATGTATTATGTAGTATATTGTGGGAATCCTTAAAATCAGAGGGTTTTGAGAAAGCTGCTCCTCATTTAAGAGGATTTGTTGTCGAGAGGAATAAAAAAATAAAGAAGAAGACCATGGACAGTGCCATTGCCAGAGGCCTGGGCTGTTAAAAGGAGGAATGGATCGTGCCCTTCATCAGCTTCCAGCTTCAGTCGTGTCCTCTGTTTTTTCCAGGATTCCCCATGTCACTAGTGCTGAGACAGGCTGTCCTCCCATTCCTCCATGAAATCATACACCCCCGGAATTCCTGGGAAAGTGTTCGGGATTTTCCTTGCATTCTGAGGATGTGGGGTTTCAGGGGTCATATTCTAGGGAGGTTTGGAGTCGAACGTGTCCAGGAGATGAGAGTTTGGGGAAGCTTTACAAAACAGGGGCTGCTGTGTCTGTTCCCTGCTCCTCTTTGTTATATATGAGTGAATAATTCATGCTGTTAGTAAATATATGTATGTATAAAATATTACATTGATCCACCACATGTCCTTGAACACTCTGGCCGGGAGCAGGGTCTCATTTCTATTCAAGCAGTTCCCGGAACATGCTAAAGATAACATCAAGTCTTTAGCTTATGAAAGGAGCCTCCAGGGCCTTGAATGTCGATTCTTGTGACCATTCACGAAGGCAATGCCAGGAGCTGATTACATCGGGCTTCCCCAAACACCCCAATACATGTGAAAGACAGCCATACAGACATGGAGGCACGCCTTTTGCATCCCTATGGACTCGGCCATCCATGTGAAAAGAACATCCAGGAAGGACAGAAAGGACTGTAGAAGCACTGGGAGTGAATCTTTGCGTCCCTATGTTCAAATTCTACATATGAACACACACAAAGGACATCCTGTGTTATGCAGGCCTCGGGGAGAATATAGGGTATATAAGCGGGCAGTAGGAAGCAATCGGGGTGAACCTCCGGGGAAACGCTGGCACTCTGTCAGTCGGATCCAGGTTCAACCAGCGCCAATTTCCGGAGTTGACGCTGTCTTGGCTGTGGCGGATTTTTTTCAATTTGTAATTAATAAAGCTTTGTCAATTTTTTTTAATTTGGCTGCGGAGTCAATTCATTTATAACATCTTCCAAACAAGATGTGGCTGGATCTTGTTCTGAAGTTGTGCAGGCGGGGTCTGCCGAGGGGGACTCTGGATCTGCTCTGCCTGGCCCAGGGGCTGCAGGGTCACCCCGGCCACTGTTTCCCCTTCCCAGGAAGTCACCCCTCTGATCGGGCTCAGGCAGGCAGTTTGCTTTGCAGCTCTGAGCACTCTTTTCATATAGATTCCTCTGCCAAGCCTCTTCCGAGATTTTTGCCACTTTTGGCTCCCCAGCCTCAGATTGCAGCAGGTCGGGGGGGCTTTGGATTTGTCTCTGCCTGCAGGGGAGCGGGCAGGGGGACGAAAAGAGGTGGTGGGCAGCAGCCAGGGCTTGAGCAGGGCAGGGATGGCTCTGCCCAGAGAGAGAGATGGATGAGGTGGAGGCGGGAGAGCTCAGGAAAGTTGCTGTGGAGACACAGACAGTTCATTTAGAAGCCTTGAAGCCTGTCTCATTCTCTGCTGGGACGGAAAAGCATGCTGAGATCTCAGCTCAGACCTGAGAGGTTTCCAGCTGTATCCCTGTGGGCGGGGATAACATGTGGAACCTGTAACAGTGCATTGGAAAGCGTCACAAGTACAAATTCAGGATCTGCAGCTGGAGAGCAGCCCAATTTGTATGAATCTAAAAAGATCCAATTTAGTGAATCCAGATGCGAGTTAGCAGGCTCTGGCTTTCTTCCTGTCACCAAGAACTTGGAGCTCTCCTCCCCAGCCCTTCCTGACAAGGCTCCTGGGAAAGTTGCTGCGGCAAAGACCCTACTGCCAAGAACTTGGAGCTTCTTGGCAGAGTTCCTGGGACAGCTGATTGCTGTAACAACACTACCTGTTCCTCTGCATCAGATACAGGAGTGATGAGAGGGAAAACCAAAACACATCCTAAATCAGAGGTAAACCTTCCATTTCAACTACCTAGTTAGTCTAATATTAATCACAATTTAGAAAAAAAATGGATTGAAATAAACAACTCTTTGCCTTACTACTGTGATATGGTTGTAATGTGTAAATCCACAATATGAAACTCCTTCTCACCATGAAATCAAAGAACTTAGAAGAAGAATGTAAAACATTTATTAGAATTTTATCTGTTCAGCCTCCAGCTGTAACACAGATGCTAACAGCCTGCAGTAAGCTCACCTCGCCACAACATATTGCTAATGTGCAAGTCAATGCTTTTGGAAAGCAGATTGCAGAATCAAAAGAAAAGGTAGGAAAAATATTGGGAGATATTTTGGGAAAAGCTTTGGAAGAAAATTGGTGAAAAATAATACATAAGTTTGGAAAAGCCCTTGAAGAACAGACAAAAATTTTCAAAGAATCTATTGGTACTGTAGGACTCTGAGAAAAAGTCTTGTAGCTTTGCTTGTGGTAAACCAGTGGGACAAAGTAGAAATTTTCCAGAGTAGAAATCCATTTAGATTTAGGTGAAATGTACATCTTTAAGTTAAATCTTTAGTTTGAACACCTAGCTATTTAGTCTGACTGCCTGTTCTTGCAAAAGCCTAAGCTCAGAGAAACTGCTGCAGCAAAGGACAGAGATAAGGAGAGGGAGACAGAGGGAGATAGAGAGACAGATACTGCTGGAGGGGGGGGAGGTAAACCTGACCTAGCATTCTTCTGATAAAGAAGAACTAGCGCCAAATGTCCTGCAAAGTTTGAAATGAATATGTATGAACCTTTTGTGAAATTATATGCATATGCATTTGAGAGAAGGATAAAATGAGATTTGAAGTTCCCAGAGGTACGCGTGCCTTTTGAGGGGAGTAATCCCCACACGCGTCCAGCGCTGTAATAAACACACCGACTTTACAACTTTCATAAGTTGTGGAGTTTTTGATCTTTTCTGCAAAACATTCTGGCGAGCCAGGCAGGTGGAGCCGTCTCTGCCCTGCAGGGCAGAAGGGATCAACTCACCCTCCTAGGCGCGCCCCATGATCTTCCCAGAGGAGCTCTGCTCATCTCGGCTTGCCTCCTGCGGAGACAGACAAGGACCTGCTGGCAGGCGGAAGATTCGGTATGTACTGAGAGGACCCCCGGGGATAGGTAGGCTGAATAAGGCACTCAGAGACGTCTGAGTGCTCGGCCTCGTGCCTGTGCCTGCAGGCAGACCGGGCGATAGAGCGACTGGGAGACGGGAGTTCACTGTCCCATAGAGCGGCCGCCAACGACCCTGGGGGTGGGTTCGAGTGGACTCGTGTGTGTGTGTGTGTGTGTGTGTGTGTGTTGTGTCTGGACTTAGTTAATGCACTGCGGGGTTCATGGTCAATGTGTGTTTGTAATCGTGCGAGTGCATGGTGTACAAAGGGAGTATATCTACAGTGCGGGGGGGATTTCTACCCACGACTGAAGGGGCTGAGTGAGGCCTGAGGCACCGGCCGGGGCAGGCTGTGCTGTGAGGCAGGGAACACCCGGCAGAGATAAAGTGGAGAAGGGTGGGTGAGAACGTTCATTGAGTAAAGGTGGTGAATTGTGGTGTAGATTGTAGATTGTGCACGCTTTTACCGTGGCAAGACAAACTCAAGGGGTTCCTCTGCCCCAGTGGTTTGGACTCGACCCCTGGGAGTTTGTGAATCCTGTAAATTATTGGATAGATAGAAGAGACGAATGAGTTCATTTAGAGGGGCTTTATTGGACTTCAGCTGCTGCAATAGTCAGTCTGGACTGGGAACAGCCTGCCGTGGAGGATTTAGCGTTCCCTGTAAGAAATGGAATAGTCGGCCTCTGCGGGCAATTGCTGAGAGCCTTTGGTGCATCGAGAGGCTGGCACGCTGCCTGGGTACTATTGCAGTGCGGAGTTTGTGAGAGACGCTGGGATTGCTCTTCTAATTAGCGTCGGGGCATATGCCCCAAGTGTAAATAAAAGTTTCCTGATCAAGCTGATTCAGAAGCTAAGATCTTAAAGCTGGTGTGTGGGAAGTCCCATCTGATACCTGCCACCTGGAGTTGTGTGTGGGAGGAAGACTGGGAATCTACTATGATGCTCTGTGAAGAGAGGTTTGGGTGGGAGTGAGATAGAGCAAGGAGAAAGAGATGATGGGAACTAACCAGAGCAAGGAAGTTTCTCGAGCTAGCCCCTTGGACTGCATCTTAGCCCACTGGAAGAAAGTCACCAGTAGGAGGGGCTCAGAAAGTAAAAAAGATCTAATCCAATATTGCACGCGCCGGTGGCCGTTATACAGGTTAGAGGACGGAGCAAAATGGCCACCACTGGAACTTTAGATTATAATACCTTACTGCAGTTAATGTTGTTTTTAAGATGAGAAGGTACATGGGATGAGGTTTTGTATGCTGGTGTGTTTTTTGTTTTAAGAAATCACCAAGAATGGCAAAGGGACTGTGGGATCAGACCGTCCTTAGACCCACTGGTCTTAGCCCTTGAAAAGGAAAACAAAGCAAAGAAGGGGCAAATCAAACATTATTGTTCAGCATGCAGTATAGGACAATGGTGCATGAGGTCAGACAAGTTTATCATTCTGAGGAACAAGAACAAGATACATTTGAGAGGATGAAAGCTCCTCCTAGGAGGAGGGAGGTTGAAGATGAGGATGAAAAGGAAGAGGACTTCCCCAAAAAGGAGGAGGACTCAGGCTGGGAAGGCACATCCACCAGAATCCTCCGCCAACAGTCCAGTGCATCTAGAAGGCAAGCAGTGTTACAGGCCCCTCTGTGAGAGGCAGTGGGACCAGAAGGAGGGAGGTTAATGATTAAAGTGCCATTTACCACTCTTGATTTAGAGGCATGGGAAAAGATTGCTAGGAATTATCCTATCGATCCTATACTTACTGCCAAATGTCTACAATATGTTATCAAGTAACACAATCCAGTTTGGGCTGACATCCAGTTCCTACTGGATGCTTTCACTGAAATGGAAAAACAGCTGATCTTACAAAACAGCAGGGACTTTGGCAGAAGATCACTGCAAGAGCAACCAGCTAGATGTAAAAGAATATTTCCCCCTCCAAGACCCAGAATGGGATCCTAATGTATCAGCAGAGGTAAAGGAATTAGCAGATTATCAAGAGTGGATAGCAACAGGGGTGGAAAGAGCTATTCCAAAAACCATAAATTAGTCTGCCTATAGTCCCTTAAGCAGGGGCCTTCGGAGACTCCATCAGAGTTTTTAGAGCGTTTAAGGGATGCTATGCGTTGTCATACATCATTTGTTCCAGGGTCTGAGATAGGGATAAACCAACTAGTTTATTCATTTTTGGGGCACTCTGCTGGAGATATTAGATGTAAACTTCAGAAAATCCGGGGACCGGAAGGGAGAAATCTCAAAGTCTTGCTAGAAGAGGCCTGGAGGGTATTTAGTAACCAGGAAGAAAGATATAGACAAAGAATGAAAAAGTTGGTGGCAGCAGTAGAGGAAGAAAGGCAAAGAAAACGCAACCAGGGACCACCCAGACAAGGACCACCTCGGCTGGGCAGACACCAGTGTGCAATCTGCAAAAGAACTGGTCACTGGAAAGATCAATGCCCAGGACGGAGACGAGGTGACCAACAAGTGGTTGCACACATACAAAACAACCGAGGAGGACCGAGGGATTCTGCCCCAGCGGATCCACTGGTTATAACAATGAGGCTGGGGGAAGAAGGGAAAAGGGTGGAATTTCTGGTTGATACAGGGGCCACCTATTCAGTTTTTAAAAAGGCTTTAGTACCTGTAGAAAATGATTATGTTGTAGTGCAGGGGGCAACTGGCCAGTCTGAAAGGGCATGTTTTTGCAAACCTTTGAGGTATAAATTGGGAAAGCAAAGGAGTATTCATAAATTTTTATACATGCCCAGTTCACCAAAGGCACTTTAGGCAGAGATTGATTGGAGCAGTTACAAGCAACCATTACATTCAAAAATGGAGAGGTTACTCTGGAGGTAAATGATCAGAAGTACATAGAGGTATTAAGTTTAACCTTACCAGCTAATGAAATTGAGGAGGAAATTGATGAAGAGATACTAAGTCAAGTATCTCCCAGGGTATGGGCCTCTGATGTAGCAGGGAGAGCAAAACTGCCTCCCCCATAGTAATTAAGCTCAAGGAAGGGACAAAAGCAGTGAGAATTAAGCAGTACCCCCTAAAGTAAGAAGACACGGAAGGAATCAGCCCAAGAATTGAAAATTTTCTGCGGTTCGGATTACTGAAAGAATGCCAATCTGATTTCAATACTCCCATTTTACCTGTTTGGAAATCTGATGGGTCATACTGCATAGTACAGGATTTGAGGGCTGTCAATAAAGTAACAGAAGACTTGTATCCAGTGGTAGCCAATCCATACACTTTATTAACTGCTCTAAATCCAGGGCTAAACCTGCTTTACCCTTTTAGACCGAAAAGATGCCTTCTTTTGCCTCCCTATCCACAAAGCCAGCCAGAAAATTTTTGCATTTGAATAGGAAAGCCCTAAAAGTGGGTGCAAAACCCAGCTCACATGGTTTGTTCTCCCTAAAGGCATCAAATGCTCCCCAATTCTTTTTGGGGGGCAACTTGCAAAAGATCTGGAGCCCTAGGAAGCTCCACAGGAAGAAAGGAAGCAGTACGTAGATGATCTTCTAACAGCCACTCGGAGGAGAGAAGCATGTGTAGCTTGGACAGGAAGCCTCTTGAATGTCCTAGGACTCCAAGGATTCAGAGTATCAAAGCACAAAGCACAGGTAGTGAAACAGAAAGTAATCGACCTGGGGTACGAGGTGGGTGCTGGGCAGCAGACTTTAGGGCAGGCTCGCAAAGAAGCCATCTGCCAAACCCCAAAACCCCAGACAATAAAGGAACCCCGAACCTTCTTAGGCATGGCAGGGTGCTGCCGGCTGTGGGTTTATAATTATGGACTGCTCGTCAAACCCCTCTGTGCTCCTATTGCCAATGGAAACAGAGATCTCCAGTGGACAGAGGAAGCCCCACGGGCCTTTCACCAGCTAAAAAGTGCCCTCATGTCAGCTCCAGCCCTGGGACTTCCAGATGTAAGTAAACAATTCTTTCTATTTTCCCATGAAAAACAGAGAATTGCCTTGGGAATACTGGCTCATGACTTGGGTCCATACCAAAGGGCAGTTGCTTACTTCTCCAAGCAGTGAGATGCAACAGCCAAGGGATGGCCAGGTTGCCTCAGAGCTGTAGTAGCAGTCGTGCTGAATATTCAGGAATCACGCAAGTTTACCCTGGGACAGAAAATGACTGTGCTAGTGTCCCACACAGTGTCCGCAGTACTGGAAGTAAAGGGTGGCCACTGGCTTTCACCACAGAGGTTCCTGAAATACCAGGCCATCACGGTAGAGCAAGATGATGTAGAGATAGTGGTGACTAATATTGTCAACCCAGCTTCAAGGAGCAGCAGTACACCACAATTGCCTGGAGACCATTGAAGCTCCCTACTCCAGCCGCCCAGATTTGAAGGACACTCCTCTGGATGATGCAGAGACCTGGTTCACTGGCGGGAGCAGCTCCGTTGCCAGTGGAAAGCGACATGCTGGGTACGCAGTGACCACCTGCAGAGAGGTAACAGAATCCGCACCCTTACCAACAGGCACCTCTGCGCAGAAGGCCGAGATAATTGCCCTGAGCCGTGCCTTAAAAATGGCAAAAGGAAAGAGGATAAACATCTACACAGACTCGAGGGATGCATTCGGAGTCGTGCATGCAATGGAGCCATCTGGAAAGAGAGAGGACTGCTGACCTCACAGGGAAAGAACATCAAACATGCACAAGAGATAATCCAGCTGCTGGAAGCAGTTCAGCTGCCTGAAAAGGTAGCAATTATGCATATTAAGGCACACCAAAGAGTGAGCTCAGAATTGGAAGAAGGAAATGAGCTGTCAGATAGAGAGGCAAAGGAAGCAGTGAAAGGTGAGGTAACTATTGAAGGAAGCCTAATTCCACATGGACAAATTTCCCTTGACGGTAAACCAGAATATAATAAGAGAGATAGAAAATAATTGAAGATCAAGAAGAGACGTACAACCAAGAAGGGTGGGCTACCATTGAAAAGAAGCTGGTGATCCCTTCCCATTGTTTGTGGTCACTGGTAAGGGAAGAACACCAAAAGGCACACTGGGGAATAGATGCCCTATACAGCTACTTGATTGAAAGAATCGTTACAAGGAATTTATATGCCACTATTAGCCAAGTGACCCGACAGTGTGAACTTTGCCTGCAGACTGTCCCCAAAAACACCTCCAGGCTGAACCTCGGTCAGACTGGGAGAGGCCATGGGCCTGGACAGCAGTGGCAAATTGACTTTCCAGAACTCCCAAGGAAAGGGAGGTATCGGTATTTATTGGTATTGACAGACACATTTTCAGGGTGGCCAGAAGCATTCCCCACCAGAACTGTCAATGCTTGAGAAGTGACCAGAGTATTATTACAAGAAATAATACCACGCTTCAAAGTTCCAGCCACAATATCCTTAGATAGAGGATCACATTTCATTTCCAAAATAGTGCAACAGATTAGTAGCCACCTGGGCATAGATTGAGAACTTCCCACTCCATATCGCCCCCAATTAAGTGGCCAGGTGGAGAAAATGAATCATTTGATGAAGCAGCAGATTGTAAGACTCGGGCAGGAGGTTCATCTACCCCGGCCCCAAGCTCTTCCACTGGCACTGCTGCGAATTCAAACTAAACCTCAGGCTAAAGAAAAGCTGAGTCCTTTAAAAATGCTTTATGGAAGACCATAAGAAATACAAAAGAGAATGTCCACCCACACTGGGGAGGTAACACTGGCCACCTACATGGTGGCTTTAAGCAAACAGCTCAGAGAAATTGAGAAATACGTAGCTGGAACTCGGAGCAAGGAGTTAGATGGAACAGTACATAACATACAGCCTAGAGATGATGCATATGTTAAGTCTCTTGCAGAGAAGACTTTGGAACCACATTGGGAGGGACCTATCCAGGTGCTTCTCACCACCTTCACCGCAATCAAGATCAAGGAACAGAAGGCCTGGATCCATCACTCTCGAGTGAAGAAGGCCCCAGAAGCCCCCTTGGAGAGTGACTCCAGGAGACAATGAACTGAGACTAAAATTTACTCAGGCAAAATGAGTATATTGCGGTCAGGGGCAGTTCACACTTTCACTTACAGAATTGCTTTGTATATAATTATAATTGAAGTCTTAACATTAGAGAGTACCTCTATTCAAAGTCATGCTGGATGGCCTTGGTCCCAGGCTTTTAATCAGTATACTGGATCCATGGGAGAACTTCCTGAGATAAAAGAGTTAAACCTATCCACTGTAGTAATTCACGGGGATCAGGTATATGAGGAGCAGGAGTGCCAAGAATGAGAACTGTGGACACTTCAGGGAATCAGAAGAGAGGAAATCAAGGTAGCATGCCAGGTGATCAATAAGCCAGTTTATGAGAGACCAGATGCAATTAGTGTCTCAACCTCTCCTGTATACAGGCGCCAGGAAGTTTGTGACAGCCTAAGTGAATCAGACTGTTAGTGTAATTTCACCCTGATACAGCCTGTAGAAGTGGGCCATATTCCAAAGGCAGTGTGGTCTGGAGAGGATGAATGAAGAAGAACCTTCTCCACTTACAAATCACACCAAACAGACCACTAGTGTCACTTAGCACCAATAAAGAACAACTGGCAATTCAGAAGAAAATGCTGAGCTTTCTGAAGGGGTCAGAAGGAGGGGAATCTTCCAAATGAGTTGATGATTCAGAAACTTTATTTAATACCAATCCTTCTCTATAAACCTATACTATAAACCTACTCTATAAACCAAAACTACTCAACAATCCTACTCAGAGTCTTAATCTACAATTATACTCTAAGTTGGTTATCTAGATAAGATCTTCATTGTTTCATTCTTCTTCTCCATTCCTCCTCCTCCTTCTTCTTCACTGCATTGATGAGTTGTGTCAGGGTGGACGCTGGCGTGGCTGAAGTTACAAAGGGATGCTGTCCACAGGGGAAAAAAACAACAACAAAAAAACCAAAAAAGAACAGTGAACCATTAGTTTTTCCAAGCTCAGTCCTTCACAGAGTCAATCCTGGGAAGTCAATCCCAGGATTCCTCTGGGTCCTGAAAAGACGCAGAAAGACGAGCAATGGGACCATCTGCTTCCCAGGCATCATGAGCAGGACCTTGCCATCACAGGCAAACATGGGCCAGAATCCCATTCATCTATTTTTTCTGGTTTCTTCACCTTGTTAGGATTTTTGCCCTGCCAGTGCTCTAGAAATGGTGCTTTCTGTGCCTGGGATTTCTTCCTTTCAGGAAACTCCAATGACTGACATAGGTCCCTGTCTTTGAAAGACAGGCACTGTGCTGATTGCCACAGGGACAGAAAGCAGTGTCTGCCTTTCCATGCCCTGCCCCTCCTGTGCTGGGTGGCACCTTCCTTCCCAGCAGGGCCAGCCCAGTGGCACTGGGCCCTGCAGTTCCCTCTCTGCCACACAACCTGGCAGTGACCCTGGGGCAGTTCCCGTCTGCTTGAGCGTGCCAGGCAGCAGATGGGGCTGGGACAAGTCCTTCTCAGCTGTCCCTGTTTGCGTGCCAGAAACCCCTAAGGGTGGGCTGGGGGCACAAACCAGGGCCCCTCAGAGGCTCAGAGGGAGCCCCCCACAGCCCCTCCTGCCCACAGCCAAATCTCTGACCCCTCAGCTGGGACTGGCTTCCTTGGCTTCCTGCACCACCATTCCATGTCTCTCTACCCTGCATTGCTCTACTTCAATTCTTTTGCCATTAGATAAAACTGAACACCCATCAAATTACAAAAGAGGACAAGAGAAACATTCAGAAAACAGAGCATGTCTCCTCTCAGGAAATGCAGAGAGAGGTGGAGTTATTCAGTTTTGTGAGGAATGGGCCCCAGGGAGACTTTTTTTCAATTTCCAAGACTGCAGAGTAGCTTTGAAGAAAGTGAGGGACACGGTTTTTTACAGGGCCAGTTAGAATAGGATGTGGGCGAATATTTAAAACACAAAGGAGATCTAATCAGAGTAGGTCTAAGGAAGAACTTGTTTACTCAGAGCATGGTGCCACCCTGGCACAGGTTGTCCTGAGAGCTTGTAGGTCAGGCAGGAAAGGGCTCTGAGCAACCTGATCTCTGTAAAGCTGTCCCTGCTCACTGCAGGACATTTGGACCAGAGAACCTTTACAGGGCCCTTCCAGCCCAGCCCACTCTGGGATTCCTCACTGTTTTCATTTGAACAGCACCAAGAGTGGAGGTGAGGAGGAAGGGGGCTCATCTGATGCCTTGGACTTCAGTGGAGGAGGAGCCCATCCCTCAGAGCCTGTTTCACCTGCAGCCCCTTCCCATTTTACCTGCAGGAGCTCCTTGGCAGACCAGCGCCGCGCCTCGTCTCTCTGCAGGCAGCAGCTCAGGAAGTCACGCAGCAAAGCTGAGAGGAGCTCGGGCTGCTGCAGCTGTGGGGTCCCTCCTGTGGCTATCAGGCGTTGAGCCTGCAGAAAAAGGAAACACGAGGCTCCACCTGCTGCTTTCACATCTCTAGGTGCTCTCCCAGATCCCTTTCTTTAACCTCTGTTCTTCAGTGGCAGTTTCTGCCCTGGCAGAGACCCAGAGATGACTTTCCTTTACCAACCAAAAACCCAAACCCTCACGTAGCCACAGCTTTTTCAGCATCACCCAGATCTTGCCTTGACAGCTGATATCATTGACTGACCTAGTAAGTGGGAACTACATCAGCAAAAGCTCCTTGGCTTCTCTGAGGATTCACACCAGCTTGAGAGGCTTTTTGGAAGAGACACTTTGCTATACTAACTAATTCCAAGGATTAGTACATGAAAATCATCTCTGCAGTGCTTTTTGGTCCCTTAACCACACATGCCATAGAACATAACTCCTCAAACTTTTTGTCCTGTTCTTGAAAACAATGGGAATTGAAAGAAAAGAAAGGAAATCCATCGGTTAATCCCCAGGTAAGGAAACAAACATTTACAATCCCATACACAGACACATTAAGGTGCCTGCACAAATGTATTGGGATGAAAATGCCGGCTTGGGCACACAGGAGCCACCTGCAGCTCTGTCTCTCAGCAGTCTGAAAATTTCTGCTTCCCATTATGCAGCAAAAGAAAAATTGTCATGGTCAAAAGAAGGAGAGGTGCCATCCCTATAGTCACCCTCTGCTCATCTGGCTACTCAAGTCAATACATTAATGGTAGGCCCGTCCCAGAAAGTGCCAGGAAACACTGGGAGGTTTTGGCAGGCTCTCCCCCTCACCAGGCTCTGGCTTGGTGACCTGGAGAACTTGGCTTGGGCTAGGAGAGAAACATGCTCACTAAATGTTTCAGCAGCACTGCACAAGAAGCAGAAGAGACTCTGTGGCCTTCCCACCCTCATGCCCAGGTTTCAGGCCTGTTTCCCAGTGAGAAGAAACTGCACAGTGGGTTAGGTTTCTCTCTAAAAACCACAGCTTTAGAAACTTTGTTGGGTTTGGGTTTGCTTCCTTCATATCTGGAAAGATAACAGCAGTTCCAAGATGCATGTTTCCTGGTACTGGGGCCATCTCCACTGAGAAAAGAACCGGAATCACTTACAACCCAAAGGAAAGTGTTGCCTGAGGATGGTGTTTTTTTGCATGTGGAAAGGCTTGAGTTTCCCCCATGTGTTGCAGGGACATTTTTAGGAAGGGACCTTGGTGGAAATAGTTCCAGCAGATGGCAATGGGATTTTGTCCAATGGCACACAGAACATGGCACAGGTGAGAAAGACAGCGGGATCAGAGACTATTTGCTCCTTACCGTGCCAGCACTTTCGTTGTAGTAAGGAGGTTCTTGTTCTATCATTTCAATGCCCACAATTCCAAATGACCATATGTCCACTTTGGGGCCATACGGTTGATGCGTCACCACTTCAGGCGCCATCCAGCAAGGAGTCCCGACTGCCAGGCACCGTCTGCTCTGCTCAGGGGTGAGCTGAGTAGAGAGGCCAAAATCCGCTGAGGAGAAAGCAAAATACTGGTTTTATTTTAATTCTGTGCAACTAGGAAACCAAGCAAAAGAATTCCCCAGTAGAAGTTTGAGAATATGCTGTTGAATCTCCTGGCATTGGCAACTTAAAAAATCTCCCCAATTTTTTTCTACACTGACTCCAGCAGTGGCTTTTGTTCTTTGGAAACTTTAGATTGTAGCTCCCTCCCTCTGGAAGGAACACACACAGAGCAACACCACTCTTGACTGCTTCTTCCTTGTCATACATCTGTACACATTGTACCTGTGTCACCAGCTCATAGCAGGGGTCCCTGCACTGCCACCAGCACCATTTTTGGGGAGCTGGCTGTCACTCAAAGCAGCCCCACAGCCCACATCCCTGGAATGCTGCACCTGACCAAGAATAGACTGACCCAGCTTGACAGAGCCGTCGGTCCTGAGAAGGATGTTGTCGCTCTTCACATCTCGGTGGATTACTAGGTTGGAGTGGAGAAAATCCAGTCCTTGCAGGCACTGAGAGAGAAAAAAGAGACAGGAGGGCAGTAAGAAGTGATGCGATTTCATCACACAAGAAAGAAAACAAAGAATCTAAAAGATTCCCTGTTCCCAGGGGAATGGGGACTAATGGCAGAACACAGATCCTTTGAGAGGAAGAGCTTGCTGCTCCAACACCTGCAGAGCAGGACCTTTCTAAGCAAAGGCACGTCAGCTTTTGAAAGAGCACCAGCACCTGTTCTTGTAGACTGTCCCCTGCAAACCAGCCAGGATGACTGCTGCTGCAGGGGATGTGCTCAGAAGCAAACAGCATTTTGGCTGCACTCCTAACTGTTTTAACTGAGGACTTTGAGAAATGAGTCTTTCATTTTCCTTGCTGTTCATTTCAAATCCTACCACCAGCACCTTTGCTTTTACAGGCAAGGAATGCAGTGAAGACAGGCAAAAGTTTAGCAAGATAGAGAACAGCAAATACAAGACACAGAGCGAGAGTACAACAGCAGGAGATAAGAGTGCAAGAACTGAGTAGAGTGAGTGCAGGGGCACTGGCAGGTCTTTCACTTGAGATGCTTTTACTTGCCCATAGCATACCAGCAAAACAGGAACAAAGCTTGGCACATGAAATCCCTCCAGGTCTGAGCCCCTGTTTCCCAGACAATCCTGCCCTTGGGAGCACAGATGGGTTTGCTGACCTCCCGACTGATGGCTGCTATCTCATCTTCAGACAGGCAGGTCTCGCTGATGACGTCACTCAGGGCACCTCCGTCCATGAACTCCAAAACCAGCCAGAGTTCCTCACCCAGAAGGAAGCTTAAAGAAGGAAACAGGGGCGTGGAGAGGAACACGCATGGCTATATTGAATTTTTGCTTCTGGGTTTCTGGTTTCCAGGTCCCTTTGTGACTAGGACAGAATCAAAGGAATAGACCTTCCCTCTCAGCTGTGCATTGTTTGCAATCTGTGCAGTCTCAAGGAGAAAGGCACAGCTGTGAAAAAGGAGATGTCTTAGATAGGCAGCAAGTGAAAAGTGCAATTTAGTAACTGCCCAGATAAAAAACCTGTCACGCATGGTGTTTCTGGAAATAAACACCTGGTCTTCCTGGCATGCACAGCAATGGCAAAGAGGGGCAATGATCTAAGGGAAATCCACTTTAGGATGGTTCATCTGCATTTAAGAAACTTTAAAATTCAATCCCCAAAAAAGGTGAAGGCAGAGAATTTCGAGGGTATTGACTTAGGAAGATACAGTGATCCAGGTTCTAAATAATTTTGGAATAATTTTCAAACTATATGTGCCAGGGAAAACTCATGCAGACAAGATGCACTCCCTTCTAATCCATTGGAGATGAATAGAGAAATATATATAAATAATAATTAACAGTTCTACTTTCTACCACTGACCAAAGTTAAAAACCTCTCATGTTTGCTGTATGTAAAGGCACATCCATGGGATAAGACCATTACCTCTCACCTGTCTAAATAATTCACAACACTGGGATTCCTACACCTCTTCATGATCATGATCTCATTAATGCTTACTGACTTCCCCATCCGTCCTTGAACATTTATTTTCTTTATGGCCACCTAAAATGACATTGAAAATCAATAACTTGAGAAGTTGGTTGCACAAGACCACAATGCGAGTGATGGAGCAAGTGATTTTGCAATGACAGAGCTGAGCTGTGCCAAACTGCCTTGTGATTAGGCACTGCAGTAATTAGGGACTGACATTCCAACAGCCCATTTCTCTGCCCCCTTGGGGGCAGTTACAGGACACATGGGGCCACTGACATTTTGCCTTGTCCACTTGGTAACAGTGGTGTCTCAACTATCACCCACAAACCCCTGACCACATCCTCTGCTGCTCTTTCTAGGATTCAGAAGAAGTAATTCCATGCCTTAATACTCTGTGGATCCATCTTGGGCTATGGGCAGGGCTTAGGGCTTTTAGGGCCGCCCTGCAGATCTCTCCCTACGTGCAGTTCCCAAGTGTAGCACTGCAGGTGGCTAAGGAGCTGCCAGAAACTTTCAGATGTATTTGCTGGCAGCCAGAAATGAGAATTCAGGACTCTGAAGCTGTAGCCCCAAAGAGCAGTGAGGTGCCCTAAGGCACCACCTTTGTTTCAGCAATGGAGAGCGAGTGAGCGCCTCCTTCTCTGAAAGGAACCGCTGCCCTCCGTGCCTTCCTTGCGCCAGCTGAGGAGGACAAAGTCCCAAATGTATTTCATGGGCTGGCACCAGGCTGTGCTTCTGGTGCCTTTTCAGCACAGCTCTACCCAAAGCTCCAGCCACAGCTCACACCAGAGGGGAAAGCCCCTCAAGAGCAACAGTCTGCAGGAGCTGTTGACATTTACCTCTCCTCCTGTGGAATTGTCGCGTGCTCTAACCACATGTCCAAAAGTGCTAGAAACAAAACAGAAGCAGAAAAGGAGAAGCCATTTAGATCTTGCATGAAAGCCAGCCCACACAGGAGATCAATGCTGTAAATGCTTAAAACCTGCAGGATGCAGGAGGGCTCTGCCAGAAGGCAGATGATGCATTTTCCTCTCAAGTGCATGGGCACTGGGCCTGTCCCTGAAGCATTGGGGTTTACTGCCTCAGCTCATAAAGACAGCTTCTTCTTTCATCTTGGGTTTCAGTTTCTAAACTGTGCAGATTTTATCCTGACCACAGAGCATTTCCCTCAGCAAAGTCTTGGAAAGAAATGTTCCTGAGAACTGGTATCCAACAGCTATCAGGGAGTAGGTTGCTATTTCAGGCAAGCAAGATTCTTCTCCCTTCATTACTGTGGCCAGATGATTTAGAGACGTCCAGAAATGCTAAGGAAATTAACACAGAACTGTCTCACACTTGAGAGACAAAGAGACCTTCCAGGTCCTGTTCCTTGATGCAGGGCAAGACCTCAGCAGCATGGAGATGTCTCTGACAATGCCTTCTGAGCCCACTCACAAATTCTGAGCTGCACTGAGACATGTAACAATCTATCCCCAGTGTCTCAACACCTTTGCAGCTTTCCTGACTTCATGCTGGATAGATACTCCACCAAAAAAACACCTGCCCCATGGTTGTGTAGAAGTAACTGCAGTTGGACTCACCCGCTGCCCATAGACTCCAGCTCTGTGTATTTCCTAATGGGATTTTCCATGGGGTTCACCATTCTCTCTGAGGGAAACAAAATGCAAGATGATGACTTTAAAGCAGAGGACCCAGCTTCCAGAGATACAAAAGGCAGCCCCAGTGCCTGGAGCTCTGAGCCCTTTGTGCTCCGCTGGGTAACAACAACAACAACAACCAGGCAGACAGCTCAGAGCACAGGTGGCCAGCACAGAGACTGATTTTCTTCAGCAGCTCCTCTGGGGAGTCCTAAATGTCCCTGTGATACCAAACTCAGGAGAAACATTTGGTAGGGCTGTGCTGACACGTGCACACACTGCACTGTCCCTCAGACAGAAATACAGCAGACGTACTCAGCAGCTCCAGGGAGTCACCCTCGGTCTCCTGTGGCTGAGCAGCAGCTGGGTCGGCGTGGGAGGTGAACAAACTGCCCCGGCTCCACTTCTCAGGTCGGGGAGCAAAGGCTCCTTTAGACAATGCTGCTGCTGCAGCAGGTTTGATGACAGAGCCCGTGGAGACCTGGGAAGTGAGTTTATGTCAGAAAGGTGGCTGGCAGAGATTACCCTGAGATCCCTTTCTGAAATGCAAGCCCATAGGAAGGTGCTGTCAGCCACATGCAGCGCTCTTAAAATGGATTACTTGGATGTCCACTTCTCAAACTGGATGGGTCAAAACCAAAGGCTAGTTCTACTGGGGTTCATGGCCACATTCATCTTTGCTTTTCATGGATTTTCAGAAAGATGACTGCCACCATCACCATTCCACTTCCTCTCAAGGATTCCTTTCCCCCTCCAAGGGCTGCAGACACCCTTGCAGCTCCTTGTTCAAATGTTCTGCCTCCTCCCACTGTGCCCCCTTTTCTTGCAACATCTTCAGGTCATGCTCAACCTGTAGCACTTCTGGTGGGGATGGTACCTGTGCCTCATGCCTAACTTGGGCCTCTTCATTGCCAGAATTTTGCTGGAAGACTTCACAGGCTGCCTGGTGACATGTCAACACTTGCACCTCAAATCAAACAGAACAAAGCAGTCAGACACTACAGCTTGTCCCTGTCAGCCAAGAGGCATCGACTGTGAGAAAAGGGAAAGAACAGATTGACAGGGGATACAGACAGCTTGTTTCAATCCTCCATCTGGGTCACCCTGTTCCCCTATAAAAACACCTCAAGAAACAAAGCTATTCAGCAGCCCAGGAAGTGTCCTTGAGAGCAGCTGTGATACACATTACAGCAGGATGGCACTGAGAGGCATCACCCCACTCCCTGCTGCTCTGCACTGGAAAGGCAAGAAGGGCAGAAACCACCAGTTTGGTGACTGCAGTGGCTATCCCTCTTTCACTCACTGGCTTTTCTAGAGCCTGAGAGAGGAGATTAACTTTCTCTCTGATGATTTTCATTTCTTTCTCCAGCCTCTCCACCAACGCGTTGATCCTAGCTTGAGTTTTTGGCAGCTCTCCCTGCAGGCATTCCTTGATGTTCTGTGAACAAGGGAGAGGACGATTCAGGAGTGGAGTGGTTGCTATTCTTTTCCTCAACTGGTTTGGTTGATCACCCCTGTGCTGATTGAGATTCATCTTTGGAATTCTTCTCATGTCTTCCTTGTTCCTCCTCCTCCTCACTGCCACGATGGCACTCTGAGCTTCGGGCAGCTCTGCTTGTGCCTCTGCCTTGATGTTCTGTACACACAAGTGCAGGGCAAGTGACTGGGAGCTGCCATCAGGTTCAGCTTTTTCTACTTGCAGCCTCCAAATCACGTTTCTTCAGCCACTTCTTTCTGCTTCCCTACCCACATCTGCTTCCAATGTATCCCTCCTGTCCCAGTGCTGGTCTCTGCAGATTCCAAGGCTCTGTGCTTCCAGTGCCTGTGGGACTCCTGGCTTCCTCAGTCCCAAGAGCTCTGGTTTCTGCCCCTCTTCCTGCCCTTCCCTCCGTCACCTGGCCACTCAGGCTTACCTGGCCATTCTGCTGTGGCTCTTCCAGCTGCTGCCTGAGCTGCCCTTCCTGCTCTCTGGCTGGGAACAGCTCTCCCTGAGTCTGGCACGGCATCTCTGAGGAAGCAGGCTGCTTCTGATCTTTCTCTAGAAGGAGCTGCACAGAAAGCAAGAGAAGATGGGTTTCAACTTCCTATATGACCTTTGTAGGCCAAGACTCAAAGACTGATGGGCTCACACGTTCCCAAAGCACTGTGCTGCTGCTCTGCTGGCTCATTCTCTGCCCAAGGGGAGGCACAGATTCCAAAGGGACCCTGGCCCTACAATCAGGGGCCCTCTGGGACTGAAGCTCCAACAGCCTCTCAGGCAGCTGACAGGGAAGGTGTGGCATTTCTCAAGGCTCTGGTGAGGGCCTCCCTCTGCTTCTGCCACATTTATCTTTCAGTAGTGACTGACACCCAGCCCTGTTGCACAGCTCCATCCTGACTCTGCAGGTGGTTTCCTGTGTGAGCTCACTCCTTGTGAGAGACGCTTCTGGAGTTCAAGTTCCCTTCAGGCCTGCACCAGCATTCCTGCCTTCCAGACATCTACACTCTTGTTAGAAACCCTGGTCATTCAGGAGATAAGGATGCCTGCAAAGATCTTCTGATGGAGGTCACAGAGCCTCTATGGCCCCCTCAGTGTATGGAGGAGGACCAAGGTATTTCTTCTCCCTCTTTTTTCAACTGACAATTCTGACCAGCAGTAACAGAGACTCTCCTAAGGCCCCATGAACAAATGCACTTACACAGCCCTGGGGATGCCTGTGAAGGAAACCAAGTGTCATGTAATGCGTGGCATGTATGACCAGAGTCACCAAACAGCACCTAAACATGGAATTGTTCCATCTCACTCAGACATGCAGAAAATTAAAGAAATACTGGTGACTTCAGAGTAGAAGAGGCTGGAGGAGGAAAACAGCTGTGAAAAGAAAATACCATCATATCTGGATGGGGGAAACATCTCTGCCTGCTCAGAATTGGTCAATGGAACGTGTCTCTAATGCTTTCCTGAAAGGGATGCTTTAGGTGAGCTTTGCACCTTCAGCTGCTTTGGAGCAGAGGTGGGAAGATTCAATAATGTACATGCTATATAGCATAGATAGATAGATAGATAGATAGATAGATAGATAGATAGATAGATAGATAGGGAGATGGATCTCACTCCTAAAATCCCTCTTTACTGTCCTTTCTGTTGCTGCACACATCCACACTTGGTAGCCATTGCCCTGATCAGCAGCAATCCTGAGATTGCTCTCCTGTTGCTTCAATAAACCACACTATTGGGGAATCTGGAACCTGTAGGTCCTTATGGAATGCAACCAGACCCAGAGCATTGCACTGGGAACTGCACTCTTTGTGCATCTGTGCTGGGGCAAGTTCTCCTCTTGGACTCGACCATACTGATGGTGCTGAAGTGGCTGTCATGAGAAATGCAGCCCAGCCCCTCCCAGCTCCTCTGATCTCTGAGGACCAGCTGGAATTCAAGGGCATTGATTTCCTGCTCAATTCCCAAACACCACGCATACTGATTCCCTGGGCTGCAAAAGGGCACGGGCACTGTTAGCCTGACAGTGATGTGCAAGGCCCTACTGGCTGGCCTGGCACCAGAACGGCTCCTTCTGAACCAACTTCCTTGCCCCAAGCTATGTGTTCTCATGCAAAAATACAGCATCCACTAGAAGTGACACCTTGGAAAGTAAAATTCAAGCAGACCCAGCACTGGAAAAGAGCAGGAAATATTGACAAAAAGCACCCTAATTGATGGGAAAAAAAAAATGAACAGGGCTCCTCTGCCAGGAAACCCAAAAAACCCCAAAAGAAAACCAGGGGGAAATGTCACTTATGCAGGTGGCAAAAGTATTTGGATGCAGTAATAGGATGCTAAAAGTTGCAGTTGAGACTCCCATTGTCCAGGCTAAAGCTCCCTCAGCACCTCCTGACTGGCCTTGTGCTGCACCCCCTTGCCCAGCTCCCGTGCCCTTCTCTGCACTCGCTCCAGCCCCTCAATCCCTTTCTGCGGCACAGGGCCCACAGCTGCACACAGCACTCCAGCTGTGGCCGCAGCGCTGCCCAGCACAGGGCCACGCTCACTGCCCTGCTCCTGCTGCCCCTCTGCTGCTGACACAGGCCACCATGCCCTTGGCCTTCTTGGCCACCTGGCCACACGCTACCTCCTCTTCAGCTGCTCAGGATCGCCAGCCCTTGTGTCCTTTTGGCCCATGCAGCTCCCCAGACACAAAGGTGCCCATCTAACTTCAGATACAGCATGCCCCATTTCTAGATGGCCTTTTCCTCTTCCGAGCAACACAAGACAGAGGTCAAAGACTTGCAGCTTCACCCCCCCACTCCAGGCTTCAAAACAGCAGACTACAAAGCTGACAACTACACAAAATATGCATCAACAGAAACTCGCTGCTTCTGCTGTTTCCCTCACAAGAAGGCTGAACAACTCCGCACTTTGTTTCTTTCACCGCACGGGACAAGAATGGCCCCCCACAGCTGCATGGACAACACAATCCTCCTCTTGCAGCTTATCAAAAGCCAAAAGACACCTGGCCCAAAAGAGACTGTACAAGCAAAGAACTAGTCTAGGAAACTTCAGACTGGTGTCACAAGCCAAACCCACCTTTCCAAAAATGGAAAACAAACAAACCAAGCCCTGGCACCTCCAGCATTTCCATGTGTGCCCTTGGCCATAGCACTGCAGAAGCCGAGAGATAGAGCTTCTCTTAGCCAAGCAGCCAGATGCTCTCCCAGAGGCACCAGCCCTTTGGTGCCTCAACATGACAGCTCAAAGGGCAAGTTCTGCTGGCGTTGCCTGGAGAAAATCACGAGGTCCTGGCAGGACTCCAGCACTCAGCATCCTCAGCCAGCAACAGCAAAGTGCTGGCTGCTCCGAACCTTCCAGCTCTGCCTTGCACTAAAGACAGCACCACACACAACTGGCACTTACAGATTCAGAGGGTTCTGGTGTGACCACTGATGCAGGCTGGCGCTCATCCACCTCAGTTTGCTCCTGTCTGGCTTCTTTGCCAGGAGCAGCAGGAGCCAGGGGAGAGACGGCTCTTGGTTCTGTCATCTGTGACAAGAAAGAAGCATGAGGGAAAGGCTGTTACCTATCACAGGGCCCACAGCT
This sequence comes from Fringilla coelebs, assembly GCF_963513975.1. Lineage (NCBI taxonomy): Eukaryota > Metazoa > Chordata > Aves > Passeriformes > Fringillidae > Fringilla > Fringilla coelebs. Next base: position 1,326,806 of record NC_140038.1, read on the forward strand.
GCACACAGCACTCCAGCTGTGGCCGCAGCGCTGCTCAGCACAGGGCCACGTCCACTGCCCTGCTCCTGCTGCCCCTCTGCTGCTGACACAGGCCACCATGCCCTTGGCCTTCAGATACAGCTTCCATCATTTCCTGTTCTACAACCACATCATCTAAGGAGATATCATAAAGTTTGAAAGGAATTGAATTATAAGGCACTCTGACTGCATTAAAATGGGCTAACTCATCCCTACAAGAACTCGCTCTTAGTTAAATATTCCACCCTATCTGCTGTCAGCAAGCAATGTTCTCTCTGCAAAACTCTTGAAAGCACTGAGATGGATATTAAAAAATATCCATCTATGCCTTTCTTATATTTTTTGCAGGCATTAAAAGTGATTTTCTTCTGGCTTTCCTAGCTGGCCCTCTACACTCTATTGCTACTGGCAATGCTCTCAGAATTCTCTACAATTCTGAAATACCAAGAACTTGAAATGTTCCTTTCTCACTCACCTCAGCATCAGCACCGCTGAAGACTCGCTTCAGGTGACCTGTAGTGGGCAAGGGAAAATCAACCAGATGCCATCAGAAAACTGCCTGGGCTGCTGAATCCCACAGAACCAGTCAACCCAAACACAGATGTGCAATGTCCCTCCAGGAGACACATTTCATTTACACAGCCAGCAAGAGATCAGGACAATATTTTTGGTTGTGCCTACACTTTGGCCTCTTTAGCCAGTAAATGAATACAAACATGACCAAGAAAATGCAAACTGTTCTTTAACATTCAATGCTTCTGTCCTATCAAACACAAAATACTGCTTTTAAACCTTCTCCTTCAGGTACTTTTTTTAAAACTCAGTTGCATGCAGTAATTCTCATTAACTTGCTGGAAACAGTGTCCCAGGAAAGCTTCCCAAAATCCCCCTGAGCTGTGGCACTTCTATTGTGAAACAACAGAGCAGCAGCTCCAGGGCTCAGGAGCAGACACTCACTGCTTTAGAGTTTGCACTTCCTTGCAAAAGTAATCTGTATTTTAGCACTCAGTAAAAAATCAAGTTGGACCTTGGTCAAATCCTTTCATGAGAAAATGTAGAAAGAAAGAAGCTTTCCCTGAATTCTTGGAAAAACTGCAGAGTTTTTAGAAGGTCCTCCAAGAAGGTCTCCCACTCTATATTTTCAAGACTGTCTCGCTTGTCCCAGCAAACTGAGTTAATGACAGACTCTGCTGCCACAGACTCTCCCATAGGGGGAATGGAATCCCTGCAGGTTCCCTTGCAAATGCTGCCCCTGTGGCTACAGACACCCCCTTTTTAGCTGAACATCCTGACAGGAGCTTCACCAAACCAGTGGCATCCTAATGCTCTTCCTGTTTCTAAATCAGAAACTCAGTCACTAAGAAAGAGCAGGAAGACATAGAAAAGCCAGGGTAGGTTACACCCTAACCTAAGTAGAAGGGAAACCTCTACTTACGGGCAAAGTGAGTGACGTAGTAGGCGGAAAAACAAACGCCATATGCAGCAAAAGCTGCCGTAGCTAGAGTATGAAACATTGCAGAAATTCTGAGCAAGTTTGCTCCAACAGCAGGAAAAACGAGGCTCCTGTCAGTGTGCACCTGCACGCTGACAAACACCTCAAGCAGGAGAATGCTCCTGCACTGGGCAAACTCTAGGGCTGCTCTGATACTCAGGCCTTCTGTGCACCAAGGCAACCTTCTGATGTCACCACGGCGATGTGGCAACCGTGCTCTGACATCACAAAGCAAGAGCAAGCTCTCTGCTGCTCTGTGAATTTATGCAAAGCAAAAACCAACTTTCATTAAGGTTGGTTGCTTTCCCTAAGCAAACACAAAACAGCCTGGTAAGTTTTCCTCTGTCACAAAGCAGCACAAATTGTCCTCATGGGCCAAACCTGTTGTTCAGGGGATCCAAGAGTAACTCCAAGAGTGCCCCAAGCACCTACAGCCTGTACCCCAACTGAGCACTCAGACAGGACACAAGGAAAGGAAAGCAGACCAAGAAAATTGACCACAGCATTGCACATGTGAGAATCGACTCTCACTTTTAAAATTTTAAAGCTTTAGAAAACCTTAGAAGGACTCAGTAAGGAAAGATTGTAGCACTGAGAGTCTCTGTGACTAGTAGGAACACGCTCATCTACAAAAAGAATGCTCTCCCTTTTATACCCCTAATCACTCCAAAAGTTTTGTCAGTCAACTCTTTCTCTGCTGTCCATTGGTGGAGATTACTTTCTTGCATCTTCCTTGGAGGTCAGCTGTTCTTACACCCTGCCTCCTGGTCACAAGCCAGCCCTCCCCAAATGCCCTGACCACCAAGGCTATTACAAGGGGGAGGGGAAAGAGGACTGTGGGAGGATATATTACAATACCATCACCACACATTTGAACATCCACATCATTTCTACTTCTTAATTGTCAGAGCCAACCATTACATTACTCATCTAGAACGCACAGAACCAGGAGAGAAGCCACTGTTGGCATAACAGCTGAAATCATTCCTAACAAATCTCCCCACGCATTTGCACGTTTCTTGGACATGCCCAGGGCTGCGGTGCATGTACATCTCTGCCTTTGTTCCCCTTTGGAAGCAGTCAAACTGGCAGCAGCTGCCCGCCAGCAGCAGCCGCTCCAGGCTGGCACCGCGACCGGCGGTGCCGATTTCCAGAGGCTTCTGTGTCCCAGGGGAAGCCAAGGCAGGAGCGGGTTGAACGGTGCTGGCGCTGCTGCTGCTGCTCTGTGCCAGAGAGCCCCGGCTGGGCAGGGCACGGTGCCCACTGCGCTGCGGGCTCTTTCTACTGCTGGGAAACAGCTGGAAAAGATTTCATTTTGACCTTTCTTACCATCTCAACAGAAGTCTTCAAAATCATCCATACCAAGCAGGGCCTGATCCTTGCTGCCAGCTGAGGGTTAGAGAGGAGGCAGTACTTGATTTCAGCCCTGGCTGTGTGGGGAATCCCTTCCCTAACACCTGCACACCCAGCAATCTCACTAGTTTGTATCCATGGAACTAAGACATATTTAATACTCTGTTGAAACACACAAGGTAAATATTGCCCCAAATTTTCTGATTTACCGATTGATACTTACTGACTTATTGATACTTAAATCACTTCTCAGAATTTACTGACATGAGAATAGGAGTTTCCTGTACATCCCTGGTGGTCATTGTCACAGGTTCAGAGGAGACCCATGCACAAAACTGGGCTTGCAAGGCAAATTTGTTCCATTTGTTGCAGTTGCATATAATACATACCAACACCTGGATTCCTAAAAATCTGCTGAGCAGGAGAAGGAGATTGAGCTCGGCAGCAGGCGCAGGTAGGCAGTGCTCTTCCAGGACATCCCCTGGATCAAAACGGTGTTCATCTCATCCTTCTCACCCTTCCAGCCAAGAACCAGGCCTTTCATCTCCTGTTCAGGAATGGAGTTTTCCCAGTTACAGCATCAGCTCACACATGGCCGGCGCGTGAGATGAGGCCAATGAATCCAGGTTTTAAAACAACTGGAAAAGATAAAATTTTAGCAAAATTTATTTAGGGAGAAAGAGCATAGAAGGAAGAGTAGAAATAATATGGGATAGGTAATTTTTAGCAAGTAAAGTAGTTAAGGATAGGGTAATATATCACTTGCCTGTCTTTACTATGTTTAAAGAAGTAGGATGGGATGTGGATTTCTTTGTGACAAAGAAGAGGACCGTAGCCTGCACTTGGGGCCCAAAACTTCAGCTATAGCCAAGGTGTCTGAAAGCCTACCAAGAGGTCATAAGTAAAGAGGTCAAATCAAGGAAGACATCTTGGCCTTCATCAGAAGGAGACCATTCCCTACGTTAAAACCCACCAACCCCTTTGAAGTTAAGGACTGCACAAAGGTGAAGGAACTTTGGACTCAAGTGAAATGCATTTTATTACAAAGTGGGGGAAGGCAGTGTTAGCTAATGAATATGCATTAGGCCTCTTGGGAATTATATGAACATGTAAGACTTTCTTAGATAAGTAGAGAGCTGGAGCCAGGGATTCTTGGCACATGTCTTTAGGAGACGACTCCTCGTGTGCCTGGCGCTGTAATAAACATACCACCTTCTGCCTTTAACCAGTGGCGAGTTCTATTCCGCACTTCATTTGCTGACCGCGGCAGGAACGCTTCTCTGCTCCAGCGAGAACAACCGGGCTGTGGACGTCCATGGGCGCTGCCAGGACATTCCTTTCCTGGAGGGACCTCCGCTCTGGGCTGTTCCTCGTGGGGGACAGACAAGGCTGCTGGGACTGTGGAGAAAGGGTCTGTGTAACTGTGTATAAAGTAACCCGTAGGGCGTACGCAGGGGAAGGGCTGTTCATAAGTCACACAGAGATGTCCTGTGCACGACGTACGCCTGTACAGCTTGGGTTTGGGTCTGGCTGCTGGCAGAAAGGATTTGCTGGGTCAATTAGGACCTGCTAGCAATTTTTAGGGTGAATTAGCAAATCCTGTTTTGTTGCTGCAATTTTTACTGTCTGTTGTTATTGTGGTTGTGCTTTGAGTGTGTAAATATTTGCAAAGGATGATGTGGGTGGATGCTGCTGTTGTGTATGGTGTGTTCTGTGTTGAAAAAAGAGATTTCCTGGTGAGCTTGTGTGTGTGGACTTTCTAGTTTCACAGGTCGGTATTCCCTGTGACACCTGGTGTTTGGGGACACAAGGGGGGTTGTGGGGTTTTTCTCCCATATTGTGGTCACATGTGATCCCACATTTGGGACTGTATTGCTGTGTTTGGGGAGATTTTAGGATTTTCTTTGCAACAAGTGCAGCAATTAATGCAGAAAACTACAGTGTGGGGATTTATGTATGTTGAACTAGGGTAGTTCCTTTCTAACGCCCCCCTTCCCCCAGGGTTTAAAATCTCCTGCCACAAGGTGGACGCTCTCTTTCATCTCATGGACATCCTCTTTCCTCTCCTTTTGCACTGCGGATATGCCTGTAGATCAACTAAAAAAGGAATGTTTGCCTTGCTTTAGCCAAGTCAGCCAGCTCAGGCACCCTATGTTTGACCAATTTGAGCCCAGACAAACCCTTTGTGACCTGTTTGGTTGGTGTGCCAAAGCCAGCCAAGGAGTGGCCAATACCCAATCGTGACTAATATTGGTGTGATGCTGCCAGTGAGACCAATCCCATAACCAGCTGGCATCTTTGGGCTCCTAATGTTCTTAAAGCACCTTCTGAATCTCAAGAATTGGAATTCTTGGTTCACTAGTAATGGAATTTTTTTGCTGCGTTTCAGTACCAGGGAGATCCACAGGTAAATGTTACTCCCCATCATCCTGAGTACAGAAACTCAAGTTTGTGGTACAATTTTACTACCCCAGTGCACCCTAAGAGTTAAAATCCTGACAAGTGGATGATCTAGATGAGACCCCAGGACAATGACCGAAAGGATATTGGCTCATTTGTGGAGATAGAGCATGGCAAGGCATTCCCTCAAAAATTAAAGGTGGCCCATGTAGCATCAGACAACTCACTGTGATATGCCCTATTGTTAAAAAAGCCATCAAGAGAAAACAAAGAGAAAAAAGATTTGCATACTTCAGTGTGTGCCACAAATGATGGACAAAACTATCAAAGAAGTTTTTATCACACAAGAGGAAGAGGTAGGAAGTAGATTCATAGGGTGTTCTCAGTATCTCAGAGAGGTGCTGGATGAAGGTATAGACATGGAGGAAGGTTTCTAATTAAGACCTTAAAAGAGGGAAGAAGTTTTGGAACAATGTCTTGTAATTGCTATCAGACATGACTTATGCCCTTTGAACTGACTGGACTTTCACAGCATTAAAATTGCTGTATTGTAATATAGGAAGGCTTGATGCAAGAAAAAAGGATGCTTTAAGCAAGTAGTAAGCAGTTACACTATGGTAAGCTATGAAATGAAAGGTAGTAATAAATGACATGGTTACAAAGGTTTCTTTTTAGTTGTACGAAGAGGGGGAAAGACACAGAAAAGAGGTGGAAAACATTGGCATCATGCTACTGCTGGTAACCTCCTGGAGGAAAATCTATTAGGCTTCCTTAGGTTGTAGGTTTCAAAACACGAGGAAAACTGCTCAGCACCAGTAGCCCAAATGCGAATGGTTTTTTTGACTTGGCAAAGCTTCGATGTTTACAGTGGACTCCATCCTTGGTTCAAATCACCTGCCCTCACCTGCAGAAATAAACACCACCAGCAGCAAAAGCTACATCAGTCAATTTTCTCAAAAAGCTGTGTTAAGTTTGGGAGAGGAAAGGAAAACATGCTGGCCTGCCCTGGCTGCCCAGGACCCTGCGCTCTGCGGGCTCTGCAGAGCTGCACAGCGGGAAGGCAGCTTTGCAACCTCAGCCCCTGGGCAGGAGTGGCTTCTTGCTCTGCAGGCCTGCCTGTGGGCAAATGCAGGGTGCTGGCCTTCTGCTCTTGGCCTGAGCCTGGCCTTGCAGGGCTAATCCTGTTCCCTGTCTCAAATGTGCTAAAGACTGGCTTGTTTGTTTCCAGCTCTGCACGGCATTGATTTGCGCCACAAAATACTGAAGGACTAAGGCCTAAACAACAGGTCCTGACTGAAGCCTCAACAACAGGACCTGAGCCAAAGCTGCCCTACAGATGACCTCTCCGACCAAATGTTCTATGTATCTGCTCCTTAACCAATTATTACTATCAAAAGGATCGATGCATCCATTCACTGGTGAAACACATCTTTACCTTCTGGCATTAGGAAAATGGACAAGGCCACACCTGGCCTTGGCTGCTCCTTGAGCCCTGGGCAAGCTCAGGGAGAAAACCAAGAGGAGAATGAAATCAGCTGTCCCCCCAGCAGAAGCTCTGGCACATTGCTCGTCCAGCACTATCAAAGCCGGGCTACTCTCACAGCGCAGTCGGAAGCCTCGAGGCCGGCAAAGGTGGAGGCACCGCAGGATTTCCCGGTTCCCGGCCGTGGCTCTGCAGGGCTTGGCTGGGACAGCTTCCCCAGCTGATGTGCAGCCCTGGATGATGGGGAAAGGATTGGGGTACATGGTGATGTATCCTTCTTAATCACCAGAGGCAACCTTTTGTCATGATGCTGAGGTGCATTGCTTAGCTTATCCTTTCCTGACCCTTTTTTTGCACTTTTGCATGGCAGTAAATTACACTGTTCCTTCAGCTGGTGTGTGTGTCTGCATCTCTGACCCTCCCCACCAGCAAAACAAACACACAGCCAGTTTAGCACAACACCTGCCTCTCTGCCAGCCCATCTCTTCAGAAACACCCCTGGGGGCCATCTCCACAAATGAAATTCCCACTTTGCAACTTCCTTTTCTTCAGGCAGGTGAGAAAAGGAGCCACTCCCAGCTCTGGACACCTCCGGTAATCAACTGCTTTCAGCAGTCACAACCCTGAAATATCAACCTCCTTTCTTCACCTGCCCACGGGGAGCTCCCACCAAGAGGCCTTTTGTCCAAGGATACCCACAGGAGAGCTTGAGGAGGGAGCAGTTTGAAACACAACTGCTTCAGAGTTTAAACCTGCCTTTATCAAATGAGCACACACCCACCTGTCCCAAGGGGAAAGCAGGCAGGAAAGAGAAGCTCCTCTCCCACAAGAGCACCCTTTGTGCTTCCTTCTGTTCCAGCTGGAGAGTGGAGGCCACGAGCTACACCTCACTTTGGGAAGGAGCCCTGGGAATTGGCCTGATCTGGGAGAGCAGCAAAAGGAATTCCCCAAATGTAGGAAAAGAATCTCTGGAAGCGATAGATGATGACAATATTTCTGCAGAAAGGCAAAAAAAGAATAATTGAAGCATTTCCAAAAGTCCCCAGACTGAAATTTGTTTGCCAATACGACAACCCCAAAGTCTCTCTGGTGTGTCAGGAAGCTCGGCAAAGAATCTGCAAGGCTTGGATGAAGCACTTTGGTGTCCGTCCTCCAGAGCACAAGCAGATCCCCAACAAGACTTCAAGACTAAGGGTCAAAGCTTCTCCCTTCAGCTCTCCATAGCAGCTCTCGGCAGTCTCTCTCCATTGCAAGATCTGCTTTGTCAGTCTACAGTGACAATAGTTGGCTGCAGGAGGCATTTGCATGGAACTCTCCCCGGATGGGGGGAGGAAAAAGAAGAGGTGATTCCTGAGGAAAGAAAAAGGCAACGCTGTTTGGGAAGACACCAGAGTGAGTTCGCTACAACTCTAGGCCAGAAATCCATTGAATAAAGCAACATCCATCCATGGGGCAGCACTTTAGCTTTGATATCAATGCTGACAAAATTGCTGCCCCTTCCTGCTGCTGAAGCTGACTCCAAATCCAGAGACATGTGCCACCTCTCCTAAAGACAGGCAGACATGATGACATAAAACCAGCAAGTCTGCTGAAAAGGAGACCAAATGAATGTTTTCTAATCCCCCCTTTTCATCCTTTCCCCAGCCAAGACAGAGCAACGTCCTTCCTCTCTGTCTCTGATGGTGACCCAGGCACAGGATGCAGTGTGGGGACAGAGCCTCTCACTGCTCCCAGTGCTCTGCCCTGCCCTGCCCTGCCCTGCCCTGCCAGCCTTGCCCTTCCCTGTCCTGCCGTAACCTGCTGTGCCATCCCGTGCCGTGCCGAGCCCGGTCAGCGGTCACACATTTCGGGAATGACCCTCCCCTGTGGCGCCCGCCGGCGTAACGAACATACCACTTTCTAACTTTGACTAGTTAGAGAGTCTTTGTCTGTGATTTTCAGCTTTAACAATTCAGGGAGCTTTTGTTTTCCCTGACAGAAGTACAGTTGCTGCCAAGGGAAACACACCCAAAGACACAGAGTGACCCAGCCTTCCCTGTGCTTCCTTTTTCCTTCCCTCACTGCTATAAAGTGCTCTCCTACCAGGACCTCAGTGCTGCCTCACCTGAGGATCTGGAGCTGCCTCCAGGCCCTTTCAGGCTAAATGCAGGTGCTCAGGACTCTGAGGTTTTCCTAACTTCTCCCAAGAAGGTGTTTGCCTCACCTGGACTTTTTGGGGTTTCATTGGAGGAACCAGGCACAGGCAAACTTCATCTCCACCATGAGTTCATCATTCTGATTGTTCCCATGGCGCTTAAATGCCACCCTGAGCTCATCGTTCCTCTGGTTCCCCTAGACCATCACAACCCTTCCATGGCCTCTCCGGAGAGGAGCAGCTGCACATCTTCAGAGCAGCAGTTGCCAGCCTGCAGCCCATCAGGTAGGGAAAGAGTTTCTACCCTTGCTTTCCAAGCAGGTCCTGGTTAATGACCGTTTCAAGAGCTTTCCTGCACTGCTCTACAATGGGTAGACCTCAAGTGAGAATCTCGTAGAAAATGTCAAGTCACCTAGGAAGGGGGACCTCAAAAACAGAAAGATTGTCTGCCTGCTTTTCCTTTCTTGCTGAAGATTTGCAGGGTGTTCTGGCATTTTCAGAAAGCCTCTCTGTAGGAGTACAAGGGCAAGGTGAAAGATACTGCCTAACAAGTGGTCAGTGTTAGGTGTACTCTCCCCTTTCTTTGAATGAAGCCAGACTAGGATGGTGATAGGATATTGCAGATGTTTAAGACTGTCTGCCCTGCAATTCAAGCCGTGCCATTGAAATGAGCGCTGTGTGCCCCACAACAGCTGCAGCTGCAGAATATGGCCTCACCCATAAGGCTGTTTTTGAATCAACTCACAGTACAAGTTCAGCATGCATGTTTGCAGATCTGGGCTCTTCCTGGGTGAATCCACTTTCTTTGGTCTTTTGTGATGAGAAATCAAATGTTTCCCAAATCCCAAAGCTGCTGGGAAAGGAAAATGCAAAAGGCTGTGATTATCAGGTGTTCCTGTGTGTCTGTGTGTGTGTCTATATCAGATTTACAATCGATGCTTTAATCTATGTACATGTCAATTAGGAGAAATATTTTTAAGAGGAAGAACTCACTCCTCCAATCCCCTGGGAAGTCTGAATACATTTCTGGAACTGAGGTTGCTGTGTGCTTCCGGTGATATTTGATCCAAGCCAGCACTAGAGCTCTGCATCCCAAAGACACATCATTGAGCCTGACCAATGTGTTTGGATTCTTGCAGCCACCCCAGACACTTCAGCCCCCAGCACTCCAGCTGGCAGTGCAGGTTTGGCAGCATGGACAGCCCTCAGCTGGGAGTGGAATACTGCTGGGGAAGAGGAATTGCAACTGCTGGATCCGGACATGGTGCTTGAGACACGGGAGGAGATGTTTCCTCCCTCTGCTCAGGTAACTGCATTGGACGGGGAAGAAAGGGGCTGGACTGAGAGCTTGTGAATGTTGTTGCATGGCTGAGAAGCAAAGGCTTCTTGAATTCAGCTGGGAATTGACAGGGAACGCTTTGCTTGGTAAAGCAAGACTTCCTAAAGAAGAGGGAATGAAACTGTCTCCCCCTTCCTGAGTAAGGATGAAAAGGTGTGAGCCTTTGTTGGCCAAGTTTGGATGCTGGTTTTCCTGGGAAGAATCCCTGGTGCAGGGGCTTTTGTGTTGAGGAATGGGAAGCTTTGTAGGTTCTAAGAGGCTTTGTTTGATGGGAAAGAAGAGAAGAGTGTTTGCAGAAGTGGCTCTGAAAGCCGAGTGTCCCGTGAAGAGAGGAGCATGCCAGAGGTGCCTCTGTTCCAGCCGCAGATGTGGGCTGTGCCTCTTTTGGTGGGAAGGCCAAGGCAAAGCAAGGGCTGGGCTGCAGCTGTTGCTGCTGTGTGAGCCCTGCCGTGCGTGTAGGCGCTCCCAGAGCCGTGGCTGGGGCTGGGCTGGAGCTGCAGCTTTCTTGTCCTCCCAGTGAGCTGGTGCCTGCAGTGCAGTTTCCTTCTGGGAACTCCTCAGCGGGGCAAACTGGCCAGTCTTGCTGTCCATGTTGCAGAGCTCAGTCCCCTTGCTCTTGGGCATCTCTGTGGGAAGAGATGTGTGTTCCCACACTGTCCCTGCCAAGCTGCAGCCTGGATGAGATTGCTGTGCTCTGGGCTGTGGAGGGAGGAGCACAAACCTGTGCCAGGAGCTGGCAGGACTCCTCCTAAGAAGCCATTCCATGTGTTCAGTGTAACCCTCACATCCAACACTGTCGGCTTTGGCAGCTTTTGGACTGTGTTTGAGAAGTCAAATCTTGCTGATTGTTTGTTGTAGTGTGTTGCAATCTCCTGTTTTAGACTTCCCAGTCCTTTCCCAGGTAGCAAGAGCTTCTCTGCTCCCCTCCCCCTTTCTCTTCCTAAGTGATGTCCAGCAAGCTTAACATTCCAGCAAGGGCATCGTGTGATTGGCAGAAGTTCAAAAGATGCCTCTCTGCCCAGGGCCATTGGCCTGTCTGAGTGTCATTGTCCCCTGAGACTCGCCCTCTCCCACCTGGTTGGTAGCTCACCTATCCTCTCCCCTCCCCCTCCCCCTCAGCTTAAAAGGACCTGGGGACCATGCGGGGGGATTCTACTGTGGCTGTTACCAAGATTCAGAGACCCTGGAATAAAGCTCTGGATTAAACCCTGCGGTAGAATCCACTCCTTTCGTTCTTCACCTGGCCTAAGGACTTTCACCCGAGGTAAAGCTGAGTTCCTACCAGCTTGGACTTGTTCTCAGTGTCTAGCTGCAACTCCTAGCTAGCCAGAGGGATCTCTGTGGTGAAAAACCACAGCAGCTACCTTTGGCAGAGCAGCGAGGGCTGGACGGGCCCAGACAGGTGCTATCCGGTAATATTGGAATATTATTCCAATAATTGTTGAAGGGCTTTGGGGCCCAGAGTTCTTGTTAGGAACAAGAAATTAAAAGTTTGAGCCGTGGAGTTTTTGGACCATATGTTTTGTGTAAGTGGTGAGAAGGGTTTCTCCCTTTCTCTTTCTAGGTGAATATTACTGTTGCCCCTGAGTCTTCAGGAGGGGAGCCTGTGGACAGAGCTGCAGCAGAGGGAGCTTTGCATGGCACTGAGAGCTGCAGGAACAATTCCCAGGAGCCCAAGGAGCTTGGTAAGGACAGAGCCCCCTTTGGTTTAGAGAGGTGTGAGATGGCTGCTCTGAGCCTGCCTCTGGCAGGAAGGGAGATGAGAAGGGTTGAGTTCCTGTCTGCAGGCTTGGTGCTTCCTGGTGCCTTTAGTTCAAATCCTGCCCTGGCACCACCTGCCTGAGCCCTGCCCTGCACGCTTCTCCAGAGGCTCTGACACTGAGTCCTCTGCTGGGGCAAGAGAGCAGGGAATAAACCTGACCTTGTGGCACTTGTGTCACCAAGCTGGGTGTCCCAGCTTTGTGCTGATGTCCATGGATAAGTTTGCTGCAGGGTGTCAGTGCTCTGGAGGCAACACTGAGTGACTCTTGAAGCAAGAGAGGAAAGCCCCAGCAAAAAGTCAGTGTAGAAGTCCGAGCTTTTTGTCTCCAAGCATTAAATCAATGTAGTGCCAGTCTGCTAATCGGTGTAGTGAGATACATTAAAAATAAAAGCAGAAGAAGCTTTGAGGCCAAGGAAATCATTAGTCACAAATCCAGCAGCTCAATGAAAAACATAAATTACCCCAAATTAAGGAAGAGCTAAAGGATAGAAAGAGCACTTTGGATCTGCATTCTTGAGCAAAGCTGGTGCAGCATGCAGGCCTGGTAGGGAGCTCTTTCCTTCACAGCTGTGAAGCACAGAATTCACTGCTTAGAAGTTTTAAAAGTTTAATACTCATAGGATAAAAAAATGACAATATTTGCTGTGCTGGGGTGCTCCTGGCCAACAGCCAAAGAACACCTGATGTATAGAGACACTGTTTTCATCATACTGTTACACTGCTGAGATGCAAGCATATTCATGTGTTTCAAACATTCCTGGGAACTTTCTGATGTTTTGGGAACTCCTTTGTTAAATTTCTTCACACTCAGGCTTATCTGCATGACATCCTGGGTGTCAGGTCAATATATTTTATTTCTTTCTGTGTCTTCATCCTGCTCTTTCACATCCTCTGATAAGGGTTTGGTATGTCCTCCTTAAATTGAACATGGTGTTCACTAATTGTCCTCTGGTGCTCTGGTTTGTGTCAGGGTTATCTTATCACTTGGACAGGTGGTTCAGTGGATGGCCTTACACTGTTTTTAGTTACACAAAAGCCTTTTCTTCTCCTTATGCTTTGCTAAGGTCTAGAACACAATACATTCATCACACGATTCTCCCCATAAGTGATACATGGATATTATATTAATGACACTACTTTTTCTATGAGCACACTTAAGTGCACACTTAAGCTGAAAGATTCTATTTTATTAAAAAGCAGCTAAAAAAGGTTATAACTGATGCTATTTTTAAATACTTATAATCACTAACAGCGTGCATAAGCTAATACATAAATGGCAAAGGCAATATTATCTGGTCATTTGTCACACAGCTGTTCCTCCCAGAGCTGGTGGTTGTTTTGGAGGAGCTGTTGCTCACTGCAGAGGGCAGGCTGTAGATGGCAGGGAACGCTGCTAGTTCATAACTCAGCTCCCAGCACCTTCAGCTTCAGCCACTGCAGTGAGGACTGAGGTCTCTCTGTCAGCATAGAGGAAGAACAAGGCTGGGCTTCTTTGTGCCAGCTGGGACTGTCTGTGTTTCAAGCTCTCGTGGGGGCCCTTTGCACTGGGAGTGCTTTGACTTTATTGGCATATCTCCTCAAAACTTCAGGAGTTTTGAACACTTGGAAGAATTCCAGCTCTTTGAAGAGCAGGCTTCAAATTGCCAAGTGAGAGTCTGCCTTTCCAGCCATCTTTACAGTCTTTGATAGAGGGACAGTTACTTCCAAAGGGAAAGATGCACAGAGGCCAATATTGACCCAGTGTTCCCTTTGCTTCCCAGACACCCACCTGATCTGCCTTGCCAGCAGGGCTGCCCTGCCTGGGAAGAAGGATCAGAGGGAGAGCCTGTGACCATCGGGCAGGTGGAATCCCTTTGTGTATACACAGATTCAAAGATTTTGATAGTTCTGTTTCTATATCCATATAGTTACATTTATAGATTAATGGAGGGGTGTCTCTATGTGCATATATATACATCTCTATATTTAAATCGATATATTTCATTATAGATGGGATAGAAATATTTGTGTGGAGGTAGTTACATTTCTAGATTGGGAGATATACATTTTTATATTTCTAGAGTAGCATTTAGATGCCTACATTTAGACGTCTGCATTTAGATGCCAACACTTAGACATCTTCATTTAGATGTCTACATGTGGATGCCTACATTTTCATGCATACATTTAGATGCCTACATTTAGACGTCTACATTTAGATGCCTAAATTTATATGCCTACATTTACATGCCTACATTTAGATCTCTACATTGATATGCTTAGATATCGATCTAGAAATGGGCATGGTTATTTCATTAGGGGTATGTGGAAGTTTAGATGCAGAGATTGAGCTGTGTAGGCCTCGGCTGCATTTTTACCTCTTTCCCCCTCGGCTGCCTTTCTCACCTCTTGCTTTTCCCCCTGTGCCCCTGGGTCCCCTCTCCCTGTGCTGGCTCCGAGCTGGCGGCCGGGCCGGGCGGAGCAGCACTTCCAGCCCCGGCTGTCCCTGGAGCGCTGGGAGCTGCCGCTGGCCCCAGGCACTGTCCCCTGAGGAGCTGCTGAAGGACGGGGAGACAGAGGGGCTGAGGGGGCTGAGGGGGCGGTGGCGCTCAAGGGACGGGGACCCTGAGCTGCTGCTGGGGCTGAGGGCTGTGGGGCAGCCGAGGCCGAGGGTGGCACCGAGGGGACAGGGAAGTGGCACAGGCTGAGGGGCTGGCGGGTCTCAGGGGACAGGATGGGTCACAAGGGACTGATGGGGGAGAGAGGACTGCGAGGGGCTGAAGAAACTGAAGGGGGCTGGGGGTTCAGCGAGAGCATGGCGGGGCTGAGGGGATGGAGGGGGCCAGCAGGGAGCACAGAGGGCTCTGGGACTGCAGCCCTGCCAGGCCTTGGAACCAATTCCAGAGCCTCCACTTTGGCCACAGCTGCAAGGAAGACCTTGAGGACAGCCGGACACTGACGGGAGCCAGCAGGGAGAAGCTGAAGGCCAGCAGCAAGAGCAGTGAGCGGGTCCTGCTGCTGCCGGCCTGGAGAGAGCCCGGCTGGGGCCACAGGCCCGGGCAGGCAGGGTGGGGCTGAGGGCGGCGCGGGCTGTGGCCGTGGGCACTGCCCGGCGGGGCAGGAGCGGGCCCTGCCCGTGCTGGGGCTGCTCAGCGCAGCTGCCCCGGCCGGCACAGGGGCTGTCCTTGGGCAAGGCAGCTGTGCCGGCAGGGCCCGGCAGCTGTGCCGCCTGTGCCGGGCTGCCGGGGCTGCGGGACGCTCCCGCCGCGGCTGCGCTCACCACAGCCTGGCCCGCTCGGCTGCTTTTTCTTTCTGACCCTCCTGCGGAGGCTCTGAGATTTCCTCCTCCCTGATGGAAGTGCAGCTGCTGCCAAGGGAAACGTCCCCATACTCACTCAGTGTTCCCTTTGCTTGCCAGATGTCCCATCTGCTGTCCCTGTCCAGGAGAGCTGCTCTGCCTGGGAGGAGGAGAGCGAGGGAGAGGCTTTGAAGATGGGGCAGCTGGGATCCCTCTGCTTGGAGCTCTGTTTAAAGATACACGCAATAGCATGTGAACAGGGATTATGAGATGGATATGTACATATGTAGCTTGCTCTTTGTACAGGCATATTTCTCTACATATGGTATTAGATTTACGAATGTACTATGTCTATATGTATGTATAGATACCTGCATACATAGAGGTTTGCAGTTACATATTGGTGTGTATATGTATCTAGTTGTTTATGTATGTTGTAATATTTGTGTTTAGATTTCCATATGTATACAGTTGTTTAGGTATCTCTTTGTATTGGTGTAGTTTTCGGTATATGTCTTTTTAAATAAGTATATTGTTCTTTGTTTTGATATATATGAATTTTTATCTGTTTTTCACTGTACACGGATCTATTTCTATATATGTTATATCTACATACATATCCAGATGATAGTTGTATATTTGTACCGATGCAGTTGTCCTGATGTTTAGAATGGTAGTGCTGTTTGTCTATTTATAAATTGGTTTGTTTTATCTATCTCCTTCTTGATTGTAATATGTAACTTTTAATCTCTATTCATATCTGTATATTTGTTGGTTATTTATGTATTCAGTTCTATCAAATGTGTATGGAGTTGTATAGTGGTGTAATTCTATTTGTTGAGTTCTTGGTGTTAGAGAGAGATACTGATATTTTTGTGTTTATCTATGGGCTGTACACTTGTCGTAATATGTAATGAAATTTAGTTGTTAACTTTCCACTGAACTTTGTGATTAACGTGAGTGTGTGTAGAGGTTTGCAATAAATTAGGTTTTGTTCAAGGAAGTTGATATTTGTATGTTTTTCAATAATGTGGTTTAACAATCAACTAAACTATATTTTTACCTTTAACTGGTACTTGTATAGTTCTATGTTGTCAGTGCTGGTGTAGCCATTTGTAAGAAATGCCATTTGTCAGCTGAGATAGATGTGTTGTATTTTGTGCTACCCAAAGCCATGAGCAGATGGAAATGCTGGAGGATTTTGGCCATGAACATCTCCAGCCATGCCCAGCACATGCCCCACCTGCACTCAGGCTGGGCAAGGGAAGCGCAGATTTGGGATGGCAGCAGAGCCACACGTTGGCTCAGAACTCGCTGCAAAGGCCTGCTGGCTCAGAAAAAGTTCAAGGATATACATTATATATTCTGTTTATAGCAGTGCATGTATTAAAATATGTATTATGTAGTAGATTGTGGGAATCCTTAAAATCAGAGGGTTTTGGGAAAGCTGCTCCTCATTGAAGAGGATTTGTTGCCTAGAGGAATAAAAAAATAAAAAAGAAGACCATGGACAGTGCCATTGCCAGAGGCCCAGGCACTTAAAAGGAGGAATGGATCGTGCCCTTCATCAGCTTCCAGCTTCAGTCGTGTCCTCTGTTTTCTCCAGGATTCCCCATGTCACTAGTGCTGAGACAGGCTGTGCTCCCATTCCTCCATGAAATCATCCACCCTCTGAATTCCTGGGAAAGTGTTGGGGATTTTCCTTGCATTCTGAGGATGTGGGGGTTCAGGGGTCATATTCTGGGGAGGTTTGGAGTCAAACGCGTCCAGGAGATGAGAGTTTGGGGAAGCTTTACAAAACAGGGGCTGCTGTGTCTGTGCCCTGCTCCTCTTTGTTATATATGAGTGAATAATTCATGCTGCTGGTAAATATATGTATGTATAAAATATTACATTGTTCCACCACATGTCCTTGAACACTCTGGCTGGAGCAGGATCTCATTTCTATTCAAGCAGTTCCCAGAACATGCTAAAGATAACATCAAGTCTTTAGCTTATGAAAGGAGCCTCCTGGGCCTTGAATGCAGATTCTCTCGACCATTCACGAAGGTGACACCAGGAGCTGATTACATCGGGCTTCCCCAAACACCAGAAACACCCCAATACATGTGAAAGACAGCCATACAGACATGGAGGCACGCCTTTTGCATCCGTATGGACTCGGCCATCCATGTGAAAAGAACATCCAGGAAGGACAGAGAGGACTGTACAAGCACTGGGAGTGAATCTTTGCGTCCCTAGGTTCAAACTCTTCATATGAACAAACACAAAGGACATCCTGTGTTATGCAGGCCTCGGGGAGAATATAGGGTATATAAGCGGGCAGTAGGAAGCAATCGGGGTGAACCTCCGGGGAAATGCTGGCACTCTGTCAGTCTGATCCAGGTTCACCCAGCGCCAATTTCCGGAGTTGACGCTGTCTTGGGTGTGGCGGATTTTTTTCAATTTGTAATTAATAAATCTTTGTCAAACTTTTTTAATTTGGCTGCGGAGTCAATTCATTTATAACAGTTTGGTGACAACCCGACGTGATCTGATATTTGGGTTCGGGAAACCCTTTTCCCGCCTGGAGGGCGCCCCACTGAATTCAGTGGCCCGAGCGGGAATCGAATCCCGACACCAATCAGATCCACAAAAGAGCCGCAAAAAGTCGCGGATTGAAATTGGAGCCGCGCTCTGAAAAAAGCCATAGCCAGGGGAGATAAAAAGGGCCCGATTCTCGACTCGGAAGGATCTAGAGGGATCTCCAAGATTCGAGGGATTTTCATCCGTAAAACCTCAACGTGCACGAAGAGACCCGTGCAAGAAAAAGAACCGTAAGTACTGCATGGTTGGGTGGAGCGTGATCAGAAGCGTGTGTGAGACGTGACATTGTCACGAGGTGAGTGTGGACCCCGAGGCTGCATTTCCACCATCCCATGAGGGACGTGGTCAGGCAAGGGGGAAGTGGAAGTCTTGGTTCGAAACACACGAGACCCGGGGCTCGGGGAAGAGTCTAGGGGGAAAGCCGGTCACGTCTGGGATCAGGAGGGGAGCAGCAGACCTGGGAGGGAGTTCCAGGAACCTGTCCAGCTTCTGAAACCAGGAGAAAAACAGGTAGGAGGATGCTAGGGGAACAGCCTACGGGTCAGCAGGGCGGTTCGCTGCTTGATCCGGTCAGGCTGGCGGCTTTTCACAAGCCGGAGAATCTGACATCTGAGGAAAACACGGGACTTGAAACAACTGTCCCAGCCGAGCAAAAAAAGGTAAGAAAGGTTACCACTTTCTTTGAGAAAATGAGATTGGGGAAGAGCAGACAGCAGAAGAAAGTTCAGGGAAAACCCTCCCAGGGCGCCGAGAAGATCTTACCAGAAATCCCGGGAGATAGTCCACTGGGATGGATGCTGAGGCACTGGGACGAAAACCCAGGAAGGGTGGGAAAATCCAAGGAAAAAATGATCCGTTTTTGCATGGAAAAATGGGGAGGGAAGGCGATCGGGAGGTATGTGGTCTGGCCGATCTTCGGCACGTTTGAGAACTGGACGTGTGAGTCTTTGTTTGACCACATGACCGGCAGTAACCCGACAGATCCAGAGGAACTTGAATACGCAGATATGTGGAGGCATGTTTACACTGGTCTATATCCAGTGAAAACTCGCCGACGGGCAACAAAAGCGGGGAACGAGTGGGAACCGCTGGAAAACCTTCACCCCCCTACCTCATTGCCCCGCAACAACCCGACCTGGGGCAGGCACAAGCGGCGGGGGGGGGAACCCGGGGTGGGGGCTTTACAAGTCCAAGCGAGCGCCCCGCCACTGACACCAGGTCACGCGGTGGCATCCGCTCCCCCACCAAGTCAAGGGGCAGGGGGCCAAGCAATGCCGCAGGAGTCACCAAAGAGTGAAGAGGAAAAAGTAGACATAGATGCCCTCAGAAATGCATCTCCCCCAGCACATCGCACTAGGCGACGGACTAGGAGATCGACGGGGGAGGAGAGCGGAGACGAAGGGGGAAAGACCGGAATCTTCCCGTTACGGGAAGTTCCGACTGCCCCGGGGGTGATTGGATACGTACACACCCCAATTAATCCCAGTGATGTGAGGGCATTCAGGAAGGAAATGGAGAAATTGATGGATGATCCCCTGGGGGTGGCAGAAAGATTGGATGACTTTTTGGAAACCAGCATTTATACGTTTGAGGATCTTCGGGCGATTTTAAGGTTGTTGTTTAACAACGAGGAGAGGGACATGATCCGGACCGCCGCGATCAAGAACTGGGAGAGGAGGAACCCGAATGGGGGAGCTGGAGAGGAGCAGTGGCCAAACCAAAAGCCGTCCTGGGAAGCCCAGACGGAAGAAGGGAGGCAAAGAATGATAAATCTTAGAAATATGATTATCCAAGGTATGAGGGAAGTGGTACCAAAAGGGCAGAACATGAGCAAGGTGCTCAGGGAGTGTCAGGGGAAAGATAAGACCCCCACGGAGGGGCTGGAAAGACTCCGGAAAGGGTTGAGAATGTACTCCAGCACGGATCCAGATTCCCCAGTGGGAATAGTGTTGTTAAAAACACAATTCGTGGCAAGATCATGGGAGGACATTTGGAAAAAGCTTGAAAAGATAGACGGGTGGCAAGAGCAGGGATTGCAGGAATTGTTGCGAGAGGCTCAGAAAGTTTACACGCGCCGAGATGAAGAGAAACAGAAAATCCAAGCAAAGGTCCTGGTGGCAGCGGTGAGAGAGGCTCAGAAGCAGGAGCGGGGAAACGACACGGCAAAGAAAATGCCAGCAAAGAAGCCAGGTCCATCGCAGGAAAAGGGCTCAAGTGAACATAAGCAGAATTTTGAGTTTTATTACTGCGAGCAGAAGGAGCACATTAAACGAAATTGCCCTAACAAAGCCAAAGACCAGGAGATGTTTCAAGAAGATTAGAGGTGCCAGGGGCTTTTCATTTTGGGGTCCGGAACATCTAGAGAGCCCTTGAAAAAACTGAAAGTGGGACCCTACAAAGAGGAATTATGGTTTATGGTAGATTCAGGAGCGGAATGGACAACAGTGTTATGGGTACCCAAGGGGTGTTCTCTGAGTGGAGATGCCATGGTGGTATCTGGGGCAAAGGGGGATCCTTTCAAGGTTCCAATCATAAAAAACGTAGAAATAAATACGGGGAATCGAAAACATACAGGCAACGTCCTGTTAGCCCAGGGTGCTGAGTTCAATTTATTAGGGAGAGATATGATGGTCGCCCTGGGAGTGGGGTTGGCGATTGACAAATCCCGAATCAAA
Organism: Fringilla coelebs; assembly: GCF_963513975.1. Taxonomy (NCBI): domain Eukaryota; kingdom Metazoa; phylum Chordata; class Aves; order Passeriformes; family Fringillidae; genus Fringilla; species Fringilla coelebs. The sequence continues at coordinate 1,347,325 of NC_140038.1, forward strand.
GTCTTTACAGCCTCACAGGGCTGGATGAGGAGAAAATAGATCCGAAGGTGTGGTATGTCCCTGGGGAAGCGGGGAGGTTGGAAATAGAACCTATTGGAGTGGAAACTGAAAGACCAGAAGACCCCATAAAGGTCAAGCAATACCCCCTCTCCATGGAAGGAAGGAGGGGTTTGAAATCAGTGATCGATGAATTATTGAAAAAGGGAACACTGGAACCGTGAATGTTGAGACACAACACCCCAATTTTAGCAGCCAGGAAGCACAATCCCTTCCCATTTATTGTGGTCAGTGGTTAGAGAAGAACACCAAAAGGCACACTGGGGAATAGATGCCCTATACAGCAACTTGATTGAAAGAATCGTTGCAAGGAATTTATATGCCACTATTAGCCAAGTGACCCAACAGTGTGATCTTTGCCTGCAGACTGACCCCAAAAACACCCCCAGGCTGAATCTCGGTCAGACTAGGAGAGGCCATGGGCCTGGTCAGCAGTGGCAAATTGACTTTTCAGAACTCCCAAGGAAAGGGGATTATCGGTATTTATTGTTATTGACAGACACATTTTCAGGGTGGCCAGAAGCATTCCCCACCAGAACTGTCAATGCTCGAGAAGTGACCAGAGTATTATTACAAGAAATAATACCATGCTTCAGAGTTCCAGCCACAATATCCTCGGATAGAGGATCGCATTTCATTTCCAAAATAGTGCAACAGATTAGTAGCCACCTGGGCATAGATTGAGAACTTCCCACTCCATATCGCCCCCAATTAAGTGGCCAGGTGGAGAAAATGAATCATTTGATGAAGCAGCAGATTGTAAGACTCGGGCAGGAGGTTCATCTACCCCGGCCCCAAGCTCTTCCACTGGCACTACTGCGAAATCAAACTAAACCTCAGGCTAAAGAAAAGCTGAGTCCTTTGAAAATGCTTTATGGAAGACCATAAGAAATACAAAAGAGAATGTCCACCCACACTGGGAGGTAACACTGGCCACCTACATGGTGGCTTTAAGCAAACAGCTCAGAGAAATTGAGAAATACGTAGCTGGAACTCGGAGCAAGGAGTTAGATGGGCCAGTACCTAACATACAGCCTCGAGATTATGTATATGTTAAGTCTCTTGCAGAGAAGACTTTGGAACCACATTGGGAGGGACGTTCCAGGTGCTTCTCAGCGCCTTCACCGCAATCAAGATCAAGGAACAGAAGGCCTGGATCCATCACTCTTGAGTGAAGAAGGCTCCAGAAGCCCCCTTGGAGAGTGACCCCAGGAGACAATGAACTGAGACTAAAACTTACTCAGGCAAAATGAGTATATTGCGGTCAGGGGTAGTTCATACTTTCACTTACAGAATTGCTTTGTATATAATTATAATTGAAGTCTTAACATTAGAGAGTACCTCTATTCAAAGTGATGCTGGATGGCCTTGGTCCCAGGCTTTTAATCAGTTTACTGGATCCATGGGAGAACTTCCTGAGATGAAAGAGTTAAACCTATCCACTGTAGTAATTCATGGGGATCAGGTATATGAGGAGCAGGAGTGCCAAGAATGAGAACTGTGGACACTTCAGGGAATCAGAAGAGAAGAAATCAAGGTAGCATGCCAGGTGATCAATAAGCCGGTTGATGAGAGACCAGATGCAATTGGTGTCTCAACCTCTCCTGTATACAGGCACCAGGAAGTTTTTGACAGCCTAAGTGAATCAGACTGTTAGTGTAATTTCACCCTGATACAGCCTGTAGAAGTGGGCCATATTCCAAAGGCAGTGTGGTCTGGAGAGGATGAATGAAGAAGAACCTTCTCCACTTACAAACCATACCAAAGAAGCCACTAGTGTCACTTAGCACCAATAAAGAACAACTGGCAATTCAGAAGAAAATGCTGAGCTTTCTGAAGGGGTCAGAAGGAGGGGAATCTTCCAAATGAGTTGATATTTCAGGAACTTTATTTATTAACAATCCTACTCTATAAAGCTATACTATAAACCTACTCTATAAACCAAAACTACTCAACAATCCTACTCTACAGTCTTACTCTACAATCCTACTCTAAGCTGGTTATTGAGATAAGATCTTCATTGTTACATTCTTCTTCTCCACTCCTCCTCCTCTTTCTTCTTTACTGCCTTGATGAGTGGTGCCAGAGTAGACGCTGGCATGGCTGAACTTACAAATGGATGCTGTCCACAGGGGAAAAAAAAGAAATAAAAAGCAAAAAAGAACAGTGAACCATTAGTTTCCAAGCTCAGTCCTTCACAGAGTCAATCCTGGGAAGTCAATCACAGGATTCCCCTGGGTCCTAACAAGACCCAGAAAGAGGAGCAATGGGACCATCTGCTCCCCAAGCATCATGAGCAGGACCTTGCCATCACAGGCAAACATGGGCCAGAATGCCATTCATTTGTTTATTGTGATGTCTTCACCTTGCAGGGATTTTTGTCCTGCCAGTGCTCTAGAAATGGTGCTTTCTGTGCCTGGGATTTCTTCCTTTCAGGAAACTCCAATGACTCACATAGGTCCCTGTCTTTGAAAGACAGGCACTGTGCTGATTTCCACAGGGACAGAAAGCAGTGTCTGCCTTTCCATGCCCTGCCCCTCCTGTGCTGGGTGGCACCTTCCTTCCCAGCAGGGCCAGCCCAGTGGCACTGGGCCCTGCAGTTCCCTCTCTGCCACACAACCTGGCAGTGACCCTGGGGCACTTCCCGTCTGCTTGAGCGTGCCAGGCAGCAGATGGGGCTGGGACAAGTCCCTCTCAGCTGTCCCTGTTTGCGTGCCAGAAACCCCTAAGGGTGGGCTGGGGGCACAAACCAGGGCCCCTCAGAGGCTCAGAGGGAGCCCCCCACAGCCCCTCCTGCCCACAGCCAAATCTCTGACCCCTCAGCTGGGACTGGCTTCCTTGGCTTCCTGCACCACCATTCCATGTCTCTCTACCCTGCATTGCTCTACTTCAATTCTTTTGCCATTAGATAAAACTGAACACCCATCAAATTACAAAAGAGGACAAGAGAAACATTCAGAAAACAGAGCATCTCTCCTCTCAGGAAATGCAGAGAGAGGTGGAGTTATTCAGTTTTGTGAGGAATGGGCCCCAGGGAGACTTTTTTTCCACTTTCCAAGACTGCAGAGTAGCTTTGAAGAAAGTGAGGGACACGTTTTTTTACAGGGCCAGTTAGAATAGGATGTGGGCGAATATTTAAAACACAAAGGAGATCTAATCAGAGTAGGTCTAAGGAAGAACTTGTTTACTCAGAGCATGGTGCCACCCTGGCACAGGTTGTCCTGAGAGCTTGTAGGTCAGGCAGGAAAGGGCTCTGAGCAACCTGATCTCTGTAAAGCTGTCCCTGCTCACTGCAGGACATTTGGACCAGAGAACCTTTACAGGGCCCTTCCAGCCCAGCCCACTCTGGGATTCCTCACTGTTTTCATTTGAACAGCACCAAGAGTGGAGGTGAGGAGGAAGGGGGCTCATCTGATGCCTTGGACTTCAGTGGAGGAGGAGCCCATCCCTCAGAGCCTGTTTCACCTGCAGCCCCTTCCCATTTTACCTGCAGGAGCTCCTTGGCAGACCAGCGCCGCGCCTCGTCTCTCTGCAGGCAGCAGCTCAGGAAGTCACGCAGCAAAGCTGAGAGGAGCTCGGGCTGCTGCAGCTGTGGGGTCCCTCCTGTGGCTATCAGGTGTTGAGCCTGCAGAAAAAGGAAACACGAGGCTCCACCTGCTGCTTTCACATCTCTAGGTGCTCTCCCAGATCCCTTTCTTTAACCTCTGTTCTTCAGTGGCAGTTTCTGCCCTGGCAGAGACCCAGAGATGACTTTCCTTTACCAACCAAAAACCCAAACCCTCACGTAGCCACAGCTTTTTCAGCATCACCCAGATCTTGCCTTGACAGCTGATATCATTGACTGACCTAGTAAGTGGGAACTACATCAGCAAAAGCTCCTTGGCTTCTCTGAGGATTCACACCAGCTTGAGAGGCTTTTTGGAAGAGACACTTTGCTATACTAACTAATTCCAAGGATTAGTACATGAAAATCATCTCTGCAGTGCTTTTTGGTCCCTTAACCACACATGCCATAGAACATAACTCCTCAAACTTTTTGTCCTGTTCTTGAAAACAATGGGAATTGAAAGAAAAGAAAGGAAATCCATCGGTTAATCCCCAGGTAAGGAAACAAACATTTACAATCCCATACACAGACACATTAAGGTGCCTGCACAAATGTATTGAGATGAAAATGCCGGCTTGGGCACACAGGAGCCACCTGCAGCTCTGTCTCTCAGCAGTCTGAAAATTTCTGCTTCCCATTATGCAGCAAAAGAAAAATTGTCATGGTCAAAAGAAGGAGAGGTGCCATCCCTATAGTCACCCTCTGCTCATCTGGCTACTCAAGTCAATACATTAATGGTAGGCCCGTCCCAGAAAGTGCCAGGAAACACTGGGAGGTTTTGGCAGGCTCTCCCCCTCACCAGGCTCTGGCTTGGTGACCTGGAGAACTTGGCTTGGGCTAGGAGAGAAACATGCTCACTAAATGTTTCAGCAGCACTGCACAAGAAGCAGAAGAGACTCTGTGGCCTTCCCACCCTCATGCCCAGGTTTCAGGCCTGTTTCCCAGTGAGAAGAAACTGCACAGTGGGTTAGGTTTCTCTCTAAAAACCACAGCTTTAGAAACTTTGTTGGGTTTGGGTTTGCTTCCTTCATATCTGGAAAGATAACAGCAGTTCCAAGATGCATGTTTCCTGGTACTGGGGCCATCTCCACTGAGAAAAGAACCGGAATCACTTACAACCCAAAGCAAAGTGTTGCCTGAGGATGGTGTTTTTTTGCATGTGGAAAGGCTTGAGTTTCCCCCATGTGTTGCAGGGACATTTTTAGGAAGGGACCTTGGTGGAAATAGTTCCAGCAGATGGCAATGGGATTTTGTCCAATGGCACACAGAACACGGCACAGGTGAGAAAGACAGCGGGATCAGAGACTATTTGCTCCTTACCGTGCCAGCACTTTCGTTGTAGTAAGGAGGTTCTTGTTCTATCATTTCAATGCCCACAATTCCAAATGACCATATGTCCACTTTGGGGCCATACGGTTGATGCGTCACCACTTCAGGCGCCATCCAGCAAGGAGTCCCGACTGCCAGGCACCGTCTGCTCTGCTCAGGGGTGAGCTGAGTAGAGAGGCCAAAATCCGCTGAGGAGAAAGCAAAATACTGGTTTTATTTTAATTCTGTGCAACTAGGAAACCAAGCAAAAGAATTCCCCAGTAGAAGTTTGAGAATATGCTGTTGAATCTCGTGGCATTGGCAACTTAAAAAATCTCCCCAATTTTTTTCTACACTGACTCCAGCAGTGGCTTTTGTTCTTTGGAAACTTTAGATTGTAGCTCCCTCCCTCTGGAAGGAACACACACAGAGCAACACCACTCTTGACTGCTTCTTCCTTGTCATACATCTGTACACATTGTACCTGTGTCACCAGCTCATAGCAGGGGTCCCTGCACTGCCACCAGCACCATTTTTGGGGAGCTGGCTGTCACTCAAAGCAGCCCCACAGCCCACATCCCTGGAATGCTGCACCTGACCAAGAATAGACTGACCCAGCTTGACAGAGCCGTCGGTCCTGAGAAGGATGTTGTCGCTCTTCACATCTCGGTGGATTACTAGGTTGGAGTGGAGAAAATCCAGTCCTTGCAGGCACTGAGAAAGAAAAAAGAGACAGGAGGGCAGTAAGAAGTGATGCGATTTCATCACACAAGAAAGAAAACAAAGAATCTAAAAGATTCCCTGTTCCCAGGGGAATGGGGACTAATGGCAGAACACAGATCCTTTGAGAGGAAGAGCTTGCTGCTCCAACACCTGCAGAGCAGGACCTTTCTAAGCAAAGGCACGTCAGCTTTTGAAAGAGCACCAGCACCTGTTCTTGTAGACTGTCCCCTGCAAACCAGCCAGGATGACTGCTGCTGCAGGGGATGTGCTCAGAAGCAAACAGCGTTTTGGCTGCACTCCTAACTGTTTTAACTGAGGACTTTGAGAAATGAGTCTTTCATTTTCCTTGCTGTTCATTTCAAATCCTACCACCAGCACCTTTGCTTTTACAGGCAAGGAATGCAGTGAAGACAGGCAAAAGTTTAGCAAGATAGAGAACAGCAAATACAAGACACAGAGCGAGAGTACAACAGCAGGAGATAAGAGTGCAAGAACTGAGTAGAGTGAGTGCAGGGGCACTGGCAGGTCTTTCACTTGAGATGCTTTTACTTGCCCATAGCATACCAGCAAAACAGGAACAAAGCTTGGCACATGAAATCCCTCCAGGTCTGAGCCCCTGTTTCCCAGACAATCCTGCCCTTGGCAGCACAGATGGGTTTGCTGACCTCCCGACTGATGGCTGCTATCTCATCTTCAGACAGGCAGGTCTCGCTGATGACGTCACTCAGGGCACCTCCGTCCATGAACTCCAAAACCAGCCAGAGTTCCTCACCCAGAAGGAAGCTGAAAGAAGGAAACAGGGGCGTGGAGAGGAACACGCATGGCTATATTGAATTTTTGCTTCTGGGTTTCTGGTTTCCAGGTCCCTTTGTGACTAGGACAGAATCAAAGGAATAGACCTTCCCTCTCAGCTGTGCATTGTTTGCAATCTGTGCAGTCTCAAGGAGAAAGGCACAGCTGTGAAAAAGGAGATGTCTTAGATAGGCAGCAAGTGAAAAGTGCAATTTAGTAACTGCCCAGATAAAAAACCTGTCACGCATGGTGTTTCTGGAAATAAACACCTGGTCTTCCTGGCATGCACAGCAATGGCAAAGAGGGGCAATGATCTAAGGGAAATCCACTTTAGGATGGTTCATCTGCATTTAAGAAACTTTAAAATTCAATCCCCAAAAAAGGTGAAGGCAGAGAATTTCGAGGGTATTGACTTAGGAAGATACAGTGATCCAGGTTCTAAATAATTTTGGAATAATTTTCAAACTATATGTGCCAGGGAAAACTCATGCAGACAAGATGCACTCCCTTCTAATCCATTGGAGATGAATAGAGAAATATATATAAATAATAATTAACAGTTCTACTTTCTACCACTGACCAAAGTTAAAAACCTCTCATGTTTGCTGTATGTAAAGGCACATCCATGGGATAAGACCATTACCTCTCACCTGTCTAAATAATTCACAACACTGGGATTCCTACACCTCTTCATGATCATGATCTCATTAATGCTTACTGACTTCCCCATCCGTCCTTGAACATTTATTTTCTTTATGGCCACCTAAAATGACATTGAAAATCAATAACTTGAGAAGTTGGTTGCACAAGACCACAATGCGAGTGATGGAGCAAGTGATTTTGCAATGACAGAGCTGAGCTGTGCCAAACTGCCTTGTGATTAGGCACTGCAGTAATTAGGGACTGACATTCCAACAGCCCATTTCTCTGCCCCCTTGGGGGCAGTTACAGGACACATGGGGCCACTGACATTTTGCCTTGTCCACTTGGTAACAGTGGTGTCTCAACTATCACCCACAAACCCCTGACCACATCCTCTGCTGCTCTTTCTAGGATTCAGAAGAAGTAATTCCATGCCTTAATACTCTGTGGATCCATCTTGGGCTATGGGCAGGGCTTAGGGCTTTTAGGGCCGCCCTGCAGATCTCTCCCTACGTGCAGTTCCCAAGTGTAGCACTGCAGGTGGCTAAGGAGCTGCCAGAAACTTTCAGATGTATTTGCTGGCAGCCAGAAATGAGAATTCAGGACTCTGAAGCTGTAGCCCCAAAGAGCAGTGAGGTGCCCTAAGGCACCACCTTTGTTTCAGCAATGGAGAGCGAGTGAGCGCCTCCTTCTCTGAAAGGAACCGCTGCCCTCCGTGCCTTCCTTGCGCCAGCTGAGGAGGACAAAGTCCCAAATGTATTTCATGGGCTGGCACCAGGCTGTGCTTCTGGTGCCTTTTCAGCACAGCTCTACCCAAAGCTCCAGCCACAGCTCACACCAGAGGGGAAAGCCCCTCAAGAGCAGCAGTCTGCAGGAGCTGTTGACATTTACCTCTCCTCCTGTGGAATTGTCGCGTGCTCTAACCACATGTCCAAAAGTGCTAGAAACAAAACAGAAGCAGAAAAGGAGAAGCCATTTAGATCTTGCATGAAAGCCAGCCCACACAGGAGATCAATGCTGTAAATGCTTAAAACCTGCAGGATGCAGGAGGGCTCTGCCAGAAGGCAGATGATGCATTTTCCTCTCAAGTGCATGGGCACTGGGCCTGTCCCTGAAGCATTGGGGTTTACTGCCTCAGCTCATAAAGACAGCTTCTTCTTTCATCTTGGGTTTCAGTTTCTAAACTGTGCAGATTTTATCCTGACCACAGAGCATTTCCCTCAGCAAAGTCTTGGAAAGAAATGTTCCTGAGAACTGGTATCCAACAGCTATCAGGGAGTAGGTTGCTATTTCAGGCAAGCAAGATTCTTCTCCCTTCATTACTGTGGCCAGATGATTTAGAGACGTCCAGAAATGCTAAGGAAATTAACACAGAACTGTCTCACACTTGAGAGACAAAGAGACCTTCCAGGTCCTGTTCCTTGATGCAGGGCAAGACCTCAGCAGCATGGAGATGTCTCTGACAATGCCTTCTGAGCCCACTCACAAATTCTGAGCTGCACTGAGACATGTAACAATCTATCCCCAGTGTCTCAACACCTTTGCAGCTTTCCTGACTTCATGCTGGATAGATACTCCACCAAAAAAACACCTGCCCCATGGTTGTGTAGAAGTAACTGCAGTTGGACTCACCCGCTGCCCATAGACTCCAGCTCTGTGTATTTCCTAATGGGATTTTCCATGGGGTTCACCATTCTCTCTGAGGGAAACAAAATGCAAGATGATGACTTTAAAGCAGAGGACCCAGCTTCCAGAGATACAAAAGGCAGCCCCAGTGCCTGGAGCTCTGAGCCCTTTGTGCTCAGCTGGGTAACAACAACAACAACAACCAGGCAGACAGCTCAGAGCACAGGTGGCCAGCACAGAGACTGATTTTCTTCAGCAGCTCCTCTGGGGAGTCCTAAATGTCCCTGTGATACCAAACTCAGGAGAAACATTTGGTAGGGCTGTGCTGACACGTGCACACACTGCACTGTCCCTCAGACAGAAATACAGCAGACGTACTCAGCAGCTCCAGGGAGTCACCCTCGGTCTCCTGTGGCTGAGCAGCAGCTGGGTCGGCGTGGGAGGTGAACAAACTGCCCCGGCTCCACTTCTCAGGTCGGGGAGCAAAGGCTCCTTTAGACAATGCTGCTGCTGCAGCAGGTTTGATGACAGAGCCCGTGGAGACCTGGGAAGTGAGTTTATGTCAGAAAGGTGGCTGGCAGAGATTACCCTGAGATCCCTTTCTGAAATGCAAGCCCGTATGAAGGTGCTGTCAGCCACATGCAGCGCTCTTAAAATGGATTACTTGGATGTCCACTTCTCAAACTGGATGGGTCAAAACCAAAGGCTAGTTCTACTGGGGTTCATGGCCACATTCATCTTTGCTTTTCATGGATTTTCAGAAAGATGACTGCCACCATCACCATTCCACTTCCTCTCAAGGATTCCTTTCCCCCTCCAAGGGCTGCAGACACCCTTGCAGCTCCTTGTTCAAATGTTCTGCCTCCTCCCACTGTGCCCCCTTTTCTTGCAACATCTTCAGGTCATGCTCAACCTGTAGCACTTCTGGTGGGGATGGTACCTGTGCCTCATGCCTAACTTGGGCCTCTTCATTGCCAGAATTTTGCTGGAAGACTTCACAGGCTGCCTGGTGACATGTCAACACTTGCACCTCAAATCAAACAGAACAATGCAGTCAGACACTACAGCTTGTCCCTGTCAGCCAAGAGGCATCGACTGTGAGAAAAGGGAAAGAACAGATTGACAGGGGATACAGACAGCTTGTTTCAATCCTCCATCTGGGTCACCCTGTTCCCCTATAAAAACACCTCAAGAAACAAAGCTATTCAGCAGCCCAGGAAGTGTCCTTGAGAGCAGCTGTGATACACATTACAGCAGGATGGCACTGAGAGGCATCACCCCACTCCCTGCTGCTCTGCACTGGAAAGGCAAGAAGGGCAGAAACCACCAGTTTGGTGACTGCAGTGGCTATCCCTCTTTCACTCACTGGCTTTTCTAGAGCCTGAGAGAGGAGATTAACTTTCTCTCTGATGATTTTCATTTCTTTCTCCAGCCTCTCCACCAACGCGTTGATCCTAGCTTGAGTTTTTGGCAGCTCTCCCTGCAGGCATTCCTTGATGTTCTGTGAACAAGGGAGAGGACGATTCAGGAGTGGAGTGGTTGCTATTCTTTTCCTCAACTGGTTTGCTTGATCACCCCTGTGCTGATTGAGATTCATCTTTGGAATTCTTCTCATGTCTTCCTTGTTCCTCCTCCTCCTCACTGCCACGATGGCACTCTGAGCTTCGGGCAGCTCTGCTTGTGCCTCTGCCTTGATGTTCTGTACACACAAGTGCAGGGCAAGTGACTGGGAGCTGCCATCAGGTTCAGCTTTTTCTACTTGCAGCCTCCAAATCACGTTTCTTCAGCCACTTCTTTCTGCTTCCCTACCCACATCTGCTTCCAATGTATCCCTCCTGTCCCAGTGCTGGTCTCTGCAGATTCCAAGGCTCTGTGCTTCCAGTGCCTGTGGGACTCCTGGCTTCCTCAGTCCCAAGAGCTCTGGTTTCTGCCCCTCTTCCTGCCCTTCCCTCCGTCACCTGGCCACTCAGGCTTACCTGGCCATTCTGCTGTGGCTCTTCCAGCTGCTGCCTGAGCTGCCCTTCCTGCTCTCTGGCTGGGAACAGCTCTCCCTGAGTCTGGCACGGCATCTCTGAGGAAGCAGGCTGCTTCTGATCTTTCTCTAGAAGGAGCTGCACAGAAAGCAAGAGAAGATGGGTTTCAACTTCCTATATGACCTTTGTAGGCCAAGACTCAAAGACTGATGGGCTCACACGTTCCCAAAGCACTGTGCTGCTGCTCTGCTGGCTCATTCTCTGCCCAAGGGGAGGCACAGATTCCAAAGGGACCCTGGCCCTACAATCAGGGGCCCTCTGGGACTGAAGCTCCAACAGCCTCTCAGGCAGCTGACAGGGAAGGTGTGGCATTTCTCAAGGCTCTGGTGAGGGCCTCCCTCTGCTTCTGCCACATTTATCTTTCAGTAGTGACTGACACCCAGCCCTGTTGCACAGCTCCATCCTGACTCTGCAGGTGGTTTCCTGTGTGAGCTCACTCCTTGTGAGAGACGCTTCTGGAGTTCAAGTTCCCTTCAGGCCTGCACCAGCATTCCTGCCTTCCTGACATCTACACTCTTGTTAGAAACCCTGGTCATTCAGGAGATAAGGATGCCTGCAAAGATCTTCTGATGGAGGTCACAGAGCCTCTATGGCCACCTCAGTGTATGGAGGAGGACCAAGGTATTTCTTCTCCCTCTTTTTTCAACTGACAATTCTGACCAGCAGTAACAGAGACTCTCCTAAGGCCCCATGAACAAATGCACTTACACAGCCCTGGGGATGCCTGTGAAGGAAACCAAGTGTCATGTAATGCATGGCATGTATGACCAGAGTCACCAAACAGCACCTAAACATGGAATTGTTCCATCTCACTCAGACATGCAGAAAATTAAAGAAATACTGGTGACTTCAGAGTAGAAGAGGCTGGAGGAGGAAAACAGCTGTGAAAAGAAAATACCATCATATCTGGATGGGGGAAACATCTCTGCCTGCTCAGAATTGGTCAATGGAACGTGTCTCTAATGCTTTCCTGAAAGGGATGCTTTAGGTGAACATTGCACCTTCAGCTGCTTTGGAGCAGAGGTGGGAAGATTCAATAATGTACATGCTATATAGCATAGATAGATAGATAGATAGATAGATAGATAGATAGATAGATAGATAGATAGGGAGATGGATCTCACTCCTAAAATCCCTCTTTACTGTCCTTTCTGTTGCTGCACACATCCACACTTGGTAGCCATTGCCCTGATCAGCAGCAATCCTGAGATTGCTCTCCTGTTGCTTCATTAAACCACACTATTGGGGAATCTGGAGCCTGTAGGTCCTAATGGAATGCAACCAGACCCAGACCATTGCACTGGGAACTGCACTCTTTGTGCATCTGTTCTGGGGCAAGTTCTCCTCTTGGACTCGACCATACTGATGGTGCTGAAGTGGCTGTCATGAGAAATGCAGCCCAGCCCCTCCCAGCTCCTCTGATCTCTGAGGACCAGCTGGAATTCAAGGGCATTGATTTCCTGCTCAATTCCCAAACACCACGCATACTGATTCCCTGGGCTGCAAAAGGGCACGGGCACTGTTAGCCTGACAGTGATGTGCAAGGCCCTACTGGCTGGCCTGGCACCAGAACGGCTCCTTCTGAACCAACTTCCTTGCCCCAAGCTATGTGTTCTCATGCAAAAATACAGCATCCACTAGAAGTGACACCTTGGAAAGTAAAATTCAAGCAGACCCAGCACTGGAAAAGAGCAGGAAATATTGACAAAAAGCACCCTAATTGATGGGAAAAAAAAAATGAACAGGGCTCCTCTGCCAGGAAACCCAAAAAACCCCAAAAGAAAACCAGGGGGAAATGTCACTTACGCAAGTGGCAAAAGTATTTGGATGCAGTAATAGGATGCTAAAAGTTGCAGTTGAGACTCCCATTGTCCAGGCTAAAGCTCCCTCAGCACCTCCTGACTGGCCTTGTGCTGCACCCCCTTGCCCAGCTCCCGTGCCCTTCTCTGCACTCGCTCCAGCCCCTCAATCCCTTTCTGCGGCACAGGGCCCACAGCTGCACACAGCACTCCAGCTGTGGCCGCAGCGCTGCCCAGCACAGGGCCACGCTCACTGCCCTGCTCCTGCTGCCCCTCTGCTGCTGACACAGGCCACCATGCCCTTGGCCTTCTTGGCCACCTGGCCACACGCTGCCTCCTCTTCAGCTGCTCAGGATTGCCAGCCCTGTGTCCTTTTGGCCCATGCAGCTCCCCAGACACAAAGGTGCCCATCTAACTTCAGATACAGCATGCCCCATTTCTAGATGGCCTTTTCCTCTTCCGAGCAACACAAGACAGAGGTCAAAGACTTGCAGCTTCACCCCCCCACTCCAGGCTTCAAAACAGCAGACTACAAAGCTGACAACTACACAAAATATGCATCAACAGAAACTCGCTGCTTCTGCTGTTTCCCTCACAAGAAGGCTGAACAACTCCGCACTTTGTTTCTTTCACCGCACGGGACAAGAATGGCCCCCCACAGCTGCATGGACAACACAATCCTCCTCTTGCAGCTTATCAAAAGCCAAAAGACACCTGGCCCAAAAGAGACTGTACAAGCAAAGAACTAGTCTAGGAAACTTCAGACTGGTGTCACAAGCCAAACCCACCTTTCCAAAAATGGAAAACAAACAAACCAAGCCCTGGCACCTCCAGCATTTCCATGTGTGCCCTTGGCCATAGCACTGCAGAAGCCGAGAGATAGAGCTTCTCTTAGCCAAGCAGCCAGATGCTCTCCCAGAGGCACCAGCCCTTTGGTGCCTCAACATGACAGCTCAAAGGGCAAGTTCTGCTGGCGTTGCCTGGAGAAAATCACGAGGTCCTGGCAGGACTCCAGCACTCAGCATCCTCAGCCAGCAACAGCAAAGTGCTGGCTGCTCCGAACCTTCCAGCTCTGCCTTGCACTAAAGACAGCACCACACACAACTGGCACTTACAGATTCAGAGGGTTCTGGTGTGACCACTGATGCAGGCTGGCGCTCATCCACCTCAGTTTGCTCCTGTCTGGCTTCTTTGCCAGGAGCAGCAGGAGCCAGGGGAGAGACGGCTCTTGGTTCTGTCATCTGTGACAAGAAAGAAGCATGAGGGAAAGGCTGTTACCTATCACAGGGCCCACAGCTGCACACAGCACTCCAGCTGTGGCCGCAGCGCTGCTCAGCACAGGGCCACGTCCACTGCCCTGCTCCTGCTGCCCCTCTGCTGCTGACACAGGCCACCATGCCCTTGGCCTTCAGATACAGCTTCCATCATTTCCTGTTCTACAACCACATCATCTAAGGAGATATCATAAAGTTTGAAAGGAATTGAATTATAAGGCACTCTGACTGCATTAAAATGGGCTAACTCATCCCTACTGGAACTCGCTCTTAGTTAAATATTCCACCCTATCTGCTGTCAGCAAGCAATGTTCTCTCTGCAAAACGCTTTAAAGAACTGAGATGGATATTAAAAAATATCCATCTATGCCTTTGTTATATTTTTTGCAGGCATTAAAAGTGATTTTCTTCTGGCTTTCCTAGCTGGCCCTCTACACTCTATTGCTACTGGCAATGCTCTCAGAATTCTCTACAATTCTGAAATACCAAGAACTTGAAATGTTCCTTTCTCACTCACCTCAGCATCAGCACCGCTGAAGACTCGCTTCAGGTGACCTGTAGTGGGCAAGGGAAAATCAACCAGATGCCATCAGAAAACTGCCTGGGCTGCTGAATCCCACAGAACCAGTCAACCCAAACACAGATGTGCAATGTCCCTCCAGGAGACACATTTCATTTACACAGCCAGCAAGAGATCAGGACAATATTTTTGGTTGTGCCTACACTTTGGCCTCTTTAGCCAGTAAATGAATACAAACATGACCAAGAAAATGCAAACTGTTCTTTAACATTCAATGCTTCTGTCCTATCAAACACAAAATACTGCTTTTAAACCTTCTCCTTCAGGTACTTTTTTTAAAAATCAGTTGCATGCAGTAATTCTCATTAACTTGCTGGAAACAGTGTCCCAGGAAAGCTTCCCAAAATCCCCCTGAGCTGTGGCACTTCTATTGTGAAACAACAGAGCAGCAGCTCCAGGGCTCAGGAGCAGACACTCACTGCTTTAGAGTTTGCACTTCCTTGCAAAAGTAATCTGTATTTTAGCACTCAGTAAAAAATCAAGTTGGACCTTGGTCAAATCCTTTCATGAGAAAATGTAGAAAGAAAGAAGCTTTCCCTGAATTCTTGGAAAAACTGCAGAGTTTTTAGAAGGTCCTCCAAGAAGGTCTCCCACTCTATATTTTCAAGACTGTCTCGCTTGTCCCAGCAAACTGAGTTAATGACAGACTCTGCTGCCACAGACTCTCCCATAGGGGGAATGGAATCCCTGCAGGTTCCCTTGCAAATGCTGCCCCTGTGGCTACAGACACCCCCTTTTTAGCTGAACATCCTGACAGGAGCTTCACCAAACCAGTGGCATCCTAATGCTCTTCCTGTTTCTAAATCAGAAACTCAGTCACTAAGAAAGAGCAGGAAGACATAGAAAAGCCAGGGTAGGTTACACCCTAACCTAAGTAGAAGGGAAACCTCTACTTACGGGCAAAGTGAGTGACGTAGTAGGCGGAAAAACAAACGCCATATGCAGCAAAAGCTGCCGTAGCTAGAGTATGAAACATTGCAGAAATTCTGAGCAAGTTTGCTCCAACAGCAGGAAAAACGAGGCTCCTGTCAGTGTGCACCTGCACGCTGACAAACTCCTCAAGCAGGAGAATGCTCCTGCACTGGGCAAACTCTAGGGCTGCTCTGATACTCAGGCCTTCTGTGCACCAAGGCAACATTCTGATGTCACCACGGCGATGTGGCAACCGTGCTCTGACATCACAAAGCAAGAGCAAGCTCTCTGCTGCTCTGTGAATTTATGCAAAGCAAAAACCAACTTTCATTAAGGTTGGTTGCTTTCCCTAAGCAAACACAAAACAGCCTGGTAAGTTTTCCTCTGTCACAAAGCAGCACAAATTGTCCTCATGGGCCAAACCTGTTGTTCAGGGGATCCAAGAGTAACTCCAAGAGTGCCCCAAGCACCTACAGCCTGTACCCCAACTGAGCACTCAGACAGGACACAAGGAAAGGAAAGCAGACCAAGAAAATTGACCACAGCATTGCACATGTGAGAATCGACTCTCACTTTTAAAATTTTAAAGCTTTAGAAAACCTTAGAAGGACTCAGTAAGGAAAGATTGTAGCACTGAGAGTCTCTGTGACTAGTAGGAACACGCTCATCTACAAAAAGAATGCTCTCCCTTTTATACCCCTAATCACTCCAAAAGTTTTGTCAGTCAACTCTTTCTCTGCTGTCCATTGGTGGAGATTACTTTCTTGCATCTTCCTTGGAGGTCAGCTGTTCTTACACCCCGCCTCCTGGTCACAAGCCAGCCCTCCCCAAATGCCCTGACCACCAAGGCTATTACAAGGGGGAGGGGAAAGAGGACTGTGGGAGGATATATTACAATACCATCACCACACATTTGAACATCCACATCATTTCTACTTCTTAATTGTCAGAGCCAACCATTACATTACTCATCTAGAACGCACAGAACCAGGAGAGAAGCCACTGTTGGCATAACAGCTGAAATCATTCCTAACAAATCTCCCCACGCATTTGCACGTTTCTTGGACATGCCCAGGGCTCCGGTGCATGTACATCTCTGCCTTTGTTCCCCTTTGGAAGCAGTCAAACTGGCAGCAGCTGCCCGCCAGCAGCAGCCGCTCCAGGCTGGCACCGCGACCGGCGGTGCCGATTTCCAGAGGCTTCTGTGTCCCAGGGGAAGCCAAGGCAGGAGCGGGTTGAACGGTGCTGGCGCTGCTGCTGCTGCTCTGTGCCAGAGAGCCCCGGCTGGGCAGGGCACGGTGCCCACTGCGCTGCGGGCTCTTTCTACTGCTGGGAAACAGCTGGAAAAGATTTCATTTTGACCTTTCTTACCATCTCAACAGAAGTCTTCAAAATCATCCATACCAAGCAGGGCCTGATCCTTGCTGCCAGCTGAGGGTTAGAGAGGAGGCAGTACTTGATTTCAGCCCTGGCTGTGTGGGGAATCCCTTCCCTAACACCTGCACACCCAGCAATCTCACTAGTTTGTATCCATGGAACTAAGACATATTTAATACTCTGTTGAAACACACAAGCTAAATATTGCCCCAAATTTTCTGATTTACCGATTGATACTTACTGACTTATTGATACTTAAATCACTTCTCAGAATTTACTGACATGAGAATAGGAGTTTCCTGTACATCCCTGGTGGTCATTGTCACAGGTTCAGAGGAGACCCATGCACAAAACTGGGCTTGCAAGGCAAATTTGTTCCATTTGTTGCAGTTGCATATAATACATACCAACCCCTGGATTCCTAAAAATCTGCTGAGCAGGAGAAGGAGATTGAGCTCGGCAGCAGGCGCAGGTAGGCAGTGCTCTTCCAGGACATCCCCTGGATCAAAACGGTGTTCATCTCATCCTTCTCACCCTTCCAGCCAAGAACCAGGCCTTTCATCTCCTGTTCAGGAATGGAGTTTTCCCAGTTACAGCATCAGCTCACACATGGCCGGCGCGTGAGATGAGGCCAATGAATCCAGATTTTAAAACAACTGGAAAAGATAAAATTTTAGCAAAATTTATTTAGGGAGAAAGAGCATAGAAGGAAGAGTAGAAATAATATGGGATAGGTAATTTTTAGCAAGTAAAGTAGTTAAGGATAGGGTAATATATCACTTGCCTGTCTTTACTATGTTTAAAGAAGTAGGATGGGATGTGGATTTCTTTGTGACAAAGAAGAGGACCGTAGCCTGCACTTGGGGCCCAAAACTTCAGCTATAGCCAAGGTGTCTGAAAGCCTACCAAGAGGTCATAAGTAAAGAGGTCAAATCAAGGAAGACATCTTGGCCTTCATCAGAAGGAGACCATTCCCTACGTTAAAACCCACCAACCCCTTTGAAGTTAAGGACTGCACAAAGGTGAAGGAACTTTGGACTCAAGTGAAATGCATTTTATTACAAAGTGGGGGAAGGCAGTGTTAGCTAATGAATATGCATTAGGCCTCTTGGGAATTATATGAACATGCAAGACTTTCTTAGATAAGTAGAGAGCTGGAGCCAGGGATTCTTGGCACATGTCTTTAGGAGACGACTCCTCGTGTGCCTGGCGCTGTAATAAACATACCACCTTCTGCCTTTAACCAGTGGCGAGTTCTATTCCACACTTCATTTGCTGACCGCGGCAGGAACGCTTCTCTGCTCCAGCGACAACAACCGGGCTGTGGACGTCCATGGGCGCTGCCAGGACATTCCTTTCCTGGAGGGACCTCCGCTCTGGGCTGTTCCTCGTGGGGGACAGACAAGGCTGCTGGGACTGTGGAGAAAGGGTCTGTGTAACTGTGTATAAAGTAACCCGTAGGGCGTACGCAGGGGAAGGGCTGTTCATAAGTCACACAGAGATGTCCTGTGCACGACGTACGCCTGTACAGCTTGGGTTTGGGTCTGGCTGCTGGCAGAAAGGATTTGCTGGGTCAATTAGGACCTGCTAGCAATTTTTAGGGTGAATTAGCAAATCCTGTTTTGTTGCTGCAATTTTTACTGTCTGTTGTTATTGTGGTTGTGCTTTGAGTGTGTAAATATTTGCAAAGGATGATGTGGGTGGATGCTGCTGTTGTGTATGGTGTGTTCTGTGTTGAAAAAAGAGATTTCCTGGTGAGCTTGTGTGTGTGGACTTTCTAGTTTCACAGGTCGGTATTCCCTGTGACACCTGGTGTTTGGGGACACAAGGGGGGTTGTGGGGTTTTTCTCCCATATTGTGGTCACATGTGATCCCACATTTGGGACTGTATTGCTGTGTTTGGGGAGATTTTAGGATTTTCTTTGCAACAAGTGCAGCAATTAATGCAAAAAACTACAGTGTGGGGATTTATGTATGTTGAACTAGGGTAGTTCCTTTCTAACGCCCCCCTTCCCCCAGGGTTTAAAATCTCCTGCCACAAGGTGGACGCTCTCTTTCATCTCATGGACATCCTCTTTCCTCTCCTTTTGCACTGCGGATATGCCTGTAGATAACTAAAAAAGGAATGTTTGCCTTGCTTTAGCCAAGTCAGCCAGCTCAGGCACCCTATGTTTGACCAATTTGAGCCCAGACAAACCCTTTGTGACCTGTTTGGTCGGTGTGCCAAAGCCAGCCAAGGAGTGGCCAATACCCAATCGTGACTAATATTGGTGTGATGCTGCCAGTGAGACCAATCCCATAACCAGCTGGCATCTTTGGGCTCCTAATGTTCTTAAAGCACCTTCTGAATCTCAAGAATTGGAATTCTTGGTTCACTAGTAATGGAATTTTTTTGCTGCGTTTCAGTACCAGGGAGATCCACAGGTAAATGTTACTCCCCATCATCCTGAGTACAGAAACTCAAGTTTGTGGTACAATTTTACTACCCCAGTGCACCCTAAGAGTTAAAATCCTGACAAGTGGATGATCTAGATGAGACCCCAGGACAATGACCGAAAGGATATTGGCTCATTTGTGGAGATAGAGCATGGCAAGGCATTCCCTCAAAAATTAAAGGTGGCCCATGTAGCATCAGACAACTCACTGTGATATGCCCTATTGTTAAAAAAGCCATCAAGAGAAAACAAAGAGAAAAAAGATTTGCATACTTCAGTGTGTGCCACAAATGATGGACAAAACTATCAAAGAAGTTTTTATCACACAAGAGGAAGAGGTAGGAAGTAGATTCATAGGGTGTTCTCAGTATCTCAGAGAGGTGCTGGATGAAGGTATAGACATGGAGGAAGGTTTCTAATTAAGACCTTAAAAGAGGGAAGAAGTTTTGGAACAATGTCTTGTAATTGCTATCAGACATGACTTATGCCCTTTGAACTGACTGGACTTTCACAGCATTAAAATTGCTGTATTGTAATATAGGAAGGCTTGATGCAAGAAAAAAGGATGCTTTAAGCAAGTAGTAAGCAGTTACACTATGGTAAGCTATGAAATGAAAGGTAGTAATAAATGACATGGTTACAAAGGTTTCTTTTTAGTTGTACGAAGAGGGGGAAAGACACAGAAAAGAGGTGGAAAACATTGGCATCATGCTACTGCTGGTAACCTCCTGGAGGAAAATCTATTAGGCTTCCTTAGGTTGTAGGTTTCAAAACACGAGGAAAACTGCTCAGCACCAGTAGCCCAAATGCGAATGGTTTTTTTGACTTGGCAAAGCTTCGATGTTTACAGTGGACTCCATCCTTGGTTCAAATCACCTGCCCTCACCTGCAGAAATAAACACCACCAGCAGCAAAAGCTACATCAGTCAATTTTCTCAAAAAGCTGTGTTAAGTTTGGGAGAGGAAAGGAAAACATGCTGGCCTGCCCTGGCTGCCCAGGACCCTGCGCTCTGCGGGCTCTGCAGAGCTGCACAGCGGGAAGGCAGCTTTGCAACCTCAGCCCCTGGGCAGGAGTGGCTTCTTGCTCTGCAGGCCTGCCTGTGGGCAAATGCAGGGTGCTGGCCTTCTGCTCTTGGCCTGAGCCTGGCCTTGCAGGGCTAATCCTGTTCCCTGTCTCAAATGTGCTAAAGACTGACTTGTTTGTTTCCAGCTCTGCACGGCATTGATTTGCGCCACAAAATACTGAAGGACTAAGGCCTAAACAACAGGTCCTGACTGAAGCCTCAACAACAGGACCTGAGCCAAAGCTGCCCTACAGATGACCTCTCCGACCAAATGTTCTATGTATCTGCTCCTTAACCAATTATTACTATCAAAAGGATCGATGCATCCATTCACTGGTGAAACACATCTTTACCTTCTGGCATTAGGAAAATGGACAAGGCCACACCTGGCCTTGGCTGCTCCTTGAGCCCTGGGCAAGCTCAGGGAGAAAACCAAGAGGAGAATGAAATCAGCTGTCCCCCCAGCAGAAGCTCTGGCACATTGCTCGTCCAGCACTATCAAAGCCGGGCTACTCTCACAGCGCAGTCGGAAGCCTCGAGGCCGGCAAAGGTGGAGGCACCGCAGGATTTCCCGGTTCCCGGCCGTGGCTCTGCAGGGCTTGGCTGGGACAGCTTCCCCAGCTGATGTGCAGCCCTGGATGAAGGGGAAAGGATTGGGGTACATGGTGATGTATCCTTCTTAATCACCAGAGGCAACCTTCTGTAATAATGCTGAGGTGCATTGCTTAGCTTATCCTTTCCTGACCCTTTTTTTGCACTTTTGCATGGCAGTAAATTACACTGTTCCTTCAGCTGGTGTGTGTGTCTGCATCTCTGACCCTCCCCACCAGCAAAACAAACACACAGCCAGTTTAGCACAACACCTGCCTCTCTGCCAGCCCATCTCTTCAAAAACACCCCTGGGGGCCATCTCCACAAATGAAATTCCCACTTTGCAACTTCCTTTTCTGCAGCCTGGTAAGAAAAGCAGCCACTCCCAGCTCTGGACACCTCCGGTAATCAACTGCTTTCAGCAGTCACAACCCTGAAATATCAACCTCCTTTCTTCACCTGCCCACGGGGAGCTCCCACCAAGAGGCCTTTTGTCCAAGGATACCCACAGGAGAGCTTGAGGAGGGAGCAGTTTGAAACACAACTGCTTCAGAGTTTAAACCTGCCTTTATCAAATGAGCACACACCCACCTGTCCCAAGGGGAAAGCAGGCAGGAAAGAGAAGCTCCTCTCCCACAAGAGCACCCTTTGTGCTTCCTTCTGTTCCAGCTGGAGAGTGGAGGCCACGAGCTATACCTCACTTTGGGAAGGAGCCCTGGGAATTGGCCTGATCTGGGAGAGCAGCAAAAGGAATTCCCCAAATGTAGGAAAAGAATCTCTGGAAGCGATAGATGATGACAATATTTCTGCAGAAAGGCAAAAAAAGAAGAATTGAAGCATTTCCAAAAGTCCCCAGACTGAAATTTGTTTGCCAATACGACAACCCCAAAGTCTCTGTGGTGTGTCAGGAAGCTCGGCAAAGAATCTGCAAGGCTTGGATGAAGCACTTTGGTGTCCGTCCTCCAGAGCACAAGCAGATCCCCAACAAGACTTCAAGACTAAGGGTCAAAGCTTCTCCCTTCAGCTCTCCATAGCAGCTCTCGGCAGTCTCTCTCCATTGCAAGATCTGCTTTGTCAGTCTACAGTGACAATAGTTGGCTGCAGGAGGCATTTGCATGGAACTCTCCCCGGATGGGGGGAGGAAAAAGAAGAGGTGATTCCTGAGGAAAGAAAAAGGCAACGCTGTTTGGGAAGACACCAGTGTGAGTTCGCTACAACTCTAGGCCAGAAATCCCTTGAATAAAGCAACATCCATCCATGGGGCAGCACTTTAGCTTTGATATCAATGCTGACAAAATTGCTGCCCCTTCCTGCTGCTGAAGCTGACTCCAAATCCAGAGACATGTGCCACCTCTCCTAAAGACAGGCAGACATGATGACATAAAACCAGCAAGTCTGCTGAAAAGGAGACCAAATGAATGTTTTCTAATCCCCCCTTTTCATCCTTTCCCCAGCCAAGACAGAGCAACGTCCTTCCTCTCTGTCTCTGATGGTGACCCAGGCACAGGATGCAGTGTGGGGACAGAGCCTCTCACTGCTCCCAGTGCTCTGCCCTGCCCTGCCCTGCCAGCCTTGCCCTTCCCTGTCCTGCCGTAACCTGCTGTGCCATCCCGTGCCGTGCCGAGCCCGGTCAGCGGTCACGCATTTCGGGAATGACCCTCCCCTGTGGCGCCCGCCGGCGTAACGAACATACCACTTTCTAACTTTGACTAGTTAGAGAGTCTTTGTCTGTGATTTTCAGCTTTAACAATTCAGGGAGCTTTTGTTTTCCCTGACAGAAGTACAGTTGCTGCCAAGGGAAACACACCCAAAGACACAGAGTGACCCAGCCTTCCCTGTGCTTCCTTTTTCCTTCCCTCACTGCTATAAAGTGCTCTCCTACCAGGACCTCAGTGCTGCCTCACCTGAGGATCTGGAGCTGCCTCCAGGCCCTTTCAGGCTAAATGCAGGTGCTCAGGACTCTGAGGTTTTCCTAACTTCTCCCAAGAAGGTGTTTGCCTCACCTGGACTTTTTGGGGTTTCATTGGAGGAACCAGGCACAGGCAAACTTCATCTCCACCATGAGTTCATCATTCTGATTGTTCCCATGGCGCTTAAATGCCACCCTGAGCTCATCGTTCCTCTGGTTCCCCTAGACCATCACAACCCTTCCATGGCCTCTCCGGAGAGGAGCAGCTGCACATCTTCAGAGCAGCAGTTGCCAGCCTGCAGCCCATCAGGTAGGGAAAGAGTTTCTACCCTTGCTTTCCAAGCAGGTCCTGGTTAATGACCGTTTCAAGAGCTTTCCTGCACTGCTCTACAATGGGTAGACCTCAAGTGAGAATCTCGTAGAAAATGTCAAGTCACCTAGGAAGGGGGACCTCAAAAACAGAAAGATTGTCTGCCTGCTTTTCCTTTCTTGCTGAAGATTTGCAGGGTGTTCTGGCATTTTCCAGATAGCCTCTCTGTAGGAGTACAAGGGCAAGGTGAAAGATACTGCCTAACAAATGGTCAGTGTTAGGTGTACTCTCCCCTTTCTTTGAATGAAGCCAAACTAGGATGGTGATAGGATATTGCAGATGTTTAAGACTGTCTGCCCTGCAATTCAAGCCGTGCCATTGAAATGAGCGCTGTGTGCCCCACAACAGCTGCAGCTGCAGAATATGGCCTCACCCATAAGGCTGTTTTTGAATCAACTCACAGTACAAGTTCAGCATGCATGTTTGCAGATCTGGGCTCTTCCTGGGTGAATCCACTTTCTTTGGTCTTTTGTGATGAGAAATCAAATGTTTCCCAAATCCCAAAGCTGCTGGGAAAGGAAAATGCAAAAGGCTGTGATTATCAGGTGTTCCTGTGTGTCTGTGTGTGTGTCTATATCAGATTTACAATCGATGCTTTAATCTATGTACATGTCAATTAGGAGAAATATTTTTAAGAGGAAGAACTCACTCCTCCAATCCCCTGAGAAGTCTGAATACATTTCTGGAACTGAGGTTGCTGTGTGCTTCCGGTGATGTTTGATCCAAGCCAGCACTAGAGCTCTGCATCCCAAAGACACATCATTGAGCCTGACCAATGTGTTTGGATTCTTGCAGCCACCCCAGACACTTCAGCCCCCAGCACTCCAGCTGGCAGTGCAGGTTTGGCAGCATGGACAGCCCTCAGCTGGGAGTGGAATACTGCTGGGGAAGAGGAATTGCAACTGCTGGATCCGGACATGGTGCTTGAGACACGGGAGGAGATGTTTCCTCCCTCTGCTCAGGTAACTGCATTGGACGGGGAAGAAAGGGGCTGGACTGAGAGCTTGTGAATGTTGTTGCATGGCTGAGAAGCAAAGGCTTCTTGAATTCAGCTGGGAATTGACAGGGAAGGCTTTGCTTGGTAAAGCAAGACTTCCTAAAGAAGAGGGAATGAAACTGTCTCCCCCTTCCTGAGTAAGGATGAAAAGGTGTGAGCCTTTGTTGGCCAAGTTTGGATGCTGGTTTTCCTGGGAAGAATCCCTGGTGCAGGGGCTTTTGTGTTGAGGAATGGGAAGCTTTGTAGGTTCTAAGAGGCTTTGTTTGATGGGAAAGAAGAGAAGAGTGTTTGCAGAAGTGGCTCTGAAAGCCGAGTGTCCCGTGAAGAGAGGAGCATGCCAGAGGTGCCTCTGTTCCAGCCGCAGATGTGGGCTGTGCCTCTTTTGGTGGGAAGGCCAAGGCAAAGCAAGGGCTGGGCTGCAGCTGTTGCTGCTGTGTGAGCCCTGCCGTGCGTGTAGGCGCTCCCAGAGCCGTGGCTGGGGCTAGGCTGGAGCTGCAGCTTTCTTGTCCTCCCAGTGAGCTGGTGCCTGCAGTGCAGTTTCCTTCTGGGAACTCCTCAGCGGGGCAAACTGGCCAGTCTTGCTGTCCATGTTGCAGAGCTCAGTCCCCTTGCTCTTGGGCATCTCTGTGGGAAGAGATGTGTGTTCCCACACTGTCCCTGCCAAGCTGCAGCCTGGATGAGATTGCTGTGCTCTGGGCTGTGGAGGGAGGAACACAAACCTGTGCCAGGAGCTGGCAGGACTCCTCCTAAGAAGCCATTCCATGTGTTCAGTGTAACCCTCACATCCAACACTGTCGGCTTTGGCAGCTTTTGGACTGTGTTTGAGAAGTCAAATCTTGCTGATTGTTTGTTGTAGTGTGTTGCAATCTCCTCTTTTAGACTTCCCAGTCCTTTCCCAGGTAGCAAGAGCTTCTCTGCTCCCCTCCCCCTTTCTCTTCCTAAGTGATGTCCAGCAAGCTTAACATTCCAGCAAGGGCATCGTGTGATTGGCAGAAGTTCAAAAGATGCCTCTCTGCCCAGGGCCATTGGCCTGTCTGAGTGTCATTGTCCCCTGAGACTCGCCCTCTCCCACCTGGTTGGTAGCTCACCTATCCTCTCCCCTCCCCCTCCCCCTCAGCTTAAAAGGACCTGGGGACCATGCGGGGGGATTCTACTGTGGCTGTTACCAAGATTCAGAGACCCTGGAATAAAGCTCTGGATTAAACCCTGCGGTAGAATCCACTCCTTTCGTTCTTCACCTGGCCTAAGGACTTTCACCCGAGGTAAAGCTGAGTTCCTACCAGCTTGGACTTGTTCTCAGTGTCTAGCTGCAACTCCTAGCTAGCCAGAGGGATCTCTGTGGTGAAAAACCACAGCAGCTACCTTTGGCAGAGTAGCGAGGGCTGGACGGGCCCAGACAGGTGCTATCCGGTAATATTGGAATATTATTCCAATAATTGTTGAAGGGCTTTGGGGCCCAGAGTTCTTGTTAGGAACAAGAAATTAAAAGTTTGAGCCGTGGAGTTTTTGGACCATATGTTTTGTGTAAGTGGTGAGAAGGGTTTCTCCCTTTCTCTTTCTAGGGGAATATTACTGTTACCCCTGAGTCTTCAGGAGGGGAGCCTGTGGACAGAGCTGCAGCAGAGGGAGCTTTGCCTGGCACTGAGAGCTGCAGGAACAATTCCCAGGAGCCCGAGGAGCTTGGTAAGGACAGAGCCCCCTTTGGTTTAGAGAGGTGTGAGATGGATGCTCTGAGCCTGCCTCTGGCAGGAAGGGAGATGAGAAGGGTTGAGTTCCTGTCTGCAGGCTTGGTGCTTCCTGGTGCCTTTAGTTCAAATCCTGCCCTGGCACCACCTGCCTGAGCCCTGCCCTGCACGCTTCTCCAGAGGCTCTGACACTGAGTCCTCTGCTGGGGCAAGAGAGCAGGGAATAAACCTGACCTTGTGGCACTTGTGTCACCAAGCCGGGTGTCCCAGCTTTGTGCTGATGTCCATGGATAAGTTTGCTGCAGGGTGTCAGTGCTCTGGAGGCAACACTGAGTGACTCTTGAAGCAAGAGAGGAAAGCCCCAGCAAAAAGTCAGTGTAGAAGTCCGAGCTTTTTGTCTCCAAGCATTAAATCAATGTAGTGCCAGTCTGCTAATCGGTGTAGTGAGATACATTAAAAATAAAAGCAGAAGAAGCTTTGAGGCCAAGGAAATCATTAGTCACAAATCCAGCAGCTCAATGAAAAACATAAATTACCCCAAATTAAGGAAGAGCTAAAGGATAGAAAGAGCACTTTGGATCTGCATTCTTGAGCAAAGCTGGTGCAGCATGCAGGCCTGGTAGGGAGCTCTTTCCTTCACAGCTGTGAAGCACAGAATTCACTGCTTAGAAGTTTTAAAAGTTTAATACTCATAGGATAAAAAAATGACAATATTTGCTGTGCTGGGGTGCTCCTGGCCAACAGCCAAAGAACACCTGATGTATAGAGACACTGTTTTCATCATACTGTTACACTGCTGAGATGCAAGCATATTCATGTGTTTCAAACATTCCTGGGAACTTTCTGATGTTTTGGGAACTCCTTTGTTAAATTTCTTCACACTCAGGCTTATCTGCATGACATCCTGGGTGTCAGGTCAATATATTTTATTTCTTTCTGTGTCTTCATCCTGCTCTTTCACATCCTCTGATAAGGGTTTGGTATGTCCTCCTTAAATTGAACATGGTGTTCACTAATTGTCCTCTGGTGCTCTGGTTTGTGTCAGGGTTATCTTATCACTTGGACAGGTGGTTCAGTGGATGGCCTTACACTGTTTTTAGTTACACAAAAGCCTTTTCTTCTCCTTATGCTTTGCTAAGGTCTAGAACACAATACATTCATCACACGATTCTCCCCATAAGTGATACATGGATATTATATTAATGACACTACTTTTTCTATGAGCACACTTAAGTGCACACTTAAGCTGAAAGATTCTATTTTATTAAAAAGCAGCTAAAAAAGGTTATAACTGATGCTATTTTTAAATACTTATAATCACTAACAGCGTGCATAAGCTAATACATAAATGGCAAAGGCAATATTATCTGGTCATTTGTCACACAGCTGTTCCTCCCAGAGCTGGTGGTTGTTTTGGAGGAGCTGTTGCTCACTGCAGAGGGCAGGCTGTAGATGGCAGGGAACGCTGCTAGTTCATAACTCAGCTCCCAGCACCTTCAGCTTCAGCCACTGCAGTGAGGACTGAGGTCTCTCTGTCAGCATAGAGGAAGAACAAGGCTGGGCTTCTTTGTGCCAGCTGGGACTGTCTGTGTTTCAAGCTCTCGTGGGGGCCCTTTGCACTGGGAGTGCTTTGACTTTATTGGCATATCTCCTCAAAACTTCAGGAGTTTTGAACACTTGGAAGAATTCCAGCTCTTTGAAGAGCAGGCTTCAAATTGCCAAGTGAGAGTCTGCCTTTCCAGCCATCTTTACAGTCTTTGATAGAGGGACAGTTACTTCCAAAGGGAAAGATGCACAGAGGCCAATATTGACCCAGTGTTCCCTTTGCTTCCCAGACACCCACCTGATCTGCCTTGCCAGCAGGGCTGCCCTGCCTGGGAAGAAGGATCAGAGGGAGAGCCTGTGACCATCGGGCAGGTGGAATCCCTTTGTGTATACACAGATTCATAGATTTTGATAGTTCTGTTTCTATATCCATATAGTTACATTTATAGATTAATGGAGGGGTGTCTCTATGTGCATATATATACATCTCTATATTTAAATCGATATATTTCATTATAGACGGGATAGAAATATTTGTGTGGAGGTAGTTACATTTCTAGATTGGGAGATATACATTTTTATATTTCTAGAGTAGCATTTCGATGCCTACATTTAGACGTCTGCATTTAGATGCCAACACTTAGACATCTTCATTTAGATGTCTACATGTGGATGCCTACATTTTCATGCATACATTTAGATGCCTACATTTAGACGTCTACATTTAGATGCCTAAATTTATATGCCTACATTTACATGCCTACATTTAGATCTCTACATTGATATGCTTAGATATCGATCTAGAAATGGGCATGGTTATTTCATTAGGGGTATGTGGAAGTTTAGATGCAGAGATTGAGCTGTGTAGGCCTGGGCTGCATTTTTACCTCTTTCCCCCTCGGCTGCCTTTCTCACCTCTTGCTTTTCCCCTGTGCCCCTGGGTCCCCTCTCCCTGTGCTGGCTCCGAGCTGGCGGCCGGGCCGGGCGGAGCAGCACTTCCAGCCCCGGCTGTCCCTGGAGCGCTGGGAGCTGCCGCTGGCCCCAGGCACTGTCCCCTGAGGAGCTGCTGAAGAACCGGGAGACAGAGGGGCTGAGGGGGCGGTGGCGCTCAAGGGACGGGGACCCTGAGCTGCTGCTGGGGCTGAGGGCTGTGGGGCAGCCGAGGCCGAGGGTGGCACCGAGGGGACAGGGAAGTGGCACAGGCTGAGGGGCTGGCGGGTCTCAGGGGACAGGATGGGTCACAAGGGACTGAGCGGGGAGAGAGGACTGCGAGGGGCTGAAGAAACTGAAGGGGGCTGGGGGTTCAGCGAGAGCATGGCGGGGCTGAGGGGATGGAGGGGGCCAGCAGGGAGCACAGAGGGCTCTGGCACTGCAGCCCTGCCAGGCCTTGGAACCAATTCCAGAGCCTCCACTTTGGCCACAGCTGCAAGGAAGACCTTGAGGACAGCCGGACACTGACGGGAGCCAGCAGGGAGAAGCTGAAGGCCAGCAGCAAGAGCAGTGAGCGGGTCCTGCTGCTGCCGGCCTGGAGAGAGCCCGGCTGGGGCCACAGGCCCGGGCAGGCAGGGTGGGGCTGAGGGCGGCGCGGGCTGTGGCCGTGGGCACTGCCCGGCGGGGCAGGAGCGGGCCCTGCCCGTGCTGGGGCTGCTCAGCGCAGCTGCCCCGGCCGGCACAGGGGCTGTCCTTGGGCAAGGCAGCTGTGCCGGCAGGGCCCGGCAGCTGTGCCGCCTGTGCCGGGCTGCCGGGGCTGCGGGACGCTCCCGCCGCGGCTGCGCTCACCACAGCCTGGCCCGCTCGGCTGCTTTTTCTTTCTGACCCTCCTGCGGAGGCTCTGAGATTTCCTCCTCCCTGATGGAAGTGCAGCTGCTGCCAAGGGAAACGTCCCCATACTCACTCAGTGTTCCCTTTGCTTGCCAGATGTCCCATCTGCTGTCCCTGTCCAGGAGAGCTGCTCTGCCTGGGAGGAGGAGAGCGAGGGAGAGGCTTTGAAGATGGGGCAGCTGGGATCCCTCTGCTTGGAGCTCTGTTTAAAGATACACGCAATAGCATGTGAACAGGGATTATGAGATGGATATGTACATATGTAGCTTGCTCTTTGTACAGGCATATTTCTCTACATATGGTATTAGATTTACGAATGTACTATGTCTATATGTATGTATAGATACCTGCATACATAGAGGTTTGCAGTTACATATTGGTGTGTATATGTATCTAGTTGTTTATGTATGTTGTAATATTTGTGTTTAGATTTCCATATGTATACAGTTGTTTAGGTATCTCTTTGTATTGGTGTAGTTTTCGGTATATGTCTTTTTAAATAAGTATATTGTTCTTTGTTTTGATATATATGAATTTTTATCTGTTTTTCACTGTACACGGATCTATTTCTATATATGTTATATCTACATACATATCCAGATGATAGTTGTATATTTGTACCGATGCAGTTGTCCTGATGTTTAGAATGGTAGTGCTGTTTGTCTATTTATAAATTGGTTTGTTTTATCTATCTCCTTCTTGATTGTAATATGTAACTTTTAATCTCTATTCATATCTGTATATTTGTTGGTTATTTATGTATTCAGTTCTATCAAATGTGTATGGAGTTGTATAGTGGTGTAATTCTATTTGTTGAGTTCTTGGTGTTAGAGAGAGATACTGATATTTTTGTGTTTATCTATGGGCTGTACACTTGTCGTAATATGTAATGAAATTTAGTTGTTAACTTTCCACTGAACTTTGTGATTAACGTGAGTGTGTGTAGAGGTTTGCAATAAATTAGGTTTTGTTCAAGGAAGTTGATATTTGTATGTTTTTCAATAATGTGGTTTAACAATCAACTAAACTATATTTTTACCTTTAACTGGTACTTGTATAGTTCTATGTTGTCAGTGCTGGTGTAGCCATTTGTAAGAAATGCCATTTGTCAGCTGAGATAGATGTGTTGTATTTTGTGCTACCCAAAGCCATGAGCAGATGGAAATGCTGGAGGATTTTGGCCATGAACATCTCCAGCCATGCCCAGCACATGCCCCACCTGCACTCAGGCTGGGCAAGGGAAGCGCAGATTTGGGATGGCAGCAGAGCCACACGTTGGCTCAGAACTCGCTGCAAAGGCCTGCTGGCTCAGAAAAAGTTCAAGGATATACATTATATATTCTGTTTATAGCAGTGCATGTATTAAAATATGTATTATGTAGTAGATTGTGGGAATCCTTAAAATCAGAGGGTTTTGGGAAAGCTGCTCCTCATTGAAGAGGATTTGTTGCCTAGAGGAATAAAAAAATAAAAAAGAAGACCATGGACAGTGCCATTGCCAGAGGCCCAGGCACTTAAAAGGAGGAATGGATCGTGCCCTTCATCAGCTTCCAGCTTCAGTCGTGTCCTCTGTTTTCTCCAGGATTCCCCATGTCACTAGTGCTGAGACAGGCTGTGCTCCCATTCCTCCATGAAATCATCCACCCTCTGAATTCCTGGGAAAGTGTTGGGGATTTTCCTTGCATTCTGAGGATGTGGGGGTTCAGGGGTCATATTCTGGGGAGGTTTGGAGTCAAACGCGTCCAGGAGATGAGAGTTTGGGGAAGCTTTACAAAACAGGGGCTGCTGTGTCTGTGCCCTGCTCCTCTTTGTTATATATGAGTGAATAATTCATGCTGCTGGTAAATATATGTATGTATAAAATATTACATTGTTCCACCACATGTCCTTGAACACTCTGGCTGGAGCAGGATCTCATTTCTATTCAAGCAGTTCCCAGAACATGCTAAAGATAACATCAAGTCTTTAGCTTATGAAAGGAGCCTCCTGGGCCTTGAATGCAGATTCTCTCGACCATTCACGAAGGTGACACCAGGAGCTGATTACATCGGGCTTCCCCAAACACCAGAAACACCCCAATACATGTGAAAGACAGCCATACAGACATGGAGGCACGCCTTTTGCATCCGTATGGACTCGGCCATCCATGTGAAAAGAACATCCAGGAAGGACAGAGAGGACTGTACAAGCACTGGGAGTGAATCTTTGCGTCCCTAGGTTCAAACTCTTCATATGAACAAACACAAAGGACATCCTGTGTTATGCAGGCCTCGGGGAGAATATAGGGTATATAAGCGGGCAGTAGGAAGCAATCGGGGTGAACCTCCGGGGAAATGCTGGCACTCTGTCAGTCTGATCCAGGTTCACCCAGCGCCAATTTCCGGAGTTGACGCTGTCTTGGGTGTGGCGGATTTTTTTCAATTTGTAATTAATAAATCTTTGTCAAACTTTTTTAATTTGGCTGCGGAGTCAATTCATTTATAACAGTTTGGTGACAACCCGACGTGATCTGATATTTGGGTTCGGGAAACCCTTTTCCCGCCTGGAGGGCGCCCCACTGAATTCAGTGGCCCGAGCGGGAATCGAATCCCGACACCAATCAGATCCACAAAAGAGCCGCAAAAAGTCGCGGATTGAAATTGGAGCCGCGCTCTGAAAAAAGCCATAGCCAGGGGAGATAAAAAGGGCCCGATTCTCGACTCGGAAGGATCTAGAGGGATCTCCAAGATTCGAGGGATTTTCATCCGTAAAACCTCAACGTGCACGAAGAGACCCGTGCAAGAAAAAGAACCGTAAGTACTGCATGGTTGGGTGGAGCGTGATCAGAAGCGTGTGTGAGACGTGACATTGTCACGAGGTGAGTGTGGACCCCGAGGCTGCATTTCCACCATCCCATGAGGGACGTGGTCAGGCAAGGGGGAAGTGGAAGTCTTGGTTCGAAACACACGAGACCCGGGGCTCGGGGAAGAGTCTAGGGGGAAAGCCGGTCACGTCTGGGATCAGGAGGGGAGCAGCAGACCTGGGAGGGAGTTCCAGGAACCTGTCCACCTTCTGAAACCAGGAGAAAAACAGGTAGGAGGATGCTAGGGGAACAGCCTACGGGTCAGCAGGGCGGTTCGCTGCTTGATCCGGTCAGGCTGGCGGCTTTTCACAAGCCGGAGAATCTGACATCTGAGGAAAACACGGGACTTGAAACAACTGTCCCAGCCGAGCAAAAAAAGGTAAGAAAGGTTACCACTTTCTTTGAGAAAATGAGATTGGGGAAGAGCAGACAGCAGAAGAAAGTTCAGGGAAAACCCTCCCAGGGCGCCGAGAAGATCTTACCAGAAATCCCGGGAGATAGTCCACTGGGATGGATGCTGAGGCACTGGGACGAAAACCCACGAAGGGTGGGAAAATCCAAGGAAAAAATGATCCGTTTTTGCATGGAAAAATGGGGAGGGAAGGCGATCGGGAGGTACGTGGTCTGGCCGATCTTCGGCATGTTTGAGAACTGGAAGTGTGAGTCTTTGTTTGACCACATGACCGGCAGTAGCCCGACAGATCCAGAGGAACTTGAATACACAGGTATGTGGAGGCATGTTTACACTGGTCTATATCCAGTGAAAACTCGCCGACGGGCAACAAAAGCGGGGAACGAGTGGGAACCGCTGGAAAATCTTCCACCCCCCTACCTCATTGCCCCGCAACAACCTGACCAGGGGCAGGCACAAGCAGCAGGGGGGTGACAATCCGGGGCGGGGGCTTCACTAGTCCAAGCGAGTGCCCCGCCACCAACACCAGGTCACGCGGTGGCATCCGCTCCCCCACCAAGTCAAGGGGCAGGGGGCCAAGCAATGCCGCAGGAGTCACCAAAGAGTGAAGAGGAAAAAGTAGACATAGATGCCCTCAGAGATGCGTCTCCCCCAGCACATCGCACTAGGCGACGGACTAGGAGATCGACGGGGGAGGAGAGCGGAGACGAAGGGGGAAAGACCGGAATCTTCCCGTTACGGGAAGTTCCGACTTCCCCGGGGGTGATTGGATACATACACACCCCAATTAATCCCAGTGATGTGAGGGCATTCAGGAAGGAAAAGGAGAAATCGATGGATGACCCCCTGGGGGTGGCAGAAAGATTGGATGACTTTTTGGAAACCAGTATTTATACGTTTGAGGATCTTCAGGCGATTTTATGGTTGATGTTTAACAACGAGGAGAGGGACATGATCCCGACCGCCGCGATCAATAACTGGGAGAGGAGGAACCCGAATGGGGGAGCTGGAGAGGAGCAGTGGCCAAACCAAAAGCCGTCCTGGGAAGCCCAGACGGAAGAAGGGAGGCAAAGAATGATAAATCTTAGAAATATGATTATCCAAGGTATCAGGGAAGCGGTACCAAAAAGGCAGAACATGAGCAAGGTGCTCAGGGAGTGTCAGGGGAAAGATGAGACCCCCACGGAGGGGCTGGAAAGACTCCGGAAAGGGTTGAGAATGTACTCCAGCACGGATCCAGATTCAACAGTGGGAATAGTGTTGTTAAAAACACAATTCGTGGCAAGATTGTGGGAGGACATTCAGAAAAAGCTTGAAAAGATAGATGGGTGGCAAGAGCAGGGATTGCAGGAATTGTTGAGAGAGGCTCAGAAAGTTTACACGCGCCGAGATGAAGAGAAACAGAAAATCCAAGCAAAGGTCCTGGTGGCAGCGGTGAGAGAGGCTCAGAAGCAGGAGTGGGGAAACGACACGGCAAAGAAAATGCCAGCAAAGAAGCCAGGTCCATTGCAGGAAAAGGGCTCAAGCGAACATAAGCAGAATTTTGAGTGTTATTACTGCGAACAGAAGGGGCACATTAAACGAAATTGCCCCAACAAAGCCAAAGACCAGGAGATGTTTCAAGAAGATTAGAGGTGCCAGGGGCTTTTCATTTTGGGGTCCGGAACATCTAGAGAGCCCTTGAAAAAACTGAAAGTGGGACCCTACAAAGAGGAGTTATGGTTTATGGTAGATTCAGGAGCGGAATGGACAACAGTGTTATGGGTACCCAAGGGGTGTTCTCTGAGTGAAGATGCCATGGTGGTATCTGGGGCAAAGGGGCATCCTTTCAAGGTTCCAATCATAAAAAACGTAGAAATAAATACGGGGAATCAAAAACATACGGGCAACATCCTGTTAGCTCAGGGCACTGACTTCAATTTATTAGGGAGAGATATGACGGTCGCCCTGGGAGTGGGGTTGGCGATTGACAAATCCCAAATCAAAGTCTTTACAGCCTCACGGGGCTGGATGAGGAGAAAATAGATCCGAAGGTGTGGTATGTCCCTGGGGAAGCGGGGAGGTTGGAAATAGAACCTATTCGAGTGGAAACTGAAAGACCAGAAGACCCCATAAGGGTCAAGCAATACCCCCTCTCCATGGAAGGAAGGAAAGGTTTGAAATCAGTGATCGATGAATTATTGAAAAAGGGAACATTGGAACCGTGCATGTCGAGACACAACACCCCGATTTTAGCAGCCAGGAAGCACAATCCCTTCCCATTGTTTGTGGTCACTGGTAAGGGAAGAACACCAAAAGGCACACTGGGGAATAGATGCCCTATACAGCTACTTGATTGAAAGAATCGTTACAAGGAATTTATATGCCACGATTAGCCAAGTGACCCAACAGTGTGATCTTTGCCTCCAGACTAACCCCAAAAACACCCCCAGGCTGAACCTCGGTCAGACTGGGAGAGGCCATGGGCCTGGACAGCAGTGGCAAATTGACTTTTCAGAACTCCCAAGGAAAGGGAGGTATCGGTATTTATGGGTATTGGCAGACACATTTTCAGGGTGGCCAGAAGAATTCCCCACCAGAACTGTCAATGCTCCAGAAGTGACCAGAGTATTATTACAAGAAATAATACCATGCTTCAGAGTTCCAGCCACAATATCCTTAGATAGAGGATCACATTTCATTTCCAAACTAGTGCAACAGATTAGTAGCCACCTGGGCATAGATTGAGAACTTCCCACTCCATATCACCCCCAATTAAGTGGCCAGGTGGAGAAAATGAATCATTTGATTAAGCAGCAGATTGTAAGACTCGGGCAGGAGGTTCATCTACCCCGGCCCCAAGCTCTTCCACTGGCACTGCTGCGAATTCAAACTAAGCCTCGGGCTAAAGAAAAGCTGAGTCCTTTAAAAATGCTTTATGGAAGACCATAAGAAATACAAAAGAGAATGTCCACCCACACTGGGGAGGTAACACTGGCCACCTACATGGTGGCTTTAAGCAAACAGCTCAGAGAAATTGAGAAATACGTAGCTGGAACTCGGAGCAATGAGTTAAATGGGCCAGTACATAACATACAGCCTAGAGATTATGTATATGTGAAGTCTCTTGCAGAGAAGACTTTGGAACCACATTGGGAGGGACCGTTCCAGGTGCTTCTCACCACCTTCACCGCAATCAAGATCAAGGAACAGAAGGCCTGGATCCATCACTCTCGAGTGAAGAAGGCCCCAGAAGCCCCCTTGGAGAGTGACCCCAGGAGACAATGAACTGAGACTAAAATATAACTCAGGCAAAATGCGGTCGGGGGTAGTTCATACTTTCACTTACAGAATTGCTTTGTATTTAATTATAATTGAAGTCTTAACATTAGAGAGTACCTCTATTCAAAGTGATGCTGGATGGCCTTGGTCCCAGGCGTTTAATCATTATACTGGATCCATGGGAGAACTTCCTGAGATAAAAGAGTTAAACCTATCCACTGTAGTAATTCACGGGGATCAGGTATATGAGGAGCAGGAGTGCCAAGAATGAGAACTGTGGACACTTCAGGGAATCAGAGGAGAAGAAATCAAGGTAGCATGCCAGGTGATCAATAAGCCGTTTTATGAGAGACCAGATGCAATTAGTGTCTAACCCTCTCCTGTGTACAGGCACCTGGAAGTTTGTGAAAGCCTAAGTGAATCAGACTGTTAGTGTAATTTCACCCTGATACAGCCTGTAGAAGTGGGCCATATTCCAAAGGCAGTGTGGTCTGGAGAGGATGAATGAAGAAGAACCTTCTCCACTTACAAACCATACCAAAGAAGCCACTAGTGTCACTTAGCACCAATAAACAACAACTGGCAATTCAGAAGAAAATGCTGAGCTTTCTGAAGGGGTCAGAAGGAGAGGAATCTTCCAAATGAGTTGATGATTCAGAAAATTTATTTAATAACAATCCTACTCTATAAACCTATACTATAAACCTACTCTATAAACCAAAACTACTCAACAATCCTATTCTTAGAGTCCTACTCGACAATCCTACTCAGAGATTTAATCTACAATTCTACTCTAAGTTGTTTATCAAGATATAATCTTCATTGTTTCATTCTTCTTCTCCACTCCTCCTCCTCTTTCTTCTTCACTGCATTGATGAGTTGTGCCAGGGTAGACGCTGGCGTGGCTGAACTTAGAAATGGATGCTGTCCACAGGGGAAAAAAAACAACAACAAAAAAAACCACAAAAGAACAGTGAACCATTAGTTTTTCCAAGCTCAGTCCTTAACAGAGTCAATCCCAGGATTCCTCTGGGTCCTAAAAAGACCCAGAAAGAGGAGCAATGGGACCATCTGCTTCCCAGGCGTCATGAGCAGGACCTTGCCATCACAGGCAAACATGGGCCAGAATCCCATTCATTTGTTTATTGTGATGTCTTCACCTTGTTAGGATTTTTGCCCTGCCAGTGCTCTAGAAATGGTGCTTTCTGTCCCTGGAACTTCATCCTTTCAGGAAACTCCAATGACTCACATAGGTCCCTGTCTTTGAAAGACAGGCACTGTGCTGATTGCCACAGGGACAGAAAGCAGTGTCTGCCTTTCCATGCCCTGCCCCTCCTGTGCTGGGTGGCACCTTCCTTCCCAGCAGGGCCAGCCCAGTGGCACTGGGCCCTGCAGTTCCCTCTCTGCCACACAACCTGGCAGTGACCCTGGGGCAGTTCCCGTCTGCTTGAGCGTGCCAGGCAGCAGATGGGGCTGGGACAAGTCCCTCTCAGCTGTCCCTGTTTGCGTGCCAGAAACCACCAAGGGTGGGCTGGGGGCACAAACCAGGGCCCCTCAGAGGCTCAGAGGGAGCCCCCCACAGCCCCTCCTGCCCACAGCCAAATCTCTGACCCCTCAGCTGGGACTGGCTTCCTTGGCTTCCTGCACCACCATTCCATGTCTCTGTACCCTGCATTGCTCTACTTCAATTCTTTTGCCATTAGATAAAACTGAACACCCACCAAATTACAAAAGAGGACAAGAGAAACATTCAGAAAACACAGCATCTCTCCTCTCAGGAAATGCAGAGAGAGGTGGAGTTATTCAGTTTTGTGTGGAATGGGCCCCAGGGAGACTTTATTTCCACTTTCAAAGACTGCAGAGTGGCTTTGAAGAAAGTGAGGGACACGGTTTTTTACAGGGCCAGTTAGGAAAGGATGTGGGTGAATATTTAAAACCCAAAGGAGATCTAATCAGAGTAGATCTAAGGAAGAACTTGTTTACTCAGAGCATGGTGCCACCCTGGCACAGGTTGTCCCGAGAGCTTGTAGGTCAGGCAGGAAAGGGCTCTGAGCAACCTGATCTCTGTAAAGCTGTCCCTGCTCACTGCAGGACACTTGGACCAGAGAACCTTTACAGGGCCCTGCCAGCCCAGCCCGGTCTGGGATTCCTCACTGTTTTCATTTGAACAGCACCAAGAGTGGAGGTGAGGAGGAAGGGGGCTCATCTGATGCCTTGGACTTCACTGGAGGAGGAGCCCATCCCTCAGAGCCTGTTTCACCTGCAGCCCCTTCCCATTTTACCTGCAGGAGCTCCTTGGCAGACCAGCGCCGCGCCTCGTCTCTCTGCAGGCAGCAGCTCAGGAAGTCACGCAGGCAAGATGAAAATAGGTTGGGCTGCCGCAGCTTTTGTCTCCCTCCTGTGCCTATCAGCAGTTGAGGCTGGGGAAAAAGGAAACAGCAGGCTCCACCTGCTTCTTTCCCATCTCTCACTGCTCTCCCAGATCCCATTGCTTAAGCTCCACTCTGCAGTGGCAGTTTCTGCCCTGGCAGAGACCCAGAGATGACTTTCCTTTACCAACCAAAAACCCAAACCCCGATGCAGCCACATTTGCTTTGGCACCTGCTTTCACTGACAGGCCTAATTAGTAGGAACTACATCGCCAAAAGCATGTTTCCTTCCCTGAGGATTGACAGGCTGTTTGGAAGCCAGAAGTGGTGCCAGCAGATGGCAGTGGGATTTTGTCCAATGGAGCACAGAACATGGAACAGGTGCAAAAGACAGCGGGATCAGGGAGTATTTGCACCTTACCAAGACAGGAGCGTCATTCCAGTAAGGAACTTCTCCTTCCACCATTTGGATGCCCACGATCCCAAAGGCCCAGATGTCCACTTTGGGGCCATAGGGTTGACCTGTCAGCACTTCAGGCGCCATCCACCCACAAGTGCCGGCCACGGAGCTCCATCTGCTCTGCTCAGGGGTGAGCTGAGCAGAGAGGCCAAAGTCAGCTGTGGAGAAAACAACAAGCCATGAAAGCCAGCTCCAATTAGGAAAACAAGCCAAAGAATTCCCCCCTCTCAGGCTAAGAATGTGCTGTTGAATCTCCTGGAGAACTGTCCACGCTCAGTTTCCATTGGGCTTTAGCCAAGGAAGTCTGGAATTGGCCACTTCCAAAAAATCCCAGGTTTTTTAACGCTGCTCAGAGCAGTGGACTTTATTCCCCTGAAGCTTTCAATTGTAGCTCCGTCCCTCTGGAAGGGACCCACACAGAGCAACACCACTCTTCACTGCTTGTGGTTCCTTATACCTCTGTGCATGTTGCAACCGTGTCACCAGCTGACAGTGGGTGCAACTGCACTCCCACCAGCACCATTTTTGGGGAGCTGGCTGTCACTCAAAGCAGCCCCACAGCCCACATCCCTGGAATGCTGCACCTGACCAAGAATATACTGACCCAGCTTGACAGAGCCATCGGTTCTGAGGAGGATGTTGCAGCTCTTCACATCTCTGTGGATGACATGGTTGGAGTGGAGAAAATCCAGTCCTCGCAGGCACTAAGAGAGAGAACAGAAGCAGGAGGGCAAAAATTAGTGATGTGATTTCATTAGACAAGAAAGGAAACAAAGAACCTAAAAGATTCCCTGTTCCCAGGGGAAGGGAGAGTAATGGCAGAACACAGTGCCACTGAGAGCAAGAGCTGGCTGCTCCAACACTTGCAGAGCAGGACCTTTCTAAGGAGAGGCATGTCAGCTTTTGAAAGAGCACCAGCACCTGCTCTTGTAGACTGTCCCCTGCAAGCCAGCCAGGATGACTCCTGCTGCAGTGGATGTACTATCTCCATGCAGAAGACAAAGGATGGGCTTTGAAAAGAAAGAAAAAGTCCCTCCCTTTGGTGTGAAACAGATCACTTTTGGGTGGGAGGCTGCATGACAAAGGTTTTATTGCTGGCCTCAGCACAGGCTTGGAAGTA
This sequence comes from Fringilla coelebs, assembly GCF_963513975.1. Classification (NCBI taxonomy): domain Eukaryota; kingdom Metazoa; phylum Chordata; class Aves; order Passeriformes; family Fringillidae; genus Fringilla; species Fringilla coelebs. The sequence goes on from NC_140038.1 coordinate 1,386,936, forward strand.
TCACATCAGTCACCTTCCTGAAGCAAAGAGCATTTAGGCTGCACTACGATCCTTTTCAGCTGAGGACTGTGAGAAACGAGTCTCTCTTTTTTCTTTGCTGCTTGTTTCAAATTCTGACACCAGCACCTTTGCTTTCACAGGCAAGGAATGCAGTCAAAGCAGGCTCCAGGCAAATGTTTAGAGGCAAGGTGGAGAACAGCAAATACAAATACATGAGGCAGAGCAAGAATACAACAGCAGGAGACAAGAGTACTGGCACTGAGTACAGGGAGTGCAGGGCCACTGGAGGGCCTTTCACTTGAGATGCTTTTACTTGCCCATAGCATAGCAGCAACACAGAAACAAAGCTTGGCACAGGAAATCCCTCCAGGTCTGAGCCCCTGTTTCCCAGACAATCCTGCCCAAGCCCTTGGCAGCACAGATGGCATTGCTGACCTCCTGACTGATGGCTGCCATCTCATCTTCAGACAGGTAGGTCTTGCTGATGACATCCCTCAGAGTGCCTCCGTCCATGAACTCCATAACCAGCCAGAATTGCTTACCCACAAGGAAGCTGAAAGGAGGAAATAAAGGTGTGGAAAAGAACGTGCATGGCCACATTGCTGTTTGGAAAAGAAAGGGATTGATTCTTGTTTTCAGGCTCTTTGAGACAACGTCAGGAAAAAAAAAGAATAGACCTTCCCTCTCAGCTGTGCATTGTTTGCAATCTGTGCAGTCTCAAGGAGAAAGGCACAGCTGTGAAAAAGGAGATGTCTTAGATGGCCAGCAAGCGAAAAAGTGCAGTTTAGTAACTGCCCAGATAAAAAACCTGTCACAAGTGGAGTTTCTGGAAATTAGCACCAAGTCTTTCTGCCATGCACAGCAATGGAAAAAAGTGGCAATGATCCAAGGAAAATCCTTGTAAGTTTACCTGGACTTAAGAAGACACTTGAAAAAAGTCAAGCCCCAGAAAAAAGTGCTGGCTGTGAATGTCGAGGCAATTGATTGAGTAAGATACGACCGATTCGAGTTTTTGAACAATTTTCAAACACCATGTGCCAGGGAAGACTCATGCAGACAAAATGCAATCTCTTCCCATCCACTGGAGATGAAAAGAGCAATAATAACTGGCCAATAATTACAGCTCTGTTTTCTGCCACTGACTAAAGTCAGCTTTTATGTTTGCAATATATGAACAAACATTCATGGAACAAAAGCAAAACTCACCTGTCTAAACAGTTGACCAGGTTGGGATTCCTATTCATTTTCATGACCATCAGTTCATTGATTTTGAGTTCCTTCTTCCTCAGTGGTTGAAGATTTATTTTCTTTATGGCCACCTAAAATGACATTGAAAATCAATAACTTGAGAAGTTGGTTGCACAAGACAACAAGGAACATGGAGCTGGTGATTTTGCAATGACACAGCTGAGCTGTGCCAAACTGCCTTGTGATTAGGCACTGCAGAAATTAGGGACTGACATTCCAACAGCCCATTTCTCTGCCCCCTTGGGGGCAGTTACAGGACACATAGGGCCACCGACGATTTGCCTTGTTCACTTGGTAACAGTGGTGTCTCAACTATCACCCACAAACCCCTGACCACATCCTCTGCTGCTCTTTCTAGGATTCAGAAGAAGTAATCCATGCCTTAATACTCTGTGGATCCATCTTGGGCTATGGGCAGGGCTTAGGGCTTTTAGGGACGCCTTGCAGATCTCTCCCTATGTGCAGTTCCCAAGTGCAGCACTGCAGGTGGCTAAGGAGCTGCCAGAAACTTTCAGATGTATTTGCTGGCAGCCAGAAATGAGAATTCAGGACTCTGAAGCTGTAGCCCCAAAGAGCAGTGAGGTGCCCTAAGGCACCACCTTTGTTTCAGCAATGGAGAGCGAGTGAGCGCCTCCTTCTCTGAAAGGAACCGCTGCCCTCCGTGCCTTCCTTGCGCCAGCTGAGGAGGACAAAGTCCCAAATGTATTTCATGGGCTGGCACCAGGCTGTGCTTCTGGTGCCTTTTCAGCACAGCTCTACCCAAAGCTCCAGCCACAGCTCACACCAGAGGGGAAAGCCCCTCAAGAGCAGCAGAGTCTGCAGGAGCTGTTGACATTTACCTCTCCTCCTGTGGAATTGTCCAGTGCTCTACAAACATCTGCAAAAGTGCTAGAAACAAAACAGAAGCAGAAAAGGAGAAGCCATTGAGATCTTGCATGAAAGCCAGCCCACACAGGAGATCAATGCTGTAAATGCTTAAAACCTGCAGGATGCAGGAGGGCTCTGCCAGAAGGCAGATGATGCATTTTCCTCTCAAGTGCATGGGCACTGGGCCTGTCCCTGAAGCATTGAGGTTTACTGCCTCAGCTCATAAAGACAGCTTCTTCTTTCATCTTGGGTTTCCGTTTCTAAACTCTGCAGATTTTATCCTGACCACAGAGCATTTCCCTCAGCAAAGTCTTGGAAAGAAATGTTCCTGAGAACTGGTATCCAACAGCTATCAGGGAGTAGGTTGCTATTTCAGGCAAGCAAGATTCTTCTCCCTTCATTACTGTGGCCAGATGATTTAGAGACGTCCAGAAATGCTAAGGAAATTAGCACAGAACTGTCTCACACTTGAGAGACAAGGAGACCTTCCAGGTCCTGTTCCTTGACACATGCAAGACCTCGGCAGCATGGAGATGTCTCTGACAATGCTTTTTCTGAGCCCACTCACAAATTCTGAGCTGCACTGAGACATGGGACAATCTATCCCCAGTGTCTCAACATCTTTGCAGCTTTCCTGACTTCCTGCTGGATAGATACTCCACCAAAAAAACACCTGGTCCACGGTTGTGTAGAAGTAACTGCAGTTGGACTCACCTGTTGCCCATATACTCCAGCTCAGTGTATTTCCTAGTGGGATTTTCCATGGGGTTCATCATTCTCTCTGAAGGAAACAAAATGCAAGATGCTGACTTTAAAGCAGAGATCCCAGCTTCCAGGAGATACAAAAGGCAGCCCCAGTGCCTGGAGCTCTGAGCCCTTTGTGGTCGGCTGGGTAACAACAACAACAACAACAACCAGGCAGACAGCTCAGAGCACAGGTGGCCAGCACAGAGACTGATTTTCTTCAGCAGCTCCTCTGGGGAGTCCTAAATGTCCCTGTGATACCAAACTCAGGAGAAACATTTGGTAGGGCTGTGCTGACACGTGCACACACTGCACTGTCCCTCAGACAGAAATACAGCAGACGTACTCAGCAGCTCCAGGGAGTCACCCTCGGTCTCCTGTGGCTGAGCAGCAGCTGGGTCGGCGCGGGAGGTGAACAAACTGCCCCGGCTCCACTTCTCAGGTCGGGGAGCAAAGGCTCCTTTAGACAATGCTGCTGCTGTAGCAGGCTTGGTGACAGAGCCCGTGGGGATCTGGGACAAGAAATGAGTTTATGTCAGAAAGGTGGCTGGCAGAGATTACCCTGAGATCCCTTTCTGAAATGCAAGCCCGTAGGAAGGTGCTGTCAGCCACATGCAGCGCTCTTAAAATGGATTACTTGGATGTCCACTTCTCAAACTGGATGGGTCAAAACCAAAGGCTAGTTCTACTGGGGTTCATGGCCACATTCATCTTTGCTTTTCATGGATTTTCAGAAAGATGACTGCCACAATCACCATTCCACTTCCTCTCAAGGATTCCTTTCCCTCTCCAAAGGCTGAAGACACCCTTGCAGCTCCTTGTTCAAATGTTCTGCCTCCTCCCACTGTGCCCCCTTTTCTTGCAACATCTTCAGGTCATGCTCAACCTGTAGCACTTCTGGTGGGGATGGTACCTGTGCCTCATGCCCAACTTGGGCCTCTTCATTGCCAGAATTTTGCTGGAAGACTTCACAGGCTGCCTGGTGACATGTCAACACTTGCACCTCAAATCAAACAGAACAAAGCAGTCAGACACTACAGCTTGTCCCTGTCAGCCAAGAGGCATCGACTGTGAGAAAAGGGAAAGAACAGATTGACAGGGGATACAGACAGCTTGTTTCAATCCTCCATCTGGGTCACCCGTTTCCCCTGTAAAAACACCTCAAGAAACAAAGCTATTCAGCAGCCCAGGAAGTGTCCTTCAGAGCAGCTGTGATACACATTACAGCAGGATGGCACTGAGAGGCATCACCCCACTCCCTGCTGCTCTGCACTGGAAAGGCAAGAAGGGCAGAAACCACCAGTTTGGTGACTGCAGTGGCTATCCCTCTTTCACTCACTGGCTTTTCTAGAGCCTGAGAGAGGAGATTAGCTTTCTCTCTGATGATTTTCATTTTTTCGTCCAGTCTCTTCTCCAATGCGTTGATCCTAGCTTCAGTTTTCTGCAGCTCTGCCTGCAGGCATTCCTTGATGTTCTGTGAACCAGGGAGAGGACGATTCAGGAGTGGAGTGGTTGATATTCTTTTCCTCAACTGGTTTTGTTGATCACCCCTGTGCTGATTGAGATTCATCTTTGGAATTCTTCTCATGTCATCCTTGTTCCTCCTCCTCCTCACTGCCATGATGGCACTCTGAGCTTCGGGCAGCTCTGCTTGTGCCTCTGCCTTGATGTTCTGTACACACAAGTGCAGGGCAAGTGACTGGGAGCTGCCATCAGGCTCAGCTTTATCTTCTTGCAGCCTCCAAATCACATTTCTTCAGCCACTTCTTTCTGCTTCCCTACCCACATCTGCTTCCAATGTAACCCTCCTGTCCCAGTGCTGGTCTCTGCAGATTCCAAGGCTCTGTGCTTCCAGTGCCTGTGGGACTCCAGGCCTCCTCAGTCCCAAGAGCTCTGGTTTATGCCCCTCTTCCTGCCCTTCCCTCTGTCACCTGCCCACTCAGGCTTACCTGGCCGTTCTGCTGTGGCTCTTCCACCTGCTGCCTGAGCTGCCCTTCCTGCTCTCGGGCTGGGAACAGCTCTCCCTGAGTCTGGCACGGCATCTCTGATGGAGCAGGCTGCTCCTGATCTTTCTCTAGAAGGAGCTGCACAGAAAGCAAGAGAAGATGCATTTTAACTTCCCATATGACCTTTGTGGGCCAAGACTCAAAGACTGATGGGCTCACACGTTCCCAAAGCACTGTGCTGCTGCTCTGCTGGCTCATTCTCTGCCCAAGGGGAGGCACAGATTCCAAAGGGACCCTGGCCCTACAATCAGGGGCCCTCTGGGACTGAAGCTCCAACAGCCTCTCAGGCAGCTGGCAGGGAAGGTGTGGCATTTCTCAAGGGTCTGGTGAGGGCCTCCATCTGCTTCTGCCACGTCCTGTTTGTCTTTCAGTAGTGACTGACACTCAGCCCTGTTGCACAGCTCCATCCTGACTCTGCAGGTGGTTTCCTGTGTGAGCTCACTCCTTGTGAGAGACACTTCTGGAGTTCAAGTTCCCTTCAGGCCTGCACCAGCATTCCTGCCTTCCTGACATCTACACTCTTGTTAGAAACCCTGGTCATTCAGGAGATAAGGATGCCTGCAAAGATCTTCTGATGGAGGTCACAGAGCCTCTATGGCCACCTCAGTGTATGGAGGAGGACCAAGGTGTTTCTTCTCCCTCTTTTGTCAACTGACAAGTCTGACCAGCAGTAACAGAGACTCTCCTAAGGCCCCATGAACAAATGCACTTACACAGCCCTGGGGATGCCAGTGAAGGAAACCAAGTGTCATGTAATGCATGGCATGTATGACCAGAGTCACCAAACAGCACCTAAACATGGAATTGTTGCATCTCACTCAGACATGCAGAAAATTAAAGAAGTACTGCTGACTTCAGAGTAGAAGAGGCTGGAGGAGGAAAACAGCTGTGAAAACAAAATACCATCATATCTGGATGGGGGAAACATCTCTGCCTGGTCACAATTGGTCAATGGAACGTGTCTCTAATGCTTTCCTGAAAGGGATGCTTTAGGTGAGCTTTGCACCTTCAGCTGCTTTGGAGCAGAGGTGGGAAGATTCAAAAATGTAGATGCTATATAGCATAGATAGATAGATAGATAGATAGATAGATAGATAGATAGATTGAAAGACAGAGAGATGGATGTCTTACAATCTCTCTTTACTGTCCTTTCTGTTGCTGCACACATCCACCCTTGGTAGCCATTGCCCTGATCAGCAGCAATCCTGAGATTGCTCTCCTGTTGCTTCAATAAACCACACTCCTGGGGAATCTGGAGCCTGTAGGTCCTTATGGAATGCAACCAGACCCAGAGCATTGCACTGGGAACTGCACTCTTTGTGCATCTGGGCTGGGGCAAGTTCTCCTCTTGGACTCGACCACACTGATGGTGCGGAAGTGGCTGTCATGAGAAATGCAGCCCAGCCCCTCCCAGCTCCTCTGATCTCTGAGGACCAGCTGGAATTCAAGGGCATTGATTTCCTGCTCAATTCCCAAACACCACACATACTGATTCCCTGGGCTGCAAAAGGGCACGGGCACTGTTAGCCTGACAGTGATGTGCACGGCCCTGCTGGCTGGCCTGGCACCAGTACGGCTCCTTCTGAACCAACTTCCTTGCCCCCAAACTATGTGTTCCCATGGAAAAATACAGCATCCTCCAGAAGTGACACCTTGGAAATTAAAATTCTAGCAGACCCAGTCCCAGTGCTGGAAAAGAGCTGGAAATAATGAGGAAAAGTACCTTAGATGCTGGAAATAATGAGGAAAATATACAGGGCTCCTCCTCCAAGAAGGTAAAAATAAAACAAAAACCAGAGGGAAATGTCACTACCACAAGTGTCTAACATATTGTGATGAAGAGAAGGGATGCCTTAAGGTCGTTCATAAGCTTCCTGTTATCTAGGCTAAATCTCCCTCAGCACCTCCTCACTGGCCTTGTGCTGCACCCCCTTGCCCAGCTCCCGTGCCCTTCTCTGCACTCGCTCCAGCCCCTCAATCCCTTTCTGCGGCACAGGGCCCACAGCTGCACACAGCACTCCAGCTGTGGCCGCAGCGCTGCCCAGCACAGGGCCACGCTCACTGCCCTGCTCCTGCTGCCCCTCTGCTGCTGACACAGGCCACCATGCCCTTGGCCTTCTTGGCCACCTGGCCACACGCTGCCTCCTCTTCAGCTGCTCAGGATTGCCAGCCCTGTGTCCTTTTGGCCCATGCAGCTCCCCAGCCACAAAGGTGCCCATCTAACTTCAGATACAGCATGCACCATTTCTAGATGGCCTTTTCCTCTTCCGAGCAACACAAGACAGAGGTCAAAGACTTGCAGCTTCACCCCCAATCCAGGCTTCAAAACAGCAGACTACAAAGCTGACGACTACACAAAATATGCATCAACAGAAACTCGCTGCTTCTGCTGTTCCCCTCACAAGAAGGCTGCACAACTCCACACTTTGTTTCTTTCACCACATGGGACAAGAATGGCCCCCCACTGCTGTATGGACAACACAATCCTCCCCTTGCAGCTTATCAAAAGCCAAAAGACACCTGGCCCAAAAGAGACTGTACAAGCAAAGAACTAGTCTAGGAAACTTCAGACTGGTGTCACAAGCCCAACCCACCTTTCCAAAAAGGGAAAACAAACAAACCAAGCCCTGGCACCTCCAGCATTTCGACTTGTGCCCTGGGCCATAGCACTGCAGAAGCCGAGAGATAGAGCTTCTCTTAGCCAAGCAGCCAGATGCTCTCCCAGAGGCACCAGCCCGTTGGTGCCTCAACATGACAGCTCAAAGGGCAAGTTCTGCGGGCGTTGCCTGGAGAAAATCACGAGGTCCTGACAGGACTCCAGCACTCAGAATCCTCATCCAGCAACAGCAAAGTGCTGGCTTCTCCAAACCTTCCAGCTCTGCCTTGCACTAAAGACAGCACCACACACAACTGGCACTTACAGATTCAGAGGGTTCTGGTGTGACCACTGATGCAGGCTGGCGCTCATCCACCTCAGTTTGCTCCTGTCTGGCTTCTTTGCCAGGAGCAGCAGGAGCCAGGGGAGAGACGGCTCTTGGTTCTGTCATCTGTGACAAGAAAGAAGCGTGAGGGAAAGGCTGTTACCTATCATTTAGAACCTCTTTTCCAACAGATGTACAACTACATATTCTAAGGAGAAATCATAAACTTTGTTGGCAATGGGATTCTAAGTCACAGCCACCAAATTAAAATGGGCCAATTCTACAGAACTCTAGATGGATATGAAGTTGATTTTCCTCCCTGGCTGCTATCAGTAAGTAGGTTGTCTTGGCAGAATGGAGCTTTTACTTCTTGGAAGCTCTCAAATGGAAAACTAGGAAAGCCACATCAACGCCTTTGCTGCTACTGCTGCTGCAGATGTGGAAAACTCAAACTGGATCAGGATCCCATTCCAAAAGTGGAATAGGGCAGGAAACGTTTAGCAGAAGCACCCTTAATAGCAGGAAGTGGAGAAGAATGAACAGGCCTTCTCCTCCTAGCAAACCAACAGACCAATGAGCCAACAGACCATAAGATGGAAGTGTCACCCAGTCCAGAGTCTAAAGCACTTGGATGCAGTGACGGGATCTTTGGTGCTGAACGAGCCCTTGTACTCAGCACTGTCACGCAGGCATTCATGGAAGTCTGCCTGAAGGTGGCTCAAGAGCCTCCCATTGTCCAGGCTAAAGCTCCCTCAGCACCTCCTCACTGGCCTTGTGCTGCACCCCCTTGCCCAGCTCCCGTGCCCTTCTCTGCACTCGCTCCAGCCCCTCAATCCCTTCCTGCGGCACAGGGCCCACAGCTGCACACAGCACTCCAGCTGTGGCCGCAGCGCTGCCCAGCACAGGGCCACGCTCACTGCCCTGCTCCTGCTGCCCCTCTGCTGCTGACACAGGCCACCATGCCCTTGGCCTTCAGATACAGCATCCATCATTTCCTGTTCTACAACCACATCATCTAAGGAGATATCATAAAGTTTGAAAGGAATTGAATTGTAAGGCGCACTGACTGCATTAAAATGGGCCAACTCATCCCTACAAGAACTCACTCTTAGTTAAATATTCCACCCTATCTGCTGTCAGCCAGCAATGTTCTCTCTGCAAAACTCTTTAAAGCACTGACATGGATATTAAAAAATATCCATCTATGCCTTTCTTATATTTTTTGCAGGCATTAAAAGTGATTTCCTTCTGGCTTTCCTAGCTGGCCCTCTACACTCTATTGCTACTGGCAATGCTCTCAGAATTCTCTACAATTCTGAAATACCAAGAACTTGAAATGTTCCTTTCTCACTCACCTCAGCATCAGCACCACTGAAGACACGCTTCAGGTGACCTGTAGTGGGCAAGGGAAAATCAACCAGATGCCATCAGAAAACTGCCTGGGCTGCTGAATCCCACAGAACCAGTCAACCCAAACAGAGATGAGCAATGTCCCTCCAGGAGACACATTTCATTTACACAGGCAGCAAGAGATCAGGACAATATTCTTGGTTGTGCCTACACTTTGGTCTCTTTAGCCAGTAAATGAATACAAACATGACCAAGAAAATGCAAACTGTTCTTTAACATTCAATGCTTCTGTTCTACCAAACACATAATACTGCTTTTAAACCTTCTCCTTCAGGTACTTTTTTTAAAACTCAGTTGCATGCAGTAATTCTCATTAACTTCCTGGAAACAGTGTCCCATGGAAGCTTCCCAAAATCCCCCTGAGCTGTGGCACTTCTGTTGTGAAACAGCAGAGCAGCAGCTCCAGGGCTTGGGAGAAGACACTCACTGCTTTAGAGTTTGCACTTCCTTGAAAAGGAATCACTATTTTAGCACTCAGTAAAAGGTCAAATTGGACCTTGGTCAAATCCTTTCATGAGAAAATGTAGAAAGAAAGAAGCTTTCCCTGAATTCTGGGAAAAACTGCAGAGTTTTTAGAAGGTCTCCCACTCTACATTTTCAAAGCTGTCTCGCTTTTCCCAGAAAACTGAGTTAATTACAGACTCTGCTGCCACAGACTCTCCCATAGGGGGAATGGAATCCCTGCAGGTTCCCTTTCAAATGCTGCCCCTGTAGCTACAGACACCCCCTTTGTAGCTGAACATCCTGACAGGAGCCTCACCAATCCAGTGGCATCCTAATGCTCTTTCTGTTTCTAAATCAGAAACTCAGTCACTAAGAAAGAGCAGGAAGACATAGAAAAGCCAGGGTAGGTTACACCCTAACCTAAGTAGAAGGGAAACCTCTACTTACGGGCAAAGTGAGTCACGTAGTAGGCGGAAAAACAAACGCCATATGCAGCAAAAGCTGCCGTAGCCAAAGGATGAATCATTTTCACACGGCTGAGAAGGTTTGCTCCAAAAGTGAGAAAAACAAAGCTCCTGTCAGTGTGCAGCTGCACTCTGAGGAAGCTCTCGGGCTGCTCTGACACTCAGGCCTTCCCGTGCGCCAAGGCAACCTTCTGATGCCACCACGACGACGTGGCAACCGTGCCCTGACGTCACAAAGCAAACGCTCTATGATGCTCTGTGAATTTATGCAAAGCAAAAACCAACCTTCCCTACAGCAAACACAAAACGGCCTGGAAAGTTGTTCTCTATCACATAGCAGGACAAATTCTCCTCATGGGCCAAACCCTGTTGTTCAGGGGACCCAAGAGTAACTCCAAGAGTGCCCCAAGCACCTACAGCCTGTACCCCAACTGAGCACTCAGATGGGACACAAGAAAAGGAAAGAAGACCAAGAAAATTGCCCAAAGCATTGCACATGTGAGAATCGACTCTCACTTTTAAAATTGTAAAGGTGTAGGAAACCTTAACGAGGACTCAATGAGGAAAGATTGTAGCACTGGGAGTCTCTGTGACTAGCAGGCACATGCTCATCTACAAAAAGGATGCTCTACCTTTCATACCCTTAACCACTCCAAAAGTTTTGTCAGTCAACTCTTTCTCTGCTGTCCATTGGTGGAGATTACTTTCTTGCATCTTCCTTGGAGGTCAGCTGTTCTTACACCCCGCCTCCTGGTCACAAGCCAGCTCTTCCCAAATGCCCTGACCACCAAGGCTATTACAAGGGGGAGGGGAAAGAGGACTATGGGAGGATATATTACAATACCATCGCCACACGTTTGAACATCCACATCATTTCTACTTCTTAATTGTCACAGCCAACCATTACATTACTTATCTAGAACACACAGAACCAGGAGAGAAGCCACTGTTGGCATAACAGCTGAAATCATTCCTAACAAATCTCCCCACGCATTTGCACGTTTCTTGGACATGCCCAGGGCTCCAGTGCATGTACATCTCTGCCTTTATTCCCCTTTGGAAGCAGTCAAACTGGCAGCAGCTGCCCGCCAGCAGCAGCCGCTCCAGGCTGGCACCGCGACCGGCGGTGCCGATTTCCAGAGGCTTCTGTGTCCCAGGGGAAGCCAAGGCAGGAGCGGGTTGAACGGTGCTGGCGCTGCTGCTGCTGCTCTGTGCCAGAGAGCCCCGGCTGGGCAGGGCACGGTGCCCACTGCGCTGCGGGCTCTTTCTACTGCTGGGAAACAGCTGGAAAAGATTTCATTTTGACCTTTCTTACCATCTCATCAGAAGTCTTCAAAATCATCCATACCAAGCAGGGCCTGATCCCTGCTGCCAGCTGAGGGTTAGAGAGGAGGCAGGAGATTTCAGCCGTGGCTGTGTGGGGAATCCCTTCCCGAACACCTGCACACCCAGCAATCTCACTAGTTTGTATCCATGGAACTAAGACATATTCAATACTCTTTTGAAACACACAGGCTAAATATTCCCCCAAATATTTGAATTACTGATTGATACTCATTGACTTATTGATACTTAAATCACTTCTCAGAATTTACTGACATGAGAATAGGAGTTTCCCCTACATCCCTGGTGGTCATTGTCACAGGTTCAGGAGGAGACCCATGCACAACATAACCCAGGACAAAACTGGGCTTGCAAGGCAAATTTATTCTATTACTTTCAGTAGCAAATAATACATACCAACCCCTGGATTCCTAAAAATCTGCTGAGCAGGAGAAGGAGATGGAGCTCAGCAACAGGAGTAGGAAGGCAGTGCTCTTTCAGGACATCCCCTGGATCAAAACGTTGTGCATCTCATCCTCCTCACCCTTCCAGCCAAGAACCAGGCCTTTTATCTCCTGTTCAGGAATGGAGTTTTCCCAGTTACAGCATCAGCTCACACATGGCCGGCGCGCAAGATGAGGCCAATTAATCAAGGATTTAAAACAACTGGAAGAGATAAAATTTTAGCAAGATTTAGTTAGGCACTGCTCTCCTGGCTTTCATGAGGTCCCTCCCTCTGTGACACACCGCAGCCCTGGTTCCGTGAGGGTCTCTTGGGTTCCATGGTGCGCGCCTTTTTCACATCTGAGCCTTGCTTCCCTGGCTTCCTTGGACTGACAGTGGCCGTCTGCATTCCATGGGGCCCAGCTAGATCAGAGCCTGCCTTTCATCAGGTTCTGATACCTGTTCTGCCAGCTGACAGGGGAGATTTAAAGAACACAGAAACCGATGGAAAGAATGGCCTTATTTTACTGTGAGTGTTAAGGCAACACAAAAGTAAAATGGTACACCCAATAAAATCATGTTCTTGGCTTTAGCAACAAGCTAAAAGAAGCAAGGTAATGCACCTAATCATTATTATAGGAGAGAAAGGATAGGGATTGAGAAAGGATCATCCCCAATTGCCTGAATACCATCATCCAGAGTCTGCAGTGGCTGGGGAGTGGCTGGGACTGTGTGCAGAAAAGGCCCGGGGGGTGTCTGCAGCCCAGCAAAAGGAACAAAGTTTCAGTAGTGGCCTCGCTAGGGAGCACTAAAATCGATTCTTTTCCATTGCCGGGTGTCCTCGGAGCCCCAGAGGAGAGCCCAGGGGGGCACGGAATGGAGAGCGGGGCTGTGCAGGAGCCGGGAGCAGCGAGAGAGGCCGGGCTGAAGGTGCGGGGCGGGCACGGGCTGGGAGGGGGCCCAGCCCGGGGGTCCCGCAGAGCCTCCCTGCTCCAGAGCCGCAGCTGCGAGAGCGGGGCAGCTGCCGGGATCGGTGTGCCAGGGACGGGCCGCAGGTGGGGGTTCCGAGGGGCTCGGCCGGAGCAGCTTTTTGTCCCGGTGCACTGGGGGCATTGCCGCGGGGCTGGGGTCCCGGGGAAGGCGCAGCAGGACAGGGTGGCAGTGGTTGGTTTGTGGATTTGTTGTTGGGATATTTTGTTGGCGGCCCCGGGCGGGCTGTGGGAGCCGGGAGCCGCCGGGCGGGCCCGGAGGAGCCCCTCGGGCCGGGAGCCCCCGGGCAGAGCTCTGTGCTCGGGGCCGAGGCCCGGGCGGCCCGGGGAGCGCTCGGCAGTCCGTGGGCCCCCGGCGCAGGCGGGTCCGTGTGGCCGGGCCGGCCCAGCCGTGTCCGCAGCGGGCTCCGAAGGGAGCGGCCCGGCCCGGCCGTGGCCGTGCGGGGCCTGGCGGGGCTCGGGGGGCAGGGCCGGGCCGGGCAAAGGCTGAGGGAGAGCGGGGGAAGCGCTGGCACGGAGGCCCCGGGCTCCCTGTGCCCTCCTGGCCACGCAGCCGGGCTCGGGGGCCGCCTCGCTCTGTGAAATACAAAGCTGTGTTTCGTGTCTGGTACAAAAATGCAATGTGTGTATTTGTGATTGCGATATCTGTGGACACCATCAGTGGGACGGCTGCAAATTCTAATAATAACTGAGGAAAGTAAAGCATGGAAGAAGGCCTCTGAACCTGGCCTTTGCTTGCAATTAACCTGGATTGATTTAGGAGCATTTGAATTACAGCATTCGGAATATTGCTCTTTGCTTGTAGTGAGGCCTTAAAGAGTGCTGCAATAATAACCTTTTTAAGTATAAATTTAAAATATTGTTTGTATATATGAAACTATAGCTTTGGAATATATAGAAAGGAAATATGCTTATCTGACTCCTTAACAAAACTGAGAAAAACAGCTTGAGAAAGAAAGATGGACATCATCTCAAGGATTTCCAACTTCACCAAGGGGAGCTGGACATCACTGTTGTGAGATTTATAGTCATTGTAAAAACAAGGGGAACCCACATGTGGGGAGCTGGACTTCACCAGATGGGATTCGTCATTGTTCTTGCGGAAACTGGACCAACATCTCGGAGGCTGCCACCACCGTCTGGGGATCCTGCTTTTTTGGGACACATCCTGAGAAAAACTAAATCACAATAGTGTATAGAATTGTGATGTAAACAAGTAGAAATAGAAACTGCTGAGAGAGCTTCTGAGTAGCCCTATAAATAGCTGTAAGCCCAAATATCGGTGTGCAGTTGGGGGGAAAACTCCCTCCACTGTACCCAGCGCTGTTTTGCTCATACTTTACCATAATTCATTAATAAATTGATTGTTGCTTGAATATTGGCCTAGACAAGCTTCTCATTTATAACAGCTCAAAGCCAGTGAAGCAATATGCAGAATAAATAGACTCCACAACCTGTTGTAGTTATGAAGTGGGTATGGATTGTCAGCGCCCGGCACAAGTAAGATAGCTCTTGTGAGAACTTGTGTCCCGAGCCCTGGTCTGGGCCACATCTTTATTCACCAAGGTGTTCCATATACATGACATTACCTTTTCATGCATATTCAATCCCTGGCCCCGCCTGTCCTCATCTTGCATGATAATTAGATCCACACCCTTTTAAGCATGCATTGTTCACAGTGGTGGTCTCATGGGAGTCTTTGGGTGGTCTCTGAGGCTGAAGGATGAGGTCTTCCTCATGGCTGAATTTTTGAATATTTCTTCTGTGCGTGTGTGCTTTGGTCCCTTGGTGCTTATCTGTCTGTCAATTTTGATCAGCCTGGAGACAGAGGAGCCCCTTTATCTGGGTTTCTCAAACTCCTTGGTCTTCTCCTGGTATTGTTCTTAGTGGCAGGAAGCTTCAGAAATTTGCATTTTCCTATGCCCCTTGTACCATGGCAGAGGTGTTTTAAGTAAAAGGTTAAAATTGAACACATAATTCCACAAGCTAAAATGTAAATGCTTAATTCATATTGCTAAATTAAGCGAACCCCCAAAAGTTCCATTTCAACACCTCTGGCTGCAGGTGTCCCCGGGGGTCCCTGGGCAGGTGCCTCGGGGGCTGCCGGAGCTCTGTGCCCGGGGCTGGGCGCGGCTGCCGAGGCAGCGGAGGATGCAGGGTCCCCCCGTGCTGGGTCTGGCTCTGCCTTGGCCAGGGGCTGCACTGTCAGCCCAGAGTGACATGGGGATCACCCAGCACCGGCAGGGCTGGCAGGGAAACTGGCAGTGGGGGAGCAGAAACGGGCAATCCTGGAGCTGGGGATGCTCCAGAAGCATGGACATGTTGGGAGCATGGACAGGGGGGACCCATGAATACCCCAGGACCCTGAAACAGGGACTGCGCACAGTGCTGAGCCCTGGGATGTCTGGGATGCCAAAGTGGTGAGCCCAGAGAAGGGGAACCTGCGGGATTGGCAGGAGCACCAGCAGCCCAGAGAGGGGGAGCACCAATACAAACTTGACCCGCAGTGACCCAGACAGGGGGGACTCCATGAGCCCAGAGAGGAGAGACCAGAGAGGGGAAACTCAGGGTTGGGTGTTTTTCCTGAATCTTGGTCATTTGTGTATTTTGGGGACCGAATCTTGGTGTTTTGGAGGTTTATATGGGCGGCAGATTCCCAGTGACTTTCAGAGATGGACTTGAGCAGGAGGAACCCCTTAAGCCAATGTGCTCATATATTGTATTTTTCCCCAAACCCGGATTTGTCTTTCCCAAACCGTGGCTGGATGGGGAAGGAGGCTGTGAGGAAGATGTCCCGGGACACCCGGGCAGGTGAGGTGGGAGTCAGTGCCCCTTTGCCCCTCTCTTCTGATCCATCTCCCAGCCCAGCATGGCCCCTGGCTGCAGGACAATCCTGCTGCCGGTGCTGTCCTGTTGGGGACACATTGGGAGGATCTCCTTCCCCTTCCCTCTGGCATGGAGGGAAATGTCATGCTCTCCCTGTCCTTTCTCCCCCAGACAAGGAGCTGAGGATGGAGACCAGTGAGGACAGATCCCCACGTCAGCAGCACCTCATGGAAGAGGCTGTTTTGAGCAACTCCATAGCACAGGAATTGAACAGGGAGGAAAATATCCGGAGATTCCACATAAGGTGGGGCTGCAAACGCAGCCCAGGGTGCTCTGAGGAGGAAAGAGCCACCCTGTGCCAGGGAGGTGGGCAAAGCTTCAGCCAGAGCTCAGAGCTGGTGATCTGTGGAGCAGCTTCAAGATTGGGAGAATCCCTGCAAGTGCTTGGAGGGTGGGAAGAGCTTCAGGCAGAGCAACAACCTGATCTGCCACCAGATGATCCACACTTCGGAATGGCCCTACGTGTGTGGGGAGTGTGGGAAGGGCTTCAGCTGCAGCTCCAACCTCATCATCCACCAAATGATCCACACTGGGGACAGGCCCTACCAGTGTCCTGAGAGTCAGAAGAGGTTTCAGACCAGCTCCACTCTCCTCCTGCACCAGCGGATTCACAAGGAGGAGAGACCCTCCTGCTGCCCCGACTGCAAGAAGGGCTTCAAGCAGAACGCCACCCTCGTCATCCACTGGGGCATCCACACTGGGGAGAGGTCCTGTGAGTTTCCCCAGTGTGGGAAAAGCTCCTCAGTCAGCTCTAACTTCAGCAATCACCAACAGAGGCACCGTAAGGGAAGCCCTGCGAGTGCCCCAGCTGCAGGAAGGGCTTCGTGCACTGCTCCAACTCCATCCTCCATTGGAGGACCCACGTTGGTCAGAGCCCTTCAGACCCACGTTCCCAGTGATCTGAGTTGGGAAGACACTTGGCTACTTATCCTTTTGTTTTGGCCCTAATTTTCTTTTGAGTTATCTTCATCCCTTAAACCAGACAAAACTGGGGGAAAAAACAAATTCATTGAAGGCATCTAAAGCCTCACTTTTTTTTAACAAGTGTTACAGGAGAATCTGGGATTCAGAGAGATACTTGGGGGTGTTTGGGGGTATTTGATATAATGGTTTCTTGGCACTCAAAGAGATGAGGGGGTTCAATCTGTCACCTCAAAACCGTTCAATGCCACTGGAAACTCCTCAATCCCAGCCCAAAATGCCTCAATTCCACAACCCTTCAGGGTGGAATGGGTTGGAAGGGGATTGGGTGCAGTGTGCTGCTAATCAGGAGGGGTGAGATGGGCATAGGGTGGGGCAGGATGGGTGGGATGGGGTTTGTGTGGTTTGAAATGGGGGAAATAGGTCTTGGGAAAGGGGGTCTTGATGTCCAGCAGGGCTGGGATGGTTGGGGTTGGGACTGGGGAGGTGAGGTGGGGTCTGGAAAAAGACGGCCAAAGTTTGGGGATGATGAAGGGAGGGGGAGCCCATTGCTGAATGAGTTTTTGGATATGGAAATGATGACACATCCCACAGCCCTGGAGCTCAGAGCAGCTGAGATGGCGCTGGATCCGAGGCTGACTGTGGGTCTCTCCTTCCCTCTGACTCTTCCCCTGATTTCCTCTTCTCAAAATCCACTCCTTCTCTGGGCAAACTGTTCCAGGAGGGTCTTTTCTCTGAATCCCTACATAAACCATTTGGATCTCTTTCCATTTGGATCCATTCTCCCTTGTCCTGTCCCTGCCTGCCCTCGTACAAAGTTCCTGTCCAGCTTTCTTGTAGGTTGCCCTCAGGTACTGAAAGATCAAGTCCAAGTCTCTTTCCCAGGCTGAAGGAGCTGAGCTGTGTCAGCCATTCCTTGCAGGAGAGGAGCTGCAGCCCTCACATCATCTCGGTGTCCCTCCTGGGCACCTGCTGCAGCGTGTGCCCGTCCTTGCCGTCCGTGCTGGGGAGCCCGGCAGAGGCGGATGCAGCACTGCAGGTGCAGGGTCAGCGGCGGGGAGGAGACACGGCCCTGACAGTGGCAGCGTTTTCTCCTCTGAGAGCACCTCTGAGCTGAGTGAGCTAGTGAAGGCTGTGGAGCAAATGAGACCTGGGAGTGAGGGAAAGGCTGGCTGGGAAGGTGTCAGATAAAGCCCGTGTGGGCATTTCTCTTTCCAAGCAGCTCCTGGGGTGACAAAGGAGACCAGAATGATGCCCCATCCCACGACATTTCCTGGGATATGCTTTCCTGATGGTCTTGGCAGTGTCAGTGGTCTCAGGTTATTGGGAGGACTCCAAGATCTTAAAGGTCTTTTCCAATGGAAACAGTTGTGCAATTCTAAACCTCCATTCCTGCTTTTGAAGGATGCAGTCCCAAATAGACCCACATTTGTGCTTTAAAGGAATTTAGCATCTACCTTTCCTTGAATCAGTCTTTAAATGCCCTCGAAACACTTGAATCCCTTGATCCTAAGCTGTGTTTGAATTGAGGTGCTTTTGCACAGAAAGGTTGGACCATGGGATAAATGCAGGCAATTCATCCCCAATGGCACTTGTTTCATCTGCTTTTCTTCTTCCTTTCCCTATGGGTGGGAGTATTTGGGAGTATTTGTCTTGTAATTTGAGTTCTGGCTCAGACTTGCTTATGCATGTGTTCTAAAATCTTATTTACTCCTTTCTACTGAAAAAAGCTTGCAGACTGGTGGGAATTGCTAGAGACAAGGCTTACAAACCAGTCCCCAGTAGGATTAGCCCAGTGTCCCTGCTTGAATCCAGATAGGCTTGTATTAAAAAGAGCAAACTATTCTAACTAACTTGCCCCCTCCCCCACCCCCTTTTTATTTTTTTTTGTAGCTCTTGGGGCAGTCCTGTGTGCCATTCCAACTCTTTGTTATCAAATGTGTGAAGGCATGATGCTGCTGTAGCAGCAGCCTGAGTTCAGTGTGAACAAGTCCAAAGCACTGGGTCCCACAGCAGTGGCCACAGTGAGAGACTCGCCTCTGCTGCCATGGCCATGCAGCCATGGGGAGAGCAGCTGTTTCCCCCATTCTGCCAAGAGCAGTCTGCCTCCAGCATGTGGCCTGTATGGCCATGATTTTGCCAGAATGTGGAAAATGCAATGTTTGAAGGTATTTTGTATTTTGATGGTGTCTGACATCACCTGACTGGAGCAGTTTGGTAGGCAGGACGCCCTGTGGGCAGGGCCATGGCAGGGATGGGCGGCTGGCACTGGCACTGGCAGTGCTATTTTCCCCAGCAGGCTCCTGATCCAGCTGTGGGGGAGGGCACCAGCAGCTGTATCAGCCCAGCGAGCAGCAGCACATGGAGGAGACCCTCATCTGCAAAGAGCCGTCACCCCCTTTGCTCCCCCCATGGCAGCACAAGATGATTCTGCCTCAGGTGAAGGGCTGCAGCAGACTGGAGACTCCTTCAGCCAGGCCCTGTTGCAATCTCCTTGCTGCAGCTGTGCCTGGAGGATGTTGGCCTGCAGTGGCACTGCCGATGCCCAGGAATGCTGCTGGGCTCAGAGAGGCAGAGTGTGTACAAAAGCTGCATTCAAAGCGCTGATTGTGAGACCCCAGAACCACTGGCAAGGGCAGCAGCTCTTCTTCATTCTGTGCAGGTGAGAGCCCAGCCTTGGAGCCTGTCCCTGGCCACAGGGAAATGCTCTGAGTATAGTTTTGAATTTTCAGGGACAGTCCAAATGAGAATTGTTCTCAGGCAGGTGTTGCAATGTTGGGTTTGGGTGTATCTGCAGGAAAGCAAGCGGGAATAAACCCCTGCCACAACAAAGGAGAACTCTGCATGGCAAATTTACATCCTACAGATACACTGATCATATCAGCCCCCTGAATACTGGGGGCATCTAATGCAGAGTGCAAAGCTTTTTGAATAGATAGGAGAGAGGAGACTTGAAGAAATGATTTTGCGGATGCAGAAAAAGGGATCAGACCCATGGGTCCCATGGCTCAGGCTTAATTCTGCCAAATCATGCATGATTCATTTTATCCATTTTGTTGGAGAGTATTTCAGAATGACCTGCCTATTGTGCTATTTCCATTAAGAAAATTTTGAATTGTCAGGAACTGCCATGATCAGAAATGTTTTGAGGCAGATCATGTTTATGTTGGGTTTGGGTGTCTGTGCAATAAAGAAAGCAGGGAATAAAGCCTTGGAACAATGAAGTAGAGCAAAAGTAGAACGTTTGGATGGTCAATTTGTTCCCTACAGCTATTGGCCAACTGAATTGTGGGCTCATCTACTGGGGAATGCAAAGCTTCTTTTACTTCCACCACCTGGTGCCATTGTTTGTTTCCTGGCAATTGGTTTGATATGAAGAAAATTAAACAAAATCCCACACCAACAAGCTGCAACCCAGAACTGAGTGGGAATTAAAGAAATAAAGGCCTTGAAAAGTAGCTTTGGAAAGGGTCTCCTTCCTAGACAGTGTGAAACGCTCAGGCCTGGCCTGGCTGGGCTTAGGGCTGGCTGCTCTTGGGAAGGGAAAGAGATGGAGTTGGGGTGGGGTTTTGCAGCCATGGAAACGAGAGAACCACGGGCGAGCATGTCACAAAGGGGCAGCCCCACGCTGGGGTGGTGCAGGCTGTGGTTGACACGGCCACAGCGGCAGCAGACGCGTCTGGCTCTGCCTCTCTGTGCCGACCGCTGGCGACTGGAGTCACCCGACCTTGTTCAAAGGCTGGGACCAAGCTCCTGTCGCTGTCTGCTCTGAGAGCGTTCCCAAATTCAAACCCAGACTCTTCTGCCAGGCAGAAGCACAGGTTCAAACATGGACTTTACTGGAAAAGGAAAGACCCCTGAAGGAAAAGGTGAGGGTAGAAAGGAGCTGAAAGGCCAGAGCCAAATGGAAAATAATCCCCCCAGATTTCAGAGAAAACTGGTTTGTGGTAGTCAGTGCTGGCTCTGTGTCACACTATGTGGCTGACAGCTACAGATGATCCTGCAAGGACACACATGGCATCAAAACATTCTATCATTAGTTTAAACTGCTTTCTCCTTTTTGACAGTAGCCAAATCACAGTAGCCACAGTAGCCACAGCTGGCCACAGATTGGACATGGTCATGAGATGCAAGTCTTGTTGCTTTCTTTGCCATCAATGTCTGGTCTCACTACAGATAAATTTCCAGTGTTTCCTCTGCTTACTGATTGAGTCCAACCCTGAGGACGGTATTACAGTGCTGTAGAAACACCAAAAAGGCCTGCCAGCTTGCTGAGAGGTCTTTGTGGTTTCCAGAATTAGCAGTCACAGCTATGTGGGTCTTTCCTGGGGATTCACAGAAGGCCAGCCTCAAGAAGGAATCTTTTTTTCTTATCATTGGAGCCTTACACCTTTCCATTCAGACATGCTAACTTAACATTGTTCCTAGGAATTAAATGCAGCCTAGTTCCATGAAAAATAAAAACAGAGATATTTTCTAAAGAATTAAGAATTATTCCCCTTGAGTGCCACACTTATTAGATGTGTTAATGGTAAATGTGGGAGTTTGCATAACTCAGTTCTTCCCTTGTGAGCATGGCTCAGCCTCACACAGAGGTAAGCAGGGAGCTGGGCCAATCTCTGTTGGGAGGAAGGGTCTTGTGGCAGCACAGGGAGCCTGTGCACATTGCCAGGGAACAGCTGTGCCCTGCATGTGCCCCCTGCAATGAGCTGTGCTGCTGCCAGTGCCCCGTGGAGCTGTAGGGCTGCTGAGCTGTGGGGCAGGGAGAGGAGCAGGAGGGTGCATGTGCAGCTGAGCCATTCCTGGAGAGCACAGGGCTCTGGGCTCCCTGCTGTCCCAGGGCAGCCCAGAGGGGCCAGGGTGCTCCTGTGGTAGCTCTGTGCAAGTGGGGCAGGGTTTTCCCTCTGGCCTGCTCCAAGTGTCTGCTAGCAGGGGCATGTTTCCCCGTGCAGCTAATTAGAAGTTGGCAGGAAATGTGTCCCATGAAAAATATAACTTCAGGTGCTTTAGGTTTGCATTGAGGCCTCTGTTCTATTTTGTGTCTCCCCTTTGCAGGCCTGACAGGCTACCCTCTTGCCAAGAGGTTTCCCCTGGCAACTCCCTCTATGCTCCTTCCCTCCAAGCCGTTGCCTCCCATCCTGAAGAGCTCTCCTTCTTCCATGCCGAGTCAGATACCCAGCAGAGAGAAGGAGAATGGGAAAAATGGCAGCAGCTGGTATGAGTACGGGGTGAAAAAAGAGGAGCTGATTTCAGAGGGAAAAGGATCTAAGGTAAGGAGACCAAGCAAAGACCTGTGTGGTGAATTTTCAGTTTATGTGCTGTAGGCAAAGCTCTGGGACTTTTTCCCTGACAGGAACTGACCCTCTCACTGACCTGGCTTTGCTCCTGATCTGGCTCTTTAACTGGGCCAGAAATGATGGGATATGAAGGAAGGGTGTGCATCTGCCCCCAGTGCCTCTAGCCCCATTCCTGGCCATGGCATGGGGGCCCTGGAGCAACTTGGGCCGGCTGAGAGCTGGCAGAGAGCAGCAGGGCAGGGAGCTCTGCTGAACTTCCTAAATGCCAGTGAGCCAGGGATGATGGATGTGTGTGAGCTGGAGAGCAGCCAGCATGCTGAGAGCTGAGCAGCCTCTGTGCTCAAAGGCTGCTGGGGAAGTGTAGGAGGGAAGGGCAGCAGCAGAAGAAAGGAGGGGCCTGAGAAAAGCAGGTTTTGACATCGTGCAGGATGGCTTTGTGGGGACTTGGCTGGAGATCAGCACTGGCTGTTGGGTACCTTAAGGGCAGGCAGAGAATAGTGATCTAAAGCCACTGCCATGCCATCCACAAGGCCAGTGGAGGCAGTGGCACCCCGGAACATCTTGATGTCAAACACATGGATGCCAGCTGGGAATGTAGCCGCACTTAGAGAAAAGTGAGCATGAGGGCAGAGGTGGCAAATGTGGGACAAGCTCTCTCCCTCAACTCCTTCTTTTTCATTCCCCATCCTGGGCCAAGCTGCACCATCAGTTTGACTTTTCCTGCCAGGTCCCAGTTGAGGGCATATCTAAATGTCTTTATTAGGCATGAGTGGAGGCAAGGCTGGATGCTTCATCTGAGCACTGTGTTCTACTCTTTCCAGACTTCCTTGCTGTATTCCATTGGTGGGGAAATGAAGAAGGGGTCATTGGGACTGCCTTTGATCCCCCCCAGACGCAGGGCAGTCAGTCCCCCTCTTGGCTGTGCTGCAGGGTCCCTGCCAAGCTCTCCAGAGCTGGAATTCCAGGAGTGCCAAGAGTTCAGGTAAGCCAAGGTGTCTGCTGCTGCAGTGTGCTGTTCACCTCACTCCTCCCATCTCGTGTGATTATTTTGCCCAGTCAGGTGTCCCATGTACTTGGGCAAACTTCTGCGTATTCACCATTTTGCCCACCTATAATGAATTAGGACTATGTCATACCCAAAGGCTTTTGATCAGATCCTTCTTCTTGAGAAAACAAGGAGGTGTAATATTCTGAGGAGACAGCAGTGCTCTGACCACATGTAGCACAAGACTGTCACCAGTGTAAGGCACGAGCAGGCAAAGTCAAGCTTTGGCAGCAGTACAAAAGTAGCTGCCCTCCTTACAGACTTGTGCCTCAGCTCAGCAGCTCTTGCTGCTTCAGAGAGGCTGTAGGAGCCATTTGGCTCCAAAAGGAGAGGCAGCAGAATGGGAAGTTCTGATGCAAGTTGAAGAATGACTGCTGTGTTTCAGCCAGAGCTTGGCCAGCTCTGTGTGACTGCAGCAATGGCAAACTTAAGGACAATTAATCAGCTTTGCATCTTGTTGGGTTTGTGTGTTGCATTTCCCCCTTCATCACAGTGACCATGTTTAAAAGCTTTGCCTCCTTTCATGGTATGCCCTTTCCCTCCCTTCTCTTTCTACCTCCTCATATGTTCTTTTGTCCTCCATTTTCTCCAGGCCAAGACCCAGCATCAGAATCAAAGAGAGTTCTGAAGATGCAGGTAGGTAGAGGGCATGTCTGTCTTAAACTGACATTGTATTCTTGACTCCGAGGTGACATTTGGAGAGCTTGGTTAAAAGCCATTCTTTGTAAGATTTCTTTAAATTCATTTCTATTTCTTGATGGGCTCTGAGGACTTTCCCAGAGCCGAGTCACCGTGAGTGTGCTCTGGTGGTGCAGTGAAAATTCCTCCACTTTGCAGGTGGGAATAGCTTCATTTCCTCCAAGTCTTTCCAGCCATGTCCCTCTTCGCTGCTTCCCTCCAAGCCATTGCCTCCCATCCGGCAGAGCTCTCCTTCCTCTAAGACAAATGAAATGTACAGCATGGAGAAAGAGAACAAAAGAAATGGCCCTGGCTATGATGATAAGAGAAGAAGAAACCAGGAGCAGAGTTCGGAAGGAAAAAGTTATAAGGTAAGGAGGCCAAGCTAAGACCTATTCAGTGGATTTTCAGATTATTTGTTGTTGGCAGAGCTTGGAGACCTTTCCCTGTGCTGTGAGCCCAGGGAAGCAGCTGAGTCAAGGAAGAGCTCAGCTGGACATTGCTGCTTCAGGCTGTCTCTGCAAAGGGTGTGTAGTGGAAACTTCATATCCTCAGTGTGGATCAAAAGCAGGAGAGGTCTTTGAACAGTTTCTGGGCTCTGTCATGGTTCCTCCTGTGTCTTATGGCTGAGAAAACACCAACAAGCAGTCAGAGCAGCTATAGTTTTCCACTCTGGAGAAGCTATCCTTCTAGACTGAGTAAACTATGGGTATCTGTGAGCCATCCCTATGTCTTGGTGGTGTTTTGTGTCAGCTGTGTCTGCTTTGGAAGCAAAAAGGTGTTGGTTGGAAAAGGCAGTCGTGCAAAGTCGGTTCCAGGTTGGCTCAGCTTTTGAGTTGTACGGCCATGCCCTCTGCACAGTTTTCTCAGCTGCTATTTCTAGAGTTCATCAGCCTCTGGGCAGCTGTGTGCTCTGGCATGGCTTTGTCCAGAGGGAAGGGAAGGGAGGTGGCCATGGGGAGAGCAGCCCAAAGCCCAGAGCCACAACTGCCTTGACAGCAGGGTCAGGACCAGCAGTTGTTTTGGGTTTGCAGTGGGGTGCAGGAGGAGGCAGATGAACAACAGCTTTGGTAGACAGAATGTCCAATCCAAGGCTTTGGACTTCATTTCAGCCTTGCAGAGAAAGGGCCCAGTGTAGCCCTGACAGGAACTGACCCTCTCACTGAAGTTTGAACAGGTCCTGATTTGGCTCTTTAACTGGGCCAGAAATGATGGGATATGAAGGAAGGGTGTGCATCTGCCCCTGCTGCCTCCAGCCCCATTCCTGGCCATGGCATGGGGGCCCTGGAGCAACTTGGGCCGGCTGAGAGCTGGCAGAGAGCAGCAGGGCAGGGAGCTCTGCTGAACTTCCTAAATGCCAGGGAGCCAGAGATGATGGATGTGTGGGAGCTGGAGAGCAGCCAGCATGCTGAGAGCTCAGCAGCCTCTGGGCTCAAAGGCTGCTGGGGAAGTGTAGGAGGGAAAGGCAGCAGCAGAAGAAAGGAGGGGCCTGAGAAAAGCAGGTTTTGACATCCTGCAGAATGGCTTTGTGGGGACTTGGCTGGAGATCAGCACTGGCTGTTGGGTGCCTAATGACCCCAAGAGAACAGTGATCTAAAGCCACTGCCATGCCATCCACAAGGCCAGTGGAGGCAGTGGCACCCCGGAACATCTTGATGTCAAACACGTGGAGGCCAGATGGGAATGCCGCCACATTTGCAGAAAAGTGAGCATGAGGGCAGAGGTGGCAAATGTGGGACAAGGTCTCTCCCTCACCACTTCCCTTTCCTAGGTGAAGTTTCCCTGTCCTGGTCCAAGCTGCTCCATCAATTTGGCTTTTCCTGGCAGGTTGCAGACAAATGCATGGCTAAATGTCTTTAGGCATGAGTGGAGGCAAGGCTGGATGCTTGATCTGAGCACTGTGTTCTTCTCTTTCAAGGGTTCCCTGCTCTATTCCATTGGTGGGGGTATGAAGAAGAGATCATTGGGACTGCCTTTGATCCCCCCTATATGCAAGGCAGGCAGTCCCCCTCTTGGCAGTGCTGCAGGGTCCCTGCCAAGCTCTCCAGAGCTGGAATTCCAGGAGTGCCAGGAGATGAGGTAAGCCAAGGTGTCTGTTACTCCAGTGTGCTGTTCACCTCTCTCTTCCCTTCTTGTGAGGTTATTTTGCCCAGTCAGGTGTCTCATGAATTTAGGCAGACTTCTGTGTATTCAATATTTTACCCATCAGTGATGATCCAGCACAATGTCAAAGGCAACAGCAATGTCCCCAGAGCAGAGGTGGTGGTGGGGAAGAGGAGGCAGGGCTTCAAAGCACCTCAAGATGGGTCCTCTGCTGGACTTGGCTATTGATTCCCTCTGTAATTGTTGTGGTGACATTTGGGAACTGTGCTGCATGGGATAGGGACCTGCAGGTCTTTCAATGCTGTTATCCTTGACTGTCAAGTTCTGCAACCAGGAGAATATGCTTGGGTAAATATTGGCTACTGGGGAGGTGTGTGCAAATTGAGGTGCTGCTTCTGTAAACATCAGGTGTAACTTCACTGTGCCTTGGGCTCCACAGTGAAATGAGATGCCGGATAAATTTTGCAGTATGAATGTAAAATCTGATGTATAATCCAAGTGATGTTTTAATTTTTTGATCTGGGCTTAAGATCAAATAGGGCAAGGTGCTAGAGAAGAGGAATAGGACTGTACCTGATGGAAAAATATTGGCTTGGACATGGAAGAGAAAATGTAGCTATTACGCTTATCCAAGTGCTGACAATAAAGAGGGAGTCACAGAGGGATCATGCTAATTGCAAATCTTCAGTGGGGCTCTTAAGGTGTGATCTGAATATCCTTCCCTAGCAGCTGAGTTGGAAACAGCCTTTGTTTTCTGGAAAGAACCAGCAAGTGTAATATCATTCTCAGGAGACAGCAGTGCTCTGACCACATGTAGCACAAGACTGTCACCAGTGTAAGGCACGAGCAGGCAAAGTCAAGCTTTGGCAGCAGTACAAAAGTAGCTGCCCTCCTTACAGACTTGTGCCTCAGCTCAGCAGCTCTTGCTGCTTCAGAGAGGCTGTAGGAGCCACTTGGCTCCAAAAGGAGAGGCAGCAGAATGGGAAGTTCTGATGCAAGTTGAAGAATGACTGCTGTGTTTCAGCCAGAGCTTGGCCAGCTCTGTGTGACTGCAGCAATGGCAAACTTAAGGACAATTAATCAGCTTTGCATCTTGTTGGGTTTGTGTGTTGCATTTCCCCCTTCATCACAGTGACCATGTTTAAAAGCTTTGCCTCCTTTCATGGTATGCCCTTTCCCTCCCTTCTCTTTCTACCTCCTCATATGTTCTTTTGTCCTCCATTTTCTCCAGGCCAAGACCCAGCATCAGAATCAAAGAGAGTTCTGAAGATGCAGGTAGGTAGAGGGCATGTCTGTCTTAAACTGACATTGTATTCTTGACTCAGAGGTGACATTTGGAGAGCTTGGTAAAAAACAATTCTTTTAACAATTTCTTAAAATTCGTTTCAATTCTTTGGTGGGCTCAGTGCACTCTCCCAGAGCTCAGCCCCTGCGAGTGTGCTCAGTTGGTGCAGTGTAAATTCCTCCAGTGTGAAGTGTTGAGTGGTACCTGGGGGCCCCTGAAATGCAGTGCTGGAAGAGGATACCTTCCTCTCCATCCTGCTCATTCTTTTGTTGTCCCTGCAGCCTTTTTTGTGTCACAATTAGTAGGGAAAAAGAAGGCATTAAGCATGAAATGAGAGATGTTCCCACTCCTTCCTCCTGCTTTTGAAGCAGAAAACCTTTCCTTGGGGCAGTTTCTGAGCTGAACCCTTTGAGATCTGAAAGAGGTTCATGGACATTGCCTGGTTTGGTATTGGCAGAAATATGGAAACCTCCTATGATAGAAAGTCCTTTTGAATTTTCCTATGAAGGAGAAAAAGGCTTCCAAATAGATGCAGCCTAGGCAGGGTGTGAGTTTGTCATCCTCTGACAGCACAAGCCCAAAGCCACCTATGGCAGGTTCAATCTCTTGCCCGGCTCTCTCTGCCTGTGTCAGTGTTGCAGGCTGAGGCTTGGGGAGGAGATGCCTTCTGCCTTGTCCCTGTGCCTGCCTTGCCTGACCCCTGAGAAGTGGAATTGTGCCAGACAAAATGCAGTCTCTGGTGCATCTGGGTCAGCCAATGCTTTCGAGCTGAAAGCCTCATTGGCACTGTTGTTGTTCCTTTGCCATCTCTGGGTATGTAATGATAGGAGAGATGAGACTTGAAGAAGTCTCTGATGCAGAACAAGGGATCAGATGCCCTGGTCCCTTTGGGGATCAGGGTTAGTTCTGCCAAATCCTGGCTATGGCCCCTTTGGAATGACTCCTTACTTGCTGATGTGCCTCTGGAATGCTTAATGCAGCTAGCCAGTAGTATTGCTCAGTAAGTAAGGTGGCATTTTTGCTGGATTAGTTCTGGACTAGAAATGGCCTATCTCATTAAACCTTACCTGTGTCACTTTTATTACTGACCCCAACATTCTACAGGGTGAAGGAATCCAGGTTTAAGACACTCATCCTGCTTGGTCACCATCTGATTTTATTCTCTGTGCAGCCATGTAAAGAACTAGTTCTCTTAATTCCAACTGCTCTGTTGGAGAGTATTTCAAAATGACCTACCCTCTGCTATTTCCATTAGTGATATTTTGGATTGACAGTATTAGCCAATATCAGAAATGTTTTGAGGCAGGTCATGTTTATGTTGGGTTTGGGTGTCTCTGCTGAAAATACAGCAGGGAATAAACCCCTGGAAGAGGTAAGTAGAGCAAAAGTGTAACTTCTGGATGAGCACTTTGTTCCCTACAAAGACAGGCTCACAGAATACTGGGCACATCTAGTGGAGAAAGCAAAGCTTCTTTTGCATCTAAAACCTGGTGGCATTGTTTGTGTCCCAGCACTCCTTTTGTTGTAAAGAGTAATATAAAAATCCCAAAAATGCAAAACCCAACCTAGATTTCAGTGGGACCTACAGAAACAAAGGCCTTGAAAACTACTTTTGGAAACAATTCCTTCCTTGACAGTGTCATATTCTAGAGAGCACTGTGAATTCCCAACTGTTTGGAAGGAAAGGGATCCTGTAGTAGTGGGGAGGCAAGGGGCACCACAGGAAATAGTAGAGCCCTTCTCTCTTGGCTTGCCAGCTCCATATTGTTCAGAGAAATTAAACTGATGCTCATTTCATGAAAAATAAAAAACCAAGCAATCTATTCCGTAACTAAAATACACTTTGAATTCCTCAGCCATTAGATGGGTTGATTGTAAAGGCGTGAGTACAATTAACTCATTTCTTCTCTTGCTCCTGAATGTCAGCTTCTTCTGAGCCTACAGCAAAAACCCAGAGGAAGAAGGGAAAGAGCTCTTGGTGCAAGATAGGAGCTGGGATGCCTCTGTTCCCAAGGAAACTGGCTGAGCTGTTCGGTTTGGAGACTGATGTGCCGAACCCCGGCCTTGGGAATGGAGGTCTGGGCTCCCGGCCGGCTCAGGGGGCCTTGGCCCAGGAGCCCCAGGAGGATGGCTCAGCCTCACACAGAGGTAAGCAGGGAGCTGGGCCACTCTCAGGTGGGAGGAAGGGTCTTGTGGCAGCCCAGGGAGCCTGTGCACATTGCCAGGGAACAGCTGTGCCCTGCGTGTGCCCCCTGCAATGAGCTGTGCTGCTGCCAGTGCCCCGTGGAGCTGTAGGGCTGCTGAGCTGTGGGGCAGGGAGAGGAGCAGGAGGGTGCATGTGCAGCTGAGCCATTCCTGGAGAGCACAGGGCTCTGGGCTCCCTGCTGTCCCAGGGCAGCCCAGAGGGGCCAGGGTGCTCCTGTGGTAGCTCTGTGCAAGTGGGGCAGGGTTTTCCCCTGGCCTGCCTCAAGTGTTTGGCAGCAGGTGCATGTTTCCCTGTGCAGCTGTTTAGACATTTCCAGGAAATGTGTCCCAAGAAATATGGAGCTTCAGGTGCTTTAGATTGCATTGCTGCCACTGTTCTATTTTGTGTGTCCATTTTGCAGGCCTGACTGACAGCAATGGTGCCAAGGAGGTTACCTTGGGATCTGTAGTTTCCCTGCCAACATCCCAAATGCTTTTACCTTCCAAGGCCCCTCTTTCACAGAGCTGCTATCTAAGTCTCCTTTTTTATTATTATGCTGACCATTCTGCAGGGGCAAAAAATCCTGATTTAACACACTGTTTTTTTTCTACTGCATTGCCACTTAATTTATCCTCTGTGAAGCTGTTCTACAGAACGGCAGCTAGAAAATCAGCCTTTAGTCAGGCTGGCCTGAAAGGGGCCCAATCTCATACAGTTTAGAATGAAAATCCTTGGGGAAAATGAAATAACTAGTGTCAAGAAGACAGTTAACATTTGGTTAACACTCCTGCACTTTTGCAATACTCAGATTTTCTTTGAATATCCTCTAATATGTTCCAACAAAGAGAAGACAATCTTGATCTAAGTGCATACAGGTATTAGACCCTGGGACTTCTAGGAATCAGAAGAAGATGGTTACTACAATCAGCATGAATAAGGGCAGATAAGAATCTCTGTCAAGAGCAATCTCCATCTCTGCCCCTCTCTACCAGACACAGAGGCTCTCCAGCATGCAGGGGCTGAGGCCTTCCTCATGCAGCAGGTTTCAGTCTGCTGGCCACCAGAGTCATGTCATGTCTGCTGCCAGTAGCCCATCCCTTGGGAGAGGGTCTAGGCATTGTACCTTGCTGCTCTCAGTCCCAATCACTGTGTCTCAGGAGAGCTCTGCAATCTGGAACCTGTCTTGCCTGTTGCCCAGCATTGTGTTTTTGGGGGCTTGAAGTCTGCCAGAGATTCACACAAACCTTTGCTTCCGTTCCCAGGCCTCCCACTGAGCCAGGCCAAGGAGATGGATCATCTCAGCACTGCTGGTCTTACGAGGGACAAAGAGCTGAGGGATGGCTTTGGAAAGGTAAGGGATAAGGACAGGGATGAGCAGACTTCCTTTCCAGTGGCTGTTTAGTGCTTGGCCTAAAATGTCACTGAAAATCATCATCTTCCCCTCCTGGCTGATGGGGATTCTCCAGGGAATGTATTTGACAACTACAGGGCAATTGCTTGGCCATTTCCAGTGGTGCCATGGTCTTGGTTTGGAGACGGTGCTAAGGTCATGCCAGAAGCAATCTTGATGTGCAAAGGCTGTTTTAGAGAAGTTCTGAAACACAGAGCAAGCTACACATCAGTGAACGTGGGCAAAGTGCACCCTCGGACGCAGAGAAGCAAAGATTCTAATGTTGAGTGTAACCAAGGCTGCAAAATCAAATGGGAGAGTTTGATTTTTCTTGGTTATTGTTGTGGCTGTATCTCACAGTCCTCTCATTCTCAAGTTTTCTGCTCATGAACATCAGTGTTTGTGCAACTTGTTTTCACAAGTCTCCTCCTATTGGTCTCATGGTCTCAGAGACCAAGTCCTTCAGAGTCCTTCAGAAGCCAGAAAGTGAGAAACAGCTGCAATTCCTGGCCATGAGTGTTAAGCAACAGCTCATTACCCCTCCTTGCTGGGTATTGCACATGGTTTTTATTCTCCTGCCATGGCCTGTAGGAACTGAACTGCCTGCTCACTGGCCATGTCAGCTCTTCCTCTGTCTTGGAGCACTCCTATGATTTTCATGCTTCAAGCAGGGCTTCCTGACAAAGGTTGCAGTTGCAGCAGTGGAAAGTTTGTGGCACTACAGCGTTCCACCTCACTGTGTGTAATTGCCAAAGTGAGGACTGGAGACATTCCTCTGAAACCATTGGAATGTGGATGGAGCTGCATTGAAGCCTATGGCACTCTGTGGACTCTGTGCTCCTGATGAGATGTTGTGTGTGGTTTGTGTGTCTCTGCTCACAGTCTGTGATGTATTTCCATTGCACCTAGATCCGTGATGCTTTGTGCATGTTGGCCCAAAAGAACTTAGGGCAGAAGGACGCAGAGCTTTTGGAGAGAGAGATGATCAAAAGGAGACAAAGGGAAACATCCTTGCAGCTTCTTTCTGAGAGAGTGGAGCCTGGGGATGTAGCTGAAGCAAGTAAGTGGTGGCTGCACTTGGGGTGGTCCTTTTTGACCACTTGCTTGCCCTTTGCACAGTGTTGCAATCAGACTGGGGAGCTGTTCAGCTTGCATCTGAGTGGAAGCTTGCTTGGGATTTAATTCTGTTTCCCAAAGAAAAATAGAGAGGCATGAAGTGTCTTGCCCATGGCCTCACTGAGTCAGTAACAGAATATCCGCTTCCCCCCTTCACCTCTAAAGTTTTTCAGAGTAGAAAATTCTGTCTTGCAAAGTACACTGGAGCTTCAGACTCTCTCCTGGAGAGCAGCCTCCAGGGAAGGGGAGTCCAAAAGAATGCTTTTCAACCAGGCTGCAACCTGGAAGAAGCAAAATTCAGCTCCTTCTGATGAAAACACCAGAGATCCTTCTCCTGCCACTCCCTGCTGAGGAGCTGGCACTGTAGAGCTGTGCTGAAGCCCCAGCTTCTGTTGTAGCCCCAGGAGCAAGCAGAGTTCCCACTGAATCCCGGCTGAGGGGCTCTGCCTGCAGGGCTGTGAGCACTGCCCGAGGGCGGCAGCGGGGCCCTGAGGAGGCAGCACTCAGCCCAAGGGCATCACACAAGGTTATCTGCACTTTCCTTTGGGAACTGCCCCTGCCAGCCTCTGGAACAGGAAAACAAAAGCAAAGCACTACTGGCTTTTCCTTGTTTCTTAGGGGAAGCATCACTGCAATTTGGTTTGAAGCTAGAATAGGGTAAATTTAGATTAGATATAAGTGATTTTTTTTCCTGAATTTTATAATGAAGTGGATGAAAAGCTGGAAGGGTTTGCCCAGAGAAGCTGTTGTTGGTCTGTCCTTGAAGGTGTTCAAGGCCAGTTTGCATGGGGCTCTGAGGAACCTGATCAGGATGCAGATGTCCCTGCTCACAGGGGTTGGACTAGATGGTGCTTAAAGGTGCCTTCCAAGCCAAACTCTTCTAGGATTCTGTGATTCTGTGATCACTGTCCCATGTTAGTGTGCCATTGTTATACTTGAAGTTCTTGGGATAACAAAGAGATGTTACCCAGCTCCAGCACATTTTCTGGCCCTTTCCATCATCACCAACACTCTCCACTTACAAGCTCCTCTTTTTTGTCCATGCAGCCTTTAGCCTACCACCTGTTGATGGCACAGCTTCTAGAGTGCAGAGAAAACATCCTGGTAGTGCCTTGAAGGAGAAGGTCTTGAGAAAGCAGGACAACGTGCCCTTACTGCCTAATAAGCCCATGGTGCATGGGGATGGCAGCTTCCCACACAGCTCCTCAGGTAAGCCAGCTCTGGGGCAGCTTTTTCCACACGGGTTTTTCCTTGCACAAGGAGCACAAACTGCCTCCTGCTTCAGCCAGCACAGCTGGGATCTTGGCTCCATAGTCTGTCCTAAGAATGACCAGCAAATCTACTTTTGAGTTACTCCAGCTTGGTAGTAGTGGAGCAGTTGGTTCTTAGAGATGCATTGGAAAGCTGAACTGAATAAAGTAGTGGTAAAGGCCTAAGCTCTGGCTTTTGCCCATCCTGTGAGTCCAAACTACAGCACTGGTGCCAGGAGGCAGCTGGGACTGCAGGGAGGAGCTGCAGGGCAGTCTGCCAGGCTGTGCTCGCCGTGCACCTACAGGAACCACCACAATCAGTTGTTCACTCACCATCTGGGCCCTCTGCCTGTGCTGCTGCCCAGTTCTGCAGCCAGCTGTTCTGCTATCCAGCAAGGGCTGTCTCTGCAGGGCAGTCAGTGGCTTGGTGCAGTCGTGCTGCTGCTGCTCCCAGAAGTGCCCAATGGCTCCTGCCTGCCACCATCCCACAGCCTGCAGTGTCAAGAGGGAACAAGCAGTGCCTCCTGTGTCACCCAGCAAATACAGCACCCCTGTGCAGCAGATGACAGCCAGGAGGGGCTGCCTGCTGCTCCCAGGCTGTTTGCTGCCTGCAGCAAATAGACAGCAGATAGTCCCCAGTGGCTCTTGTCTCTCCTTTGTGGGCAGCCTGCCTGTGCTGTGATCCCAAGTAGGGTGAGATAAGAAGGAGGGAGCTAGGAATGATACTTGAATGCTCTTTTCTAGTGATGCTACTTCCATGTTCAGAATTGACCAGAACTAGCCTGGCTTAGCTCTCCTTTCATAGTTAATCTAGATGTGTATGTCTGCATACTTCTGCAGTGACATCACTGGTGTCAGAGCCTGGGGTATGTCAGTGACATCCAGATTAGCTCCCTTCTGAATATTTTTCATGTTATACCTCCATACTTTGTGAGAGCATGCAAGGTAGCACTAAAACCCTACAGAGTCTAGAGCAGTTCATCTAGACTCTGAGCAATATTTATACTCCATCATTTTTGACAGTGCAAATGTTTTCATCTACACATTAGAAAAGGAGCTTTTGAGTGCACAACATGAAATTTTTGATTGACAGTGCTTTTGATGACAAGTGGGTTTCATAAGGAATGCATTTATCATTAGATTTTTCTCATACCTTGTAAATTTCTTCCTTACCAAAAAATTCAATTAAGGCAAACCCAGCTCAACTGATTAACAAAAGAGTGTGTCTGCCAACAATGTGCATCTGTGTTTGCATCTTTTTATCCTCAGAGTGCATTTGGAAGGCTTTTTAATCAACTGTCTAGTCTGGAAATTGCATTTTTCCACAAGAGAAAGCTTAGAAACTGCTGAGTTTGCAAACACATCCATTAGATGGCAAATAAATTTCACCTCAGCATCCTTGAAATACAGGCAGTGTGTAGCTCTGAAAGAGGAAAGATTCCTGATGCTTGAAAAGAACAAAATGCATAAAGTAGTCCCTTCCCAATAGCAGGCTAAATGGATGTGCACTCAGCTGCCTGCTGTCTAGAATATTTGCAGTCAGTGGGAACAGAGGCGCTGTCAGGTGGGAAGGGTCAGGTGTGGCTGTTCCCTGGCAGCTGCTCTGAGGGGATTGAGCCGGGCCCAGCAGGGCTGGGTTGTTCAGGCTTGGCTTGGTGCTGTCTGCAGGCAGCTGCAGGTCTCTCCTCAGGGAGTTGCAGAGTGCCCCTGTCCTCAGGGCAGGGGGAAATGAGGGCGCTGAGACAAGAGGGGCACCTGAGGGGTTCCCTCCTGGGTAGCAAGTGCTGCTGTCAGCGCTGTCTGGCAGGGAGCGGGAGCTCTGCGGCCGCAGGAACCTGCCGCTGGCTGCGGCACCTGTGGCACTCGGGAGCTGGCGCTGCGGGGGCAATGGTCAGGTTTAGGCTGGAGCTGGGCCCAGCTGGGGGAGGCTGGGAGCAAGCAAGGAGCCCCAGGAGCCAGAGAGCAGGGAAGCCGCTGAGCCAGTGGCAGCGTGTGCCCCAGGGAGCCCTGGCTGGGAGATGGGGCTGCAGGCCGCTCCATGGCGGGGCCTTGCCCGGGGCTGCAGCGCCCATGGCCGACCCTCTCCTCACAGTGACCTCGCAGACAGCCACTGCTGCCAAGCGCCGAGAGGAGCCGCTCCGTGGGAACGGGCAGAAGGACAGAGCCTCTTCAGACCCACAGCAGTCCTTGCAGGAGGCACTCTCCATGCTGGGCAGCGATGACTGGTAAGAAAGGCCCTGTTCACTCTGTGTCCCTCTGGGCATTAGGGCAGGTCAGAAGCGTGTCTTGCTCGTGCCTCTGAGCCCCGAGAGCCCAGAGGGCCAAAGGGCACTGGTGAAACCACTGCAGAGCAGGGAGAGGATGAAGATCTGAGAGCAGCCTTTTCTTGGCCTTGCTCTGCAGCAGTGCTCCAGCTGCAGCAGGTCCGTGCTGTTTCCTCGCTTTGCCTGCTGCTCCATGGAGCTGCAAAGGAAACCTTGAGGGAAGAGAGAAAGCTCTGGGAGGAGATGATTTGCTGGCTGAAGGCAGAAGCAGGATGGCAGTAGTTTTGAGTGTAGAGATTTGGCTGCCTTGGGCCACTGGCCCAGTGGCAATGAGTGAGATTCCTCTCTGCTCCCACTGCTGACAGCAATGGCAGGTGACAGGGTCTCCCTGTGACCTCCTGCGTGGGAGTCCCAGAAGCAGCTCTGGGGAGTTCCTTTTTCTGAGAAATGGAATGAGTTGTGCTTTCCCTCAGCCTGTCATTACTCCTGAAGGGCTGATGGCAAAAGAGAAGGAAAAAGGGCCTGAGATGTTTTGTCAATACTCCCAATGTGTCCCAAATTTATACACAGGCAGAAGGAGGCCCAAAGGTGATAACCCTACAAACATTAGGTGATATTGGTTCTCTTTTTGATGTCTTTTTGATCACTCCCTGCTGGCTGCTTCATTCACACAGGGCTAAGGGCTCCATTCACACTAGGATAAACAGGAAAAATCTGCCACGATGCATCTCCTTGTGCAGTCACCTTTGTTTTGCCCTTTCTCTAGTGCTTTCTCTTCCCTATTTCTCTTTGGTGCCCTGTGAGGTGCAGAGAGCTTCTGCAGGTGTGGGGGTCTGGATGACACTCAGGGGTGCCTGTGGGATCGGCCACCAGCCCTGTGCTGCAGCCCTGATGCCTCCCATACC
Source organism: Fringilla coelebs (assembly GCF_963513975.1). Taxonomy (NCBI): domain Eukaryota; kingdom Metazoa; phylum Chordata; class Aves; order Passeriformes; family Fringillidae; genus Fringilla; species Fringilla coelebs. Next base: position 1,423,121 of record NC_140038.1, read on the forward strand.
TTCCTGTAGCTGAGGGCCTGCACAAAGCAAGTGCTCAGAGACAGAGTTGTTTGCACCTTTTAAATAACATGTTGCTGTTGTAGGGGTTGTTTTAGGCAGGGGGTTTTGGGGAAAAGCCACAGTTTCAACAGTTCTTGCCCAGGGGTGGAATCTCCTGAGACATCCTGCTGCTTTTTTGGGGAATGTGTGAGGTGGAGTGGAGGGGGTGACAGAGAGGCTGAGATCGTAGAGTGGAAACTCAGCTCCAGAGTGGCAGTGCAGACTCTCCCTGCTGAACTGCCTGCTGGGGCTGACAAAGAAGGAAAATGTCCCAGTAACAGCCCGATGGGACTGTGTCTCAGGGACGGGTACAGGGAGGTGACAAGAAACAGCAGCATGGCCTGGTCTCACAGCTTCTAGGAAGCAGTGACACAGGAGCCTCATGTGCCAGAGATTTCAGAAAGACTGTCTTCTTAAATGGCCACTGAAACCCTACTCTTTGCCTCTTGGGTTTGTCTATGCTTTTGACTGCCACAGCATCCTGGGGCAATGTGTTCCATCATTTCATTAAGTACTCCTTGAAAAGCACCTCCCATTGTTCAACTGAGCTGCCAGCCTGGTAATGGCAGAGGGTGCTGCCTTGGTGGAGAGAAAAATCACTCTTCTGCCTTTCAGGGAGCTGAAGGAGAAGGGACTCTTCAGCATCAAACACCTGGCTGGGTCCCATTCAGAGGTCCTGCTTTGCAGACTCCATGAGATTTGCTTGGCAGTTACCAGTGAGGTGAGCACATTGTTCTGAATTGTCCCCCACACTTCACACACGGTGTGTAGAGTAGGTATGTGCTTGTTCATCTCCATGTGTGCTCAGGGACTGCCTTCATTTCTGGTTTTAGACCTCCTATTTCTAATGTCTGTCAGCTGTCTGTAGGATCTGTGGGTCCATGTAGCTGTATTTACTGGCAGGTCGGGTATCTGACACTCAGCTTTGAGCGTGGTGCCTTTATAATGCAATGTGCAAATGCACAAACTGAGACACTAATGACGTGATTTGCCAGAGTCCCCATCTCTGCCCAAGCTGTAATTCAACACTGCAGATTAGTCTGTAGACCTGAGCCTGTGTTTTCTGTATCCTGGCTGAGTGCTTCAGTTGCTGGTGTTGCTTTCTGGAACAGGAGCACCTGACTCTTTTATCTTTAGGACTGGGGCCTTTATGATTTGAAAGCAGCTCTTGCTTTAATTTTCTAGTAAAAGGGCCTAAAATCAAAGCTGTGGACATTTTAGAAGGGTTAAGTAGAACACTTTGGTGAAATTTCTTTTTTCTTAGTCCTGCAGTAAGCAGGTCTGAGGCCAGAAATTGGTGCCAGAATAAGTGCCTTCCTGTGCTTGTGCTCTCTGGCTCTTGTACTTTTATGCTCCTCTGGACACAGTGGGACGTGTTGTCATTGCCTGGGACTTCTGTTGAAGGCAATGGGTTTTCTTTTCAAGGTGATTCTTATGTTTCCCCTTATGACTTCCCCAGGTGACCAACCTCCGTTCCAAGGTGTCCTACTCTGCAATTGTCACTCTGGGAGAGCTCTTTGTGACCTTGAAGAAGGACATGGACTCTGAGGTGGATGAGGTTGCTCGGGTCCTTCTCCAGATGGTGTCCAGCTCCCCAGAATTTGTTCAGAAAGCAGCCAGTCAGAGCCTGGGGATCATGGCAGAGAATGTGACTCCTGCACGAGCAATGACTGCCCTCATGGACATGGGAGTCAAGTAGGTTCTTCTGCTTTTAGTGATTTTCTTCCCCTTCTAGTGTGTGGGAGGGAGAAGGGATGAGGGAGAGAATGGGAATGGTGGGAGGGAAGGGTCCTGTATCCTGCATCTTCTGTGGACTCAGTGACTTGATTCTCCCATCAACCTCATTTCTTTCCTCTTGTCACCTATTTCTGCCCTCCTGCAGCCTGTTAGTGTTTAGAATCACAGAACTGTAGAATATGGGGTGTAGAAGGGGCCCATCAGGACCACCGAGCCCAGCTCCTGGCCTTGCACAGAACAGCCCAAGGGTCACACCAAGGGCCTGAGATTGTTGTCCAAATGCTTCTTCAACTCTGTCACAGACTTGGTGCTGTGACCACTGCCCTGGGGAGCCTGTTCCAGTGCCCAAACACCCTCTGGGTGAAAGACCTTTTTCCTGATATCCAAACTAAACCTCCTCTGACTCAGCTTGCTGCTGCTTCCTGGAGTTCTCTCGGTCTGTCAGATTTTCCTAGATGTGGTGAATGGAGGGGGGAAGTGAAAGTACCTGCAAAGGCTGAGGATAGAACCTTGTGCTTTTGTGGGAAGAAGGACAATTGCAATTGCAGCTGTGAGCAGTGTTTGATATTTCACAGGGCTAACCACAGAGGCCCTGGGAAAACCGTGTCTCCTCATGATGCCGTTAACCTGAGAAATGAGGAGGGTCCTTGCTGGGGCGTGGAGCACATGGGGGACAGTCTGCTGGGTGTGGCACAGCCTGCACATAAGGTGCAGCTCTTGCCAAAAGGAGTCTTGTATGACTGTCCTGGCCATTGAAACTCTACATTCTATTCAAACTGATGTTTCATGTTAGCCTTGAGATGATGAATCACTTGACAGGCACCTTCACAGGCCGTGTGCCATGGGACAGCTGAAACAAATGGTGCCCTAAGTGTTGGTGCTGGGCCTGAGAGTTCCCAAGAGACACTCTCTAGAATAGGAGAACCTGGCTAAACTGCCTGCCACCCTTTCCTCAGCTTTGGAATTGGGTAAAACATTCAGATGTATCCCTTGCCAAGCCACACAGAAGAAACAGGCTGCATTGCTGGATCTTCTGCAACTTCATGGCCCACACCGTGTTTTTCCGGCATTTGTTTTTTTCCAAAGGTCTGCAGATTTGTGGATAAATGGATGGAAAGAGACTCAGTCCTGCTGCAGCTCTGTGGAGTGGGTGCCCTCTGATGGTTCAGCATGAATTGTTCTTAATTTCTAAATTATGCATATGTCATCTATTTCTTTAATCTTTCTCAGAGTAAATACTGTGAAAGAAACTGAGTATCAGACAGTGCAGGGAGACTGAATTCCTCCCTCTTCCTTGCAGACAGCCCTTCTGTACAATGCTAACTTTTGTTTACCTGAGGACAGAACCTTCTACCAGTGTCTAAAGCTGCAGGGAGAGGCCAGGCCTCCTTCCCCCAGCAAGGCCAGGGAGCAGGCTCTGGCCAAGGCCTGTGCTGCTGCTGCTCCTTCTCCCTGTGCCCAGGGTTTGCTCTCTCCTTCCCAGGAGCTGCCACGCCCAGGTGCGGAAGTGTGCGGCCGAACTCCTCCTGTCCCTGACGGAGAGAATTGGAGTCACCAAGCTGGCAGGCACACCCAGGGCTGAGAGGCTGGCACACGTGGCAGGGAAGCTTGCTCAGGACTGTCACAAGGACACAAGGTAATGATCTTCATTTCACCTCCTAAAACAGGAAACCCATTTTGTGTCTGGCTAGAAAGGTGAAACCACAAAAGAGTGGAAACTAAAGGAAATATGAAGTGACCTCACGGTGTGAATAAGGGTCATAGAATCATGGAATATGCTGAGTTGGAAGGGACCCATCAGGGCCATTGAGTCCATCTCCTGGCCATGTGCAGTGACCCCAAGAGTCACTCCATATGCTTGAGAGCATTGTCCAAATGCTTCTTGAGCTCTGTCAGCCTTGGTGCTGTGACCACTGCTCTGGGTTACCTGGGCAAATGGCTGTACTGGGTAATTTGAGGTTGGCCAGCACAAAGGAGCATTGCCAACTTTCTCCTGTGGCTTGAAGGATTCTTTACTGAGATCAAAAGAGCTCAGATGAGCCAGTCCAACAGTTTTGTTTGGCCTTAGGTGCATAACACAAAGCCAAAGTGTTGTCTAATGTTTATCACTGAGGAATCCCAACCATCCATTTCTCATTAACTTCAGATTTTCCTAGAAATATTTGAGGGGTCTTTAGCCAACATATTCCGTCTTTCTGAACCTGTTCTGCAGATTTCTAGAATGCTGTTATCTGTGGCTCAGTGAGCTCCACATTCCTTCTTGAAGAAGACTGTGGTTTTCTAGTGGCAAAATCAACCCAAACCACCAAAATCCCTTTCCTTTGGTGATTAAATTCCCATTAATAGCTGCCAAGAACGCCAGAGCAACTAAGTACCCATGTGCATACATATAGTATAGAATAATCAAGAGGATGCACGAGGTGTTTTGTCCTGGCTTCCCTGCCAGTTAAAGAAAGGCAAATTATTGTGCAATGGCAGCAAGACACTGCTAATAGGCTCTGACAACAAAGCAGATGTGTTTTGCTTGTTCCCTGGGATTCTTTGATGCCACAGAAGCACACTTGCAGTTTCAGAGTGAAATGGTATTTTTCTGTTGCCCCACATTCTCCTCTTGCCTCTTGTGTTCAGCTGACAGCACTGTGTGGTGTCAAGTGGAGGTAAATCTCCCTTTTTGCTGAGTAGGTGATGCCTTCTCGTGCAAGGATTGCACCTGATGAGTTTAAGGTATCAGCCTCTTCTGTTAACACTCTTCCTTTCTTTGTTCACTTTTCTTTCATTCCCTTCCTCCCTTCCTCCCTTCCTCCCTTCCTTTCTTCCTTCCTTCCTTCCTTCCTTCCCTCGTTAGGCATTATGGACAGGAGATGGTGAAGATGTTGCTCACTGATCAACAATTTAAAATGCTTCTGGAACAATCTCTTTCCACCTTTGACCTGGAAGATATCCTGACAAGAATTAAGAGGAAAGTAAGTGCTTGGCAGGAGAAATGTCTCCTTTGTGCAAGTATTGCCACTGCTAATAGGCGATCAAAACATACCCAATGTGTCTTTAGCTCATTCCTCTTCTGCTGAATCATTTTGCTCTCGGGAATGAGCTGTTAATCCTCAGCCTGTTCATCTGCAGACCACAAAGGAACTGATATTATTAGGGAAAAAGTGGGGTTTTGAATATTTTCAATATTGGCCACAAAGAGGAAAGGGAAAGAGGAGAAAATGGGATTGCATTTAAGCGTAAGCCCCCACCATGCTCTCCCTACTCTGCCCCCAGTAAAGCAATGAAGTGAGAATAGTGCTTCTGAAGATAACAGAGTCTTTGCAAAAGACACTGGAAGTAGTGGTACCAAGAAAATTTCCAGATTTACAAAAGATGTCCAAGTCAATCCTAGTTACTGCAATTAGTCTGTCTTTTGGGAATACTGCCCTGCTGTCAAGCCCTGTGGAGCTGGAAGAAACTTGGTAAATTCAGCAGCATCCAGTGGAAAATCCTTTCTTTTTTGGGGGGGGGGAGGATTTTATTTTTTTTATCAACATTTTAGAAGGCAGCGTGCCTTTGTGCAGGCACAGGGAGAGTGAGCATTGAACCAAATTGATTTCCAACACAATGGGCCAACCCCAAAAGAGTCCAATTTTTTCTGTTGCTTCCTTCACAAACACTTGCTGCCTACCAGTTTGCATTATTCCCATTTATGCTCAAGACTAATGAATTTGGGATTTTAGACTGCTGCTCAGTCTGGTAGCACCCATAACCTGCCCTGGGCTTTTGAAAACAAAGAGTTGGCATCACTGAATCTCTGGTCTGTTTCCTTCTGTATGTTAGGAACTGTTTCCCTAAGCCTTGGTAGCAGTGATCCTGGTTCTAACTTGTGTTTTAAAGAGGGAATTTCCTATTTTATATTCTAAAGATTGATGGGGTTTCTCTATGTCCTTGTAGGGGATGGAGAACCAGAAGGCTGAAAGCCCATCTGTCAAGGAGCCAGTGCAGGAGAGGAACGATGGCTCCAAGAAGCCCCAGGCCACATTGCCTTCTAGCAAACGGTACTGAGCACTTTTGCCAGATGTGACAAAGCACATGGCAAGCTTTACATGTCTCTTCCTCAGGAAAATCTTTCTGGAAGGGATGACCAGTGCCAGAGATGGTTTCCTTTCCCTACAAATGCTCTAGGATAAAAAATGTCTACTTCTGCATTGTGTTGAACACAAGTTCTCTGGAGGGGTTTCCACAAAAATTGAGAGACAAAAAGACATCCGTTGGTTGCAGCTCAGATGATCCTGTACAGTGGCAAGGGCAGTGTTGTGGAGGCTAGGAGAGGGCCAGTTCTCTGCTGCCTGACTTGGGACAAGTAAATTCAACCAGGGCTTTTTTTGTCATCTGAGTGGAGTCTTTTTCAGATGGGTGTTTTGATGAGAAGTCCCAGTCTAGAAGCAAGATGCCCATTCACAAAGTTGCAGTTCTCATCCACGTGGTTTGGCCTGGCTGAATCATGGTTTTTTTACCCTCAAACTGTACCAAGTTTGAGTAGTAAGTAGCAAGGCAATTCCTGAACAACTTCTGTTAACAGGTGGACTCAATGTGGACTTTTTGTCTTGACATTCCTGTCCTTCATATGATTTTCTTGATGGACGGCATGTTTGGTTTATTTTGTGCTGCAATCAGCATTTAGGACAGGAATTTGCTCCTTGCTGTCTCTTCATGGCAGTTGCAGAGCTACTTGTACCTGTTCTCCTCTGATAACAGAGGGGATTTATTTAGCCCTGTCATGGTCAGCATATTGGAATAATTACCAATATTGCCGGATGGGACGTGTCTGGGCTTGACTGGCCTCTGCCTCTTGACCAAAAGGTGGCAGCTGCGGTGTTTTCACCTCTGAGACACCTTTGGCTATGCTGGATGCTGCAGCTGGGTGCTAGAGACAGGTCCAGACATGCAGGGGCTCCAGTTTACCTCTGTTGGAGAAGCTTTGAGGCGAGGTGAAGGAAAAGGAGTCGGGATCTGCTACAGGGTTTCAATGCAGAGCTTTATTCCGGCCCAACTGCCTCTGAATCCCGTAACAGCTCTAACAGAACCTCCCGAACCACGTGGTTGCTGGCTCTTTAAACCCCAGGGAGAGGGGGAGGGAAGGGGTAGGGATCCCACCAAGCAGGTGCAGGGCGGGCAGGTCTCAGGTGAAAGGGACACCTGGATGGGCCAATGGCCCCCAGGGATGCAGAGCATCTCTTGAACTCTGCCAATCACTCGATGCCCTTCTGGAATGCCAGGATTGACAGGGAGCACTCAGCAGGGGTCAGGGTGGAGGAAAGGAGAGGTGATTGGCACCTGGGAAAGGACCAGGATACCTGAGACAAACTATGACATCACACCACAACATCAGCGGTGGCAGGAAAGTGACCACATGCCTCAGTGGCATAGCTAGCATCTTCCTGTGCTCATGGAAGAGACAGGTTGATCCAGGACAATTGTTCCCAGTGGGGTTATTAAGCTGTGCATCTAGTCTCTAGAGAAGCAGATGAAACGTGAGTGTAGTTCTGGGATGTCTGGCTTCTGTTTTTATCTCTCTCACTGATTTTCTGAATCCTTCAAATATGGCCCTGTTTATCTGTTGAGATGCATCTGAGCTACTTGTCCTACCTGGTTGTCATGCCTGATTGTCATGCCCAGTTGTAGAGACACTTCACCAGAGAGATGAGTTTCCTTATTGTAAGACACACACGTCCCATCTGAGGAGGCATTTAAACTTGGAAGTAGTGTCTCTCTTTCTCCACAAAGCAATGTGACCTGTGTGCCTTGGCAGCCATCTGAAGATAGATCAGATGCATCTCATCCTTGGTTTTCCTGAGTGAGCACTGGCAAGAATGTCACTTGCAGATTGTTTCCCATAATGATTGTCATGAGGTCCACATTGTTCTTCAGAGCCTTGTGATTTTCCAGCTTGAAATCACATCATTAGGAAAGCTGCTCAAGATGTTTTGCTCACAATTACCTGAAGGTATTACCTGTGGCTGCAGCTCTCTCCACAGAGAGCAGCAGGCACAACTTTCCCAGGCATTGTCCTGGGGGAGGCTTTGAGAAAATCAGAGAAAAGAATGATAAACAATTCTTATCTTCACTTGCTGCACCTGTTGTTGTGAACATGTGGAAAGTGTTATGGAGATTTCTCTACCAAAGGGTAATTTCTTAATTGGCCAGTGGTGATGGTGTTTTGGATCCAATTGACCAATCTGTTCTGTCTGTATCAGACTGTCTGTAAGGGAAATGAGTTTCAGTATAGTATAGTATAGTATAGTATAGTATAGTATAGTATAGTATAGTATAGTATAGTATAGTATAGTACAATAAAGCAATTGATCAGCCTTCTGGAATCATGGATTTAAGGCTAATTATTTCCACAATGGGAATGCCATGCTACAATAATTATCACCAACAGGTCCTCATTTGGTTTTATTTTCCAGGGTGACATCTACCTCTGATAGACACCTCCTACACCCTGAAAAGGCCCAGGTAATGTTACCTCCAGCTGTGGATGAAACAGAGCTGCTCCAGAAGCTTTACCATCTCCTGGAAGCCAAGGGGTTTCAGACACGGATGGAAGGAGTGGCACTCCTCCAAGACCTGTGCAAAACAAGACCCCAGCTCATCTGCACTGACATTGTCCAAGTATGTAGGGTATCTTCATTGCTCCTTTCCTTTACCTCCTTTTCTAAGCCTGTAGCAGTAAAGTTAATTCAGTGTGTCTTGGCACTCCGTCCTGGCTGTTTGGGGCATGCTGGTCCCTCCTACACAGAAAAATGTAATTCAGGTCCAGGCTTCAGGACAAGTTATTTCAGTCCAGCTGTATTTGTCTGACAGGTGCCTATTGCTGCAGTTCATCAGATGATGGCAGAATTTTCTGTTGGTGTAACTGCTGCTGTCTCCTTCTCCCAGTTGTTTTAAGTGAAGGGAATCCAGCCACTGAAAGCATGGCAATTATTCTCTAGACCAAAGACGGGTTTGAACAGGGAAGAGAAGTATCAGGCTGGGTTGGTTTAAACCCAGTTGTTTTTTTAAAGAATACTTCTATATACTCTATCTTGTCTTGCACAGGCACAACTCTGGCTACTCATTTCCATCCTCTTGGTAAAGACAGGGCTCACTCTTCTTGGGGGGCCTTTTATTCTCTTTGGAAAAGGAGGAAAACAGCTAAGGACTCATCTCTGCCTTCTCCTCCCAGTAGCTGCTTTTTCCCTTTTTCTAGGGAAAGGTGCCTGATAATGTGGCTGTCAAGGGACTGAACCTGCTCTAATGAGAGCTGTACAGCACAATAAATTTCAGAAGTCTACCTGTTACTTAGAGAAATGATCTGGCTCCTGGAAGAGTCGATCAGAGCCCTGCACTTCTCCAGACACTGACTCTGAGACAAACAAAAGAAAACTTAGATCTCCTCCAGCCATAGTTTTGGCCAAATCATAATTGCCCTCAGTACTTGAGGCAACTGTATAGAAAACCAGGCATTGTAAACATCTGCTTCCATCCAAAGCAAAGGTAGTCTTTAGCATTAATAAATGGAATTGATTTAATGATTTCTGGATGGAGAGAAATACCATAGGAACTATTGTGTCCCCAGCCAAACCTCTTAAAAACAGAAGAAAATCTTTCAACCAGTGTGAGGTTGTGCCACCATTCCAGTGAGTGGCCCACAGGAAAACAGTGAAATTGTGCAAGCAAGAGCTGACCTGACAGAAAGGATCACTTTCATCTTTCACAGCTGACTGCTACATCCACTCTTCAAACAAGGACATTTGAATCCAGCTTTCATGTTGTTTGTTCTCCTCACAGATTTTTGATTATTTTGTCCTGAGACTATCAGACAGCCACAAGAGAGTGAAGCAGAAGGCGCTGGACGTGCTGGCTGAAATCACAGGCGTCCTGAAAGATGCCTTGAACCCTGTGATCATTGCTTTGGTGGAAGGAATAACAAAGAACCTGAATTCAAAGGATCCCAGGGTTCGTGCTGCAGCTGTGAAAGCACTGGAAGAATCCATTGCTCATTTGGGTAAGGCTGAGCCCTGGCAGGGACTCTCCTCAACTGCGTCTCTGTCTCTCCTGCACAAGAGAACGCTGAGTGCCTTGGGAGCTGCTCTTGTCTGTGGAATGCTCCAGCTGACACCCACCAGAAGCTGTGCAGGTGCAGTCCTTATGCACCAGTCCCCCAGCAGGCTTGAATGTGATCAGCATTTCCCAAAAGTCCCAGGAGCCCTTGGCTCTGTGCTGCTTGTCTGAAGAGCAAGTCCCAGACTACAGCTTTGCTACCGTTCAGAGGCAAAGGGGCTTTTGGAGTTTGCTTGGGCCCTCTCTGATTTTCTAAATGAAGAGCTTTGCTGTTGGCATGAAGGGACACTGGCCCATCAGAGCTTCTGCAGAGCAGCCCCCTGGAAGGCTCTACATTAGAGCCATTAGCTGCCTATTTTCCACTTTTCTCCTTTGTCTTCTACGTTCAAAGGGGAACTTGTGATTCACCAAGTTCATTTCTTTATAACAAACAGGGATAACCCAGTTGTCAATGATGCCTTGTTCCATGTGCTGTTCTGCATGGGGCAAGATGGCTACAGTAATTAACTACAGAGGCAGGCACTGCTCTAAATTCCTTTGCCTCACAGATTTATGTCAGCTCTGCACTGGGGAAATATGTCTGATAAAAGGAGTGTTGAAGAGGCAGGTCTTTAAGGGGAGTTTCCACTTTGTCCTCCCCAGCTGCTCTGTGAACTCACAAACTGCCTGACTCAGTGACTTGCTGTGTCCCAAGTATGGGCTTCTTCCTTTTTGCTCTGGGATGCAAAACCTTTTCACTTCAGTACATGTGACTGAACTCTTGAGGTCCATGATGTGAAATGTTTTAACATAGCTCCTGGTACAGCAGACAAGTTTGGATTTACAAATGTGAAAGGAGAGGTTTCTTCTGGAATTTTAAATCCTGCCAAGTTGGCTGGAAGGAAACAAGAAAGGGATTCAAAAATCAGCAGAAATTGAGTTGATTTTATAAAATGGGGTTGGCCCTGCCCTTTCCCTCCCCACTGTCCTTTCTGCTATGACCTCAGAAAAGTGAGCGGAAACATGTGTTTCACTTGTAGATAAAGTATCACTGCTGAAACAGTTCAGCTACCAGTGGAATCAACTGAGTGGCCAGGCTCTGCTGGATGTCGCCGAGCGTATCACAGGTATGGCCTCCCCTTCTAAGCCAAGAGCTCTTCCCAGGGAGTATTTACAGGGAATGCCTGTGAGCAGACAGTAGAGTAGCTCCTCCAAATCAGGAGGTGCTGAGCTTCTCCCTCCTGCCCAATACCCATGGCAGGTGTATTTGGCAGGCTTTCCCTGGCTGCTGCAGGGCTGTGCAGCATCTCAGATGGGAGCGGCCTCTCACTGGGGCATCTCAGAACCCACCTCCAGCAGAGGGATGGGCTGAACATACCCCAGCTGGCTCCTCTCTGGGAAGCTCAGGGACATCTGTGATCCTTTAGGGAAAATGGTGGCAAATGCTGTTTCAGGGCTTCAGTTTGTTTTGTCCTCCAGAATTCTTGTTTGTCTCTTGGAAAGTTCTGAGGCTGAACTGTGCAGAGCCTGGGGGTCACAGCTTAGGTCAAAACTCAACAGACCTATTAGAGGCATGGGTTTAGTGCAAGGCAGCCTCTGGGGGCAGAGGGGCAGAGGCAGAGTGCTGGGGCTCCCTGCCTGTGCTGTCCAAGTGGCACTGGACTGAGCCTTTCAGGGTGTGCAAACAGTGTCTGCCTGTGTCAGCGCTGTCCAAAAGGCTACAAATGCAGCTGGAAATTGATTCCTCAGAGGAGCTTGCTATGTCAGCAGTAGTCAAGGAATGGGAAAATGATAATCTCAGTATATAGTAGAGAAGATGATTGATAGCCTTGCTTTAACTGAGGCTAAATGCACTGCTGATTATGCCAACATCTTTGAATGCAAGGTTTAATACACTTTGTGTCTTCATTAGGAATCTCAAAAGGGCACGTTCAGCAATTGGGAATGTCAAAGGCCCTTTTAAGAGCATTTGAATAAAGTAGATCTCCAACAACAGGGAATTTAGTTTAGCAGTTCTTTTGATCTCTTTTTCAAAAAAAGGAATTAACTATAAATTAGGACTAGTTTAGAAAATGCCCATGTTCTTTCTGAGATTTAGTAGGAACAGACAGCTGTTCCTCACATTCAATAGTCACCAATTGTCTTTGGTTGCATTTAAACTCAAATGAATTCCCATTTTAAAATGGGTACCATAGCCCTTTCCTGCTTAGCAGAATTGGTTTGGGGTACTTTCAGGAGCTGTTTCAATGTTGATGGCTGCTGGTATATTAACAGCATAGAGAAAATGAAATCTCTTCCACCACAGAATATTAAATGGCTACTAGATAACATTTTGCCTGATCAGAAAATAAGAATGGTTTCCAGAGCATCTCAGGTTTTGATGTCTCAGCCACATCTACCTGTTGCAAGGAGCCTGTTGCTAGTAAATTTTTGTCTGTGTTTGATGCAGAAAATGCTCATAAAATGGGTAGAGAGCAGATTTCAGAGCCAATATGAGAAAACACTCATGTTTTGGTTAAATTTCTGTCCCCTGTGTAGCATTTTTCTCTCTCTATGCCCCTATTTCAGTGCACATTAGAAGAAAAAATGCCATTAACATTGGGAGGGGAAATGGCATGAAAATGTGGAGATGCTCTAATGCCACAGCAATGGGGTCTGGGTAATTATCTAAGGCACCCTGAGGCTAGAAACAGCTGTTTGTTGGAAGCCACAAAAGCCTTCTGCCAAAGACACCAGCTAGTCACCGATGTTTGTAATCCAACTGTCAGGCAGCATCCACCTCTGGTGGGCTGGAGTGTTGAGGTGTGTTCTAATACTGCCCTTTGCAGTGTGGCACTGAGCAAAAGAAATAGCCAGATAAGACATTTGTCACTTGACATCAAAGGTACAAAAATGGAATCATCCTTTTATTAGAAAACTCTCAATTTCCTCTCTATAGTGCATTTCCAAATCTTCAGTGTGCGTTTAGACAACTTCTTAATGGAAGTAAAAGGCAATTGGACATTTCATTCATTATTTATGCAGAAAGATATTATGAAATAATTTAGTAAAGGTACGAAGTCTGGCATAGGGACAAGACTCTTGTTGGAAAAATTAGTCCTGAGGGGTTGGTGGTTCTGTTTCCAGGATGATCAGCTGCTTTGCCCATTTCTGGCTCATGGGGCTCTGTGTGCTATTTCACTGATCTTGGCCAGAGAGGCTTGCAAGAAGCAAAAGCAGAGGTAGATCCTTGTTTGCATTGAGGTTGGAGGGTAAGAAGCTGTGTCTCTGTGCCTGCAGTGCTTGTGGAGTGGGTTTATGCCAGGAGCCCTGACGTCGTCCAGCACGATGCCCTGCCCGTGCTCTGGTCCTTCCTGGGGAACAAGGCGCTGCCTGTGCGAAGCGCCAACGTCCGCACCGTGGCCACCAAGCTTGCCTGTGCCCTCTACAAGGTGATGGGCACCCAGCTGAAGAAATGTGCTGACAGCAAGCCTCCACAAGTGTGGGATAACCTCTCCAAAATGTTGGGCTGGTGAAGGCGTTATGTTCTCCGGAAAGCTGACCAAGTGCTGAGTTGGACACCTCCGGATTTGCCTTTTTAGCTGTGCCACAAATGACAAAACACTCAGGAAGGGTGTGCATCTGCCCCGCTCTCTCCATGGCCCTTCCCAGTCATGGCGTGGGGGGCCTGAAGCAACTCCAGATGGAGGACAAGGTGAAGGGCAAGCATGGATCATCCTCACACAGAGGTGAGGGGGGAGCTGGGCCGCTCTCAGGTGGGAGGAAGGGTCTTGTGGCAGCCCAGGGAGCCTGTGCACATTGCCAAGGAACAGCTGTGCCCTGCGTGTGCCCCCTGCAATGAGCTGTGCTGCTGCCAGTGCCCCATGGAGCTGTAGGGCTGCTGAGCTGTGGGGCAGGGAGAGGAGCAGGAGGGTGCATGTGCAGCTGAGCCATTCCTGGAGAGCACAGGGCTCTGGGCTCCCTGCTGTCCCAGGGCAGCCCAGAGGGGCCAGGGTGCTCCTGTGGTAGCTCTGTGCAAGTGGGGCAGGGTTTTGCCCTGGCCTGCTCCAAGTGTCAGCCAGCAGGGGCATGTTTCCCTGTGGAGCTAATTAGAAGCTGGCAGGAAATGTGTCCATTGAAATATGGAGCTTCAGGTGCTTTAGGTTTGCATTGAGGCCTCTGTTCTATTTTGTGTCTCCATTTTGCAGATCTGACTGGTTACAGTCTTACCAAGAAGTTTTCTCTGGAGAGTCATGATGTTCCCTTACCCACAAAGTCCTTGCCTCCTGTCCAGAAGAGCTCTCTTTCCTCCAAGCTCAGGAAGAAGCTGCCACCTGTCAGAAGAGTCTTTGAAGAATAGGATTTATGTGTTAGGCTTGATAGTTAAAGATGTACATATGTTCTGATCTTTAGATGTAGTTTTGAATTAATGTGTTTTGATTCTAACTTTAAATTTTGATGACATATTTTTAATTGTGTTATGAATAAAAAGACCTGCCCAATTTTTAAAAAAGTGTCAAAGTTCAAAAGTTGGGCCAGTTGCTGCCAGGATGGAGTTCTGACTATTTCTTGTTAATAATTTCATGTTGTAATCTCCTGTTAACAGTTTCCTTTTAATTACCTGTTCTTCATAGTGCCCCGAGGCAGCCCCACCGCTGCCGGGCCGCCTGGCAGTGCTGGGGCCCAACCCCACCTTTGGGCGCGGGCCCGCCCGTGCCGGGGGTGACCCGGGAGCGGTGGAGCGCCCCGTACCCCAGCGCGGGTCCTGGCGGGGCCGGGGGAGCCCCGCGGGGGCGGCCCGGGGGTCCCAGGGGTGGGGACCGGCCCGGGGGTCCCAGGGGTGGGGACCGGCCCGGGTGGCCATGTCCCCAAGGGCAGCTGCTGGGCGTCGCCCTGCTGTTTCCTGGGAGATGGCACCCCGACGGTGAAAGGACAGATTGACATGCAAACGACATCGGATCCAGCATGCCACGGGAAAGACCCCGTCACCAAAGCTGGACAAAAGCCCTAAAACAACGAGCCAATATGGAATTAAGAGATCAAAGTGGTGTCTGGATGTCAGGAGCAGGGTCCAGAGCCTGCAGAGACGCTGAGGGCCTTTGCTGCCCCTCACCCTGGGCCAGAGGACTCGGCTGGAGCCAGGGACCCTGAAGGGTAAACCAAAATAAGGAACAATGGCGATATCCCCAGTGCTCTGGTGAGGACGGAACCCCCAGCTCTGCCGCTTGGTGCACAGAGCTGCACTTTCCTCCTGCTCCGAGCCACTCCTGGGAGCAGCGGCAGGGAACTGCAGACCTGTCAGGCCTTCCCACCTGAGCTGATCACTTTTAATAAAGGCATTGAAAAGGAGAAAGATCTCCTGCCCTATTTATTTCATTTGTATATATTTTGTTTTGATGATGAAAAAAAATTAAATAAATAAATAAAATTTAAATAAACTAAGAGGAGAATGGGAGACCAGGACCTGCTAGCCTAGAGATTATGGGAGTGCAGCTCACTCAATGTGCCATTGTCTTGCCACATCCTTTCCTCACTGCACATCTCCTCTTCCTCTTTGGCCATGTTTTCTTTGTGGCATTTGTGCTGCTCTTTGTTACTTGGCATTACAACAGGGCCACCTGTTGACCTCTTTGGGGGACAATGGACCCAAAAGATCCAGTCCAGTCAAAAATTTTCTACCTAGGTGTGTTTTGTGCTCACAAAAGGCCTGAGCGAAGAAACAAAGAGAAGTGGGCCCAAATGCCAAAGCTTTGCTCCTTTGCAATCTCCCACAGATCTGGCTCACAGGCATCTTCAATCACAATTCCATAGGTAAGAAGAGGTTGTGTATTTCACTGGGAAAAGATGCACTGCTTTGGAAAAGTCACCTCTATGTATATTTACCCAGGACAGCAGTCCAGCTGTGTTGTTTGTACCTTGTTTGCAGCAGGATGAGTGCACTGGGAGGCCAGTAACAGGTTACAAGTGTTCCTCAAATCTGTACTGCAGCCTGGGTGCCATTCAGCCCAGAGCTAGGGGACCATTTGTTCCCATGGAGCAGTGCTTGCCTGTGTAATGAATTCCTGCACAGGCCCTCACTAGAAGACCTGTTCTGTGATCCTTGGGTGCAGGATATTCACCTGCCCTAGAAGAAGGGACAGAGCCACAGGCACACTTTGATCCGGGGCCCTGGTAAGTTCCAGCTCCACACATGCCTTGGCAATCAGAAGCAAAGGAACCCAGACTTTTTGTCCTGCCTGTGTCACTGCACCAGGGTCATGGGATGGGAACACACAGCCCTTGTGCTGGAGCTGAGCTGCTCTTCTCAGCACTGGTGGCCACCATCCAAGCTGGTTTTGCTTGTCCTGCTTCACTGACAGCTGGGGCCCTGGGCAGAACCCTGACAGCCTGGGCTCGCCCCCAGGGAAGGAGAAGGAGCCCCTGGAGAAGCTGGACCAGGCAGAGCTGCTGCTGCTGCTGCTGCTGCTGGAGACATCGAGGACAACATCAGGGATGACAACATCAGGGATGACAACCTCTTCTTGGACCTGGCCACTGGCAGCTGAAGATCATGAACTTTGATTCGGGCACCTTCTTCAAATCCAGGCTCCACAGGGAATTTGCAGATGAGTCCACACCCAGGGAAATGCTCCCAGATTTGTGGATTGCACAGCCTGACCGGGAACCAAAGATTCCCCCCTGTGCTGGGGTGGATGGATGCAGCTGATCCTTCAGTTGGCTGCCCAGCTGCTTTTTGGCAGGGCTGGGGGCATGGGCCGGGGTGGGTATGAAATGGGAGTTGGCTCCTGGCTCTGCCAACAGCCCCCAGCACCCACCCTGGCCTGGGCTGGGGCTGGGGCAGTCAGCCTGACACAAACAAAACCCCATGGCAAGAGCAGAGGTGGGACTCCAGAACCTGTGCACGGCTGCCTTGCTGTGCAGGCAAGGAAGGGCTTGGGTGGCTTCTCTGCCCTGTTTGCTTTGGGATCACCTTTATTTTGAGGGGAAGTGCAGGGGGGAGGAGGGAAAGCCTGGGCTTCCCTCACCTGTGCGTGGGTTTTCCCCTTGCACATAGGGGTTGGGCCTTCCTCAAGCCCCTGAGAGAGATCAGAGCTTTTACCTTTTTTCTTGTTTTCCCTTTTTGGCTCTAATCTATTTTCAATAATTTCCTGTTTGTTTTTCCAGAGGAAGTGTTCTAGGTGGTCCAGTCTGGTTCAGGACGTGCTTGGGGCCAGCTGTGGCATGGATGGGCCGTGCCCTGGGAGAAGGCTGAGGACATAGTTTGGGACCAGCTTTTCTTCCAGTGGGGGATGGCGTGAGGTGGGTCCCTGTCTGCTTGGCACGGTGGGATCAGAGCTTTTGGGAGATGGCAGCGAGCACAGGAGCATCCTGCTCTGGGCAGCTGCTGTGGGGCTGGATGTGCTGTGGCCGGCTGCAGGCTGGGCACATGTCCTGCCCTCCTGCTCTGTAGCAGGCACAGGGCCTGCAAGGCCTCCCTGGCTGTCAGTTGCCTATGATAAGAAATGCCTTGTCGGAGTTGATGGGAGACAAGCACATCCGATGATGATCAACAAGTCTCAACTTTATTTAGGCAATAGGCATACTTTTATAAGCATACTAATAAGGTTCATACATATTGCAAAAGTAGAGCTCATCATTGGTCCGCAGGTGGAGGTCAGCTCCACCTCTACTATCACATACTAAGGATGCTTGTGGTTTTCTGCTCTGGCTAGACCCTGTTTTCTCTATCTTGTCATTATATAACTTCTTGCTCAAGGAGACATTGTCCTTGCCCACGACCCTATTGCTTTACCAGCTGCAACTTATCATGACCCCTCTCTTCTAACCAGGCGTCCACAAAACTCTCCACACTTCCCCCGTTTTCTTTTTGGGCAAGAAGGTTTGTCTGCCATGTTTTCTGTATCATGCGACTGACCATGTTGTGAATGCAGTTAAAAATGCAAGGCAAGATAAGCAAAAGCATCAGAAAAACACCTAAGATCCCTATTGCATTTGTTATAAGGTTTCTTAGCCATGGACCTATTCCTAAACTTTTGAGCCATTCATCTATTCCCAATCCTTCCTCCTGCTTCAGCTGATGTAGCCCTTGTTGTAACTCCTTTTGCCAGTTATCAATGCGATGGTGAAATGAGCAACTACTGCACCAAAGATCAGTTAACAACGACTGCTCTACCCAGAAAGTATTATTACAACCCTCACAAAATAACGCTACCCAAGCTGCACAGCGTGTGTTTTTACAATCAAGACAGTTCTGGCCCTCGGGCCCTCGGATATAAAACCCTTTTAATGCTTCCATGGCCTCGACTAAGTCCTCAAAGGTTCTGCAATGATCTGCAGTCCTGTTGACGGCCTTTGAACGTCCTTTCAGTTGTTGAAGCAGTGGTCGCAAGCTCAGCACCAACTTTTCCTCAATCTTCCTTGTGTCCTCCTCTGCCAGGTTCCCTGGTATCCGCTGCATCTAGAGCAGGTTTAGTCCATCTGGCAGGCACCCATGCTGCTCCTGTAGGGGTAGACACACAGAGATATCCCCTTCCCCAAAACATGACTTTAGCAGGATCTTGCCACTGCCCTGTCTTAGGGTCACGCTATCTTACCCATACCTCCTTCTCCTCATTAGTGACCTTGTTAGGGCTATAATGCATTCTTGCCGGTGGTTGTTCTGCTTCCCCAAATACACATAAGTGATTGATCACAAAAAAGCTTTTCAAAAGCCTAGCCTGAGGATCCCCAACCTCCTCATGTTTGGCCAGATATCTTTTTAGCGTACCATTGGCCCTTTCGATTATAGCCTGTCCTGTAGGGGAGTTTGGAATCCCTGTGATGTTCTCAATTCCCCAATTTTCCAAATCCTGTCCTATTCTCCTACTGATGTAAGCAGGCCCGTTGTCTGTCTTGATCCTTCTTGGTGTTCCCATCACCGCAAAGCAGCTATATAGATGTCTCTCTACGTGGATAGCTCTTTCTCCTGCTTGTGCTGTTGCCCAAATAAACTTACTACAAGTATCAATAGTCACATGCACATACTTCAGATGCCCAAAACTAGCAACATGCGTAACATCCATCTGCCAGATTTCATTTGACTGTAGGCCCCGTGGGTTTACCCCTAACCCTAGCCCACAACATCCATTGTGAAGGCTGCAAGTAGGGCACGCCCTAACTATGGCTTTCACCTCTGCCAGGGGTATTCTGAACTCCCTGTGTAGACCCTTTGCATTTTGGTGAAACATAGAGTGAGCTTCCCTGGCTAATGGCCTGACATCGGTGTACCCTGGGCTACAGTTACTAGCTTATCTGCTCTAGCATTGCCCTCACCCAAACCAATTTCCCATTTATGGCTTCTAATATGAATGACAGCATAAGCATGCTCCCTAATCTTTCTTGCCTTTTGTAACTGCACAAGTAACTCATATAGTCTCTGGTTTTGCACTTCCTTGATCAATGCATCTTCCATTCTTTCCACAATTCCAGCAAGGTACAGTGAATCTGTTACAATATTCAAAGGCCCCTTCAAATGTAACATTGCCCACACTACCGCCCAAAGTTCCATGGTCTGCAAACTATCAGCTGCTTCTGCTCGTAGGATTTTGTGTTTCCACTCATCTTTTTCCTGCCATGTTATCGCAGCTGTTCTTGATTTCTTCCCAGCGTCTGTGAATGCTGTGATCGCATCTGCACTAGGGGCATTCTCTCGTTTTGGCCGAGTGATCCAGTCCCATTCCCCTCTCCAGTGTACTGGCGCTTGCCTGAGTTTCCCCGTTTCAATGGGACAGCTCGCACCCAACAGAGCCTCCTGCAGTTCCTCGCTATTATCCAAATACCACTCCAAGGAGTCCTTTTTCATCGGTATCCTAATAATAGTAGGCTCTGTGCCAGCCACTTGCAGCATCCTCTCCCGACCTTTCTTTATCAGGTCTGCTAACATTTCAACTTTTTGAACAAGAGTTTTGGTTTGTTGCAGCATGGGAGAGATCCATTCCAGCACCCATAGCTCCCCCATTTTCTCTTGTGATTGTATTAAGGCCCCAAGGAGGTATTTGGGGCCATTCCAAATTGTTAGATCAATGGGCAGTTCTGGATCTCGCCGCCGTACCTGGCCCTGTGTGACGCAGTCCGTAATTTGTTGAAGAATCTGCTGTTGACTCAGAGTAATTTGTATTGGGCGTGTTGGGTCTGTTCCTTTTAAAAGTGGATGTAATCCATCCAGCAACTCGTTCGGTATCCCAACAATTGTTTTTCGCCATTGAAGGTCGCCTAGCAACTTCTGAGCATCACTCAAGGTCACAAGTCTTGTTTGTAGCTGTAATTTCTGGGGCGTAACAAGTTGCTCTGACAATGTCCACCCTAAATACTTCCAGGGAGCTGCTTTTTGTATCTTCTCGGGAGCTATAACAAGGTGAAACTGCGCCAATGTGTTCTGTATTTCCCCGATCTGCTGATTCGCAAATGGTTTCGGTTGGGCAAACAGTATATCGTCCATATAGTGATAGATCACCATGCTTGGCCATTTTTTGCGGAGAAGCTGTAATGCAGAGTCAACATAAATTTGACATAGAGTAGGGCTGTTGCGCATGCCCTGTGGCAATACTGTCCATTCGAATGGCTGATCAGGTCCTTCTCTGTTGAGTGCAGGTAGTGTAAACGCAAATCGCCTCATGTCATTTGGGTGAAGCACGATGGTGAAAAAACAGTCCTTAAGGTCAATAATTAATAGAGGCCAATCTTTGGGAATCATTGCCGGGTTGGGTAACCCCGGTTGTAACGCACCCATGGGTTCCATCTGATCATTAACAGCATGTAAAGTCGTGTAACAAGCGATATTTCCCTGATTTCTTTTTATCACAAAAATTGGAGTATTCCAGGGGCTTGTGGACAACCTCAAATGCCCTTGCTCGAATTGTTCTTTTATCAAGTCATGAGAATGTTGGAGATTTTCCCTTTTTAAAGGCCACTGCTTAACCCATACTGGAGCATTGGTTTTCCAGGTGATAGGAATTGGGAAAGTCCAGGCAATGGCCATTACCCCAAAGGGTGCTCATTTGTTAACACCGCTCCCAGTTGGGCCAAAATGTCTCGCCCAATGAGGCACTGCACTGTAGGTGGTAATTGGATAACTGAGAAATTAGCCGTTAGATGCTTGCCGTCTATTTTGACCGTCAGAGGCGGTGAATGACTGGCCAGGGTTAATCCTCCGACCCCGGTCACCGTGGTGGCTGCTGGCTGTAAAGGCCAATGTTGAGGTCAACAGGCAGGGCTAATAATGCTGGAATCTGCCCAAGTGTCCAGTAGGCCAGAGAATGACCGCCTTTGACCTTGATATTCCACCTCCACCTTCCTCCTAGGCCTCTCGCTGAGATCTAGGGTTAGTAGAGTGAGACCACCAGTGGATCCAAAACCACCTTCTCCCCTCATTTGCCCTTTTATTGACATTAAGCCCTTAGTTGTTTGTTCTAACGGCACCAATTGTGCAAGTCTCTGCCCTTTGTTAATTTGAACCGGCGGAAAAGGGGTGTGCACCATAATCATGATTTCTCCAGTATAATCCGCATCAATGACACCAGGCAACACAAATAGTCCAAGCATAGAGGCTGATGATCTCCCTAGCAGTGATGCACCCATCGCTCGACCTTGTATAATAACAGGTCCTTTAACTCCTGTGGGGACCTTCTGTGGGTGCGACATCATCAGGGTAACTTCTACTGCTGCTGCCAGGTCCAACCCGAGGCTCCCGCTGGTGGCAGGCAGGAGACAGGCGAGGTCGGCTGGACTGTGGCAGCTGCTTGTGTCCGGGCGCGGCCACTGCGATTTGCGCTCCCGCTGGCGTTTCCCAACCTTCGCCGACAGGCACCGATGTTATGGGTATCCGATCGGCATTTCTGGCACCACACCCCAGCAGCGTTACACTCTCGGCGAATGTGGCCCATGCCTCCGCATCGGTAGCATTTAAGGCGGCCTCCTGACGGAGTCCGCTGGCTGGCCGTGGCTGATGCTTGAAGGGGTGCAAGAGCAGCTAACACCTGATTTTGAGAGGATTTTGCCTGTTCTTGAAGGCCTAGACCTAGCTGTTTAATAGCTTCCACCAAAAATGCTTGTGGCCCTGTAGGAACTTGAGCCATTCTTTCTAATGCCTCCTCTATGGACCAATTTGCTCCTAGAGTACTTAGCACACTTCTTGTCGTCAGGTTACAATTTTGAAGAGCACACTGTTTTAACAGAGCACCCCGCATATACTCTGGTACCCCCGCTCTTTCTATCGCGGCAGCAGCCTTATCTATAAATGCACCAAACGGTTCATCGCGACCCTGTTTAATGCCCATGTACACTGGCAGCCCACCAGGTTCCTTTACCCTGTCCATAGCCAATCTAACAAGCCTCATAGCTTCCCGGCATTTGTCAGGCCCTATCAAAGCCTGAGCCTGCGTGCGGAGAAAAGGTCCTAACCCCATGAGTTCGTCCACAGTTACCCCATTAAGAGGATCTCCCTGTTGCCTCTGTGTAGACACACACTCATTGACTAGTCCCTGCCAATGTGCATTAAATAGCAGCTGTTGATGTTGTGTGAATATCAATTTTGCTATTCCCCTACAATCAGAGGGCAGGAGCACCTGAGTGCCCCATATATAATCCAACATCTGCTTTACTGGTTCACTAGTTACCCCAAACTGGCTAACAGTCGAACGGAGCTGTGATAACAATTTCCAATCCAGAGCAGATATCTCTGCTTGCATACCTCCCCGGCTACCGGCTGGAAAACCACTGGGCATGCTGTGTTGCCGTTTCCACTGCACTATCATCTCCTTTTTCCAGGCAGTCTTTTGCGAGCGCTGCCCAAGCCTCCCTTTGTTCTTTGGCAATGGCCTCTGCTAGGTTGCTCTCAGCCCCAGGGATCGGCTCATTACCCAAAGGGGGCATGGCAGTGGGGGCTCTTGACCCTGGCTCCTGCTCCTCTGGGATGCGGACAGCCCACAAGCTGCCCCTAGGCCGGAGCCAGAAGGCGGGGGGGGCAAAATGACTTTTGTAGTGGTGGGGGCCAGCGGAGTGGTTTGGAACCAGTCCCTCCCATAGGTCTTATTTTTATTATGAGCAGCGGATGCCTGCTCAGCTGCTTTCTTCCTGATGTTGTAAAAGCTCATTATGTATCACCCTCCAAAGCTTTCCCAGCTTTTTTGCTGTCTTATCGTCTTCTAAAGTAGCTTCCCACAATATATCCCCAAACTTACG
This sequence comes from Fringilla coelebs, assembly GCF_963513975.1. Taxonomy (NCBI): domain Eukaryota; kingdom Metazoa; phylum Chordata; class Aves; order Passeriformes; family Fringillidae; genus Fringilla; species Fringilla coelebs. The sequence continues at coordinate 1,446,152 of NC_140038.1, forward strand.
CCATTCCGACAGCTCATGTACGGTATGCAGGTTTTGAAACAATCCCTTCACATACCCGTATGTCAATAACCCCGGCAACTCCTTTTGTAATTCTATCCCCCTAATCTGCCGTTTTTGCAGATAAGCAGTAAATAAATCATATGCTGCTTGCCTTTCCATACCTATACCATCAGCGCTGTTGCAGCCCCTCAAGGTCTCGGCAGCACGTATCGGCCGGGTTCTCACCTCTGCGGACACCCGGGGCACGGCGCGTTTTCAGCCCCTTTTTTTTATCTTCGCGCTTTTTGCCGTCCCTGCTGCTTTGGGACCCGAACCCAGTCGTCACTCTACCGTGGTGCCAGCTCTCGATCACGTCGGGCTCACCATTTGTTGGAGTCGACGGGAGACAAGCACATCCGATGATGATCAACAAGTCTCAACTTTATTTAGGCAATAGGCATACTTTTATAAGCATACAAATAGGGTTCATACATATTGCAAAAGTAGAGCTCCTAACTGGTCCGCAGGTGGAGGTCAGCTCCACCTCTACTATCACATACTAAGGATGCTTGTGGTTTTCTGCTCTGGCTAGACCCTGTTTTCTCTATCTTGTCATTATATAACTTTTTGCTCAAGGAGACATTGTCCTTGCCCACGACCCTATTGCTTTACCAGCTGCAACTTATCATGACCCCTCTCTTCTAACCAGGCATCCACAAAACTCTCCACACTTGGAGAGTGACCCAAGGAGACAATGAACTGAGACTAAAACTTACTCAGGCAAAATGAGTATATTGTTCATACTTTCACATAAAGAGTTGCTTTGTATATAATTATAATTGAAGTCTTAACATTAGAGAGTACCTCTATTCAAAGTGATGCTGGATGGCCTTGGTCCCAGGCTTTTAATCAGTATACTGGATCCATGGGAGAACTTCCTGAGATAAAAGAGTTAAACCTATCCACTGTAGTAATTCACGGGGATCAGGTCTATGAGGAGCAGGAGTGCCAAGAATGAGAACTGTGGACACTTCAGGGAATCAGAAGAGAAGAAATCAAGGTAGCATGCCAGGTGATCAATAAGCCAGTTTATGAGAGACCAGATGCAATTAGTGTCTCAACCTCTCCTGTATACAGGTGCCAGGAAGTTTTTGACAGCCTAAGTGAATCAGACTGTTAGTGTAATTTCACCCTGATACAGCCTGCAGAAGTGGGCAATATTCCAAAGGCAGTGTGGTCTGGAGAGGATGAATGAAGAAGAACCTTCTCCACTTACAAACCATACCAAAGAAGCCACTAGTGTCACTTAGCACCAATAAAGAACAACTGGCAATTCAGAAGAAAATGCTGAGCTTTCTGAAGGGGTCAGAAGGAGGGGAATCTTCCAAATGAGTTGATGTTTCAGAAATTTTATTTAATAACAATCCTACTCTATAAACCTATACTATAACCTACTCTATAAACCAAAACTACTCAACAATCCTACTCCTAGAGTCCTACTCTACAATTCTCCTCTAAGGTGGTTATCTAGATAAGATCTTGATTGTTACATTCTTCTTCTCCACTCCTCCTCCTCCTTCTTCTTCACTGCCTTGATGAGTGGTGCCAGAGTGGACGCTGGCATGGCTGAAGTTACAAATGGATGCTGTCCACAGGGGAAAAAAAAAGAAACAAAAAAGAACAGTGAACCATTAGTTTTTCCAAGCTCTGTCCTTCACAGAGTCAATGCTGTGAAGTCAATCCCAGGACTCCTCTGGGTCCTAAAAAGACCCAGAAAGAGCAGCAATGGGACCATCTGCTTCCCAGGCATCATGAGCAGGACCTTGCCATAACAGGCAAACATGGGCCAGAATCCCATTCATTTATTTATTGTGATGTCTTCACCTTGTTAGGATTTTTGCCCTGCCAGTGCCCTAAAAATGGTGCTTTCTGTCCCTGGGATTTCTTCCTTTCAGGAAACTCTAATGACTCACATAGGTCCCTGACTTTGAAAGACAGGCACTGTGCTGATTTCCACAGGGACAGAAAGCAGTGTCTGCCTTTCCATGCCCTGCCCCTCCTGTGCTGGGTGGCACCTTCCTTCCCAGCAGGGCCAGCCCAGTGGCACTGGGCCCTGCAGTTCCCTCTCTGCCACACAACCTGGCAGTGACCCTGGGGCAGTTCCCGTCTGCTTGAGCGTGCCAGGCAGCAGATGGGGCTGGGACAAGTCCCTCTCAGCTGTCCCTGTTTGCGTGCCAGAAACCACCAAGGGTGGGCTGGGGGCACAAACCAGGGCCCTTCAGAGGCTCAGAGTGAGCCCCCCACAGCCCCTCCTGCCCACAGCCAAATCTCTGACCCCTCAGCTGGGACTGGCTTCCTTGGCTTCCTGCACCACCATTCCATGTCTCTGTAGCCTGCATTGCTCTACTTCAATTCTTTTGCCATTAGATAAAACTGAACACCCATCAAATTACAAAAGAGGACAAGAGAAACATTCAGAAAACAGAGCATCTCTCCTCTCAGGAATGCAGAGAGAGGTGGAGTTTATCAGTTTTGTGAAGAACAGGTCCAAGGGAGACTTTATTACCACTTTCCAAGTCTTCAGAGTAGCTTTGAAGAAAGTGGAGAACATCTTCTTTAACAGGGCCAGGAACAATAGAATGTGGACAAATAATATGAAACACAAAGGAGATCTAATCAGAGTAGGTCTAAGGAAGAACTTGTTTACTCAGAGCATGGTGCCACCCTGGCACAGGTTGTCCTGAGAGCTTGTAGGTCAGGCAGGAAAGGGCTCTGAGCAACCTGATCTCTGTAAAACCATCCCTGCTCATTGCAGGACACTTGGACCAGAGAACCTTTACAGGGCCCTGCCAGCCCAGCCCAGTCTGGGATTCCTCACTGTTTTCATTTGAACAGCACCAAGAGTGGAGGTGAGGAGGAAGGGGGCTCATCTGATGCCTTGGACTTCAGTGGAGGAGGAGCCCATCCCTCAGAGCCTGTTTCACCTGCAGCCCCTTCCCATTTTACCTGCAGGAGCTCCTTGGCAGACCAGCGCCGCGCCTCGTCTCTCTGCAGGCAGCAGCTCAGGAAGTCACGCAGCAAAGCTGAGAGGAGCTCGGGCTGCTGCAGCTGTGGGGTCCCTCCTGTGGCTATCAGGCGTTGAGCCTGCAGAAAAAGGATACACGAGGCTCCACCTGCTGCTTTCACATCTCTAGGTGCTCTCCCAGATCCCTTTCTTTAACCTCTGTTCTTCAGTGGCAGTTTCTGCCCTGGCAGAGACCCAGAGATGACTTTCCTTTACCAACCAAAAACCCAAACCCTCACGTAGCCACAGCTTTTCCACCATCACCCAGATCTTGCCTTGACAGCTGATATCATTGACTGACCTAGTAAGTGGGAACTACATCAGCAAAAGCTCCTTGGCTTCTCTGAGGATTCACACCAGCTTGAGAGGCTTTTTGGAAGAGACACTTTGCTATACTAACTAATTCCAAGGATTAGTACATGAAAATCATCTCTGCAGTGCTTTTTGGTCCCTTAACCACACATGCCATAGAACATAACTTCTCAAACTTTTTGTCCTGTTCTTGAAAACAATGGGAATTGAAAGAAAAGAAAGGAAATCCATCGGTTAATCCCCAGGTAAGGAAACAAACATTTACAATCCCATACACAGACACATTAAGGTGCCTGCACAAATGTATTGGGATGAAAATGCCGGCTTGGGCACACAGGAGCCACCTGCAGCTCTGTCTCTCAGCAGTCTGAAAATTTCTGCTTCCCATTATGCAGCAAAAGAAAAATTGTCATGGTCAAAAGAAGGAGAGGTGCCATCCCTATAGTCACCCTCTGCTCATCTGGCTACTCAAGTCAATACATTAATGGTAGGCCCGTCCCAGAAAGTGCCAGGAAACAGTGGGAGGTTTTGGCAGGCTCTCCCCCTCACCAGGCTCTGGCTTGGTGACCTGGAGAACTTGGCTTGGGCTAGGAGAGAAACATGCTCACTAAATGTTTCAGCAGCACTGCACAAGAAGCAGAAGAGTCTCTGTGGCCTTCCCACCCTCATGCCCAGGTTTCAGGCCTGTTTCCCAGTGAGAAGAAACTCCACAGTGGGTTAGGTTTCTCTCTAAAAACCACAGCTTTAGAAACTTTGTTGGGTTTGGGTTTGCTTCCTTCATATCTGGAAAGATAACAGCAGTTCCAAGATGCATGTTTCCTGGTACTGGGGCCATCTCCACTGAGAAAAGAACCAGAATCACTTACAACCCAAAGGAAAGTGTTGCCTGAGGATGGTGTTTTTTTTGCATGTGGAAAGGCTTGAGTTTCCCCCATGTGTTGCAGAGACATTTTTAGGAAGGGACCTTGGTGGAAATAGTTCCAGCAGATGGCAATGGGATTTTGTCCAATGGCACACAGAACATGGCACAGGTGAGAAAGACAGCGGGATCAGAGACTATTTGCTCCTTACCGTGCCAGCACTTTCGTTGTAGTAAGGAGGTTCTTGTTCTATCATTTCAATGCCCACAATTCCAAAAGACCAGATGTCCACTTTGGGGCCATACGGTTGATGCGTCACCACTTCAGGCGCCATCCAGCAAGGAGTCCCGACTGCCAGGCACCGTCTGCTCTGCTCAGGGGTGAGCTGAGTAGAGAGGCCAAAATCAGCTGAGGAGAAAGCAAAATACTGGTTTTATTTTAATTCTCTGCAACTAGGAAACCAAGCAAAAGAATTCCCCAGTAGAAGTTTGAGAATGTGCTGTTGAATCTCCTGGCATTGGTGACTCAAAACATCTCCCCATTTTTTTTTTACACTGACTCCAGCAGTGGCTTTTGTTCTTTGGAAACTTTAGATTGTAGCTCCCTCCCTCTGGAAGGAACACACACAGAGCAACGTCACTCTTGACTGCTTCTTCCTTGTCATACATCTGTACACATTGTACCTGTGTCACCAGCTCATAGCAGGGGTCCCTGCACTGCCACCAGCACCATTTTTGGGGAGCTGGTAGTCACTCAAAGCAGCCCCACAGCCCACATCCCTGGAATGCTGCACCTGACCAAGAATATACTGACCCAGCTTGACAGAGCCGTCGGTCCTGAGAAGGATGTTGTCGCTCTTCACATCTCGGTGGATTACTAGGTTGGAGTGGAGAAAATCCAGTCCTTGCAGGCACTGAGAGAGAGAACAGAAACAGGAGGCAGTAAGAAGTGATGCGATTTCATCACACAAGAAAGAAAACAAAGAATCTAAAAGATTCCCTGTTCCCAGGGGAATGGAGAGTAATGGCAGAACACAGATCCTTTGAGAGGAAGAGCTTGCTGCTCCAACACCTGCAGAGCAGGACCTTTCTAAGCAAAGGCATGTCAGCTTTTGAAAGAGCACCAGCACCTATTCTTGTAGACTGTCCCCTGCAAACCAGCCAGGATGACTGCTGCTGCAGGGGATGTGCTCAGAAGCAAACAGCGTTTTGGCTGCACTCTTAACTGTTTTAACTGAGGACTTTGAGAAATGAGTCTCTCTTTTTTCCTTGCTGTTCATTTCAAATCCTACCACCAGCACCTTTGCTTTTACAGGCAAGGAAGGAATGCAGTGAAGACAGGCAAAAGTTTAGCAAGATAGAGAACAGCAAATACAAGAGGCAGAGCGAGAGTACAACAGCAGGAGATAAGAGTGCAAGAACTGAGTAGAGTGAGTGCAGGGGCACTGGCAGGTCTTAGCATCACTTGAGATGCTTTTACTTGCCCATAGCATACCAGCAAAACAGGAACAAAGCTTGGCACATGAAATCCCTCCAGGTCTGAGCCCCTGTTTCCCAGACAATCCTGCCCTTGGCAGCACAGATGGGTTTGCTGACCTCCCGACTGATGGCTGCCATCTCATCTTCAGACAGGCAGGTCTCGCTGATGACGTCACTCATGGCACCTCCGTCCATGTACTCCAAAACCAGCCAGAGTTCCTCACCCAGAAGGAAGCTGAAAGAAGGAAACAGGGGCGTGGAGAGGAACACGCATGGCTATATTGAATTTTTGCTTCTGGGTTTCTTGTTTCCAGGTCCCTTTGTGACTAGGACAGAATCAAAGGAATAGACCTTCCCTCTCAGTTGTGCATTGTTTGCAATCTGTGCAGTCTCAAGGAGAAAGGCACAGCTGTGAAAAAGGAGATGTCTTAGATAGGCAGCAAATGAAAAGTGCAATTTAGTAACTGCCCAGATAAAAAACCTGTCACGCATTGGTGTTTCTGGAAATAAACACCTGGTCTTCCTGGCATGCACAGCAATGGCAAAGAGGGGCAATGATCTAAGGGAAATCCACTTTAGGATGGTTCATCAGCATTTCAGAAACTTTAAAATTTAATCCCGAAAAAGTGTGAAGGCAGAGAACTTCGAGGGTATTGACTTAGGAAGATACAGTGATCCAGGTTCTAAATAATTTTGGAATAATTTTCAAACTATATGTGCCAGGGAAAACTCATGCAGACAAGATGCACTCCCTTCTAATCCATTGGAGATGAATAGAGAAATAGAAATAAATTATAATTAACAGTTCTACTTTCTACCACTGACCAAAGTTAAAAACCTCTCATGTTTGCTGTATGTAAAGGCACATCCATGGGATAAGACCATTACCTCTCACCTGTCTAAATAATTCACAACACTGGGATTCCTACACCTCTTCATGATCATGATCTCATTAATGCTTACTGACTTCCCCATCCGTCCTTGAACATTTATTTTCTTTATGGCCACCTAAAATGACATTGAAAATCAATAACTTGAGAAGTTGGTTGCACAAGACCACAATGCGAGTGATGGAGCGAGTGATTTTGCAATGACACAGCTGAGCTGTGCCAAAGTGCCTTGTGATTAGGCTCTGCAGTAATTAGGGACTGACATTGCAACAGCCCATTTCTCTGCCCCCTTGGGGGCAGTTACAGGACACATGGGGCCACCGACGTTTTGCCTTGTCCACTTGGTAACAGTGGTGTCTCAACTATCACCCACAAACCCCTGACCACATCCTCTGCTGCTCTTTCTAGGATTCAGAAGAAGTAATTCCATGCCTTAATACTCTGTGGATACATCTTGGGCTATGGGCAGGGCTTAGGGCTTTTAGGGACGCCTTGCAGATCTCTCCCTACGTGCAGTTCCCAAGTGCAGCACTGCAGGTGGCTAAGCAGCTGCCAGAAACTTTCAGATGTATTTGCTGGCAGCCAGAAATGAGAATTCAGGACTCTGAAGCTGTAGCCCCAAAGAGCAGTGAGGTGCCCTAAGGCACCACCTTTGTTTCAGCAATGGAGAGCGAGTGAGCGCCTCCTTCTCTGAAAGGAACCGCTGCCCTCCGTGCCTTCCTTGCGCCAGCTGAGGAGGACAAAGTCCCAAATGTATTTCATGGGCTGGCACCAGGCTGTGCTTCTGGTGCCTTTTCAGCACAGCTCTACCCAAAGCTCCAGCCACAGCTCACACCAGAGGGGAAAGCCCCTCAAGAGCAGCAGAGTCTGCAGGAGCTGTTGACATTTACCTCTCCTCCTGTGGAATTGTCGCGTGCTCTAACCACATGACCAAAAGTGCTAGAAACAAAAAAGAAGCAGAAAAGGAGAAGCCATTTAGATCTTGCATGAAAGCCAGCCCACACAGGAGATCAATGCTGTAAATGCTTAAAACCTGCAGGATGCAGGAGGGCTCTGCCAGAAGGCAGATGATGCATTTTCCTCTCAAGTGCATGGGCACTGGGCCTGTCCCTGAAGCATTGGGGTTTACTGCCTCAACTCCTAAAGACAGCTTCTTCTTTCATCTTGGGTTTCAGTTTCTAAACTGTGCAGATTTTATCCTGACCACAGAGCATTTCCCTCAGCAAAGTCTTGGAAAGAAATGTTCCTGAGAACTGGTATCCAACAGCTATCAGGCAGTAGGTTGCTATTTCAGGCAAGCAAGATTCTTCTCCCTTAATTACTGTGGCCAGATGATTTAGAGACGCCCAGAAATGCTAAGGAAATGAACACAGAACTGTCTCACACTTGAGAGACAAAGAGACCTTCCAAGTCCTGTTCCTTGATGCAGGGCAAGACCTCAGCAGCATTGAGATGTCTCTGACAATGCCTTCTGAGCCCACTCACAAATTCTGAGCTGCACTGAGACATGTAACAATCTATCCCCAGTGTCTCAACACCTTTGCAGCTTTCCTGACTTCATGCTGGATAGATACTCCACCAAAAAAACACCTGGCTCATGGTTGTGTAGAAGTAACTGCAGTTGGACTTACCCGCTGCCTATAGACTCCAGCTCTGTGTATTTCCTAGTGGGATTTTCCATGGGGTTCACCATTCTCTCTGAGGGAAACAAAATGCAAGATGATGACTTTAAAGCAGAGGACCCAGCTTCCAGAGATACAAAAGGCAGCCCCAGTGCCTGGAGCTCTGAGCCCTTTGTGCTCGGCTGGGTAACAACAACAACAACAACCAGGCAGACAGCTCAGAGCACAGGTGGCCAGCACAGAGACTGATTTTCTTCAGCAGCTCCTCTGGGGAGTCCTAAATGTCCCTGTGATACCAAACTCAGGAGAGACATTTGGAAGGGCTGTGCTGACACGTGCACACACTGCACTGTCCCTCAGACAGAAATACAGCAGACGTACTCAGCAGCTCCAGGGAGTCACCCTCGGTCTCCTGTGGCTGAGCAGCAGCTGGGTCGGCGCGGGAGGTGAACAAACTGCCCCGGCTCCACTTCTCAGGTCGGGGAGCAAAGGCTCCTTTAGACAATGCTGCTGCTGCAGCAGGTTTGATGACAGAGCCCGTGGAGACCTGGGACAAGAAGTGAGTTTATGTCGGAAAGGTGGCTGGCAGAGATTACCCTGAGATCCCTTTCTGAAATGCAAGCCCATAGGAAGGTGCTGTCAGCCACATGCAGCGCTCTTAAAATGGATTACTTGGATGTCCACTTCTCAAACTGGATGGGTCAAAACCAAAGGCTAGTTCTACTGGGGTTCATGGCCACATTCATCTTTGCTTTTCATGGATTTTCAGAAAGATGACTGCCACAATCACCATTCCACTTCCTCTCAAGGATTCCTTTCCCCCTCCAAAGGCTGCAGACACCCTTGCAGCTCCTTGTTCAAATGTTCTGCCTCCTCCCACTGTGCCCCCTTTTCTTGCAACATCTTCAGGTCATGCTCAACCTGTAGCACTTCTGGTGGGGATGGTACCTGTGCCTCATGCCTAACTTGGGCCTCTTCATTGCCAGAATTTTGCTGGAAGACTTCACAGGCTACCTGGTGAGATGTCAACACTTGCACCTCAAATCAAACAGAACAAAGCAGTCAGACACTACAGCTTGTCCCTGTCAGCCAAGAGGCATCGACTGTGAGAAAAGGGAAAGAACAGATTGACAGGGGATATAGACAGCTTGTTTCAATCCTCCATCTGGGTCACCTTGTTCCCCTGTAAAAACACCTCAAGAAACAAAGCTATTCAGCAGCCCAGGAAGTGTCCTTGAGAGCAGCTGTGATACACATTACAGCAGGATGGCACTGAGAGGCATCACCCCACTCCCTGCTGCTCTGCACTGGAAAGGCAAGAAGGGCAGAAACCACCAGTTTGGTGACTGCAGTGGCTATCCCTCTTTCACTCACTGGCTTTTCTAGAGCCTGAGAGAGGAGATTAACTTTCTCTCTGATGATTTTCATTTCTTTCTCCAGCCTCTCCACCAATGCGTTGATCCTATCTTGAGTTTTCGGCAGCTCTGCCTGCAGGCATTCCTTGATGTTCTGTGAACAAGGGAGAGGACGATTCAGGAGTGGAGTGGTTGCTATTCTTTTCCTCAACTGGTTTGGTTGATCACCCCTGTGCTGATTGAGATTCATCTTTGGAATTCTTCTCATGTCATCCTTATTCCTCCTCCTCCTCACTGCCATGATGGCACTCTGAGCTTCGGGCAGCTCTGCTTGTGCCTCTGCCTTGATGTTCTGTACACACAAGTGCAGGGCAAGTGACTGGGAGCTGCCATCAGGCTCAGCTTTTTCTACTTGCAGCCTCCAAATCACGTTTCTTCAGCCACTTCTTTCTGCTTCCCTACCCACATCTGCTTCCAATGTAACCCTCCTGTCCCAGTGCTGGTCTCTGCAGATTCCAAGGCTCTGTGCTTCCAGTGCCTGTGGGACTCCTGGCCTCCTCAGTCCCAAGAGCTCTGGTTTATGCCCCTCTTCCTGCCCTTCCCTCCGTCACCTGCCCACTCAGGCTTACCTGGCCATTCTGCTGTGGCTCTTCCAGCTGCTGCCTGAGCTGCCCTTCCTGCTCTCGGGCTGGGAACAGCTCTCCCTGAGTCTGGCACGGCATCTCTGATGGAGCAGGCTGCTCCTGATCTTTCTCTAGAAGGAGCTGCACAGAAAGCAAGAGAAGATGGGTTTCAACTTCCCATATGACCTTTGTGGGCCAAGACTCAAAGACTGATGGGCTCACACGTTCCCAAAGCACTGTGCTGCTGCTCTGCTGGCTCATTCTCTGCCCAAGGGGAGGCACAGATTCCAAAGGGACCCTGGCCCTACAATCAGGGGCCCTCTGGGACTGAAGCTCCAACAGCCTCTCAGGCAGCTGGCAGGGAAGGTGTGGCATTTCTCAAGGCTCTGGTGAGGGACTCTCCTAAGGCCGCATGAACAAATGCACTTACACAGCCCTGGGGATGCCAGTGAAGGAAACCAAGTGTCATGTAATGCATGGTATATATGACCAGAGTCACCAAACAGCACCTAAACATGGAATTGTTGCATCTCACTCAGACAGGCAGAAAATTAAAGAATTAACTGTGGACTTCCGAATAGAAGAGGCTAGAGGAGGAAAACAGCTGTGAAAAGAAAATACCATCATATCTGGATGGGGGAAACATCTCTGCCTGCTCAGAATTGGTCAATGGAACGCGTTTCTAATGCTTTCCTGAAAGGGATGCTTTAGGTGAGCTTTGCACCTTCAGCTGCTTTGGAGCAGAGGTGGGAAGATTCAATAATTTACAAGCTACATAGCATAGATAGATAGATAGATAGATAGATAGACAGACTGAGAGATAGATGTCTTACAATCTCTCTTTACTGTCCTTTCTGTTGCTACACACATCCACACTTGGTAGCCATTGCCCTGATCAGCAGCAATCCTGAGATTGCTCTCCTGTTGCTTCAATAAACCACACTCTTGGGGAATCTGGAGCCTGTAGGTCCTTATGGAATGCAACCAGACCCAGAGCATTGCACTGGGAACTGCACTCTTTGTGCATCTGGGCTGGGGCAAGTTCTCCTCTTGGACTCGACCACACTGATGGTGCGGAAGTGGCTGTCATGAGAAATGCAGCCCAGCCCCTCCCAGCTCCTCTGATCTCTGAGGACCAGCTGGAATTCAAGGGCATTGATTTCCTGCTCAATTCCCAAACACCACGCATACTGATTCCCTGGGCTGCAAAAGGGCACGGGCACTGTTAGCCTGACAGTGATGTGCAAGGCCCTACTGGCTGGCCTGGCACCAGAACGGCTCCTTCTGAACCAACGTCCTTGCCCTAAACTATGTGTTCTCATGCAAAAATACAGCATCCTCCAGAAGTGACACCTTGGAAAGTAAAATTCTAGCAGACCCAGTCCCAGTGCTGGAAAAGAGCAAGAAATATTGACGAAATGCACCCTAATTGATGGGGAAAAAAAATGAACAGGGCTCCTCTTCCAGGAAACCCAAAAAAAAAACCCTAAAAGAAAACCAGGGGGAAATGTCACTTATGCAGGTGGCAGAAATATTTGGATGCAGTAATGGGATGCTAAAAGTCGCAGATGAGCCTCCCATTGTCCAGGCTAAAGCTCCCTCAGCACCTCCTCACTGGCCTTGTGCTGCACCCCCTTGCCCAGCTCCCGTGCCCTTCTCTGCACTTGCTCCAGCCCCTCAATCCCTTTCTGCGGCACAGGGCCCACAGCTGCACACAGCACTCCAGCTGTGGCCGCAGCGCTGCCCAGCACAGGGCCACGCTCACTGCCCTGCTCCTGCTGCCCCTCTGCTGCTGACACAGGCCACCAGGCCCTTGGCCTTCTTGGCCACCTGGCCACACGCTGCCTCCTCTTCAGCTTCTCAGGATCGCCAGCCCTGTGTCCTTTTGGCCCATGCAGCTCCCCAGCCACAAAGGTGCCCATCTAACTTCAGATACAGCATGCACCATTTCTAGATGGCCTTTTCCTCTCCCGAGCAACACAAGACAGAGGTTAAAGACTTGAGCTTCACCCCCACTCCAGGCTTCAAAACAGCAGACTACAAAGCTGATGACTGCACAAAATATGCATCAACAGAAACTCACTGCTTCTGCTGTTTCCCTCACAAGAAGGCTGAACAACTCCGCACTTTGTTTCTTTCACCGCACGGGACAAGAATGGCCCCCCACAGCTGCATGGACAACACAATCCTCCCCTTGCAGCTTATCAAAAGCCAAAAGACACCTGGCCCAAAAGAGACTGTACAAGCAAAGAACTAGTCTAGGAAACTTCAGACTGGTTTCACAAGCCAAACCCACCTTTCCAAAAATGGAAAACAAACAAACCAAGCCCTGGCACCTCCAGCATTTCCACGTGTGCCCTTGGCCATAGCACTGCAGAAGCCCAGAGATAGAGCTTCTCTTAGCCAAGCAGCCAGATGCTCTCCCAGAGGCACCAGCCCTTTGGTGCCTCAACATGACAGCTCAAAGGGCAAGTTCTGCTGGCGTTGCCTGGAGAAAATCACGAGGTCCTGGCAGGACTCCAGCACTCAGCATCCTCAGCCAGCAATAGCAAAGTGCTGGCTGCTCCGAACCTTCCAGCTCTGTCTTGCACTGAAGACAGCACCACACACAACTGGCACTTACAGATTCAGAGGGCTCTGGTGTGACCACTGACGCAGGCTGGCGCTCATCCACCTCAGTTTGCTCCTGTCTGGCCTCTTTGCCAGGAGCAGCAGGAGCCAGGGGAGAGACGGCTCTTGGTTCTGTCATCTGTGACAAGAAAGAAGCATGAGGGAAAGGCTGTTACCTATCATTTAGAACCTCCTTTCCAACAGATGTAAAACTACATACTCTAAGGAGAAATCATAAACTTTGTTGGCAATGGGATTCTAAGTCACAGCCACCAAATTAAAATGGGCCAATTCTACAGAACTCTAGATGGATATGAAGTTGATTTTCCTCCCTGGCTGCTATCAGTAAGTACGTTGTCTTGGCACAATGGAGCTTTTACTTCTTGGAAGCTCTCAAACGGAAAACTAGGAAAGCCACATCAACGCCTTTGCTGCTACTGCTGCTGCAGATGTGGAAAACTCAAACTGGATCAAGATCCCGTTCCACAAGTGGAAAAGGGCAGGAAACGTTGAGCAGAAGCAGCCTTGCTTGCAGGAAGTGGAGGAAAATGAACAGGCCTTTTCCTCCTAGCAAGCCAACAGACCAATAAGCCAACAGACCATAGGATGGAAGTGTCACCCAGTCCAGTGTCTAAAGCACTTGGATGCAGTGACGGGATCTTTGGTGCTGAACGAGCCCTTGTACTCAGCACTGTCACACAGGCATTCATGGAAGTCTGCCTGAAGGTCGCTCAAGAGCCTCCCATTGTCCAGGCTAAAGCTCCCTCAGCACCTCCTCACTGGCCTTGTGCTGCACCCCCTTGCCCAGCTCCCGTGCCCTTCTCTGCACTCGCTCCAGCCCCTCAATCCCTTTCTGCGGCACAGGGCCCACAGCTGCACACAGCACTCCAGCTGTGGCCGCAGCGCTGCCCAGCACAGGGCCACGCTCACTGCCCTGCTCCTGCTGCCCCTCTGCTGCTGACACAGGCCACCATGCCCTTGGCCTTCAGATACAGCATCCATCATTTCCTGTTCTACAACCACATCATCTAAGGAGATATCATAAAGTTTGAAAGGAATTGAATTGTAAGGCACTCTGACTGCATTAAAATGGGCTAACTCATCCCTACTGGAACTCGCTCTTAGTTAAATATTCCACCCTATCTGCTGTCAGCAAGCAATGTTCTCTCTGCAAAACGCTTTAAAGAACTGAGATGGATATTAAAAAATATCCATCTATGCCTTTGTTATATTTTTTGCAGGCATTAAAAGTGATTTTCTTCTGGCTTTCCTAGCTGGCCCTCTACACTCTATTGCTACTGGCAATGCTCTCAGAATTCTCTACAATTCTGAAATACCAAGAACTTGAAATGTTCCTTTCTCACTCACCTCAGCATCAGCACCACTGAAGACACGCTTCACGTGACCTGTAGTGGGCAAGGGAAAATCAACCAGATGCCATCAGAAAACTGCCTGGGCTGCTGAATCCCACAGAACCAGTCAACCCAAACACAGATGAGCAATGTCCCTCCAGGAGACACATTTCATTTACACAGCCAGCAAGAGATCAGGACAATATTCTTGGTTGTGCCGACACTTTGGCCTCTTTAGCCAGTAAATGAATACAAACATGACCAAGAAAATGCAAACTGTTCTTTAACATTCAATGCTTCTGTCCTATCAAACACAAAATACTGCTTTTAAACCTTCTCCTTCAGGTACTTTTTTTAAAACTCAGTTGCATGCAGTAATTCTCATTAACTTGCTGGAAACAGTGTCCCAGGAAAGCTTCCCAAAATCCCCCTGAGCTGTGGCACTTCTATTGAGAAACAACAGAGCAGCAGCTCCAGGGCTCGGGAGCAGCCACTCACTGCTTTAGAATTTGCACTTCCTTGCAAAAGGAATCACTATTTTAGCACTCAGTAAAAAATCAAATTGGACCTTGGTCAAATCCTTTCATGAGAAAATGTAGAAAGAAAGAAGCTTTCCCTGAATTCTTGGAAAAACTGCAGAGTTTTTAGAAGGTCCTCCAAGGAGGTCTCCCACTCTACATTTTCAAGGCTGTCTCGCTTGTCCCAGCAAACTGAGTTAATGACAGACTCTGCTGCCACAGACTCTCCCATAGGGGGAATGGAATCCCTGCAGGTTCCCTTGCAAATGCTGCCCCTGTAGCTACAGACACCCCCTTTGTAGCTGAACATCCTGACAGGAGCTTCACCAAACCAGTGGCATCCTAATGCTCTTCCTGTTTCTAAATCAGAAACTCAGTCACTAAGAAAGAGCAGGAAGACATAGAAAAGCCAGGGTAGGTTACACCCTAACCTAAGGAGAAGGGAAACCTCTACTTACGGGCAAAGTGAGTCACGTAGTAGGCGGAAAAACAAACGCCATATGCAGCAAAAGCTGCCTTAGCTAGCATATGGATCATTGCAGAAATGCTCAGCAAGTTTGCTCCAACAGCAGGAAAAATGAGGCTCCTGTCAGTGTGCACCTGCACGCTGACAAACAACCTCAAGCAGGAGAATGCTCCTGCACTGAGCAAACTCTAGGGCTGCTCTGACACTCAGGCCTTCTGTGCACCAAGGCAACATTCTGATGTCACCACTGCGATGTGGCAACCGTGTTCTGACATCACAAAGTAAGAGCAAGCTCTCTGCTGCTCTGTGAATTTATGCAAAGCAAAAACCAACCTTCCCTACAGCAAACACAAAACAGCCTGGAAAGTTTTTCTCTATCACATAGCAGGAGAAACTCTCCTCATGGGCCAAACCCTGTTGTTCAGGGGACCCAAGAGTAACTCCAAGAGTGCCCCAAGCACCTACAGCCTGTACCCCAACTGAGCACTCAGATGGGACACAAGCAAAGGAAAGCAGACCAAGAAAATTTCCCACAGCATTGCACATGTGAGAATCGACTCTCACTTTTAAAATTTTAAAGGTTTAGTAAACCTTAACGAGGACTCAATAAGGAATAATTACAGCACTGAGAGTTACTGTGACTAGCAGGCACATGCTCATCTACAAAAAGGATGCTCTACCTTTTATACCCTTAACCACTCCAGAAGTTTTGTCAGTCAACTCTTCCTCTGCTGTCCATTGGTGGAGATTACTTTCTTGCATCTTCCTCGGAGGTCAGCTGTTCTTACACCCCGCCTCCTGGTCACAAGCCAGCCCTCCCCAAATGCCCTGACCACCAAGGCTATTACAAGGGGGAGGGGAAGGAGGACTATGGGAGGATATATTACAATACCATCGCTACACATTTGAACATCCACATCAATTCTACTTCTTAATTGTCAGAGCCAACCATTACATTACTCATCTAGAACACACAGAACCAGGAGAGAAGCCACTGTTGGCATAACAGCTGAAATCATTCCTAACAAATCTCCCCACGCATTTGCACGTTTCTTGGACATGTCCAGGGCTGCGGTGCATGTACATCTCTGCCTTTATTCCCCTTTGGAAGCAGTCAAACTGGCAGCAGCTGCCCGCCAGCAGCAGCCGCTCCATGCTGGCACCGCGACCGGCGATGCCGATTTCCAGAGGCTTCTGTGTCCCAGGGGAAGCCAAGGCAGGAGCGGGTTGAACGGTGCTGGCGCTGCTGCTGCTGCTCTGTGCCAGAGAGCCCCGGCTGGGCAGGGCACGGTGCCCACTGCGCTGCGGGCTCTTTCTACTGCTGGGAAACAGCTGGAAAAGATTTCATTTTGACCTTTCTTACCATCTCAACAGAAGTCTTCAAAATCATCCATAGCAAGCAGGGCCTGATCCTTGCTGCCAGCTGAGGGTTAGAGAGGAGGCAGTACTTGATTTCAGCCCTGGCTGTGTGGGGAATCCCTTCCCTAACTTCTGCACACCCAGCAATCTCACTAGTTTGTATCCATGGAACTAAGACATATTTAATACTCTGTTGAAACACACAAGCTAAATATTGCCCCAAATTTTCTGATTTACCGATTGATACTTATTGACTTATTGATACTTAAATCACTTCTCAGAATTTACTGACATGAGAATAGAAGTTTCTTGTACATCCCTGATGGTCATTGGCACAGGTTCAGAGGAGACCCATGTACAAAACTGGGCTTGCAAGGCCAATTTATTCCATTTGTTGCAGTTGCATATAATACATACCAACCCCTGGATTCCTAAAAATCTGCTGAGCAGGAGAAGGAGATTGAGCTCGGCAGCAGGCGCAGGTAGGCAGTGCTCTTTCAGGACATCCCCTGGATCAAAACGGTGTTCATCTCATCCTTCTCACCCTTCCAGCCAAGAACCAGGCCTTTTATCTCCTGTTCAGGAATGGACTTTTCCCAGTTACAGCATCAGCTCACACATGGCCGGCGCGTGAGATGAGGCCAATGAATCCAGGTTTTAAAACAACTGGAAGAGATAAAATTTTAGCAAGATTTATTTAGGGAGAAAGATCATAGCAGGAAGAGTAGAAATAATAAGAGATAGGTAATTTTTAGCACATAAAGTAGTAAAGGATAGGGTAATATATCACTTGCCTGTCTTTACTATGTTTAAAGAAGCAGGCTGGGATGTGGATTTCTTTGTGACAAAGAAGAGGACCGTAGCCTGCACCTGGGGCCCAAAACTTCAGCTATAGCCAGGGGGCCCAAAAGCCTGCCAAGAGGTCATAAGTAAAGAGGTCAAATCAAGGAAGACATCTTGGCCTTCATCAGAAGGAGACCATTCCCCACGTTAAAACCCACCAACCCCTTTGAAGTTAAGGACTGCACAAAGGTGAAGGAACTTTGGACTCAAGTGAAATGCATTTTATTACAAAGTGGGGGAAGGCAGTGTTAGCTAATGAATATGCATTAGGCCTCTTGGGAATTATATGAACATGTAAGACTTTCTTAGATAAGTAGAGAGCTGGAGCCAGGGATTCTTGGCACATGTCTTTAGGAGACGACTCCTCGTGTGCCTGGCGCTGTAATAAACATACCACCTTCTGCCTTTAACCAGTGGCGAGTTCTATTCCGCACTTCATTTGCTGACCGCGGCAGGAACGCTTCTCTGCTCCAGCGACAACAACCGGGCTGTGGACGTCCATGGGCGCTGCCAGGACATTCCTTTCCTGGAGGGACCTCCGCTCTGGGCTGTTCCTCGTGGGGGACAGACAAGGCAGTTGGGACTGTGGAGAAAGGGTCTGTGTAACTGTGTATAAAGTAACCCGTAGGCCGTACGCAGGGGAAGGGCTGTTCATAAGTCACACAGAGATGTCCTGTGCACGACGTACGCCTGTACAGGTTGGGTTTGGGTCTGGCTGCTGGCAGAAAGGATTTGCTGGGTCAATAAGGACCTGCTAGCAATTCTGGGGGTGAATTAGCAAATCCTGTTTTGTTGCTGCAATTTTTACTGTCTATTGTTACTGTGGTTGTGTTTTGAGTGTGTAAATATTTGCAAAGGATGATGTGGGTGGATGCTGCTGTTGTGTATGGTGTGTGCTGTGTGGAAACAAGTGAGCACTCTATCCCCTAATAAAGAGATTTCCCAGTGAGCTTGTGTGTGTGGACTTTCTAGTTTCACAGGTTGGTATTCCCTGTGACACCTGGTGTTTGGGTACACAGGGGGGTTGTGGGGTTTTTCTCCCATATTGTGGTCACATGTGGTCCCACATTTGGGACTGTATTCCTGTGTTTGGGGAGATTTTAGGATTTTCTTTGCAACAAGTGCAGCAATTAATGCAGAAAACTACAGTGTGGTGATTTAGGTATGTTGAACTATGGTAGTTCCTTTCTACCGCCCCCTTTCCCCAGGGTTTAAAATCTCCTGCCACAAGGTGGATGCTCTCTTTCCTCTCATGGACGTCCTCTTTCCTCTCCTTTTGCACTGCGGATATGCCTGTAGATCAACTAAAAAAGGAATGTTTGCCTTGCTTTAGCCAAGTCAGCCAGTTCAGGCACCCTATGTTTGACCAATTTGAGCCCAGACAAACCCTTTGTGACCTGTTTGGTCGGTGTGCCAGTGCCAGCCAAGGAGTGGCCAATACCCAATCGTGACAAATATTGGTGTGATGCTGCCAATGAGACAAATCCCATAACCAGCTGGCATCTTTGGGCCCCTGATGTTCTTAAAGCACCTTCTGAACCTCAAAAATTGGAATTCTTGGTTCACTAGTAATGGAATTTTTTTGCTGCGTTTCACTACCAGGGAGATCCACAGGTAAATGTTACTCCCCATCATCCTGAGTACAGAAACTCAAGTTTGTGGTACAATTGTACTATCCCAGTGCACCCTAAGGGTGAAAATGCTGATGAGTAGATGACCTGGATGAGACCCCATGACAATGACCAAAAGGATATTGGCTCATTTGTGGAGATAGAGCCTGGCAGTGCATTCCCTCAAAAATTAAAGGTGGCCCATGTAGCATCAGACAACTCACTGTGATAGCACCTATTGCTAAAAAGCCATCAAGAGAAAACATAGAGAAAATAGATTTGCCCGTCCTTATAAAGAAAACTGTCATAGCATTTTCAGACCCAAGGGCCCAGCTAAACGAGTTACATCAACTTTATTTCTATGTCAGCTTGCCTCTGGTGAGGCATTGAAACCATTGTACCAATTGGGGTGTTGGCTGAATAAAGAAGAGAGTGATACTTCCATTGCAATCAGTGACATGATGACTGATGTTAGTGCTGACAGACATGCAACCTTACAAAACAGAGCAGCAATTGATTTTCTTTTACTGGCACAATGATATGGCGTTTTAGGAATGTGAAGGATTGTGTTCCATGAAGCTGTCTGATCACCCTGAATGCATCCCCAAAAGTGTACAAAAGCTGAAAGATTTGACAGCTCAAATTCAAGAAGATGGTGGGTCATGGTTAGATGATTTGTTCCAAGGATGGAGCTCTGCACCTTGGCTAAGGGAACTTTGTAAAATAGGTCTGTATGTATTGGGTGTTTTGGTAGTGATACTAGTAGTAATACCTTGCATACTTCAGTGTGTGCGACAAATGATGGACAAAACTGTCAAAGAACATTTTATCACACGAGAGAGAGGTAGGAAATGGATTCACAGAGAGTTCTCAAAATCTCAGAGAGATGCTGGATAAAGGTATAGACATGGAGGAAGGTTTTGAATTAAGACCTTAGAAGAGGGAAGACGTTTTGGAACAATGTCTTGTAATTGCTATCAGACATGACTTATCCCCTTTGAACTGACTGGACTTTCACAGCATTAAAATTGCTGTGTTGCAATACAGCAAGGCTTCATGCAAGGAAAAGGATGCTTTAAGCACGTAATAAGCAGGTACACTATAGTAAAGCTATGAGATGCAAGGTGGTTAATGAATGACACGGTTACAAAGGGGTTTTTTTCAGTTGTACCAAGAAGGGGAAAGACACAGAAAACACACAGAAAGAAACAGAAAAGAGGTGGGAAAAATTGGCATCATGCTACTTCTGGTATCCTCCTGGAGGAAAATCTCTTTGGGTTTCTCACGGTCATAGCTTTCCAATAACTAGGAAAACTGCTCAGCACCAGTACCCCAATTGTGAATGGTTTACTTGACTTGGCAAAGCTGGGACGTTCACAGTGGACACTGTCCTTGGTTCAAATGACCTGCCCTCACCTGCAGACAAAAGCACCACCTGCAGCAGAAGCTACATCAGTCAATTTTCTCAAAAAGCTGTCGTAAATTTGGGAGAGGAAGGGAAAACATATCAGACACTCTGGATTAATGACAAGACTATGAAGATCAGTTCCAAAGCAAAGGGCAGCAGCTTCTCTCTGGGACACTCCTGGTGCTCCACGGCAGCCGGGCTGCCCTGGCTGCCCAGGACCCTGCGCTCTGCGGGCTCTGCAGAGCTGCACAGCGGGGAGGCAGCTTTGGGAACCTCAGCCCCTGGGCAGGAGTGGCTTCTTGCTCTGGAGGCCTGCCTGTGGGCAAATGCAGAGTGCTGGCCTTCTGCTCTTGGCCTGAGCCTGGCCTTGCAGGGCTAATCCTGTTCCCTGTCTCAAATGTGCTAAAGACAGACTTGTTTGTTTCCAGCTCTGCACGGCATTGATTTGCACCACAAAATACTGAAGGACTAAGGCCTGAACAACAGGCCCTGACTGAAGCCTCCACAACAGGACCTGAGCCAAAGCTGCCCTACAGATGACCTCCCAGGAAAATGTTCTATGTATCTGCTCCATAACCAAGTATTACTATCAAAAGGATCGATGCATCCATTCACTGGTGAAACACATCTTTACCTTCTGGCATTAGGAAAATGGACAAGGCCACACCTGGCCTTGGCTCCTCCTTGAGCCCTGGGAAAGCTCAGGGAGAAAACCAAGAGGAGAATGAAACCAGCTGTCCCCCAGCAGAAGCTCTGGCACATTGCTCGTCCAGCACTATCAAAGCCGGGCTACTCTCACAGCGCAGTCGGAAGCCTCGAGGCCGGCAAAGGTGAAGGCACCGCAGGATTTCCCGGTTCCCGGCCGTGGCTCTGCAGGGCTTGGCTGGGACAGCTTCCCCAGCTGATGTGCAGCCCTGGATGAAGGGGAAAGGATTGGGGTACATGGTGATGTATCCTTCTTAATCACCAGAGGCAACCTTCTGTAATAATGCTGAGGTGCATTGCTTAGCTTATCCTTTCCTGAGCCTTTTTTGCACTTTTGCATGACAGTAAATTACACTGTTCCTTCAGCTGGTGTCTGTGTCTGCATCTCTGACCCTCCCCACCAGCAAAACAAACACACAGCCAGTTTAGCACAACACCTGCCTCTCTGCCAGCCCATCTCTTCAGAAACACCCCTGGGGGCCATCTCCACAAATGAAATTCCCACTTTGCAACTTCCTTTTCTGCAGCCTGGTGAGAAAAGGAGCCACTCCCAGCTCTGGACACCTCCGGTAATCAACTGCTTTCAGCAGTCACAACCCTGAAATATCAACCTCCTTTCTTAACCTGCCCACGGGGAGCGCCCACCAAGAGGCCTTTTGTCCAAGGATACCCACAGGAGAGCTTGAGGAGGGAGCAGTTTGAAACACAACTGCTTCAGAGTTTAAACCTGCCTTTATCAAATGAGCACACACCCACCTGTCCCAGAAGGAAAAGCAGGCAGGAAAGAGAAGCTCCTGTCCCACAAGAGCACCCTTTGTGCTTCCTTCTGTTCCAGCTGGAGAGTGGAGGCCACGAGCTACACCTCACTTTGGGAAGGAGCCCTGGGAATTGGCCTGATCTGGGAGAGCAGCAAAAGGAATTCCCCAAATGTAGGAAAAGAATGTCTAGAAGCGATAGATGATGACAATATTTCTGCAGAAAGGCAAAAACAGAATAATTGAAGCATTTCCAAAAGTCCCCAGACTGAAATTTGTTTGCCAATACGACAACCCCAAAGTCTCTGTGGTGTGTCAGGAAGCTCGGCAAAGAATCTGCGAGGCTTGGATGAAGCACTTTGGTGTCCGTCCTCCAGAGCACAAGCAGATTCCCCACACGACTTCAAGACTAAGGGTCAAAGCTTCTCCCTTCGGCTCTCCACAGCAGCTCTAGGCAGTCTCTCTCCATTGCAAGATCTGCTTTGTCAGTCTACAGTGACAAGAGTTGGCTGCAGGAGGCATTTGCATGGAACTCTCCCCGGATGGGGGCACGAAAAAGAAGAGGTGATTCCTGAGGAAGGAAAAAGGCAACGCTGTTTGGGAAGACACCAGTGTGAGTTTGTTAAAACTCTAGGCCAGAAATCCCTTGAATAAAGCAACATCCATCCATGGGGCAGCACTTTAGCTTTGATATCAATGCTGACAAAATTGCTGCCCCTTCCTGCTGCTGAAGCTGACTCCAAATCCAGAGACATGTGCCACCTCTCCTAAAGACAGGCAGACATGATGACATAAAACCAGCAAGTCTGCTGAAAAGGAGACCAAATGAATGTTTTCTAATCCCCCCTTTTCATCCTTTCCCCAGCCAAGACAGAGCAACGTCCTTCCTCTCTGTCAGTGATGGTGACCCAGGCACAGGATGCAGTGTGGGGACAGAGCCTCTCACTGCTCCCAGTGCTCTGCCCTGCCCTGCCCTGCCAGCCTTGCCCTTCCCTGTCCTGCCGTAACGTGCTGTGCCATCCCGTGCCGTGCCGAGCCCGGTCAGCGGTCACGCATTTCGGGAATGACCCTCCCCTGTGGCGCCCGCCGGCGTAACGAACATACCACTTTCTAACTTTGACTAGTTAGAGAGTCTTTGTCTGTGATTTTCAGCTTTAACAATTCAGGGAGCTTTTGTTTTCCCTGACAGAAGTACAGTTGCTGCCAAGGGAAACACACCCAAAGACACAGAGTGACCCAGCCTTCCCTTTGCTTCCTTTTTCCTTCCCTCACTGCTACACAGTGCTCTCCTAGCAGGACCTCAGTGCTGCCTCACCTGAGGATCTGGAGCTGCCTCCAGGCCCTTCCAGGCTAAGTGCAGGTGCTCAGGACTCTGAGGTTTTCCTAGCTTCTCCAAGAAGGTGTTTGTTTCACCTGGACTTCTTGGGGTTTCATTGGAGGAACCAGGCACAGGCAAATTTCATCTCCACCATGAGTTCATCATTCTGCTTGTTCCCATGGAGCTTAAATGCCACCCTGAGCTCATCGTTCCTCTGGTTCCCCTAGACCATCACAACCCTTCCATGGCCTCTCGGGAGAGGAGCAGCTGCACATCTTCAGAGCAGCAGTTGCCAGCCTGCAGCCCATCAGGTAGGGCAAGGGTTTCTACCCTTGCTTTCCAAGCAGGTCCTGGTTAATGACCCTTTCAAGAGCTTTCCTGCAGTGCTCTAGCATGGGTAGATCTCAAGTGAGAATCAGGTAGAAAATGTCAAGTCACCTAGGAAGGAGGACCTCAAAAACAGAAAGATTCTCTGCCGACTTTTCCTCTCTTGCTACAGCTCTGCAGGGTGTTCTGTCATTTTCCAGACAGCCTCTCTGTAGGAGTACAAGGGCAAGGTGAAAGATACTGCCTAACAAATGGTCAGTGTTAGGTGTACTCTCCCCTTTCTTTGAATGAAGCCAAACTAGGATGGTGATAGGATATTGCAGATGTTTAAGACTGTCTGCCCTGCAATTCAAGCCGTGCCATTGAAATGAGCGCTGTGTGCCCCACAACAGCTGCAGCTGCAGAATATGGCCTCACCCATAAGGCTGTTTTTGAATCAACTCACAGTACAAGTTCAGCATGCATGTTTAGAGATCTGGGCTCTTCCTGGGTGAATCCACTTTCTTTGGTCTTTTGTGATGAGAAATCAAATGTTTCCCAAATCCCAAAGCTGCTGGGAAGGGAAAATGCAAAAGGCTGTGATTATCAGGTGTTCCTGTGTGTCTGTGTGTGTGTGTCTATATCAGATTTACAATCGATGCTTTAATCTATGTACATGTCAATTAGGAGAAATATTTTTAAGAGGAAGAACTCACTCCTCCAATCCCCTGGGAAGTCTGAATACATTTCTGGAACTGAGGTTGCTGTGTGTTTCCCGTGATCTTTGATCCAAGGCAGCACTAGAGCTCTGCATGCCAAAGACACATCACTGAGCCTGACCAATGTGTTTGGATTCTTGCAGCCACCCCAGACACTTCAGCTCCCAGCACTCCAGCTGGCAGTGCAGGTTTGGCAGCATGGACAGCCCCCAGCTGGGAGTGGAATACTGCTGTGGAAGAGGAATTGCCACTGCTGGATCCGGACATGGTGCTTGAGACGCTGGAGGAGATGTTTGCTCCCTCTGCTCAGGTAACTGCATTGGACAGGGAAGAAAGGGGCTGGACTGAGAGCTTGGGAATGTTGTTGCATGGCTGAGAAGCAAAGGCTTCTTGAATTCAGCTGGGAATTGACAGGGAAGGCTTTGCTTGGTAAAGCAAGACTTCCTAAAGAAGAGGGAATGAAACTGTCTCCCCCTTCCTGAGTAAGGATGAAAAGGTGTGAGCCTTTGTGGGCCAAATTTGGATGCTGGTTTTCCTGGGAAGAATCCCTGGTGCAGGGGCTTTTGTGGTGAGGAAGGGGAAGCTTTGTAGTTTCTAAGAGGCTTTGTTTGCTGGGAAAGTAGAGTGTTTGCAGAAGTGGCTCTGAAAGCCGAGTGTCCCGTGAAGGGAGGAGCATGCCAGAGGTGCCTCTGTTCCAGCCGCAGATGTGGGCTGTGCCTCTTTTGGTGGGAAGGCCAAGGCAAAGCAAGGGCTGGGCTGCAGCTGCTGCTGCTGTGTGAGCCCTGCCGTGTGTGTAGGCGCTCCCAGAGCTGTGGCTGGGGCTAGGCTGGAGCTGCAGCTTTCTTGTCCTCCCAGTGAGCTGGTGCCTGCAGTGCAGTTTCCTTCTGGGAACTCCTCAGCGGGGCAAACTGGCCAGTCTTGCTGTCCATGTTGCAGAGCTCAGTCCCCTTGCTCTTGGGCATCTCTGTGGGAAGAGATGTGTGTTCCCACACTGTCCCTGCCAAGCTGCAGCCTGGATGAGATTGCTGTGCTCTGGGCTGTGGAGGGAGGAGCACAAACCTGTGCCAGGAGCTGGCAGGACTCCTCCTAAGCAGCCATTCCATGTGTTCAGTGTAACCCTCACATCCAACACTGTCAGCTTTGACAGCTTTTGGACTGTGTTTGAGAAGTCAAATCTTGCTGATTGTTGAAGGGCTTTGGGGCCCAGAGTTCTTGTTAGGAACAAGAAATTAAAAGTTTGAGCCGTGGAGTTGTTGGACCAGGTGTTTTGTGTTAGTGGTGAGAAGGGTTTCTCCCTTTCTCTTTCTCTTTCTAGGGGAATATTACTGTTGCCCCTGAGTCTTCAGGAGGGGAGCCTGTGGACAGAGCTGCAGCAGAGGGAACTTTGCTTTGCACTGAGAGCTGCAGGAACAATTCCCAGGAGCCCGAGGAGCTTGGTAAGGACAGAGCCCCCTTTGGTTTAGAGAGGTGTGAGATGGCTGCTCTGAGCCTGCCTCTGGCAGGAAGGGAGATGAGAAGGGTTGAGTTCCTGTCTGCAGGCTTGGTGCTTCCTGGTGCCTTTAGTTCAAATCCTGCCCTGGCACAACCTGCCTGAGCCCTGCCCTCCACGCTTCTCCAGAGGCTCTGACACTGAGTCCTCTGCTGGGGCAAGAGAGCAGGGAATAAACCTGACCTTGTGGCACTTGTGTCACCAAGCCGGGTGTCCCAGCTTTGTGCTGATGTCCATGGATAAGTTTGCTGCAGGGTGTCAGTGCTCTGGAGGCAACACTGAGTGACTCTTGAAGCAAGAGAGGAAAGCCCAGCAAAAAGTCAGTGTAGAAGTCCGAGCTTTTTGTCTCCAAGCATTAAATCAATGTAGTGCCAGTCTGCTGATCGGTGTAGTGACATACATTAAAAATACAAGCAGCAGAAGCTTTCAGGCCAAGGAAATCATTAGCCACAAATCCAGCAGCCTAAGGAAAAACTGAAATTACCCCAAATTAAGGAAGAGCTAAAGGATAGAAAGAGCACTTTGAATCTGCATTCTTGAGCAAAGCTGGTGCAGCCTGCAGGCCTGGTAGGGAGCTCTTTCCAGCTGTGAAGCACAGAATTCACTGCTTAGAAGTTTTAAAAGTTTAATACTCATAGGATAAAAAATGATAATATTTGCTGTGCTGGGTTGATTCTGGCCAACAGCCAAAGAACACCTGATATATAGGGACACTGTTTTCATCATACTGTTACACTGCTGAGATGCAAGCATATTCATGTGTTTCATGCATTATTCAAACATTCCTGGGAACTTTCTGATGTCTTGGGAACTCCTTTGTTAAATTTCTTCACACTCAGGCTTATCTGCATGACATCCTGGGTGTCAGGTCAATATATTTTATTTCTTCCTGTGTCTGCATCCTGCTCTTTCACATCCTCTGATAAGGGTTTAGTATGTCCTCCTTAAATTTAACATGGTGGTGTCTAATTGTCCTCTGGTGCTCTGGTTTGTGTCACGGTTATCTTATCACTTGGACAGGTGGTTCAGTGGATGGCCTTACACTGGTTTTAGTTATACAAAAGCCTTTTTTTCTCCTTATGCTTTGCTAAGGTCTAGAACACAATACATTCATCACACGATTCTCCCCATAAGTGATACATGGATGTTATATTCATGACACTACTTTTTCTATGAGCAACACAGGGCACACTTAAGCTGATAGATTCTATTTTATTAAAAAGCAGCTAAAAAAAGTTATAACTGATGCTATTTAAATACTTATAATCACCAACAGCGTGCATAAGCTAATACATAAATGGCAAAGCCAATATTATCTGGTCATTTGTCACACAGCTGTTCCTCCCAGAGCTGGTGGTTGTTTTGGAGGAGCTGTTGCTCACTGCAGAGGGCAGGCTGTAGATGGCAGGGAACGCTGCTAGTTCATAACTCAGCTCCCAGCACCTTCAGCTTCAGCCATTGCAGTGAGGACTGAGGTCTCTCTGTCAGCACAGAGGAAGAACAAGGCTGGGCTTCTTTGTGCCAGCTGGGACTGTCTGTGTTTCAAGCTCTTGTGGGGGCCCTTTGCACTGCTAGTTCTTTGAGTTTATTGGGATATCTCCTCAAAACTTCAGAAGTTTTGAATACTTGGAAGAATTCCAGCTCTTTGAAGAGCAGGCTTCAAATTGCCAAGTGAGAGTCTGCCTTTCCAGCCATCTTTACAGTCTTTGACAGAGGGACAGTTACTTCCAAAGGGAAAGATGCACAGAGGCCAATATTGACCCAGTGTTCCCTTTGCTTCCCAGACACCCACCTGATCTGCCTTGCCAGCAGGGCTGCCCTGCCTGGGAAGAAGGATCAGAGGGAGAGCCTGTGACCATCGGGCAGGTGGAATCCCTTTGTGTATACACAGATTCAAAGATTTTGATAGTTCTGTTTCTATATCCATATAATTACATTTATATATTTAGAGAGGGGTGTCTATATGTGCATATATATACATCTCTATATTTAAATCGATATATTTCATTATAGATGGGATAGAATTATATTTATGTGGAGGTAGTTACATTTATAGAATGGGAGATTTACATTTTTATATTTCTAGAGTAGCATTTAGATGCCTACATTTAGACGTCTGCATTTAGATGCCTACACTTAGACATCTTCATTTAGACATCTACATGTGGATGCCTACATTTACATGCCTACATTTAGATGCCTACATTTAGACATCTACATTTAGATGCGTAAATTTAGATGCCTACATTTAGATGTCTACATTGATATGCTTAGATATCGATCTAGAAATGGGCATGGTTATTTCATTAGGGGTATGTGGAAGTTTAGATGCAGAGATTGAGCTGTGTAGGCCTGGGCTGCATTTTTACCTCTTTCCCCCTCGGCTGCCTTTCTCACCTCTTGCTTTTCCCCCTGTGCCCCTGGGTCCCCTCTCCCTGTGCTGGCTCCGAGCTGGGGCCGGGCCGGGCGGAGCAGCACTTCCAGTCCCGGCTGTCCCTGGAGCGCTGGGAGCTGCCGCTGGCCCCAGGCACTGTCCCCTGAGGAGCTGCTGAAGGACGGGGAGACAGAGGGGGCTGAGGGGGCTGAGGGGGCGGTGGCGCTCAAGGGACGGGGACCCTGAGCTGCTGCTGGGGCTGAGGGCTGTGGGGCAGCCGAGGCCGAGGGTGGCACCGAGGTGACAGGGAAGTGGCACAGGCTGAGGGGCTGGCGGGTCTCAGGGGACAGGATGGGTCACAAGGGACTGAGGGGGGTGAGAGGACTGCGAGGGGCTGAAGAAACTGAAGGGGGCTGGGGGTTCAGCGAGAGCATGGCGGGGCTGAGGGGATGGAGGGGGCCAGCAGGGAGCACAGAGGGCTCTGGCACTGCAGCCCTGCCAGGCCTTGGAACCAATTCCAGAGCCTCCACTTTGGCCACAGCTGCAAGGAAGACCTTGAGGACAGCCGGACACTGACGGGAGCCAGCAGGGAGAAGCTGAAGGGCAGCAGCAAGAGCAGGGAGCGGGGACCTGCTGCTGCCGGCCTGGAGAGAGCCCGGCTGGGGCCACAGGCCCGGGCAGGCAGGGTGGGGCTGAGGGCGGCGCGGGCTGTGGCCGTGGGCACTGCCCGGCGGGGCAGGAGCGGGCCCTGCCCGTGCTGGGGCTGCTCAGCGCAGCTGCCCCGGCCGGCACAGGGGCTGTCCTTGGGCAAGGCAGCTGTGCCGGCAGGGCCCGGCAGCTGTGCCGCCTGTGCCGGGCTGCCGGGGCTGCGGGACGCTCCCGCCGCGGCTGCGCTCACCACAGCCTGGCCCGCTCGGCTGCTTTTTCTTTCTGACCCTCCTGCGGAGGCTCTGAGATTTCCTCCTCCCTGATGGAAGTGCAGCTGCTGCCAAGGGAAACGTCCCCATACTCACTCAGTGTTCCCTTTGCTTGCCAGATGTCCCATCTGCTGTCCCTGTCCAGGAGAGCTGCTCTGCCTGGGAGGAGGAGAGCAAGGGAGAGGCTTTGAAGATGGGGCAGCTGGGATCCCTCTGCTTGGAGCTCTGTTTAAAGATACACGGAATAGCATGTGAACGGGGATTATGAGATGGATATGTACATATGTAGCCTGCATACATTTGTAGAGGCATATTTCTCTACATATGGTATTAGATTTACGAATGTACTATGTCTATATGTATGCATAGATACCTGCATACATAGAGGTTTGCAGTTACATATTCCTGTGTATATGTATCTAGTTCTTTATGTATGATGTAGTATTTGTGTTTAGATTTCCATATGTATACAGTTGTGCAGGTATCTATTTGTATTGGTGTAGTTTTCAGTATATGTCTTTTTAATTAAGTATATTGTTCTTTGATTTGGTATATATGTATTTTTATGTATTTTTCACTGTACACGGATCTATTTCTATATATGTTATATCTACATACATATCCAGATGATAGTTGTATATTTGTATCGATGCAGTTGTCCTGAGATTGGTAGTGCTGTTTGTCTGTTTATAAATTGGTTTATCTATCTCCTTCTTGATTGTAATATGTAACTTTTAATCTCTATTCATGTCTGTATATTTTGGTGGTTATTTATGTATTCAGTTCTATCAAATGTGTATGAAGTTGTATAGTGGTGTAATTCTATTTGTTGAGTTCTTGGTATTAGAGAGAGATACTGATATTTTTGTGTTTATCTATGGGCTGTACACTTGTCGTAATATGTAATGAAATTAAGTTGTTAACTTTCCACTGTACTTTGTGATCAACGTGAGTGTGTGTAGAGGTTTGCAATAAATTAGGTTTTGTTCAAGGAAGTTGATATTTGTATGTTTTTAAAAAGTGTGGTTTAACAATCAACTGAACTATATTTCTTTAATTTTAACTGATACTTGTATAGTTCTATGTTGTCTGTGCTGGTGTAGCAATTTGTAAGAAATGCCATTTGTCAGCTGAGATAGATGTGTTGTAATTTGTGCTACCCAAAGCCATGAGCAGATGGAAATGCTGGAGGATTTTGGCCATGAACATCTCCAGCCATGCCCAGCACATGCCCCACCTGCACTCAGGCTGGGCAAGGGAAGCGCAGATTTGGGATGGCAGCAGAGCCACACGTTGGCTCAGAACTCGCTGCAAAGGCCTGCTGGCTCAGAAAAAGATCAAGGATACACATTATATATTCTGTTTATAGCAGTGCATATATTAAAATATCTATTATGTAGTAGATTGTGGGAATCCTTAAAATCAGAGGGTTTTGGGAAAGCTGCTCCTCATGGAAGAGGATTTGTTGCCTAAAGGAATAAAAAAATAAAGAAGAAGACCATGGACAGTGCCATTGCCAGAGGCCCAGGCTGTTAAAAGGAGGAATGGATCGTCCCCTTCATCAGCTTCCAGCTTCAGTCGTGTCCTCTGTTTTTTCCAGGATTCCCCATGTCACTAGTGCTGAGACAGGCTGTCCTCCCATTCCTCCATTAAATCATCCACCCCCGGAATTCCTGGGAAAGTGTTGGGGATTTTCCTTGCATTCTGAGGATGTGGGGGTTCAGGGGTCATATTCTGGGGAGGTTTGGAGTCAAACGCGTCCAGGAGATGAGAGTTTGGGCAAGCTTTGCAAAACAGGGGCTGCTGTGTCTGTGCCCGTCTCCTCTTTGTTATATATGAGTGATTAATTCATGCTGTTAGTAAATTAATGTATGTATAAAATATTACATTGATCCACCACATGTCCTTGAACACTCTGGCCGGGAGCAGGGTCTCATTTCTATTCAAGCAGTTCCCGGAACATGCTAAAGATAACAGCAAGTCTTTAGCTTATGAAAGGAGCCTTGAATGTCGATTCTTGTGACCATTCACGAAGGCAATGCCAGGAGCTGATTACATCGGGCTTCCCCAAACACCGGTAACACCCGAATACATGTGAAAGACAGCCATAGAGACATGGAGGCACGCCTTTTGCATCCGTATGGACTAGGCCATCCATGTGAAAAGAACACCCAGGAAGGACAGAAAGGACTGTAGAAGCACTGGGAGTGAATCTTTGCGTCCCTATGTTCAAACTCTACATATGAACAAACACAAAGGACATCCTGTGTTATGCAGGCCTCGGGGAGAATATAGGGTATATAAGCGGGCAGTAGGAAGCAATCGGGGTGAACCTCTGGGGAAACGCTGGCACTCTGTCAGTCTGATCCAGGTTCACCCAGCGCCAATTTCCGGAGTTGACGCTGTCTTGGCTGTGGCGGATTTTTTTCAATTTGTAATTAATAAAGCTTTGTAAAACATTTTTAATTTGGCTGCGGTGTCAATTCATTTATAACAGTTTGGTGACAACCCGACGTGATCTGATATTTGGGTTCGGGAAACCCTTTTCCCGCCTGGAGGGCGCCCCACTGAATTCAGTGGCCCGAGCGGGAATCGAATTCCGACACCAATCGGATCCACAAAAGAGCCGCAAAAAGTCGCGGATTGAAATTGGAGCCGCACTCTGCAAAAAGCCATAGCCAGGGGAGATACAAAGGGCCCGATTCTCGACTCAGAAGGATCTAGAGAGATCTCCAAGATTTGAGGGATTTTCATCCGTAAAACCTCAACGTGCACGAAGAGACCCGTGCAAGAAAAAGAACCGTAAGTACTGCGTGGTTGGGGGTGGAGCGTGATCGGAAGCGTGTGTGAGACGTGACATTGTCACGAGGTGAGTGTGGACCCCGAGGCTGCATTTCCACCATCCCATGAGGGACGTGGTCAGGCAAGGGGGAAGTGGAAGTCTTGGTTCGAAACACATGAGACCCGGGGCTCGGGGAAGAGTCTAGGGGGAAAGCCGGTCACGTCTGGGATCAGGAGGGGAGTGGCAGACCTGGGAGGGAGTTCCAGGAACCTGTCCACCTTCTGAAACCAGGAGAAAAACAGGTAGGAGGACGCTAGGGGAACAGCCTACGGGTCAGCAGGGCGGTTCGCTGCTTGATCCGGTCAGGCTGGCGGCTTTTCACAAGCCGGAGAATCTGACATCTGAGGAAAACATGGGACTTGAAACAACTGTCCCAGCCGAGCAAAAAAAGGTAAGAAAGGTTACCACTTTCTTTGAGAAAATGAGATTGGGGAAGAGCAGACAGCAGAAGAAAGTTCAGGGAAAACCCTCCCAGGGCGCCGAGAAGATCTTACCAGAAATCCCGGGAGATAGTCCACTGGGATGGATGCTGAGGCACTGGGACGAAAACTCACAAAGGGTGGGAAAATCCAAGGAAAAAATGATCCGTTTTTGCATGGAAAAATGGGGAGGGAAGGCGATCGGGAGGTACGTGGTCTGGCCGATCTTCGGCATGTTTGAGAACTGGACGTGAGTCTTTGTTTGACCACATGACCGGCAGTAGCCCGACAGATCCAGAGGAACTTGAATACGCAGATATGTGGAGGCATGTTTACACTGGTCTATATCCAGTGAAAACTCGCCGACGGGCAACAAAAGCGGGGAACGAGTGGGAACCGCTGGAAAATCTTCCACCCCCCTACCTCATTGCCCCGCAACAACCTGACCAGGGGCAGGCACAAGCAGCAGGGGGGTGACAATCCGGGGCGGGGGCTTCACTAGTCCAAGCGAGTGCCCCGCCACCGACACCAGGTCACGCGGTGGCATCCGCTCCCCCACCAAGTCAAGGGGCAGGGGGCCAAGCAATGCCGCAGGAGTCACCAAAGAGTGAAGAGGAAAAAGTAGACATAGATGCCCTCAGAAATGCATCTCCCCCAGCACATCGCACTAGGCGACGGACTAGGAGATCGACGGGGGAGGAGAGTGGAGACGAAGGGGGAAAGACCGGAATCTTCCCATTACGGGAAGTTCCGACTTCCCCGGGGGTGATTGGATACGTACACACCCCAATTAATCCCAGTGATGTGAGGGCATTCAGGAAGGAAAAGGAGAAATCGATGGATGACCCCCTGGGGGTGGCAGAAAGATTGGATGACTTTTTGGAAACCAGTATTTATACGTTTGAGGATCTTCAGGCGATTTTATGGTTGATGTTTAACAACGAGGAGAGGGACATGATCCCGACCGCCACGATCAATAACTGGGAGAGGAGGAACCTGAATGGGGGAGCTGGAGAGGAGCAGTGGCCAAACCAAAAGCCGTCCTGGGAAGCCCAGACGGAAGAAGGGAGGCAAAGAATGATAAATCTTAGAAATATGATTATCCAAGGTATGAGGGAAGTGGTACCAAAAGGGCAGAACATGAGCAAGGTGCTCAGGGAGTGTCAGGGGAAAGATGAGACCCCCACGGAGGGGGTGGAAAGACTCTGGAAAGGGTTGAGAATGTACTCCAGCACGGATCCAGATTCCCCAGTGGGAATACTGTTGTTAAAAACACAATTCGTGGCAAGATCATGGGAGGACATTTGGAAAAAGCTTGAAAAGATAGACGGGTGGCAAGAGCAGGGATTGCAGGAATTGTTGCGAGAGGCTCAGAAAGTGTACACGCGCCGAGATGAAGAGAAACAGAAAATCCAAGCAAAGGTCCTGGTGGCAGCGGTGAGAGAGGCTCAGAAGCAGGAGCGGGGAAACGACACGGCAAAGAAAATGCCAGCAAAGAAGCCAGGTCCATCGCAGGAAAAGGGCTCAAGCGAACATAAGCAGAATTTTGAGTGTTATTACTGCGAGCAGAAGGGGCACATTAAACGAAAAGCAGGCTCCACCCCAACAAAGCCAAAGACCAGGAGATGTTTCAAGAAGATTAGAGGTGCCAGGGGCTTTTCATTTTGGGGTCCGGAACATCTAGAGAGCCCTTGAAAAAACTGAAAGTGGGACCCTACCAAGAGGAATTATGGTTTATGGTAGATTCAGGAGTGGAATGGACAACAGTGTTACGGGTACCCAAGGGGTGTTCTCTGAGTGAAGATGCCATGGTGGTATCTGGGGCAAAGGGGCATCCTTTCAAGGTTCCAATCATAAAAAACGTAGAAAAAAATACGGGGAATCGAAAACATATGGGCAACATCCTCTTAGCTCAGGGTGCTGAGTTCAATTTATTAGGGAGAGATATGATGGTCGCCCTGGGAGTGGGGTTGGCGATTGACAAATCCCAAATCAAAGTCAGACTTTACAGCCTCACGGGGCTGGATGAGGAGAAAATAGATCCGAAGGTGTGGTATGTCCCTGGGGAAGCGGGGAGGTTGGAAATAGAACCTATTCGAGTGGAAACTGAAAGACCAGAAGACCCCATAAGGGTCAAGCAATACCCCCTCTCCATGGAAGGAAGGAGGGGTTTGAAATCAGTGATCGATGAATTATTGAAAAAGGGAACACTGGAACCGTGCATGTCGAGACACAACACCCCAGTTTTAGCAGCCAGGAAGCACGATCCCTTCCCATTTATTGTGGTCACTGGTAAGGGAAGAACACCAAAAGGCACACTGGGGAATAGATGCCCTATACAGCTACTTGATTGAAAGAATCATTGCAAGGAATTTATATGCCACTATTAGCCAAGTGACCCAACAGTGTGATCTTTGCCTGCAGACTGACCCCAAAAACACCTCCAGGCTGAATCTCGGTCAGACTGGGAGAGGCCATGGGATTGGATAGCAGTGGCAAATTGACTTTTCAGAACTCCCAAGGAAAGGGGATTGTCGGTATTTATTGGTATTGACAGACACATTTTCAGGGTGGCCAGAAGCATTCCCCACCAGAACTATCAATGCTCGAGAAGTGACCAGAGTATTATTACAAGAAATAATACCATGCTTCAGAGTTCCAGCCACAATATCCTCGGATAGAGGATCGCATTTCATTTCCAAAATAGTGCAACAGATTAGTAGCCACCTGGGCATAGATTGAGAACTTCCCACTCCATATCGCCCCCAATTAAGTGGCCAGGTGGAGAAAATGAATCATTTGGTGAAGCAGAAGATTGTAAGACTCGGGCAGGAGGTTCATCTACCCCGGCCCCAAGCTCTTCCACTGGCATTACTGCAAATTCAAACTAAACCTCGGGCTAAAGAAAAGCTGAGTCCTTTGAAAATGCTTTATGGAAGACCATAAGAAATACAAAAGAGAATGTCCACCCACACTGGGGAGGTAACACTGGCCACCTACATGGTGGCTTTAAGCAAACAGCTCAGAGAAATTGAGAAATACGTAACTGGAACTCGGAGCAAGGAGTTAGATGGGCCAGTAGAGAACATATAGCCTAGAGATTATGTATATGTGAAGTCTCTTGCAGAGAAGACTTTGGAACCACATTGGGTGGGACCGTTCCAGGTGCTTCTCAGCACCTTCACTGCAATCAAGATCAAGGAACAGAAGGCCTGGATCCATCACTCTCGAGTGAAGAAGGCCCCAGAAGCCCCCTTGGAGAGTGACCCCAGGAGACAATGAACTGAGACTAAAACTTACTCAGGCAAAATGAGTATATTGCGGTCAGGGGTAGTTCATACTTTCACTTACAGAATTGCTTTGTATATAATTATAATTGAAGTCTTAACATTAGAGAGTACCTCTATTCAAAGTGATGCTGGATGGCCTTGGTCCCAGGCTTTTAATCAGTATACTGGATCCATGGGAGAACTTCCTGAGATAAAAGAGTTAAACCTATCCACTGTAGTAATTCATGGGGATCAGGTATATGAGGAGCAGGAGTGCCAAGAATGATAACTGTGGACACTTCAGGGAATCAGAAGAGAGGAAATCAAGGTAGCATGCCAGGTGATCAATAAGCCAGTTTATGAGAGACCAGATGCAATTAGTGTCTCAACCTCTCCTGTATACAGGCGCCAGGAAGTTTGTGACAGCCTAAGTGAATCAGACTGTTAGTGTAATTTCACCCTGATACAGCCTGTAGAAGTGGGCCATATTCCAAAGGCAGTGTGGTCTGGAGAGGATGAATGAAGAAGAACCTTCTCCACTTACAAACCATACCAAAGAAGCCACTAGTGTCACTTAGCACCAATAAAGAACAACTGGCAATTCAGAAGAAAATGCTGAGCTTTCTGAAGGGGTCAGAAGGAGGGGAATCTTCCAAATGAGTTGATGTTTCAGAAATTTTATTTAATAACAATCCTACTCTATAAACCTATACTATAAACCTACTCTATAAACCAAAACTACTCAACAATCCTACTCTAAAGTCTTAATCTACAATTCTACTCCAAGCTGGTTATTGAGATAAGATCTTGATTATTACATTCTTCTTCTCCACTCCTCCTCCTCCTTCTTCTTTACTGCCTTGATTAGTGGTGCCAGAGTGGACACTGGCATGGCTGAACTTACAAATGGATGCTGTCAACAGGGGAAAAAAAGAAACAAAAAGCAAAAAAGAACAGTGAACCATTAGTTTCCAAGCTCAGTGCTTCACAGAGTCAATCATGTAAAGGATTCCTCAGGGTCCTAAAGAGACCCAGAAAGAGGAGCAATGGGACCATCTGCTTCCCAGGCATCTTGAGCAGCACCTTGCCATCACAGGCAAACATGGGCCAGAATCCCATTCATTGGTTTATTGTGATGTCTTCACCTTGTTAGGATTTTTGCCCTGCCAGTGCTCTAGAAATGGTGCTTTCTGTCCCTGGGATTTCTTCCTTTCAGGAAATTCCAATGACTCACATAGGTCCCTGTCTTTGAAAGACAGGCACTGTGCTGATTGCCACAGGGACAGAAAGCAGTGTCTGCCTTTCCATGCCCTGCCCCTCCTGTGCTGGGTGGCACCTTCCTTCCCAGCAGGGCCAGCCCAGTGGCACTGGGCCCTGCAGTTCCCTCTCTGCCACACAACCTGGCAGTGACCCTGGGGCAGTTC
This sequence comes from Fringilla coelebs, assembly GCF_963513975.1. Taxonomy (NCBI): domain Eukaryota; kingdom Metazoa; phylum Chordata; class Aves; order Passeriformes; family Fringillidae; genus Fringilla; species Fringilla coelebs. The sequence continues at coordinate 1,483,038 of NC_140038.1, forward strand.
CCGTCTGCTTGAGCGTGCCAGGCAGCAGATGGGGCTGGGACAAGTCCCTCTCAGCTGTCCCTGTTTGCGTGCCAGAAACCCCTAAGGGTGGGCTGGGGGCACAAACCAGGGCCCCTCAGAGGCTCAGAGGGAGCCCCCCACAGCCCCTCCTGCCCACAGCCAAATCTCTGACCCCTCAGCTGGGACTGGCTTCCTTGGCTTCCTGCACCACCATTCCATGTCTCTGTACCCTGCATTGCTCTACTTCAATTCTTTTGCCATTAGATAAAACTGAACACCCATCAAATTACAAAAGAGGACAAGAGAAACATTCAGAAAACAAAGCATCTCTCCTCTCAGGAAATGCAGAGAGAGGTGGAGTTATTCAGTTTTGTGAGGAATGGGCCCCAGGGAGACTTTTTTTCCACTTTCCAAGACTGCAGAGGGGCTTTGAAGAAAGTGAGGGACACGGTTTTTTACAGGGCCAGTTAGAATAGGATGTGGGTGAATATTTAAAACCCAAAGGAGATCTAATCAGAGTAGGTCTAAGGAAGAACTTGTTTACTCAGAGCATGGTGCCACCCTGGCACAGGTTGTCCTGAGAGCTTGTAGGTCAGGCAGGAAAGGGCTCTGAGCAACCTGATCTCTGTAAAGCTGTCCCTGCTCACTGCAGGACATTTGGACCAGAGAACCTTTACAGGGCCCTGCCAGCCCAGCCCACTCTGGGATTCCTCACTGTTTTCATTTGAACAGCACCAAGAGTGAAGGTGAGTAGGAAGGGGGCTCATCTGATGCCTTGGACTTCAGTGGAGGAGGAGCCCATCCCTCAGAGCCTGTTTCACCTGCAGCCCCTTCCCATTTTACCTGCAGGAGCTCCTTGGCAGACCAGCGCCGCACCTCGTCTCTCTGCAGGCAGCAGCTCAGGAAGTCACGCAGCAAAGCTGAGAGGAGCTCGGGCTGCTGCAGCTGTGGGGTCCCTCCTGTGGCTATCAGGCGTTGAGCCTGCAGAAAAAGGAAACACGAGGCTCCACCTGCTGCTTTCACATCTCTAGGTGCTCTCCCAGATATCCCTTTCTTTAACCTCTGTTCTTCAGTGGCAGTTTCTGCCCTGGCAGAGACCCAGAGATGACTTTCCTTTACCAACCAAAAACCCAAACCCTCACGTAGCCACAGCTTTTCCACCATCACCCAGATCTTGCCTTGACAGCTGATATCATTGACTGACCTAGTAAGTGGGAACTACATCAGCAAAAGCTCCTTGGCTTCTCTGAGGATTCACACTAGCTTGAGAGGCTTTTTGGAAGAGACACTTTGCTATACTAACTAATTCCAAGGATTAGTACATGAAAATCATCTCTGCAGTGCTTTTTGGTCCCTTAACCACACATGCCATAGAACATAACTCCTCAAACTTTTTGTCCTGTTCTTGAAAACAATGGGAATTGAAAGAAAAGAAAGGAAATCCATCGGTTAATCCCCAGGTAAGGAAACAAACATTTACAATCCCATACACAGACACATTAAGGTGCCTGCACAAATGTATTGAGATGAAAATGCCGGCTTGGGCACACAGGAGCCACCTGCAGCTCTGTCTCTCAGCAGTCTGAAAATTTCTGCTTCCCATTATGCAGCAAAAGAAAAATTGTCATGGTCAAAAGAAGGAGAGGTGCCATCCCTATAGTCACCCTCTGCTCATCTGGCTACTCAAGTCAATACATTAATGGTAGGCCCGTCCCAGAAAGTGCCAGGAAACACTGGGAGGTTTTGGCAGGCTCTCCCCCTCACCAGGCTCTGGCTTGGTGACCTGGAGAACTTGGCTTGGGCTAGGAGAGAAACATGCTCACTAAATGTTTCAGCAGCACTGCACAAGAAGCAGAAGAGACTCTGTGGCCTTCCCACCCTCATGCCCAGGTTTCAGGCCTGTTTCCCAGTGAGAAGAAACTGCACAGTGGGTTAGGTTTCTCTCTAAAAACCACAGCTTTAGAAACTTTGTTGGGTTTGGGTTTGCTTCCTTCATATCTGGAAAGATAACAGCAGTTCCAAGATGCATGTTTCCTGGTACTGGGGCCATCTCCACTGAGAAAAGAACCGGAATCACTTACAACCCAAAGGAAAGTGTTGCCTGAGGATGGTGGTTTTTTGCATGTGGAAAGGCTTGAGTTTCCCCCATGTGTTGCAGGGACATTTTTAGGAAGGGACCTTGGTGGAAATAGTTCCAGCAGATGGCAATGGGATTTTGTCCAATGGCACACAGAACATGGCACAGGTGAGAAAGACAGCGGGATCAGAGACTATTTGCTCCTTACCGTGCCAGCACTTTCGTTGTAGTAAGGAGGTTCTTGTTCTATCATTTCAATGCCCACAATTCCAAATGACCATATGTCCACTTTGGGGCCATACGGTTGATGCGTCACCACTTCAGGCGCCATCCAGCAAGGAGTCCCGACTGCCAGGCACCGTCTGCTCTGCTCAGGGGTGAGCTGAGTAGAGAGGCCAAAATCAGCTGAGGAGAAAGCAAAATACTGGTTTTATTTTAATTCTCTGCAACTAGGAAACCAAGCAAAAGAATTCCCCAGTAGAAATTGAGAATATGCTGTTGAATCTCCTGGCATTGGCAACTTAAAAAATCTCCCCAATTTTTTTCTACACTGACTCCAGCAGTGGCTTTTGTTCTTTGGAAACTTTAGATTGTAGCTCCCTCCCTCTGGAAGGAACACACACAGAGCAACACCACTCTTGACTGCTTCTTCCTTGTCATACATCTGTACACATTGTACCTGTGTCACCAGCTCATAGCAGGGGTCCCTGCACTGCCACCAGCACCATTTTTGGGGAGCTGGCTGTCACTCAAAGCAGCCCCACAGCCCACATCCCTGGAATGCTGCACCTGACCAAGAATATACTGACCCAGCTTGACAGAGCCGTCGGTCCTGAGAAGGATGTTGTCGCTCTTCACATCTCGGTGGATTACTAGGTTGGAGTGGAGAAAATCCAGTCCTTGCAGGCACTGAGAGAGAAAAAAGAGACAGGAGGGCAGTAAGAAGTGATGCGATTTCATCACACAAGAAAGAAAACAAAGAATCTAAAAGATTCCCTGTTCCCAGGGGAATGGGGACTAATGGCAGAACACAGATCCTTTGAGAGGAAGAGCTTTCTGCTCAACACTTGCAGAGCAGGACCTTTCTAAGCAAAGGCACGTCAGCTTTTGAAAGAGCACCAGCACCTGTTCTTGTAGACTGTCCCCTGCAAACCAGCCAGGATGACTGCTGCTGCAGGGGATGTGCTCAGAAGCAAACAGCGTTTTGGCTGCACTCCTAACTGTTTTAACTGAGGACTTTGAGAAATGAGTCTTTCATTTTCCTTGCTGTTCATTTCAAATCCTACCACCAGCACCTTTGCTTTTACAGGCAAGGAAGGAATGCAGTGAAGACAGGCAAAAGTTTAGCAAGATAGAGAACAGCAAATACAAGAGGCAGAGCGAGAGTACAACAGCAGGAGATAAGAGTGCAAGAACTGAGTAGAGTGAGTGCAGGGGCACTGGCAGGTCTTTCACTTCAGATGCTTTTACTTGCCCATAGCATACCAGCAAAACAGGAACAAAGCTTGGCACATGAAATCCCTCCAGGTCTGAGCCCCTGTTTCCCAGACAATCCTGCCCTTGGCAGCACAGATGGGTTTGCTGACCTCCCGACTGATGGCTGCTATCTCATCTTCAGACAGGCAGGTCTCGCTGATGACGTCACTCAGGGCACCTCCGTCCATGAACTCCAAAACCAGCCAGAGTTCCTCACCCAGAAGGAAGCTGAAAGAAGGAAACAGGGGCGTGGAAAGGAACACGCATGGCTATATTGAATTTTTGCTTCTGGGTTTCTTGTTTCCAGGTCCCTTTGTGACTAGGACAGAATCAAAGGAATAGACCTTCCCTCTCAGTTGTGCATTGTTTGCAATCTGTGCAGTCTCAAGGAGAAAGGCACAGCTGTGAAAAAGGAGATGTCTTAGATAGGCAGCAAGTGAAAAGTGCAATTTAGTAACTGCCCAGATAAAAAACCTGTCACGCATGGTGTTTCTGGAAATAAACACCTGGTCTTCCTGGCATGCACAGCAATGGCAAAGAGGGGCAATGATCTAAGGGAAATCCACTTTAGGATGGTTCATCTGCATTTAAGAAACTTTAAAATTCAATCCCCAAAAAAGGTGAAGGCAGAGAACTTCGAGGGTATTGACTTAGGAAGATACAGTGATCCAGGTTCTAAATAATTTTGGAATAATTTTCAAACTATATGTGCCAGGGAAAACTCATGCAGACAAGATGCACTCCCTTCTAATCCATTGGAGATGAATAGAGAAATATATATAAATAATAATTAACAGTTCTACTTTCTACAACTGACCAAAGTTAAAAACCTCTCATGTTTGCTGTATGTAAAGACACATCCATGGGATAAGACCATTACCTCTCACCTGTCTAAATAATTCACAACACTGGGATTCCTACACCTCTTCATGATCATGATCTCATTAATGCTTACTGACTTCCCTATCCGTCCTTGAACATTTATTTTCTTTATGGCCACCTAAAATGACATTGAAAATCAATAACTTGAGAAGTTGGTTGCACAAGACCACAATGCGAGTGATGGAGCGAGTGATTTTGCAATAACACAGCTGAGCTGTGCCAAACTGCCTTGTGATTAGGCACTGCAGTAATTAGGGACTGACATTGCAACAGCCCATTTCTCTGCCCCCTTGGGGGCAGTTACAGGACACATGGGGCCATTTTGCCTTGTTCACTTGGTAACAGTGGTGTCTCAACTATCACCCACAAACCCCTGACCACATCCTCTGCTGCTCTTTCTAGGATTCAGAAGAAGTAATTCCATGCCTTAATACTCTGTGGATACATCTTGGGCTATGGGCAGGGCTTAGGGCTTTTAGGGACGCCTTGCAGATCTCTCCCTACATGCAGTTCCCAAGTGCAGCACTGCAGGTGGCTAAGGAGCTGCCAGAAACTTTCAGATGTATTTGCTGGCAGCCAGAAATGAGAATTCAGGACTCTGAAGCTGTAGCCCCAAAGAGCAGTGAGGTGCCCTAAGGCACCACCTTTGTTTCAGCAATGGAGAGCGAGTGAGCGCCTCCTTCTCTGAAAGGAACCGCTGCCCTCCGTGCCTTCCTTGTGCCAGCTGAGGAGGACAAAGTCCCAAATGTATTTCATGGGCTGGCACCAGGCTGTGCTTCTGGTGCCTTTTCAGCACAGCTCTACCCAAAGCTCCAGCCACAGCTCACACCAGAGGGGAAAGCCCCTCAAGAGCAGCAGTCTGCAGGAGCTGTTGACATTTACCTCTCCTCCTGTGGAATTGTCCAGTGCTCTAACCACATGACCAAAAGTGCTAGAAACAAAACAGAAGCAGAAAAGGAGAAGCCATTTAGATCTTGCATGAAAGCCAGCCCACACAGGAGATCAATGCTGTAAATGCTTAAAACCTGCAGGATGCAGGAGGACTCTGCCAGAAGGCAGATGATGCATTTTCCTCTCAAGTGCATGGGCACTGGGCCTGTCCCTGAAGCATTGGGGTTTACTGCCTCAGCTCCTAAAGACAGCTTCTTCTTTCATCTTGGGTTTCCGTTTATAAACTGTGCAGATTTTATCCTGACCACAGAGCATTTCCCTCAGCAAAGTCTTGGAAAGAAATGTTCCTGAGAACTGGTATCCAACAGCTATCAGGGAGTAGGTTGCTATTTCAGGCAAGCAAGATTCTTCTCCCTTCATTACTGTGGCCAGATGATTTAGAGACGTCCAGAAATGCTAAGGAAATTAACACAGAACTGTCTCACACTTGAGAGACAAAGAGACCTTCCAGCTCCTGTTCCTTGATGCAGGGCAAGACCTCGGCAGCATGGAGATGTCTCTGACAATGCCTTCTGAGCCCACTCACAAATTCTGAGCTGCACTGAGACATGTAACAATCTATCCCCAGTGTCTCAACATCTTTGCAGCTTTCCTGACTTCATGCTGGATAGATACTCCACCAAAAAAACACCTGCCCCATGGTTGTGTAGAAGTAACTGCAGTTGGACTCACCCGCTGCCCATAGACTCCAGCTCTGTGTATTTCCTAGTGGGATTTTCCATGGGGTTCACCATTCTCTCTGAGGGAAACAAAATGCAAGATGATGACTTTAAAGCAGAGGACCCAGCTTCCAGAGATACAAAAGGCAGCCCCAGTGCCTGGAGCTCTGAGCCCTTTGTGCTCGGCTGGGTAACTACAACAACAACAACCAGGCAGACAGCTCAGAGCACAGGTGGCCAGCACAGAGACTGATTTTCTTCAGCAGCTCCTCTGGGGAGTCCTAAATGTCCCTGTGATACCAAACTCAGGAGAGACATTTGGAAGGGCTGTGCTGACACGTGCACACACTGCACTGTCCCTCAGACAGAAATACAGCAGACGTACTCAGCAGCTCCAGGGAGTCACCCTCGGTCTCCTGTGGCTGAGCAGCAGCTGGGTCAGCGCGGGAGGTGAACAAACTGCCCCGGCTCCACTTCTCAGGTCGGGGAGCAAAGGCTCCTTTAGACAATGCTGCTGCTGCAGCAGGTTTGATGACAGAGCCCGTGGAGACCTGGGACAAAAAGTGAGTTTATGTCGGAAAGGTGGCTGGCAGAGATTACCCTGAGATCCCTTTCTGAAATGCAAGCCCATAGGAAGGTGCTGTCAGCCACATGCAGCGCTCTTAAAATGGATTACTTGGATGTCCACTTCTCAAACTGGATGGGTCAAAACCAAAGGCTAGTTCTACTGGGGTTCATGGCCACATTCATCTTTGCTTTTCATGGATTTTCAGAAAGATGACTGCCACAATCACCATTCCACTTCCTCTCAAGGATTCCTTTCCCCCTCCAAGGGCTGCAGACACCCTTGCAGCTCCTTGTTCAAATGTTCTGCCTCCTCCCACTGTGCCCCCTTTTCTTGCAACATCTTCAGGTCATGCTCAACCTGTAGCACTTCTGGTGGGGATGGTACCTGTTCCTCATGCCTAACTTGGGCCTCTTCATTGCCAGAATTTTGCTGGAAGACTTCACAGGCTGCCTGGTGACATGTCAACACTTGCACCTCAAATCAAACAGAACAAAGCAGTCAGACACTACAGCTTGTCCCTGTCAGCCAAGAGGCATAGACTGTGAGAAAAGGGAAAGAACAGATTGACAGGGGATACAGACAGCTTGTTTCAATCCTCCATCTGGGTCACCCTGTTCCCCTATAAAAACACCTCAAGAAACAAAGCTATTCAGCAGCCCAGGAAGTGTCCTTGAGAGCAGCTGTGATACACATTACAGCAGGATGGCACTGAGAGGCATCACCCCACTCCCTGCTGCTCTGCACTGGAAAGGCAAGAAGGGCAGAAACCACCAGTTTGGTGACTGCAGTGGCTATCCCTCTTTCACTCACTGGCTTTTCTAGAGCCTGAGAGAGGAGATTAACTTTCTCTCTGATGATTTTCATTTCTTTCTCCAGCCTCTCCACCAATGCGTTGATCCTATCTTGAGTTTTCGGCAGCTCTGCCTGCAGGCATTCCTTGATGTTCTGTGAACAAGGGAGAGGACGATTCAGGAGTGGAGTGGTTGCTATTCTTTTCCTTAACTGGTTTGGTTGATCACCCCTGTGCTGATTGAGATTCATCTTTGGAATTCTTCTCATGTCATCCTTATTCCTCCTCCTCCTCACTGCCATGATGGCACTCTGAGCTTCGGGCAGCTCTGCTTGTGCCTCTGCCTTGATGTTCTGTACACACAAGTGCAGGGCAAGTGACTGGGAGCTGCCAGCAGGCTCAGCTTTTTCTACTTGCAGCCTCCAAATCACGTTTCTTCAGCCACTTCTTTCTGCTTCCCTACCCACATCTGCTTCCAATGTAACCCTCCTGTCCCAGTGCTGGTCTCTGCAGATTCCAAGGCTCTGTGCTTCCAGTGCCTGTGGGACTCCTGGCCTCCTCAGTCCCAAGAGCTCTGGTTTATGCCCCTCTTCCTGCCCTTCCCTCCGTCACCTGCCCACTCAGGCTTACCTGGCCATTCTGCTGTGGCTCTTCCAGCTGCTGCCTGAGCTGCCCTTCCTGCTCTCGGGCTGGGAACAGCTCTCCCTGAGTCTGGCACGGCATCTCTGATGGAGCAGGCTGCTCCTGATCTTTCTCTAGAAGGAGCTGCACAGAAAGCAAGAGAAGATGGGTTTCAACTTCCCATATGACCTTTGTGGGCCAAGACTCAAAGACTGATGGGCTCACACGTTCCCAAAGCACTGTGCTGCTGCTCTGCTGGCTCATTCTCTGCCCAAGGGGAGGCACAGATTCCAAAGGGACCCTGGCCCTACAATCAGGGGCCCTCTGGGACTGAAGCTCCAACAGCCTCTCAGGCAGCTGGCAGGGAAGGTGTGGCATTTCTCAAGGCTCTGGTGAGGGCCTCCCTCTGCTTCTGCCACGTCCTGTTTATCTTTCAGTAGTGACTGACACCCAGCCCTGTTGCACAGCTCCATCCTGACTCTGCAGGTGGTTTCCTGTGTGAGCTTACTCCTTGTGAGAGACACTTCTGGAGTTCAAGTTCCCCTCAGGCCTGCACCAGCACCTCTGCCTTCCTGACATCTACACCCTTGTTAGAAACCCTGGTCATTCAGGAGATAAGGATGCCTGCAAAGATCTTCTGATGGAGGTCACAGAGCCTCTATGGCCACCTCAGTGTATGGAAGAGGACCAAGGTGTTTCTTCTCCCTCTTTTGTCAACTGACAAGTCTGACCAGCAGTAACAGAGACTCTCCTAAGGCCCCATGAACAAATGCACTTACACAGCCCTGGGGATGCCAGTGAAGGAAACCAATTGTCATGTAATGCATGGTATGTATGACCAGAGTCACCAAACAGCACCTAAACATGGAATTGTTGCATCTCACTCAGACAGGCAGAAAATTAAAGAATTAACTGTGGACTTCTGAATAGAAGAGGCTAGAGGAGGAAAACAGCTGTGAAAAGAAAATACCATCATATCTGGATGGGGGAAACATCTCTGCCTGCTCAGAATTGGTCAATGGAACGTGTTTCTAATGCTTTCCTGAAAGGGATGCTTTAGGTGAGCTTTGCACCTTCAGCTGCTTTGGAGCAGAGGTGGGAAGATTCAATAATTTACAAGCTACATAGCATAGATAGATAGATAGATAGATAGATAGATAGATAGATAGATAGATAGACAGAGAGATAGATGTCTTACAATCTCTCTTTACTGTCCTTTCTGTTGCTACACACATCCACACTTGGTAGCCATTGCCCTGATCAGCAGCAATCCTGAGATTGCTCTCCTGTTGCTTCAATAAACCAAACTCTTGGGGAATCTGGAGCCTGTAGGTCCTTATGGAATGCAACCAGACCCAGAGCATTGCACTGGGAACTGCACTCTTTGTGCATCTGGGCTCGGGCAAGTTCTCCTCTTGGACTCGACCACACTGATGGTGCGGAAGTGGCTGTCATGAGAAATGCAGCCCAGCCCCTCCCAGCTCCTCTGATCTCTGAGGACCAGCTGGAATTCAAGGGCATTGATTTCCTGCTCAATTCCCAAACACCACGCATACTGATTCCCTGGGCTGCAAAAGGGCACGGGCACTGTTAGCCTGACAGTGATGTGCAAGGCCCTACTGGCTGGCCTGGCACCAGAACGGCTCCTTCTGAACCAACGTCCTTGCCCCAAACTATGTGTTCTCATGCAAAAATACAGCATCCTCCAGAAGTGACACCTTGGAAAGTAAAATTCTAGCAGACCCAGTCCCAGTGCTGGAAAAGAGCAAGAAATATTGACGAAATGCACCCTAATTGATGGGGAAAAAAAATGAACAGGGCTCCTCTTCCAGGAAACCCAAAAAAAAAACCCTAAAAGAAAACCAGGGGGAAATGTCACTTATGCAGGTGGCAGAAATATTTGGATGCAGTAATGGGATGCTAAAAGTCGCAGATGAGCCTCCCATTGTCCAGGCTAAAGCTCCCTCAGCACCTCCTCACTGGCCTTGTGCTGCACCCCCTTGCCCAGCTCCCATGCCCTTCTCTGCACTCGCTCCAGCCCCTCAATCCCTTTCTGCAGCACAGGGCCCACAGCTGCACACAGCACTCCAGCTGTGGCCGCAGCGCTGCCCAGCACAGGGCCACGCTCACTGCCCTGCTCCTGCTGCCCCTCTGCTGCTGACACAGGCCACCATGCCCTTGGCCTTCTTGGCCACCTGGCCACACGCTGCCTCCTCTTCAGCTGCTCAGGATTGCCAGCGCTGTGTCCTTTTGGCCCATGCAGCTCCCCAGCCACAAAGTTGCCCATCTAACTTTAGATACAGCATGCACCATTTCTAGATGGCCTTTTCCGCTTCCGAGCAACACAAGACAGAGGTCAAAGACTTGAGCTTCACCCCCACTCCAGGCTTCAAAACAGAAGACTACAAAGCTGACGACTGCACAAAATATGCATCAACAGAAACTCGCTGCTTCTGCTGTTTCCCTCACAAGAAGGCTGAACAACTCCGCACTTTGTTTCTTTCACCGCATGGGACAAGAATGGCCCCCCACAGCTGCATGGACAACACAATCCTCCCCTTGCAGCTTATCAAAAGCCAAAAGACACCTGGCCCAAAAGAGACTGTACAAGCAAAGAACTAGTCTAGGAAACTTCAGACTGGTTTCACAAGCCAAACCCACCTTTCCAAAAATGGAAAACAAACAAACCAAGCCCTGGCACCTCCAGCATTTCCATGTGTGCCCTTGGCCATAGCACTGCAGAAGCCCAGAGATAGAGCTTCTCTTAGCCAAGCAGCCAGATGCTCTCCCAGAGGCACCAGCCCTTTGGTGCCTCAACATGACAGCTCAAAGGGCAAGTTCTGCTGGCGTTGCCTGGAGAAAATCACAAGGTCCTGGCAGGACTCCAGCACTCAGCATCCTCATCCAGCAATAGCAAAGTGCTGGCTGCTCCGAACCTTCCAGCTCTGTCTTGCACTAAAGACAGCACCACACACAACTGGCACTTACAGATTCAGAGGGCTCTGGTGTGACCACTGACGCAGGCTGGCGGTCATCCACCTCAGTTTGCTCCTGTCTGGCCTCTTTGCCAGGAGCAGCAGGAGCCAGGGGAGAGACGGCTCTTGGTTCTGTCATCTGTGACAAGAAAGAAGCATGAGGGAAAGGCGGTTACCTATCATTTAGAACCTCCTTTCCAACAGATGTAAAACTACATACTCTAAGGAGAAATCATAAACTTTGTTGGCAATGGGATTCTAAGTCACAGCCACCAAATTAAAATGGGCCAATTCTACAGAACTCTAGATGGATATGAAGTTGATTTTCCTCCCTGGCTGCTATCAGTAAGTAGGTTGTCTTGGCAGAATGGAGCTTTTACTTCTTGGAAGCTCTCAAACGGAAAACTAGGAAAGCCACATCAACGCCTTTGCTGCTACTGCTGCTGCAGATGTGGAAAACTCAAACTGGATCAAGATCCCGTTCCACAAGTGGAAAAGGGCAGGAAACGTTGAGCAGAAGCACCCTTAATAGCAGGAAGTGGAGGAAAATGAACAGGCCTTTTCCTCCTAGCAAGCCAACAGACCAATGAGCCAACAGACCATAAGATGGAAGTGTCACCCAGTCCAGAGTCTAAAGCACTTGGATGCAGTGACGGGATCTTTGGTGCTGAACGAGCCCTTGTACTCAGCACTGTCACGCAGGCATTCATGGAAGTCTGCCTGAAGGTGGCTCAAGAGCCTCCCATTGTCCAGGCTAAAGCTCCCTCAGCACCTCCTCACTGGCCTTGTGCTGCACCCCCTTGCCCAGCTCCCGTGCCCTTCTCTGCACTCGCTCCAGCCCCTCAATCCCTTTCTGCGGCACAGGGCCCACAGCTGCACACAGCACTCCAGCTGTGGCCGCAGCGCTGCCCAGCACAGGGCCACGCTCACTGCCCTGCTCCTGCTGCCCCTCTGCTGCTGACACAGGCCACCATGCCCTTGGCCTTCAGATACAGCATCCATCATTTCCTGTTCTACAACCACATCATCTAAGGAGATATCATAAAGTTTGAAAGGAATTGAATTGTAAGGCACTCTGACTGCATTAAAATGGGCTAACTCATCCCTACTGGAACTCGCTCTTAGTTAAATATTCCACCCTATCTGCTGTCAGCAAGCAATGTTCTCTCTGCAAAACGCTTTAAAGAACTGAGATGGATATTAAAAAATATCCATCTATGCCTCTGTTATATTTTTTGCAGGCATTAAAAGTGATTTTCTTCTGGCTTTCCTAGCTGGCCCTCTACACTCTATTGCTACTGGCAATGCTCTCAGAATTCTCTACAATTCTGAAATACCAAGAACTTGAAATGTTCCTTTCTCACTCACCTCAGCATCAGCACCACTGAAGACTCGCTTCAGGTGACCTGTAGTGGGCAAGGGAAAATCAACCAGATGCCATCAGAAAACTGCCTGGGCTGCTGAATCCCACAGAACCAGTCAACCCAAACACAGATGAGCAATGTCCCTCCAGGAGACACATTTCATTTACACAGCCAGCAAGAGATCAGGACAATATTCTTGGTTGTGCCGACACTTTGGCCTCTTTAGCCAGTAAATGAATACAAACATGACCAAGAAAATGCAAACTGTTCTTTAACATTCAATGCTTCTGTCCTATCAAACACAAAATATTGCTTTTAAAAGTTCTCCTTCAGGTACTTTTTTTAAAACTCAGTTGCATGCAGTAATTCTCATTAACTTGCTGGAAACAGTGTCCCAGGAAAGCTTCCCAAAATCCCCCTGAGCTGTGGCACTTCTATTGGGAAACAGCAGAGCAGCAGCTCCAGGGCTCGGGAGCAGACACTCACTGCTTTAGAATTTGCACTTCCTTGCAAAAGGAATCACTATTTTAGCACTCAGTAAAAAATCAAATTGGACCTTGGTCAAATCCTTTCATGAGAAAATGTAGAAAGAAAGAAGCTTTCCCTGTATTCTTGGAAAAACTGCAGAGTTTTTAGAAGGTCCTCCAAGGAGGTCTCCCACTCTACATTTTCAAGGCTGTCTCGCTTGTCCCAGAATACTGAGTTAATGACAGACTCTGCTGCCACAGACTCTCCCATAGGGGGAATGGAATCCCTGCAGGTTCCCTTGCAAATGCTGCCCCTGTAGCTACAGACACCCCCTTTTTAGCTGAACATCCTGACAGGAGCTTCACCAAACCAGTGGCATCCTAATGCTCTTCCTGTTTCTAAATCAGAAACTCAGTCACTAAGAAAGAGCAGGAAGACATAGAAAAGCCAGGGTAGGTTACACCCTAACCTAAGTAGAAGGGAAACCTCTACTTACGGGCAAAGTGAGTCACGTAGTAGGCAGAGAAACAAACGCCTTATGCAGCAAAAGCTGCCTTAGCTAGCATATGGATCATTGCAGAAATGCTCAGCAAGTTTGCTCCAACAGCAGGAAAAATGAGGCTCCTGTCAGTGTGCACCTGCACGCTGACAAACACCTCAAGCAGGAGAATGCTCCTGCACTGAGCAAACTCTAGGGCTGCTCTGACACTCAGGCCTTCTGTGCACCAAGGCAACCTTCTGATGTCACCACTGCGATGTGGCAACCGTGCCCTGACCTCACAAAGCAAGAGCGAGCTTTCTGCTGCTCTGTGAATTTATGCAAAGCAAAAACCAACCTTCCCTACAGCAAACACAAAACAGCCTGGAAAGTTTTTCTCTATCACATAGCAGGAGAAATTCTCCTCATGGGCCAAACCCTGTTGTTCAGGAGTTCCAAGAGTAACTCCAAGAGTGCCCCAAGCACCTACAGCCTGTACCCCAACTGAGCACTCAGATGGGACACAAGCAAAGGAAAGCAGACCAAGAAAATTTCCCACAGCATTGCACACGTGAGAATCGACTCTCACTTTTAAAATTTTAAAGCTTTAGTAAACCTTAACGAGGACTCAATAAGGAATAATTACAGCACTGAGAGTTACTGTGACTAGCAGGCACATGCTCATCTACAAAAAGGATGCTCTACCTTTTATACCCTTAACCACTCCAGAAGTTTTGTCAGTCAACTCTTCCTCTGCTGTCCATTGGTGGAGATTACTTTCTTGCATCTTCCTTGGAGGTCAGCTGTTCTTACACCCCGCCTCCTGGTCACAAGCCAACCCTCCCCAAATGCCCTGACCACCAAGGCTATTACAAGGGGGAGGGGAAAGAGGATTATGGGAGGATATATTACAATACCATCGCTACACATTTGAACATCCACATCATTTCTACTTCTTAATTGTCAGAGCCAACCATTACATTACTTATCTAGAACACACAGAACCAGGAGAGAAGCCACTGTTGGCATAACAGCTGAAATCATTCCTAACAAATCTCCCCACGCATTTGCACGTTTCTTGGACATGCCCAGGGCTCCGGTGCATGTACATCTCTGCCTTTATTCCCCTTTGGAAGCAGTCAAACTGGCAGCAGCTGCCCGCCAGCAGCAGCCGCTCCAGGCTGGCACCGCGACCGGCGGTGCCGATTTCCAGAGGCTTCTGTGTCCCAGGGGAAGCCAAGGCAGGAGCGGGTTGAACGGTGCTGGCGCTGCTGCTGCTGCTCTGTGCCAGAGAGCCCCGGCTGGGCAGGGCACGGTGCCCACTGCACTGCGGGCTCTTTCTACTGCTGGGAAACAGCTGGAAAAGATTTCATTTTGACCTTTCTTACCATCTCAACAGAAGTCTTCAAAATCATCCATAGCAAGCAGGGCCTGATCCTTGCTGCCAGCTGAGGGTTAGAGAGGAGGCAGTACTTGATTTCAGCCCTGGCTGTGTGGGGAATCCCTTCCCTAACACCTGCACACCCAGCAATCTCACTAGTTTGTATCCATGGAACTAAGACATATTTAATACTCTGTTGAAACACACAAGCTAAATATTGCCCCAAATTTTCTGATTTACCGATTGATACTTATTGACTTATTGATACTTAAATCACTTCTCAGAATTTACTGACATGAGAATAGGAGTTTCTTGTACATCCCTGGTGGTCATTGGCACAGGTTCAGAGGAGACCCATGTACAAAACTGGGCTTGCAAGGCAAATTTATTCCATTTGTTGCAGTGGCATATAATACATACCAACCCCTGGATTCCTAAAAATCTGCTGAGCAGGAGAAGGAGATTGAGCTCGGCAGCAGGCACAGGTAGGCAGTGCTCTTTCAGGACATCCCCTGGATCAAAACGGTGTTCATCTCATCCTTCTCACCCTTCCAGCCAAGAACCAGGCCTTTTATCTCCTGTTCAGGAATGGACTTTTCCCAGTTACAGCATCAGCTCACACATGGCCGGCGCGTGAGATGAGGCCAATGAATCCAGGTTTTAAAACAACTGGAAGAGATAAAATTTTAGCAAGATTTATTTAGGGAGAATGATCATAGCAGGAAGAGTAGAAATAATAAGAGATAGGTAATTTTTAGCACGTAAAGTAGTAAAGGATTGGGTAATATATCACTTGCCTGTCTTTACTATGTTTAAGGAAGCAGGCTGGGATGTGGATTTCTTTGTGACAAAGAAGAGGACCGTAGCCTGCACTTGGGGCCCAAAACTTCAGCTATAGCCAGGGGGCCAAAAAGCCTGCCAAGAGGTCATAAGTAAAGAGGTCAAATCAAGGAAGACATCTTGGCCTTCATCAGAAGGAGACCATTCCCCATGTTAAAACCCACCAACCCCTTTGAAGTTAAGGACTGCACAAAGGTGAAGGAACTTTGGACTCAAGTGAAATGCATTTTATTACAAAGTGGGGGAAGGCAGTGTTAGCTAATGAATATGCATTAGGCCTCTTGGCAATTATATGAACATGTAAGACTTTCTTAGATAAGTAGAGAGCTGGAGCCAGGGATTCTTGGCACATGTCTTTAGGAGACGACTCCTCGTGTGCCTGGCGCTGTAATAAACATACCATCTTCTGCCTTTAACCAGTGGCGAGTTCTATTCCACACTTCATTTGCTGACCGCGGCAGGAACGCTTCTCTGCTCCAGCGAGAACAACCGGGCTGTGGACATCCATGGGCGCTGCCAGGACATTCCTTTCCTGGAGGGACCTCCGCTCTGGGCTGTTCCTCGTGGGGGACAGACAAGGCTGTTGGGACTGTGGAGAAAGGGTCTGTGTAACTGTGTATAAAGTAACCCGTAGGCCGTACGCAGGGGAAGGGCTGTTCATAAGTCACACAGAGATGTCCTGTGCACGACGTACGCCTGTACAGGTTGGGTTTGGGTCTGGCTGCCAGCAGAAAGGAGTTGCTGGGTCAAAAAGAACCTGCTAGCAATTCTGGGGGTGAATTAGCAAATCCTGTTTTAGTGCTGCAATTTTTACTGTCTGTTGTTATTGTGGTTGTGTTTTGAGTGTAAAAATATTTGCAAAGGATGATGTGGGTGGATGCTGCTGTTGTGTATGGTGTGTGCTGTGTTGAAACAAGTGAGCACTCTATCCCCTAATAAAGAGATTTCCCAGTGAGCTTGTGTGTGTGGACTTTCTAGTTTCACAGGTTGGTATTCCCTGTGACACCTGGTGTTTGGGTACACAGGGGGGTTGTGGGGTTTTTCTCCCATATTGTGGTCACATGTGGTCCCACATTTGGGACTGTATTCCTGTGTTTGGGGAGATTTTAGGATTTTCTTTGCAACAAGTGCAGCAATTAATGCAGAAAACTACAGTGTGGTGATTTAGGTATGTTGAACTAGGGTAGTTCCTTTCTAACGCCCCCCTTCCCCCAGGGTTTAAAATCTCCTCCCACAAGGTGGATGCTCTCTTTCCTCTCGTGGACATCCTCTTTCCTCTCCTTTTGCACTGCGGATATGCCTGTAGATCAACTAAAAAAGGAATGTTTGCCTTGCTTTAGCCAAGTCAGCCAGTTCAGGCACCCTATGTTTGACCAATTTGAGCCCAAACAAACCCTTTGTGACCTGTTTGGTCGGTGTGCCAGTGCCAGCCAAGGAGTGGCCAATACCCAATCGTGACAAATATTGGTGTGATGCTGCCAATGAGACAAATCCCATAACCAGCTGGCATCTTTGGGCCCCTGATGTTCTTAAAGCACCTTCTGAACCTCAAAAATTGGAATTCTTGGTTCACTAGTAATGGAATTTTTTTGCTGCGTTTCACTACCAGGGAGATCCACAGGTAAATGTTACTCCCCATCATCCTGAGTACAGAAACTCAAGTTTGTGGTACAATTGTACTATCCCAGTGCACCCTAAGGGTGAAAATGCTGATGAGTAGATGACCTGGATGAGACCCCACGACAATGACCAAAAGGATATTGGCTCATTTGTGGAGATAGAGCCTGGCAGTGCATTCCCTCAAAAATTAAAGGTGGCCCATGTAGCATCAGACAACTCACTGTGATAGCACCTATTGCTAAAAAGCCATCAAGAGAAAACATAGAGAAAATAGATTTGCCCGTCCTTATAAAGAAAACTGTCATAGCATTTTCAGACCCAAGGGCCCAGCTAAACAAGTTACATCAACTTTATTTCTATGTCAGCTTGCCTCTGGTGAGGCATTGAAACCATTGTACCAATTGGGGTGTTGGCTGAATAAAGAAGAGAGTGATACTTCCATTGCAATCAGTGACATGATGACTGATGTTAGTGCTGACAGACATGTAACCTTACAAAACAGAGCAGCAATTGATTTTCTTTTACTGGCACAATGATATGGCTTTTTAGGAATGTGAAGGATTGTGTTCCATGAAGCTGTCTGATCACCCTGAATCCATCCCCAAAAGTGTACAAAAGCTGAAAGATTTGACAGCTCAAATTCAAGAAGATGGTGGGTCATGGTTAGATGATTTGTTCCAAGGATGGAGCTCTGCACCTTGGCTAAGGGAACTTTGTAAAATAGGTCTGTATGTATTGGGTGTTTTGGTAGTGATACTAGTAGTAATACCTTGCATACTTCAGTGTGTGCGACAAATGATGGACAAAACTGTCAAAGAACATTTTATCACACGAGAGAGAGGTAGGAAATGGATTCACAGAGAGTTCTCAAAATCTCAGAGAGATGCTGGATGAAGGTATAGACATGGAGGAAGGTTTTGAATTAAGACCTTAGAAGAGGGAAGACGTTTTGGAACAATGTCTTGTAATTGCTATCAGACATGACTTATCCCCTTTGAACTGACTGGACTTTCACAGCATTAAAATTGCTGTGTTGCAATACAGCAAGGCTTCATGCAAGGAAAAGGATGCTTTAAGCACATAATAAGCAGGTACACTATAGTAAAGCTATGAAATGCAAGGTGGTTAATGAATGACACGGTTACAAAGGGTTTTTTTTCAGTTGTACCGAGAAGGGGAAAGACACAGAAAACACACAGAAAGAAACAGAAAAGAGGTGGGAAAAATAGGCATCATGCTACTTCTGGTATCCTCCTGGAGGAAAATCTCTTTGGGTTTCTCACGGTCATAGCTTTCCAATAACTAGGAAAACTGCTCAGCACCAGTACCCCAATTGTGAATGGTTTACTTGACTTGGCAAAGCTGGGACGTTCACAGTGGACACTGTCCTTGGTTCAAATGACCTGCCCTCACCTGCAGACAAAAGCACCACCTGCAGCAGAAGCTACATCAGTCAATTTTCTCAAAAAGCTGTCGTAAATTTGGGAGAGGAAGGGAAAACATATCAGACACTCTGGATTAATGACAAGACTATGAAGATCAGTTCCAAAGCAAAGGGCAGCAGCTTCTCTCTGGGACACTCCTGGTGCTCCACGGCAGCCGGGCTGCCCTGGCTGCCCAGGACCCTGCGCTCTGCGGGCTCTGCAGAGCTGCACAGCGGGGAGGCAGCTTTGGGAACCTCAGCCCCTGGGCAGGAGTGGCTTCTTGCTCTGGAGGCCTGCCTGTGGGCAAATGCAGAGTGCTGGCCTTCTGCTCTTGGCCTGAGCCTGGCCTTGCAGGGCTAATACTGTTCCCTGTCTGTCGTGGGGTGACAGCCTTTATCCCAATATCGTGTGTTGTGTCTGGCATCTGCGCCTTTTCCCCCTCCCTCCCCCGGCCGTCTTGCTGCGGCGGGGCGGGGAGGGAGGGGGTGAGGGTGACCGGGCACCTTGGCTTTTGGCTTGTGGCTGCTAGCGTAGCTGCTTGCTTGCTTGCTCCTGCTGCTTGCCTTGGCCGGCCGCTGCTCGCTTGCTTTCTGCGCTGTTTTTTTCCTCCTTTTCTTTCGTTCCCTCTTTCTTACCCTCCCCTGAAGATACTGTACCGGCTCCGGACCTGACCTGGGACGTCCAGGACCCCTGGAGTCTGCGAGAGAAGCTCAGCGCCCTCCACAGCACCGCCTGGTTTCTTTTTCTTTTCTTGTGTTGGGGAGTGTTCCTTTATTATTTGTCAATAAATAGGTTTTGTTTTCCACTTTGCTCCTCCGAGGAATTCCTTCCCGAACCCGGTATTGGGGGAGGGGTGGTTGGAGGTTTGTTTTTAGGGGACTCCCTTTTGGAGATTTCCCCTAACTTGTCCTAAACCAGGACAGTTAACTTTTTGGTGCGTTGGCCGGGAAACGGAGGCCAAAGACAGTGGAAAAAAAACCTATAACAATAATATTTTGGTTTTGGTTGTTTTGTGGGCATATTGGTATTTCATAATGTCATTTGGGGTGGAAGCCTGCCGTTATTTCTGGTCCCTAGGGGTTTTTGAAGTGTTAATACCTTTGTCGTCCCTAGGGTTATTTCCTTACCCAAAAATAGCTCTGGTGTTATCTCTAATAAGTTATTTTTGTAGGAGAGGGGCATTAACCAGAATAGTCAGTGGGCTGGCCTTATGTGTGATGATTTGTCGGGGGTTTAAAATGCTGGACTTTATTTCAGGAATGTATAGATTGTTGTCATGGCTGTGTACTGAGTTTGTTTGGGGGGAAGAAGGGGAAGGCGCTTTTCAGCTTTCGTCTTCCTTCTTCTCCTCTGAGTTGTTGACATCTCTCTTAGAAAATATTGAATTTCCCCTGAGTTTAAAAGAAACCATCTTTCTGGCATTTAATTTATTAAGCTTTTCCTATACTGTCTGGAGTGTATATAAATTGAAAGCTGAGATTTCGAGAGGGGTTAGAGAGACTCCTGATTCAGGAGTAAAACAAAGCAGGAAAAATCTTGACTGGAGTGGAAAATGGGAGGATATGGGCCAGACTTTAAAGGAATTTTCGGACCCTATAGACTGGGACTTTCCATCTAATCAAATTCAGAACCCAGTCGAGGTGGCAAAGTATTTGAGGGAGAAGTGCCATGGTAATACTAAGGAGGAAAGGATCACTGCAGTGAGCTGGGCCTTGGCGTTTGTTTACCGTACTCTGCTAGATACTGTGGAGCAGCAGATAGCAGAAAGGGAACAGGGAGATAAGTTAGTTACTATCCCAGTGACCCAGGCTACAGCTAACATCCCAGGCTCCAGGCTAGCAGCTGAATCAGACAATAGGCCTCAACCTATGGCTGTTGCAGCTAATACAAGAGGTGGAAAGTGTAAAGGCAAGACCGATCGAAAGGTGGAGGATGATGATGATGATGCAGGAGAAGGACCCTCACCAAAATCAGAGGCCACATCAAGGGGCACAAATTCTGGAGCTAATATTGACTCCTTTTCTCTGAAGGACCTCAGAGGCTTAAGAAAGGATTACAGACGACAACCTGACGAATCTATCATTAGTTGGTTAGTCCGCCTTTGGGATGCTGCAGGGGAGGTTACGATTTTGGATGGTACTGAAGCGAGGCATTTGGGATCCCTGTCACATGATCCTGTCATCGATCAAGGTATGATGAGCAGGGCTAGCCCTCACAGCCTCTGGGAACGGGTCCTGGATAGTGTAGCACAACGATACCTATGTGAAGATGATCTCTATATGCAGCAGACACGTTGGAAGACCATAGAACAGGGAATCCAACGCCTGAGAGAGATGGCGGTGGCAGAGCTCATCTTCGCAGATGATATAACCACTAGGAATCCGGACCTGGTACCATGCACACCTGTAATGTGGAGGAAACTTGTGCGACTTGGGCCACCTGAATATGCTTCTGCCCTAGCAATAATGAAGCGGGATGATACATATGAGACTGTGCTTGATATGTCAAAGAAGCTTTGAGCGTATGCAGATTCTGTGCATGGCCCAACTCATGCCAGAATTGCAGCAGTGGAAACCCGATTGCAGAAACTAGAGGATAAAATAGAGGAGAATCATAAGAAACTCCGGGAAGAGATTAAGGAGGACCTTATTCAAATCTCGGCTGTACAAATTAGAAGCCCTGGTATCCAACGCTGGCACTCCTTTGATGGGGAGAGAAGGTACACCCCACGGGCTGAGTTATGGGCCTTTCTGCGCGAGTCTGGAGAAGACATGAGGAGATGGCATAGAAAGCCCACTGCTGCTTTGGCACAACGGGTGCGTGATCTGAAGGAAAGAGGAAGTATCACCAAAAAGAGAGCAGCTCCGGTTGCTCGTGGCCGAGATGTTAAGTATAATGATGACGATGACGTGTCCGATCCCCTCGAAGGAACTTCTAAGGCATACACCCAAGGAAAGAAGGACAATCTGGCTTAGAGGGGCCCTGCCTCTAGCCAGGAAGAGGCACGGGAAAACCGGGTCTTTTGGAAGGTGTGGGTCAGATGGCCTGGCACATCAGAGCCACAAGACTATGAAGCGCTGGTTGACACCGGATCACAGTGTACCTTAATGCCATCGGAACACGTGGGGACAGAACCTGTTTCCATTGCTGGAGTGACAGGGGGATCACAACAGTTGACTTTGTTAGAAGCTGAGGTGAGCTTGACTGGGAAGGAGTGGCAGGAACATCCGATTGTGACTGGTCCAGAGGCTCCGTGTATTTTGGGCATAGACTTCCTCCGGAATGGCTATTACAAAGATCCTAAGGGATTCAGGTGGGCTTTTGGAATAGCTGCAGTGGAGATAGAGGGTATTAAACAATTGAATACGTTGTCTGGACTATCAGAGAACCCATCTGCAGTAGGACTCTTGAAGGTAGAGGAGCAACGAGTGCCAATTGCCACCTCAACAGTGCACCGCAGGCAGTACCGGACGAATCGAGATGCCGTGATTCCCATCCACAAAATGATCCGAGAGCTGGAGAGCCAAGGGGTGGTCAGTAAAACCCACTCACCCTTTAACAGCCCTATCTGGCCTGTGCGAAAATCTGACGGAGAATGGAGATTGACTGTGGACTACCGTGCCTTGAACGAAGTGACTCCACCGCTGAGTGCGGCTGTACCGGACATACTGGAACTGCAGTACGAGCTGGAGTCCAAGGCAGCAAAGTGGTACGCGACCATCGATATTGCTAACGCGTTTTTCTCCATTCCTCTGGCAGCAGAATGCAGGCCTCAGTTTGCTTTTACATGGAGGGGAGTGCAGTATACCTGGAACCGATTGCCCCAGGGGTGGAAACACAGTCCAACCATCTGCCATGGACTGATCCAGACTGCACTAGAAGAAGGTGAGGCTCCAGAACATTTACAATATATTGATGATATCATTGTTTGGGGGAACACGGCAATAGAAGTGTTCAAGAAAGGAGAGAAGATCATTCATATTCTCCTGAAAGCTGGATTTGCCATTAAGAAGAGCAAAGTCAAGGGACCTGCCCGAGAAATCCAGTTCTTGGGGGTGAAGTGGCAAGACGGACGGCGTCAGATTCCTGCGGATGTTATTAACAAAATCACTGCTATGTCCCCACCAACTGATAAGAAGGAAACACAAGCCTTCTTAGGTGCTATAGGTTTCTGGAGGATGCACATCCCTGAGTATAGTCAGATTGTGAGACCCCTTTATCTGGTTACCCGCAAGAAGAACAATTTCCATTGGGGCCCTGAGCAGCAGCAAGCTTTCGTCCAGATCAAACAGGAGATCGCTCATGCTGTAGCCCTTGGTCCAGTCAGGACGGGACCAGATGTGAAGAATGTGCTCTACTCTGCAGCCGGGAGCCATGGTCTGTCCTGGAGCCTTTGGCAAAAGCTGCCTGGCGAGACCCGAGGCCGACCATTGGGATTTTGGAGTCGGAGCTATAGGGGGTCTGAAGATAACTATACTCCAACAGAAAAGGAAATCTTGGCCGCCTATGAAGGAGTCCAAGCCGCTTCGGAGGTTATTGGTACAGAGGCACAACTCCTTCTGGCACCCCGACTACCGGTGCTGGGATGGATGTTCAGAGGAAAGGTTCCCTCTACCCACCATGCCACCAGTGCTACTTGGAGTAAGTGGATGGCCCTCATTACGCAGCGTGCTCGAATTGGGAAGTTAAATCGCCCTGGGATTCTGGAAATAATTACAAATTGGCCCGAAGGTGAAAGCTTTAGTGTCGCGGATGAGGAACAAGAGCCAGTGACCCGGGTTGAGGAAGCCCCGCCATACAATCAGTTGCCAGCAGAAGAAACACGTTACGCTCTATTCACCGATGGTTCTTGTCGCGTCATAGGGCTGAAACGGAGGTGGAAGGCAGCTGTATGGAGTCCCACTCGACGGGTTGCAGAGGCTACTGAAGGAGAGGGTGAATCCAGTCAATTTGCTGAAATCAAAGCTATTCAACTGGCCCTAGGTATTGCAGAGAGAGAGAAGTGGCCAAGGCTCTATTTGTATACCGATTCTTGGATGGTAGCAAACGCTCTATGGGGATGGCTGAAGAGATGGAAAGAGGCGAACTGGCAGCGCAGAGGAAAACCAATTTGGGCTGCGGAAGAGTGGAAAGATATCGCTACTCGGTTAGAGAAGTTACCTGTGAAGGTTCGCCATGTAGACGCCCATGTCCCCAGAAGTAGAGCTAATGAAGAGCAGCAAAACAACCAGCAGGTACATCAGGCTGCACAGATAGGGGAGTTGAAGATAGATCTCGACTGGGAGCATAAGGGAGAGTTATTCTTAGCACGATGGGCCCATGATGCCTCAGGCCACCAGGGTAGAGATGCCACCTATAAGTGGGCACGAGACCGAGGGGTGGATCTAACCATGGACAGTATCTCTCAGGTTATTCGTGACTGTGAGACGTGCGCTGCCATTAAGCAGGCCAAGCGGGTGAAACCCCTCTGGTATGGGGGGCGGTGGTCTAAGTACAAGTACGGGGAGGCCTGGCAGATTGATTACATTACACTGCCTCAAACCCGCCAAGGCAAGCGCTATGTACTAACCATGGTAGAAGCCACCACGGGATGGTTGGAAACCTACCCTGTGTCTCATGCTACAGCCCGTAACACCATCCTGGGCCTGGAAAAGCAGGTCCTCTGGAGGCACGGTACTCCTGAGAGAATTGAGTCGGATAATGGAACTCATTTTAAAAACAGTCTTATTAATACTTGGGCTAGGGAACATGGCATTGAGTGGGTGTACCATATCCCCTATCATGTGCCAGCTGCAGGGAAAGTGGAAAGGTACAATGGATTGTTAAAAACCACCTTAAAAGCATTGGGTGGGGGGTCTTTAAAAAACTGGGAGCAGCATTTGGCAAAGGCTACCTGGTTAGTTAACACTCGAGGTTCCACCAACCGAGCGGGTCCTGCTCAGTCTGAGCTCCTTAATATAGTAGATGGGGATAAAGCCCCAGTGGCCCATGTCAGAGGTTTGTTGGGAAAGACAGTATGGATCAACCCTGCCTCGAGTACAGACAAACCCATCCGTGGGATTGTCTTTGCTCAAGGACCAGGTTATACATGGTGGATAATGCAGAAAGATGGAACAACACGGTGTGTACCTCAGGGAGACCTGATTGTAGGATGAGACTCATGTATGAATGTCATTATTTGTTGAATGTGAGACAGAAGGAAACTGTGTCAAGGGTGTGAGTAAGTGAAATGAAAGTTTTTACTGTATGTTCACGATATGGGATAAGGGGTGGAGTGTCGTGGGGTGACAGCCTTTATCCCAATATCGTGTGTTGTGTCTGGCATCTGCGCCTTTCCCCCTCCCTCCCCCGGCCGTCTTGCTGCGGCGGGGCGGGGAGGGAGGGGGTGAGGGTGACCGGGCACCTTGGCTTTTGGCTTGTGGCTGCTAGCGTAGCTGCTTGCTTGCTTGCTCCTGCTGCTTGCCTTGGCCGGCCGCTGCTCGCTTGCTTTCTGCGCTGTTTTTTTCCTCCTTTTCTTTCGTTCCCTCTTTCTTACCCTCCCCTGAAGATACTGTACCGGCTCCGGACCTGACCTGGGACGTCCAGGACCCCTGGAGTCTGCGAGAGAAGCTCAGCGCCCTCCACAGCACCGCCTGGTTTCTTTTTCTTTTCTTGTGTTGGGGAGTGTTCCTTTATTATTTGTCAATAAATAGGTTTTGTTTTCCACTTTGCTCCTCCGAGGAATTCCTTCCCGAACCCGGTATTGGGGGAGGGGTGGTTGGAGGTTTGTTTTTAGGGGACTCCCTTTTGGAGATTTCCCCTAACTTGTCCTAAACCAGGACACTGTCTCAAATGTGCTAAAGACAGACTTGTTTGTTTCCAGGTCTGCACGGCATTGATTTGCACCACAAAATACTGAAGGACTAAGGCCTGAACAACAGGCCCTGACTGAAGCCTCCACAACAGGACCTGAGCCAAAGCTGCCCTACAGATGACCTCCCAGGAAAATGTTCTATGTATCTGCTCCATAACCAAGTATTACTATCAAAAGGATTGATGCATCCATTCACTGGTGAAACACATCTTTACCTTCTGGCATTAGGAAAATGGACAAGGCCACACCTGGCCTTGGCTCCTCCTTGAGCCCTGGGAAAGCTCAGGGAGAAAACCAAGAGGAGAATGAAACCAGCTGTCCCCCCAGCAGAAGCTCTGGCACATTGCTCGTCCAGCACTATCAAAGCCGGGCTACTCTCACAGCGCAGTCGGAAGCCTCGAGGCCGGCAAAGGTGGAGGCACCGCAGGATTTCCCGGTTCCCGGCCGTGGCTCTGCAGGGCTTGGCTGGGACAGCTTCCCCAGCTGATGTGCAGCCCTGGATGAAGGGGAAAGGATTGGGGTACATGGTGATGTATCCTTCTTAATCACCAGAGGCAACCTTCTGTAATAATGCTGAGGTGCATTGCTTAGCTTATCCTTTCCTGAGCCTTTTTTGCACTTTTGCATGACAGTAAATTACACTGTTCCTTCAGCTGGTGTCTGTGTCTGCATCTCTGACCCTCCCCACCAGCAAAACAAACACACAGCCAGTTTAGCACAACACCTGCCTCTCTGCCAGCCCATCTCAAGGCAAACACCCCTGGGGGCCATCTCCACAAATGAAATTCCCACTTTGCAACTTCCTTTTCTGCAGCCTGGTGAGAAAAGGAGCCACTCCCAGCTCTGGACACCTCCGGTAATCAACTGCTTTCAGCAGTCACAACCCTGAAATATCAACCTCCTTTCTTAACCTGCCCACGGGGAGCTCCCACCAAGAGGC
The DNA here is from genome assembly GCF_963513975.1 of Fringilla coelebs. Lineage (NCBI taxonomy): Eukaryota > Metazoa > Chordata > Aves > Passeriformes > Fringillidae > Fringilla > Fringilla coelebs. The sequence continues at coordinate 1,509,405 of NC_140038.1, forward strand.
CTTTTGTCCAAGGATACCCACAGGAGAGCTTGAGGAGGGAGCAGTTTGAAACACAACTGCTTCAGAGTTTAAACCTGCCTTTATCAAATGAGCACACACCCACCTGTCCCAGAAGGAAAAGCAGGCAGGAAAGAGAAGCTCCTCTCCCACAAGAGCACCCTTTGTGCTTCCTTCTGTTCCAGCTGGAGAGTGGAGGCCACGAGCTACACCTTACTTTGAAACAGGGCCCAGGAAATTGGCCTGATCTGGGAGAGCAGCAAAAGGAATTCCCCAAATGTAGGAAAAGAATCTCTAGAAGCGATAGATGATGACAATATTTCTGCAGAAAGGCAAAAACAGAATAATTGAAGCATTTCCAAAAGTCCCCAGACTGAAATTTGTTTGCCAATACGACAACCCCAAAGTCTCTGTGGTGTGTCAGGAAGCTCGGCAAAGAATCTGCGAGGCTTGGATGAAGCACTTTGGTGTCCGTCCTCCAGAGCACAAGCAGATTCCCCACACGACTTCAAGACTAAGGGTCAAAGCTTCTCCCTTCAGCTCTCCACAGCAGCTCTAGGCAGTCTCTCTCCATTGCAAGATCTGCTTTGTCAGTCTACAGTGACAAGACTTGGCTGCAGGAGGCATTTCAATGGAACTCTCCCTGGATGGGGGCACGAAAAAGAAGAGGTGATTCCTGAGGAAGGAAAAAGGCAACGCTGTTTGGGAAGACACCAGTGTGAGTTTGTTAAAACTCTAGGCCAGAAATCCCTTGAATAAAGCAACATCCATCCATGGGGCAGCACTTTAGCTTTGATATCAATGCTGACAAAATTGCTGCCCCTTCCTGCTGCTGAAGCTGACTCCAAATCACGAGACATGTGCCACCTCTCCTAAAGACAGGCAGACATGATGACATAAAACCAGCAAGTCTGCTGAAAAGGAGACCAAATGAATGTTTTCTAATCCCCCCTTTTCATCCTTTCCCCAGCCAAGACAGAGCAACGTCCTTCCTCTCTGTCAGTGATGGTGACCCAGGCACAGGATGCAGTGTGGGGACAGAGCCTCTCACTGCTCCCAGTGCTCTGCCCTGCCCTGCCCTGCCCTGCCCTGCCAGCCTTGCCCTTCCCTGTCCTGCCGTAACCTGCTGTGCCATCCCGTGCCGTGCCGAGCCCGGTCAGCGGTCACGCATTTCGGGAATGACCCTCCCCTGTGGCGCCCGCCGGCGTAACGAACATACCACTTTCTAACTTTGACTAGTTAGAGAGTCTTTGTCTGTGATTTTCAGCTTTAACAATTCAGGGAGCTTTTGTTTTCCCTGACAGAAGTACAGTTGCTGCCAAGGGAAACACACCCAAAGACACAGAGTGACCCAGCCTTCCCTTTGCTTCCTTTTTCCTTCCCTCACTGCTACACAGTGCTCTCCTAGCAGGACCTCAGTGCTGCCTCACCTGAGGATCTGGAGCTGCCTCCAGGCCCTTCCAGGCTAAATGCAGGTGGTCAGGACTCTGAGGTTTTCCTAGCTTCTCCAAGAAGGTGTTTGTTTCACCTGGACTTCTTGGGGTTTCATTGGAGGAACCAGGCACAGGCAAATTTCATCTCCACCATGAGTTCATCATTCTGCTTGTTCCCATGGAGCTTAAATGCCACCCTGAGCTCATCGTTCCTCTGGTTCCCCTAGACCATCACAACCCTTCCATGGCCTCTCGGGAGAGGAGCAGCTGCACATCTTCAGAGCAGCAGTTGCCAGCCTGCAGCCCATCAGGTAGGGCAAGGGTTTCTACCCTTGCTTTCCAAGCAGGTCCTGGTTAATGACCCTTTCAAGAGCTTTCCTGCAGTGCTCTAGCATGGGTAGATCTCAAGTGAGAATCAGGTAGAAAATGTCAAGTCACCTAGGAAGGAGGACCTCAAAAACAGAAAGATTCTCTGCCGACTTTTCCTCTCTTGCTACAGCTCTGCAGGGTGTTCTGCCATTTTCCAGACAGCCTCTCTGTAGGAGTACAAGGGCAAGGTGAAAGATACTGCCTAACAAATGGTCAGTGTCAGGTGTACTCTCCCCTTTCTTTGAATGAAGCCAGACTAGGATGGTGATAGGATATTGCAGATGTTTAAGACTGTCTGCCCTGCAATTCAAGCCGTGCCATTGAAATGAGCGCTGTGTGCCCCACAACAGCTGCAGCTGCAGAATATGGCCTCACCCATAAGGCTGTTTTTGAATCAACTCACAGTACAAGTTCAGCATGCATGTTTAGAGATCTGGGCTCTTCCTGGGTGAATCCACTTTCTTTGGTCTTTTGTGATGAGAAATCAAATGTTTCCCAAATCCCAAAGCTGCTGGGAAGGGAAAATGCAAAAGGCTGTGATTATCAGGTGTTCCTGTGTGTCTGTGTGTGTGTGTCTATATCAGATTTACAATCGATGCTTTAATCTATGTACATGTCAATTAGGAGAAATATTTTTAAGAGGAAGAACTCACTCCTCCAATCCCCTGGGAAGTCTGAATACATTTCTGGAACTGAGGTTGCTGTGTGTTTCCCGTGATCTTTGATCCAAGGCAGCACTAGAGCTCTGCATGCCAAAGACACATCACTGAGCCTGACCAATGTGTTTGGATTCTTGCAGCCACCCCAGACACTTCAGCTCCCAGCACTCCAGCTGGCAGTGCAGGTTTGGCAGCATGGACAGCCCCCAGCTGGGAGTGGAATACTGCTGTGGAAGAGGAATTGCCACTGCTGGATCCGGACATGGTGCTTGAGACGCTGGAGGAGATGTTTGCTCCCTCTGCTCAGGTAACTGCATTGGACAGGGAAGAAAGGGGCTGGACTGAGAGCTTGGGAATGTTGTTGCATGGCTGAGAAGCAAAGGCTTCTTGAATTCAGCTGGGAATTGACAGGGAAGGCTTTGCTTGGTAAAGCAAGACTTCCTAAAGAAGAGGGAATGAAACTGTCTCCCCCTTCCTGGGTAAGGATGAAAAGGTGTGAGCCTTTGTGGGCCAAATTTGGATGCTGGTTTTCCTGGGAAGAATCCCTGGTGCAGGGGCTTTTGTGGTGAGGAAGGGGAAGCTTTGTAGTTTCTAAGAGGCTTTGTTTGCTGGGAAAGAAGAGAAGAGTGTTTGCAGAACTGGCTCTGAAAGCCGAGTGTCCCGTGAAGAGAGGAGCATGCCAGAGGTGCCTCTGTTCCAGCCGCAGATGTGGGCTGTGCCTCTTTTGGTGGGATGGCCAAGGCAAAGCAAGGGCTGGGCTGCAGCTGCTGCTGCTGTGTGAGCCCTGCCGTGCGTGTAGGCGCTCCCAGAGCCGTGGCTGGGGCTGGGCTGGAGCTGCAGCTTTCTTGTCCTCCCAGTGAGCTGCTGCCTGCAGTGCAGTTTCCTTCTGGGAACTCCCCAGCTGGGCAAACTGGCCAGTCTTGCTGTCCATGTTGCAGAGCTCAGTCCCCTTGCTCTTGGGCATCTCTGTGGGAAGAGATGTGTGTTCCCACACTGTCCCTGCCAAGCTGCAGCCTGGATGAGATTGCTGTGCTGTGGGCTGTGGAGGGAGGAGCACAAACCTGTGCCAGGAGCTGGCAGGACTCCTCCTAAGCAGCCATTCCACGTGTTCAGTGTAACCCTCACATCCAACACTGTCAGCTTTGACAGCTTTTGGACTGTGTTTGAGAAGTCAAATCTTGCTGATTGTTGAAGGGCTTTGGGGCCCAGAGTTCTTGTTAGGAACAAGAAATTAAAAGTTTGAGCCGTGGAGTTGTTGGACCAGGTGTTTTGTGTTAGTGGTGAGAAGGGTTTCTCCCTTTCTCTTTCTCTTTCTAGGGGAATATTACTGTTGCCCCTGAGTCTTCAGGAGGGGAGCCTGTGGACAGAGCTGCAGCAGAGGGAGCTTTGCCTGGCACTGAGAGCTGCAGGAACAATTCCCAGGAGCCCGAGGAGCTTGGTAAGGACAGAGCCCCCTTTGGTTTAGAGAGGTGTGAGATGGCTGCTCTGAGCCTGCCTCTGGCAGGAAGGGAGATGAGAAGGGTTGAGTTCCTGTCTGCAGGCTTGGTGCTTCCTGGTGCCTTTAGTTCAAATCCTGCCCTGGCACCACCTGCCTGAGCCCTGCCCTCCACGCTTCTCCAGAGGCTCTGACACTGAGTCCTCTGCTGGGGCAAGAGAGCAGGGAATAAACCTGACCTTGTGGCACTTGTGTCACCAAGCCGGGTGTCCCAGCTTTGTGCTGATGTCCATGGATAAGTTTGCTGCAGGGTGTCAGTGCTCTGGAGGCAACACTGAGTGACTCTTGAAGCAAGAGAGGAAAGCCCAGCAAAAAGTCAGTGTAGAAGTCCGAGCTTTTTGTCTCCAAGCATTAAATCAATGTAGTGCCAGTCTGCTGATCGGTGTAGTGACATACATTAAAAATACAAGCAGCAGAAGCTTTCAGGCCAAGGAAATCATTAGCCACAAATCCAGCAGCCTAAGGAAAAACTGAAATTACCCCAAATTAAGGAAGAGCTAAAGGATAGAAAGAGCACTTTGGATCTGCATTCTTGAGCAAAGCTGGTGCAGCCTGCAGGCCTGGTAGGGAGCTCTTTCCTTCACGGCTGTGAAGCACAGAATTCACTGCTTAGAAGTTTTAAAAGTTTAATACTCATAGGATAAAAAATGATAATATTTGCTGTGCTGGGTTGATTCTGGCCAACAGCCAAAGAACACCTGATATATAGAGACACTGTTTTCATCATACTGTTACACTGCTGAGATGCAAGCATATTCATGTGTTTCATGCATTATTCAAACATTCCTGGGAACTTTCTGATGTCTTGGGAACTCCTTTGTTAAATTTCTTCACACTCAGGCTTATCTGCATGACATCCTGGGTGTCAGGTCAATATATTTTATTTCTTCCTGTGTCTGCATCCTGCTCTTTCACATCCTCTGATAAGGGTTTAGTATGTACTCTTTAAATTTAACATGGTGTTCTCTAATTGTCCTCTGATGCTCTGGTTTGTGTCACGGTTATCTTATCACTTGGACAGGTGGTTCAGTGGATGGCCTTACACTGGTTTTAGTTATACAAAAGCCTTTTTTTCTCCTTATGCTTTGCTAAGGTCTAGAACACAATACATTCATCACACGATTCTCCCCATAAGTGATACATGGATGTTATATTCATGACACTACTTTTTCTATGAGCAACACAGGGCACACTTAAGCTGATAGATTCTATTTTATTAAAAAGCAGCTAAAAAAAGTTATAACTGATGCTATTTAAATACTTATAATCACCAACAGCGTGCATAAGCTAATACATAAATGGCAAAGCCAGTATTATCTAGTCATTTGTCACACAGCTGTTCCTCCCAGAGCTGGTGGTTGTTTTGGAGGAGCTGTTGCTCACTGCAGAGGGCAGGCTGTAGATGGCAGGGAACGCTGCTAGTTCATAACTCAGCTCCCAGCACCTTCAGCTTCAGCCATTGCAGTGAGGACTGAGGTCTCTCTGTCAGCACAGAGGAAGAACAAGGCTGGGCTTCTTTGTGCCAGCTGGGACTGTCTGTGTTTCAAGCTCTCCTGGGGGCCCTTTGCACTGCTAGTGCTTTGAGTATATTGGGATATCTCCTCAAAACTTCAGAAGTTTTGAATACTTGGAAGAATTCCAGCTCTTTGAAGAGCAGGCTTCAAATTGCCAAGTGAGAGTCTGCCTTTCCAGCCATCTTTACAGTCTTTGATAGAGGGACAGTTACTTCCAAAGGGAAAGATTCACAGAGGCCAATATTGACCCAGTGTTCCCTTTGCTTCCCAGACACCCACCTGATCTGCCTTGCCAGCAGGGCTGCCCTGCCTGGGAAGAAGGATCAGAGGGAGAGCCTGTGACCATCGGGCAGGTGGAATCCCTTTGTGTATACACAGATTCAAAGATTTTGATAGTTCTGTTTCTATATCCATATAATTACATTTATATATTTAGAGAGGGGTGTCTATATGTGCATATATATACATCTCTATATTTAAATCGATATATTTCATTATAGATGGGATAGAATTATATTTGTGTGGAGGTATTTACATTTATAGAATGGGAGATTTACATTTTTATATTTCTAGAGTAGCATTTAGATGCCTACATTTAGACGTCTGCATTTAGATGCCTACACTTAGACATCTTCATTTAGACATCTACATGTGGATGCCTACATTTACATGCCTACATTTAGATGCCTACATTTAGACATCTACATTTAGATGCCTAAATTTAGATGCCTACATTTAGATGTCTACATTGATATGCTTAGATATCGATCTAGAAATGGGCATGGTTATTTCATTAGGGGTATGTGGAAGTTTAGATGCAGAGATTGAGCTGTGTAGCCCTGGGCTGCATTTTTACCTCTTTCCCCCTCGGCTGCCTTTCTCACCTCTTGCTTTTCCCCCTGTGCCCCTGGGTCCCCTCTCCCTGTGCTGGCTCCGAGCTGGCGGCCGGGCCGGGCGGAGCAGCACTTCCAGCCCCGGCTGTCCCTGGAGCGCTGGGAGCTGCCGCTGGCCCCAGGCACTGTCCCCTGAGGAGCTGCTGAAGGACGGGGAGACAGAGGGGGCTGAGGGGGCTGAGGGGGCGGTGGCGCTCAAGGGACGGGGACCCTGAGCTGCTGCTGGGGCTGAGGGCTGTGGGGCAGCCGAGGCCGAGGGTGGCACCGAGGTGACAGGGAAGTGGCACAGGCTGAGGGGCTGGCGGGTCTCAGGGGACAGGATGGGTCACAAGGGACTGAGGGGGGTGAGAGGACTGCGAGGGGCTGAAGAAACTGAAGGGGGCTGGGGGTTCAGCGAGAGCATGGCGGGGCTGAGGGGATGGAGGGGGCCAGCAGGGAGCACAGAGGGCTCTGGCACTGCAGCCCTGCCAGGCCTTGGAACCAATTCCAGAGCCTCCACTTTGGCCACAGCTGCAAGGAAGACCTTGAGGACAGCCGGACACTGACGGGAGCCAGCAGGGAGAAGCTGAAGGGCAGCAGCAAGAGCAGGGAGCGGGGACCTGCTGCTGCCGGCCTGGAGAGAGCCCGGCTGGGGCCACAGGCCCGGGCAGGCAGGGTGGGGCTGAGGGCGGCGCGGGCTGTGGCCGTGGGCACTGCCCGGCGGGGCAGGAGCGGGCCCTGCCCGTGCTGGGGCTGCTCAGCGCAGCTGCCCCGGCCGGCACAGGGGCTGTCCTTGGGCAAGGCAGCTGTGCCGGCAGGGCCCGGCAGCTGTGCCGCCTGTGCCGGGCTGCCGGGGCTGCGGGACGTTCCCGCCGCGGCTGCGCTCACCACAGCCTGGCCCGCTCGGCTGCTTTTTCTTTCTGACCCTCCTGCGGAGGCTCTGAGATTTCCTCCTCCCTGATGGAAGTGCAGCAGCTGCCAAGGGAAACGTCCCCATACTCACTCAGTGTTCCCTTTGCTTGCCAGATGTCCCATCTGCTGTCCCTGTCCAGGACAGCTGCTCTGCCTGGGAGGAGGAGAGCGAGGGAGAGGCTTTGAAGATGGGGCAGCTGGGATCCCTCTGCTTGGAGCTCTGTTTAAAGATACATGGAATAGCATGTGAACGGGATTATGAGATGGATATGTACATATGTAGCCTGCTCTTTGTATAGGCATATTTCTCTACATATGGTATTAGATTTACGAATGTGCTATGTCTATGTGTATGTATAGATACCTGCATACATAGAGGTTTGCAGTTACATATTCGTGTGTATATGTATCTAGTTCTTAATGTATGTTGTAATATTTGTGTTTAGATTTCCATATGTATACAGTTGTGCAGGTATCTATTTGTATTGGTGTAGTTTTCGGTATATGTCTTTTTAAATAAGTACATTGTTCTTTGTTTTGGTATATATGTATTTTTATGTATTTTTCACTGTACACTGATCTATTTCTATATATGTTATATCTACATACATATCCAGATGATAGTTGTATATTTGTATCGATGCAGTTGTCCTGAGATTGGTAGTGCTGTTTGTCTGTTTATAAATTGGTTTGTTTTATCTATCTCCTTCTTGATTGTAATATGTAACTTTTAATCTCTATTCATGTCTGTATATTTTGGTGGTTATTTATGTATTCAGTTCTATCAAATGTGTATGGAGTTGTATAGTGGTGTAATTCTATTTGTTGAGTTCTTGGTGTTAGAGAGAGATACTGATATTTTTGTGTTTATCTATGGGCTGTACACTTGTCGTAATATGTAATGAAATTAGGTTGTTAACTTTCCACTGTACTTTGTGATCAACGTGAGTGTGTGTAGAGGTTTGCAATAAATTAGGTTTTGTTCAAGGAAGTTGATATTTGTATGTTTTTCAATAATGTGGTTTAACAATCAACTGAACTATATTTCTTTAATTTTAACAGATACTTGTATAGTTCTATGTTGTCAGTGCTGGTGTAGCAATTTGTAAGAAATGCCATTTGTCAGCTGAGATAGATGTGTTGTAATTTGTGCTACCCAAAGCCATGAGCAGATGGAAATGCTGGAGGATTTTGGCCATGAACATCTCCAGCCATGCCCAGCACATGCCCCACCTGCACTCAGGCTGGGCAAGGGAAGCGCAGATTTGGGATGGCAGCAGAGGCACACGTTGGCTCAGAACTCACTGCAAATGCCTGCTGGCTTAGAAAAAGATAAGGATACACATTATATATTCTGTTTATAGCAGTACATATATTAAAATATGTATTATGTAGTATATTGTGGGAATCCTTAAAATCAGAGGGTTTTGAGAAAGCTGCTCCTCATTGAAGAGGATTTGTTGTCGAGAGGAATAAAAAAATAAAGAAGAAGACCATGGACAGTGCCACTGCCAGAGGCCCAGGCTCTTAAAAGGAGGACTGGATCGTGCCCTTCATCAGCTTCCAGCTTCAGTCGTGTCCTCTGTTTTTTCCAGGATTCCCCATGTCACTAGTGCTGAGACAGGCTGTCCTCCCATTCCTCCATGAAATCATCCACCCCCAGAATTCCTGGGAAAGTGTTGGGGATTTTTCTTGCATTCTGAGGATGTGGGGGTTCAGAGGTCATATTCTGGGGAGGTTTGGAGTCGAACGCGTCCAGGAGATGAGAGTTTGGGGAAGCTTTACAAAACAGGGGCTGCTGTGTCTGTGCCCTGCTTCTCTTTGTTATATATGAGTGATTAATTCATGCTGTTAGTAAATATATGTATGTATAAAATATTACATCGATCCACCACATGTCCTTGAACACTCCAGCCGGGAGCAGGGTCTCATTTCTATTCAAGCAGTTCCCAGAGCATGCTAAAGACAACATCAAGTCTTTAGCTTATGAAAGGAGCCTTGAATGTCGATTCTTGTGACCATTCACGAAGGCAATGCCAGGAGCTGATTACATCGGGCTTCCCCAAACACCGGTAACACCCCAATACATGTGAAAGACAGCCATACAGACATGGAGGCACGCCTTTTGCATCCCTATGAACTCAGCCATCCATGTGAAAAGAACATCCAGGAAGGACAGAAAGGACTGTAGAAGCACCGGGAGTGAATCTTTGCAGTCCCTAGGTTCAAACTCTTCATATGAACAAACACAAAGGACATCCTGTGTTATGCAGGCCTCGGGGAGAATATAGGGTATATAAGCGGGCAGTAGGAAGCAATCGAGGTGAACCTCCGGGGAAACGCTGGCACTCTGTTAGTCGGATCCAGGTTCAACCAGCGCCAATTTCCGGAGTTGACGCTGTCTTGGCTGTGGCGGATTTTTTTCAATTTGTAATTAATAAAGCTTTGTCAATTTTTTTTAATTTGGCTGCGGAGTCAATTCATTTATAACATCTTCCAAACAAGATGTGGCTGGATCTTGTTCTGAAGTTGTGCAGGCGGGGTCTGCCAAGGGGGACTCTGGATCCGCTCTGCCTGGCCCAGGGGCTGCAGGGTCACCCCGGCCACTGTTTCCCCTTCCCAGGAAGTCACCCCTCTGATCGGGCTCAGGCAGGCAGTTTGCTTTGCAGCTCTGAGGACTCTTTGCATATAGATTCCTCTGCCAAGCCTCTTCCGAGATTTTTGCCACTTTTGGCTCCCCAGCCTCAGATTGCAGCAGGTCGGGGGGGCTTTGGATTTGTCTCTGCCTGCAGGGGAGCGGGCAGGGGGACGAAAAGAGGTGGTGGGCAGCAGCCAGGGCTTGAGCAGGGCAGGGATGGCTCTGCCCAGAGAGAGAGATGGATGAGGTGGAGGTGGGAGAGCTCAGCAAAGTTGCTGTGGAGACACAGACAGTTCATTTAGAAGCCTTGAAGCCTGTCTCATTCTCTGCTGGGACGGAAAAGCATGCTGAGATCTCAGCTCAGACCTGAGAGGTTTCCAGCTGTATCCCTGTGGGCGGGGATAACATGTGGAACCTGTAACAGTGCATTGGAAAGCGTCACAAGTACAAATTCAGGATCTGCAGCTGGAGAGCAGCCCAATTTGTATGAATCTAAAAAGATCCAATTTAGTGAATCCAGACGCGAGTTAGCAGGCTCTGGCTTTCTTCCTGTCACCAAGAACTTGGAGCTCTCCTCCCCAGCCCTTCCTGACAAGGCTCCTGGGAAAGTTGCTGCGGCAAAGACCCTACTGCCAAGAACTTGGAGCTTCTTGGCAGAGTTCCTGGGACAGCTGATTGCTGTAACAACACTACCTGTTCCTCTGCATCAGATACAGGAGTGATGAGAGGGAAAACCAAAACACAGCCTAAATCAGAGGTAAACCTTCCATTTCAACTACCTAGTTAGTCTAATATTAATCACAATTTAGAAAAAAAATGGATTGAAATAAACAACTCTTTGCCTTACTAGTGTGATATGGTTGTAATGGTGTAAATCCACAATATGAAACTCCTTCTCACCATGATATCAAAGAACTTAGAAGAAGAATGTAAAACATTTATTAGAATTTTATCTGTTCAGCCTCCAGCTGTAACACAGATGCTAACAGCCTGCAGTAAGCTCACCTCGCCACAACATATTGCTAATGTGCATGTCAATGCTTTTGGAAAGCAGATTGCAGAATCACAAGAAAAGGTAGGAAAAATATTGGGCGATATTTTGGGAAAAGCTTTGGAAGAAAATTGGGGAAAAATAATAAATAAGTTTGGAAAAGCCCTTGAAGCACAGACAAAAATTTTCAAAGAATCTATTGGTACTGTAGGACTCTGAGAAAAAGTCTTGTAGCTTTGCTTGTGGTAAACCAGTGGGATAAAGTAGAAATTTTCCAGAGTAGAAATCCATTTAGATTTAGGTGAAATGTACATCTTTAAGTTAAATCTTTAGTTTGAACACCTAGCTATTTAGTCTGACTGCCTGTTCTTGCAAAAGCCTAAGCTCAGAGAAACTGCTTCAGCAAAGGACAGAGATAAGGAGAGGGAGACAGAGGGAGATAGAGAGAGACAGATACTGCTGGAGTGGGGGGAGGTAAACCTGACCTGGCATTCTTCTGATAAAGAAGAACTAGCGCCAAATGTCCTGCAAAGTTTGTAAAATGAATATGTATGAACCTTTTGTGAAATTATATGCATATGCATTTGAGAGAAGGATAAAAGGAGATTTGAAGTTCCCAGAGCTACGCGTGCCTTTTGAGGGGAGTAATCCCCACACGCGTCCAGCGCTGCAATAAACACACCGACTTTACAACTTCTATAAGTTGTGGAGTTTTTGATCTTTTCTGCAAAACATTCTGGCGAGCCAGGCAGGTGGAACCGTCTCTGCCCTGCAGGGCAGAAGGGATCAACTCACCCTCCTAGGCGCGCCCTGTGATCTTCCCAGAGGAGCTCTGCTCATCTCGGCTTGCCTCATGCGGAGACAGACAAGGACCTGCTGGCAGGCGGAAGATTCGGTATGTACTGAGAGGGCCCCCGGGGATAGGTAGGCTGAATAAGGCACTCAGAGACGTCTGAGTGCTCGGCCTCATGCCTGTGCCTGCAGGCAGACCGGGCGATAGAGCGACTGGGAGACGGGAGTTCACTGTCCCATAGAGCGGCCGCCAGCGACCCTGGGGGTGGGTTCGAGTGGACTCGTGTGTGTGTGTGTGTGTGTGTGTGTGTGTGTGTTGTGTCTGGACTTAGTTAATGCACTGCGTGGTTCATGGTCAATGTGTGTTTGTAATCGTGCGAGTGCATGGTGTACAAAGGGAGTATATCTACAGTGCGGGGGGGATTTCTACCCACGACTGAAGGGGCTGAGTGAGGCCTGAGGCACTGGCCGGGGCAGGCTGTGCTGAGAGGCAGGGAACGCCCGGCAGAGATATAGTGGAGAAGCGTGAGTGAGAACGTTCATTGAGGAAGGGTGGTGAATTGTGGTGTAGATTGTAGATAGTGCACGCTTTTACCGTGGCAAGACAAACTCAAGGGGTTTCTCTGCCCCAGTGGTTTGGACTCGACCCCTGGGAGTTTGTGAATCCTGTAAATTATTGGATAGATAGAAGAGACGAATGAGTTCATTTAGAGGGGCTTTATTGGACTTCAGCTGGTGCAATAGTCAGTCTGGACTGGGAAGAGCCTGCCGTGGAGGATTTAGCGTTCCCTGTAAGAAATGGAATAGCCGGCCTCTGCGGGCAATTGCTGAGAGCCTTTGGTGCATCGAGAGGCTGGCACGCTGCGTGGGTACTATTGCAGTGCGGAGTTTGTGAGAGACGCTGGGATTGCTGTTCTAATTAGCGTCGGGACATATGCCCCAAGTGTAAATCAAAGTTTCCTGATCAAGCTGATTCAGAAGCTAAGATCTTAAAGCTGGTGTGTGGGAAGTCCCATCTGATACCTGCCACCTGGAGTTGTGTGTGGGAGCAAGACTGGGAATCTACTGTTATGCTCTGTGAAGAGAGGTTTGGGTGGGAGTGAGATAGAGCAAGGAGAAAGAGATTCTGGGAACTAAGCAGAGCAAGGAAGTTTCTCGAGCTAGCCCCTTGGAGTGCATCTTAGCCCACTGGAAGAAAGTCACCAGTAGGAGGGGCTCAGAAAGTAAAAAAGATCTAATCCAATATTGCACGCGCTGGTGGCCGTTATACAGGTTAGAGGACGGAGCAAAATGGCCACCACTGGAACTTTAGATTATAATACCTTACTGCAGTTAATGTTGTTTTTAAGATGAGAAGGTACATGGGATGAGGTTTTGTATGCTGGTATGTTTTTTGTTTTAAGAAATCACCAAGAATGGCAAAGGGACCGTGGGATCAGACCGTCCTCAGACCCACTGGTCTTAGCCCTTGAAAAGGAAAACAAGGCCAAGAAGGGGCAAATCAAACATTAATGTTCATCATGCAGTATAGGACAATGGTGCATGAGGTCAGACAAGTTTATCATTCTGAAGAACAAGAACGAGATACATTTGAGAGGATGAAAGCTCCTCCTAGAAGGAGGGAGGTTGAAGATGAGGATGAAAGGGAAGAGGACTTCCCCAAAAAGGAGGAGGACTCAGGCTGGGAAGGCACATCCACCAGAATCCCCCCCGACAGTCCAGTGCATCTAGAAGGCAAGCAGTGTTACAGGCCCCTCTGCGAGAGGCAGTGGGACCAGAAGGAGGGAGGTTAATGATTAAAGTGCCATTTACCACTCTTGATTTAGAGGCATGGGAAAAGATTGCTAGGAATTATCGTATCGATCCTATACTTACTGCCAAATGTCTACAATATGTTATCAAGTAACACAATCCAGTTTGGGCTGACATCCAGTTCCTACTGGATGCTTTCACTGAAATGGAAAAACAGCTGATCTTACAAAACAGCAGGGACTTTGGCAGAAGATCACTGCAAGAGCAACCAGCTAGATGTAAAAGAATATTTCCCCCTCCAAGACCCAGAATGGGATCCTAATGTATCAGCAGAGGTAAAGGAATTAGCAGATTATCAAGAGTGGATAGCAACAGGGTGGAAAGAGCTATTCCAAAAACCATAAATTAGTCTGCCTATAGTCCCTTAAGCAGGGGCCTTCGGAGACTCCATCAGAGTTTTTAGAGCATTTAAGGGATGCTATGCGTCGTCATACATCATTAGATGCGGGGTCTGAGATAGGGATGAACCAACTAGTTTATTCATTTTTGGGGCAGTCTGCTGGAGATATTAGATGTAAACTTCAGATAATCCGGGGACCGGAAGGGAGAAATCTCAAAGTCTTGCTAGAAGAGGCCTGGAGGGTATTTAGTAACCAGGAAGAAAGATATAGACAAAGAATGAAAAAGTTGGTGGCAGCAGTAGAGGAAGAAAGGCAAAGAAAACGCAACCAGGGACCACCCAGACAAGGACCACCTCGGCTGGGCAGACACCAGTGTAGAATCTGCAAAAGAACTGGTCACTGGAAAGATCAATGCCCAGAACGGAGACGAGGTGACCAACAAGTGGCTGCACACATACAAAACAACCGAGGAGGACCGAGGGATTCTGCCCCAGCGGATCCACTGGTTATAACAATGAGGCTGGGGGAAGAAGGGAAAAGGGTGGAATTTCTGGTTGATACAGGGGCCACCTATTCAGTTTTTAAAAAGGCTTTAGTACCTGTAGAAAATGATTACGTTGTAGTGCAGGGGGCAACTGGCCAGTCTGAAAGGGCATATTTTTGCAAACCTTTGAGGTATAAATTGGGAAAGCAAAGGAGTATTCATAAATTTTTATACATGCCCAGTTCACCAAAGGCACTTTTGGCAGAGATTGATTGGAGCAGTTACAAGCAACCATTACATTCAAAAATGGAGAGGTTACTCTGGAGGTAAATGATCAGAAGTACATAGAGGTATTAAGTTTAACCTTACCAGCTAATGAAATTGAGGAGGAAATTGATGAAGAGATACTAAGTCAAGTATCTCCCAGGGTATGGGCCTCTGATGTAGCAGGGAGGGCAAAATTGCCTCCCCCATAGTAGTTAAGCTCAAGGAAGGGACAAAAGCAGTGAGAATTAAGCAGTACCCCCTAAAGTAAGAAGACACGGAAGGAATCAGCCCAAGAATTGAAAATTTTCCGCTGTTTGGATTACTGAAAGAATGTCAATCTGATTTCAATACTCCCATTTTACCTGTTTGGAAATCTGATGGGTCATACCGGATAGTACAGGATTTGAGGGCTGTCAATAAAGTAACAGAAGACTTGTATCCAGTGGTAGCCAATCCATACACTTTATCAACTCCTCTAACACCTGAGCTAACCTGCTTTACCATTTTAGACCTAAAAGATGCCTTCTTTTGCCTCCCTATCCACAAAGCCAGACAGAAAATTTTTGCATTTGAATAGGAAAGCTCTAAAAGTGGGCGCAAAACCCAGCTCACATGGCCTGTTCTCCCTCAAGGCTTCAAATGCTCCCCAATTCTTTTTGGGGGGCAACTTGAAAAAGGTCTGGAGTCCTAGGAAGCTCCACAGGAAGAAAGGAAGCAGTACGTAGATGATCTTCTAACAGCCACTCGGAGGAGAGAAGCATGTGTAGCTTGGACAGGAAGCCTCTTGAATGTCCTAGGACTCCAAGGATACGGAGTATCAAAGCAAAAAGCACAGGTAGTGAAACAGAAAGTAATCGACCTGGGGTACGAGGTGGGTGCTGGGCAGCAGACTTTAGGGCAGGCTCGCAAAGAAGCCATCTGCCAAACCCCAAAACCCCAGACAATAAAGGAACCCCGAACCTTCTTAGGCATGGCAGGGTGCTGCCGGCTGTGGGTTTATAATTATGGACTGCTCGTCAAACCCCTCTGTGCTCCTATTGCCAATGGAAACAGAGATCTCCAGTGGACAGAGGAAGCCACACTGGCCTTTCACCAGCTAAAGAGTGCCCTCATGTCAGCTCCAGCCCTGGGACTTCCAGATGTAAGTAAACAATTCTTTCTATTTTCCCATGAAAAACAGAGAATTACCTTGGGAATACTGGCTGAGGACTTGGGTCCATAACAAAGGGCAGTTGCTTACTTCTCCAAGCAGCGAGATGCAACAGCCAAAGGATGGCCAGGTTGCCTCAGAGCTGTAGTAGCAGTCGTGCTGAATATTCAGGAATCACGCAAGTTTACCCTGGGACAGAAAATGACTGTGCTAGTGTCCCACACAGTGTCCGCAGTACTGGAAGTAAAGGGTGGCCACTGGCTTTCACCACAGAGGTTCCTGAAATACCAGGCCATCATGGTAGAGCAAGATGATGTAGAGATAGTGGTGACTAATATTGTCAACCCAGCTTCAAGAAGAAGCAGTACACCACAATTGCCTGGAGACCATTGAAGCTCCCTACTCCAGCCGCCCAGATTTGAAGGACACTCCTCTGGACGATGCAGAGACCTGGTTCACTGGCGGGAGCAGCTCCGTTGCCAGTGGAAAGCGACATGCTGGGTATGCAGTGACCACCTGCAGAGAGGTAACAGAATCCACACCCTTACCAACAGGCACCTCTGCGCAGAAGGCCGAGATAATTGCCCTGACCCGTGCCTTAGAAATGGCAAAAGGAAAGAGGATAAACATCTACACAGACTCGAGGGATGCATTTGGAGTCGTGCATGCAATGGAGCCATCTGGAAAGAGAGAGGACTGCTGACCTCACAGGGAAAGAACATCAAACATGCACAAGAGATAATCCAGCTGCTGGAAGCAGTTCAGCTGCCTGAAAAGGTAGCAATTATGCATATTAAGGCACACCAAAGCGTGAGCTCAGAATTGGAAGAAGGAAATGAGCTGGCAGATAGAGATGCAAAGGAAGCAGTGAAAGGTGAGGTAACTATTGAAGGAGGCCTAATTCCAGATGGACAAATTTCCCTTGAAGGTAAACCAGAATATAACAAGAGAGATAGAAAATAATTGAAGATCAAGAAGAGACGTACAACCAAGAAGGGTGGGCTACCATTGAAAAGAAGCTGGTGATCCCTTCCCTTTATCGTGGTCACTGGTAAGGGAAGAACACCAAAAGGCACACTGGGGAATAGATGCCCTATACAGCTACTTGATTGAAAGAATCGTTGCAAGGAATTTATATGCCACTATTAGCCAAGTGACCCAACAGTGTGATCTTTGCCTGCAGACTGACCCCAAAAACACCCCCAGGCTGAACCTCAGTCAGATTGGGAGAGGCCATGGGCCTGGACAGCAGTGGCAAATTGACTTTCCAGAACTCCCAAGGAAAGGGGATTATCGGTATTTATTGGTATTGACAGACACATTTTCAGGGTGGCCAGAAGTATTCCCCACCAGAACTGTCAATGCTCGAGAAGTGACCAGAGTATTATTACAAGAAATAATACCACGCTTCAAAATTCCAGCCCCAATATCCTCAGATAGAGGATCACATTTCATTTCCAAAATAGTGCAACAGATTAGTAGCCACCTGGGCATAGATTGAGAACTTCCCACTCCATATTGCCCCCAATTAAGTGGCCAGGTGGAGAAAATGAATCATTTGATGAAGCAGCAGATTGTAAGACTCGGGCAGGAGGTTCATCTACCCCGGCCCCAAGCTCTTCCACTGGCATTACTGCAAATTCAAACTAAACCTCAGGCTAAAGAAAAGCCGAGTCCTTTGAAAATGCTTTATGGAAGACCATAAGAAATACAAAAGAGAATGTCCACCCACACTGGGAGGTAACACTGGCCACCTACATGGTGGCTTTAAGCAAACAGCTCAGAGAAATTGAGAAATACGTAGCTGGAACTCGGAGCAAGGAGTTAGATGGGCCAGTACAGAACATATAGCCTAGAGATGATGCATATGTTAAGTCTCTTGCAGAGAAGACTTTGGAACCACATTGGGAGGGACCGTTCCAGGTGCTTCTCACCACCTTCACTGCAATCAAGATCAAGGAACAGAAGGCCTGGATCCATCATTCTCGAGTGAAGAAGGCCCCAGAAGCCCCCTTGGAGAGTGACCCCAGGAGACAATGAACTGAGACTAAAACTTACTCAGGCAAAATGAGTATATTGCGGTCAGGGGCAGTTCACACTTTCACTTACAGAATTGCTTTGTATATAATTATAATTGAAGTCTTAACATTAGAGAGTACCTCTATTCAAAGTGATGCTGGATGGCCTTGGTCCCAGGCTTTTAATCAGTATACTGGATCCATGGGAGAACTTCCTGAGATAGAAGAGTTAAACCTATCCACTGTAGTAATTCACAGGGATCAGGTCTATGAGGAGCAGGAGTGCCAAGAATGAGAACTGTGGACACTTCAGGGAATCAGAAGAGAAGAAATCAAGGTAGCATGCCAGGTGATCAATAAGCCAGTTTATGAGAGACCAGATGCAATTAGTGTCTCAACCTCTCCTGTGTACAGGCACCTGGAAGTTTGTGACAGCCCAAGTGAATCAGACTGTTAGTGTAATTTCACCCTGATACAGCCTGTAGAAGTGGGCCATATTCCAAAGGCAGTGTGGTCTGGAGAGGATGAATGAAGAAGAACCTTCTCCACTTACAAATCACACCAAACAGACCACTAGTGTCACTTAGCACCAATAAAGAACAACTGGCAATTCAGAAGAAAATGCTGAGCTTTCTGAAGGGGTCAGAAGGAGGGGAATCTTCCAAATGAGTTGATGATTCAGAAACTTTATTTAATACCAATCCTTCTCTATAAACCTATACTATAAACCTACTCTATAAACCAAAACTACTCAACAATCCTACTCAGAGTCTTAATCTACAATTATACTCTAAGTTGGTTATCTAGATAAGATCTTCATTGTTTCATTCTTCTTCTCCATTCCTCCTTCTTCTTCACTGCGTTGATGAGTTGTGTCAGGGTGGACGCTGGCGTGGCTGAAGTTACAAATGGATGCTGTCCACAGGGGAAAAAAAACAACAAAAAAAAAAAAAACAAAAAAGAACAGTGAACCATTAGTTTTTCCAAGCTCAGTCCTTCACAGAGTCAATCCTGGGAAGTCAATCCCAGGATTCCTCTGGGTCCTGAAAAGACGCAGAAAGAGGAGCAATGGGACCATCTGCTCCCCAGGCATCATGAGCAGGACCTTGCCATCACAGGCAAACATGGGCCAGAATCCCATTCATCTATTTTTTCTGGTTTCTTTACCTTGCAGGGATTTTTGCCCTGCCAGTGCTCTAGAAATGGTGCTTTCTGTGCCTGGGATTTCTTCCTTTCAGGAAACTCCAATGACTCACATAGGTCCCTGTCTTTGAAAGACAGGCACTGTGCTGATTGCCACAGGGACAGAAAGCAGTGTCTGCCTTTCCATGCCCTGCCCCTCCTGTGCTGGGTGGCACCTTCCTTCCCAGCAGGGCCAGCCCAGTGGCACTGGGCCCTGCAGTTCCCTCTCTGCCACACAACCTGGCAGTGACCCTGGGGCAGTTCCCGTCTGCTTGAGCGTGCCAGGCAGCAGATGGGGCTGGGACAAGTCCCTCTCAGCTGTCCCTGTTTGCGTGCCAGAAACCCCTAAGGGTGGGCTGGGGGCACAAACCAGGGCCCCTCAGAGGCTCAGAGGGAGCCCCCCACAGCCCCTCCTGCCCCCAGCCAAATCTCTGACCCCTCAGCTGGGACTGGCTTCCTTGGCTTCCTGCACCACCATTCCATGTCTCTGTACCCTGCATTGCTCTACTTCAATTCTTTTGCCATTAGATAAAACTGAACACCCACCAAATTACAAAAGAGGACAAGAGAAACATTCAGAAAACAGAGCATCTCTCCTCTCAGGAATGCAGAGAGAGGTGGAGTTTATCAGTTTTGTGAAGAACAGGTCCAAGGGAGACTTTATTACCACTTTCCAAGTCTTCAGAGTAGCTTTGAAGAAAGTGGAGAACATCTTTTTAACAGGGCCAGTAACAATAGAATGTGGACAAATATTATGAAACCCAAAGGAGATCTAATCAGAGTAGATCTAAGGAAGAACTTGTTTACTCAGAGCAGGGTGCCCCCTGGCACAGGTTGTCCTGAGAGCTTGTAGGTCAGGCAGGAAAGGGCTCTGGGCAACCTGATCTCTGTAAAACCATCCCTGCTCATTGCAGGACACTTGGACCAGAGAACCTTTACAGGGCCCTGCCAGCCCAGCCCAGTCTGGGATTCCTCACTGTTTTCATTTGAACAGCACCAAGAGTGGAGGTGAGGAGGAAGGGGGCTCATCTGATGCCTTGGACTTCAGTGGAGGAGGAGCCCATCCCTCAGAGCCTGTTTCACCTGCAGCCCCCTTCCCATTTTACCTGCAGGAGCTCCTTGGCAGACCAGCGCCGCGCCTCGTCTCTCTGCAGGCAGCAGCTCAGGAAGTCACGCAGGCGAGATGAAAATAGGTTGGGCTGCCGCAGCTTTTGTCTCCCTCCTGTGCCTATCAGCAGTTGAGGCTGGGGAAAAAGGAAACAGCAGGCTCCACCTGCTTCTTTCCCATCTCTCACTGCTCTCCCAGATCCCATTGCTTAAGCTCCACTCTGCAGTGGCAGTTTCTGCCCTGGCAGAGACCCAGAGATGACTTTCCTTTACCAACCAAAAACCCAAACCCCGATGCAGCCACAGCTTTTCCAACATTCAGCACATCTTGCCTTGGCAGCTGCTTTCACTGACTGGCCTAGTTACTGGGAACTACATCGCCAAAAGCATGTTTCCTTCCCTGAGGATTCACACCAGGATGACAGGCTGTTTGGAAGAGAGACTTTGCAAAACTAACTCTACTTTCCAAGGATTAGTGCATTCAAGCTATCTGTGCAGTGCTTCTTGGTCCCTTAAGCACAGTTGCCATAAAACAAAACTCATCAAGCTTTTGGCTTTGTTCTTGAAAATAGTGGGAATTGGAAGGAAAGAAAGGAAATCCACCAGCTATTCCTCAGGGAAGGAAACAAACATTTAAATCTCAAATTCCAGACAGACGCATTACGATGCACACAGAAATGTACTGGAATGAAAATGCTTGGGCACACCGGAGCCACCTGCAGCTCTGTCTCTCAGCAGTCTGAAAATTTCAGCTTCCCTTAAGTGGCAAAAGAAAAACTTTTCATGGTCCCATCAGAAGGAGAGGTTCCATCCCTATGGTCACCCTCTGCTCATCTGGCTACTCAAGTCAATACATTCATGGTAGGCCCATCCCAGAAAGTGCCAGGAAACAAATGGGAGGTTTTGGCTGGCTCTCCCCCTCACCAGGCTCTGCCTTGCTGATGTGGAGAACGTGGCTTGGGCTACGCAAGAAACGCGGTCACTGAGGGGTTCAGCAGCACTGCACAAGAGGCAGAAGAAACTTTGTGGCCTTCCCACCCTCATGCCCAGGTTTCAGGCCTGTCTCCCAGTGAGAAGAAACTGCACAAAGGAGTTAAGTTCCTCTCTAAAACCCAGAGCTTTAGGAACTTTGTTGGGTTTGTGCTTCTTTTCTTCCTTTCTGGAAATGTAACACCAGTTCTGAGAGGCTTGTGTTGTGGTTTCAGGGGCATCTTCCCTGACAGACAAGTGGGAACAACTTGAAACCCAAAGCAAAGTGTTGCCTGAGAAGAGTTGGGGAGGGTTTGCCTGTGCTAAGGCTTGAGCTGTCTGGCAACCCCCTCCGTGATGTGCAGAAACATCCAGCTGCTCCTCGGAACTCAGCCCCTCTGGGCACACGGGCCTCTGGAAACACCTGACGATTCCAGCCTTTCTCCTGCTCAAGAGCAGCTAAGCTGAGCTCCAGTTTCCTCAGCAAAGCCAAGGATGCTCACTTCCATACAGCTGACAGTGTTCATGGAGCTCAGCAGGTCTTTCTGATACTCCTCAGGCCAAGGAATTACAGTGCAGGTTGGCAAGACATCGGCTGAACATTATCCAATGTGGTTCATGCGGAACCAAGCTCCAACATGCTGGCAAGCCAGAGGGAGAGAGCTCATTCTGCTTTTGCAAGATGGTGTTTAGAAACATAAGACACAGACTTGGAACTATTCAAACCTCAACAAAGATAGACAAAAATAACAATGGCAAGAGGCCTTGGAGTCTCCATAAAAATGCCCACCACTATCATGAGAACTCAGTGCTCATGGCACTGAAAGAGATGACCAAAGAGACTTTGCTATTATCCTCTCCAACCCAAAGGAGAATTTCAAAGCCTGAAATAGATATGCACTCCCCTTGAGTACAAATAATTGATGTGGCTTTCTTTACTTTTCCCACCCCACCAGAGTCACAAAGGGGGTTTTATCCTGTCCCTCTGCAGCTGTGCTCAGCCACTGGACATGGAGGGGAGAGGGAGTCCTCAGTGTCATTAGAACTGTGCAGGCCAGGGATGGCCCTGCTCCTGTGCTAAAGGAGCACAGCACCGGTGTCAACTGCCCACCTTGGATCCCAGCCCAGGCACCTGGCTGCAAGCTCATCCACTTGTTAAAGTACCAAGAAACAGCCAAACAGGGTTTGGTGGATAATTCGAACTGCAGTCGGAGAAAAACACATCCTAAACTCATCCAGGCCACCCACACATATGTCTGAACAATGTACAGATGACTTGAAAGCCTGAAAGTTTCCAAGACCCACAGGATTTGGAAAAGATTCTGCAGTGCGGAGGAGAAGGGCTGTGTTTAAAAAATGAAAAAGCAAGCAGAACTGCTTGGGCATTGCTTCTGGGTTTTTTTTTTTTCTCTTTTTCTTTCTCTTTTACTTTTCATTTGCTTTTTCTTTTATGTTTGCTTTTGCTTTTTCCTTTTTTCTTACTTTTCCTGTAAAATTTAAACTGGGAAGGTCTAGCCTCCATTTCTCAGGATATTATCATGTGTCTAACCTTTCCACCAAAAAATTCTTGTCCTTCAGAAACAGAGCTCCAAGATTGTTCAGAAAACAAGTGAGAAATGTCAGGCATGGCTGGAGGCCAAAATGGCAGGTTTCTGAACCACTTCCCTTCTGATGCAACCAAAACTAGAGCAGATGCTGATGTGCTGCAGGGACATTTGTAGAAGGGGACCTTGGTGGAAGTGGTGCCAGCAGATGGCAATGGGACTTTGTCCAATGGAACACAGAACATGGAACAGGTGCAAAAGACAGCGGGATCAGGGAGTATTTGCACCTTACCAAGACAGGAGTTCCATTCCAGTAAGGAACTTCTCCTTCCACCATTTCAGTGCCCACGATCCCAAAGGCCCAGATGTCCACTTTGGGGCCATAGGGTTGACCTGTCAGCACTTCAGGCGCCATCCACCAAAAAGTGCTGGCCACGGAGCTCCATCTGCTCTGCTCAGGGGTGAGCTGAGCAGAGAGGCCAAAGTCAGCTGTGGAGAAAACAACAAACCATGAAAGCCAGCTCCAATTAGGAAACCAAGCCAAAGAATTCCCCCCTCTCAGGCTAAGAATGTGCTGTTGAATCTCCTGGAGAACTGTCCATGCTCAGTTTCCTTGGGGCTTTAGCCAAGGAAGTCTGGAATTGGCCACTTCCAAAACATCCCAGGTTTTTTAATGCTGCTCACAGCAGTGGACTGTATTCCCCTGAAGCTTTCAATTGTAGCTCCATCCCTCTGGAAGGGACCCACACAGAGCAACACCACTCTTGACTGCTTGTGGTTCCTTATACCTCTGTGCATGTTGCAACCGTGTCACCAGCTGACAGTGGGTGCCCCTGCACTGCCACCAGCACCATTTTTGGGGAGCTGGCAGTCACTCAAAGCAGCCCCACAGCCCACATCCCTGGAATGCTGCACCTGACCAAGAATATACTGACCCAGCTTGACAGAGCCATCGGTTCTGAGGAGGATGTTGCAGCTCTTCACATTTTGGTGGATCACATGGTTGGAGTGGAGAAAATCCAGTCCTCGCAGGCACTGAGAGAGAGAACAGAAACAGGAGGGAAAAAATAGTGATGTGATTTCATTACACAAGAAAGGAAACAAAGAGCCTAAAAGATTCCCTGTTCCCAGGGGAAGGGAGAGTAATGGCAGAACACAGTGCCACTGAGAGCAAGAGCTGGCTGCTCCAACACTTGCAGAGCAGGACCTTTCTAAGCAAAGGCATGTCAGCTTTTGAAAGAGCACCAGCACCTGCTCTTGTAGACTGTCCCCTGCAAGCCAGCCAGGATGACTGCTGCTGCAGTGGATGTACTATCTCCATGCAGAAGACAAAGGAGGGGTTTTGACAAGAAAGAAAAAGTCCCTCCCTTTGGTGTGAAGCAAATCACTTTTGGGTGGGAGGCTGCATGACAAAGGTTTTATTGCTGGCCTCAGCACAGGCTTGGAAGTATCACATCAGTCACCTTCCTGAAGCAAAGAGCATTTAGGCTGCACTACGATCCTTTTCAGCTGAGGACTGTGAGAAACGAGTCTCTCTTTTTTCTTTGCTGCTTGTTTCAAATCCTGACACCAGCACCTTTGCTTTCACAGGCAAGGAATGCAGTCAAAGCAGGCTCCAGGCAAATGTTTAGAGGCAAGGTGGAAAACAGCAAATACAAATACATGAGGCAGAGCAAGAATACAACAGCAGGAGATAAGAGTACTGGCACTGAGTACAGGGAGTGCAGGGCCACTGGAGGGCCTTTCACTTGAGGTGCTTTTACTTGCCCATAGCATAGCAGCAACACAGAAACAAAGCTTGGCACAGGAAATCACTCCAGGTCTGAGCCCCTGTATCCCAGACAATCCTGCCCAAGCCCTTGGCAGCACAGATGGCATTGCTGACCTCCTGACTGATGGCTGCCATCTCATCTTCAGACAGGTAGGTCTTGCTGATGACATCCCTCAGAGTGCCTCCGTCCATGAACTCCATAACCAGCCAGAATTGCTTACCCACAAGGAAGCTGAAAGGAGGAAATAAAGGTGTGGAAAAGAACGTGCATGGCCATGTTGCTGTTTGGAAAAGAAAGAGATTGATCCTTGTTTTCAGGTCCCTTTGAGACAAGGCCAGAAAAAAAAGAATAGACCTTCCCTCTCAGCTGTGCATTGTTTGCAATCTGTGCAGTCTCAAGGAGAAAGGCACAGCTGTGAAAAAGGAGATGTCTTAGATGGACAGCAAGCAAAAAAGTGCAATTTAGTAACAGCCCAGATAAAAAACCTGTCACAAGTGGAGTTTCTGGAAATTAGCACCTAGTCTTCCTGGCATGCACAGCAATGGAAAACAGGGGCAACAGTCCAAGGAAAATCCTTGTAAGTTTACCTGGACTTAAGAAGACACTTGAAAAAACTCAAGCCCCAGAAAAAAGTGCTGGCTGTGAATGTCGAGGCAATTGATTGAGTAAGATATGACTGATTGGAGTTTTTGAACAATTTTCAAATACCATGTGCCAGGAAAGACTCATGCAGAAAAAATGCAATCTCTTCCCATCCACTGGAGATGAAAAGAGCAATAATAACTGGCCAATAATTACAGCTCTGTTTTCTGCCACTGACCAAAGTCAGCTTTTACCTGGCATGTTTGCAATCTATGAACAAACATTCATGGAACAAAAGCAAAACTCACCTGTCTAAACAGTTGACCAGGTTGGGATTCCTATTCATTTTCATGACCATGAGTTCCTTGATTTTGAGTTCCTTCTTCCTCAGTTGGTGAAGATTTATTTTCTTTATGGCCACCTAAAATGACATTGAAAATCAATAACTTGAGAAGTTGCTTGCACAAGACCACAATGCGAGTGATGGAGCTGGTGATTTTGCAATGACACAGCTGAGCTGTGCCAAACTGCCTTGTGATTAGGCACTGCAGAAATTAGGGACTGACATTCCAACAGCCCATTTCTCTGCCCCCAAGGGGGCAGTTACAGAACACATAGGGCCACTGACATTTTGCCTTGCCCACTTGGTAACAGTGGTGTCTCAACTATCACCCACAAACCCCTGACCACACCCTCTGCTGCTCTTTCTAGGATTCAGAAGAAGTAATCCATGCCTTAATACTCTGTGGATCCATCTTGGGCTATGGGCAGGGCTTAGGGCTTTTAGGGACGCCTTGCAGATCTCTCCCTAAGTGCAGTTCCCAAGTGCAGCACTGCAGGTGGCTAAGGAGCTGCCAGAAACTTTCAGATGTATTTGCTGGCAGCCAGAAATGAGAATTCAGGACTCTGAAGCTGTAGCCCCAAAGAGCAGTGAGGTGCCCTAAGGCACCACCTTTGTTTCAGCAATGGAGAGCGAGTGAGCGCCTCCTTCTCTGAAAGGAACCGCTGCCCTCCGTGCCTTCCTTGCGCCAGCTGAGGAGGACAAAGTCCCAAATGTATTTCATGGGCTGGCACCAGGCTGTGCTTCTGGTGCCTTTTCAGCACAGCTCTACCCAAAGCTCCAGCCACAGCTCACACCAGAGGGGAAAGCCCCTCAAGAGCAGCAGAGTCTGCAGGAGCTGTTGACATTTACCTCTCCTCCTGTGGAATTGTCGCGTGCTCTAACCACATGACCAAAAGTGCTAGAAACAAAACAGAAGCAGAAAAGGAGAAGCCACTTAGATCTTGCATGAAAGCCAGCCCACACAGGAGATCAATGCTGTAAATGCTTAAAACCTGCAAGATGCAGGAGGGCTCTGCCAGAAGGCAGAAGATGCATTTTCCTCTCAAGTGCATGGGCACTGGGCCTGTCCCTGAAGCATTGGGGTTTACTGCCTCAACTCCTAAAGACAGCTTCTTTCATCTTGGGTTTCAGTTTCCAAACTGTGCAGTTTTTATCCTGACCACAGAGCATTTCCCTCAGCAAAGTCTTGGAAAGAAATGTTCCTAAGAACTGGTATCTCACAGCTATCAGGGAGTTGGTTGCTATTTCAGGCGAGCAAGATTCTTCTCCCTTCATTACTGTGGCCAGATGATTTAGAGACGTCCAGAAATGCTAAGGAAATTAACACAGAACTGTCTCACACTTGAGAGACAAGGAGACCTTCCAGCTCCTGTTCCTTGATGCAGGGCAAGACCTCGGCAGCATGGAGATGTCTCTGACAATGCCTTCTGAGCCCACTCACAAATTCTGAGCTGCACTGAGACATGTAACAATCTATCCCCAGTGTCTCAACATCTTTGCCGCTGGCCTGACTTCATGCTGGATAGATACTCCACCAAAAAAACACCTGCCCCATGGTTGTGTAGAAGTAACTGCAGTTGGACTCACCTGTTGCCCATATACTCCAGCTCAGTGTATTTCCTAGTAGGATTTTCCATGGGGTTCACCATTCTCTCTGAGGGAAACAAAATGCAAGATGCTGACTTTAAAGCAGAGGTCCCAGCTTCCAGGAGATACAAAAGGCAGCCCCAGTGCCTGGAGCTCTGAGCCCTTTGTGGTCGGCTGGGTAACAACAACAACAACAACCAGGCAGACAGCTCAGAGCACAGGTGGCCAGCACAGAGACTGATTTTCTTCAGCAGCTCCTCTGGGGAGTCCTAAATGTCCCTGTGATACCAAACTCAGGAGAAACATTTGGTAGGGCTGTGCTGACACGTGCACACTCTGCACTGTCCCTCAGACAGAAATACAGCAGACGTACTCAGCAGCTCCAGGGAGTCACCCTCGGTCTCCTGTGGCTGAGCAGCAGCTGGGTCAGCGCGGGAGGTGAACAAACTGCCCCGGCTCCACTTCTCAGGTCGGGGAGCAAAGGCTCCTTTAGACAATGCTGCTGCTGGTTTGATGACAGAGCCCGTGGGGATCTGGGACAAGAAATGAGTTTATGTCAGAAAGGTGGCTGGCAGAGATTACCCTGAGATCCCTTTTTGAAATGCAAGCCCGTAGGAAGGTGCTGTCAGCCACATGCAGCGCTCTTAAAATGGATTACTTGGATGTCCACTTCTCAAACTGGATGGGTCAAAACCAAAGGCTAGTTCTACTAGGATTCATGGCCACATTCATCTTTGCTTTTCATGGATTTTCAGAAAGATGACTGCCACAATCACCATTCCACTTCCTCTCAAGGATTCCTTTCCCTCTCCAAGGGCTGCAGACACCCTTGCAGCTCCTTGTTCAAATGTTCTGCCTCCTCCCACTGTGCCCCCTTTTCTTGCAACATCTTCAGGTCATGCTCAACCTGTAGCACTTCTGGTGGGGATGGTACCTGTGCCTCATGCCCAACTTGGGCCTCTTCATTGCCAGAATTTTGCTGGAAGACTTCACAGGCTGCCTGGTGAGATGTCAACACTTGCACCTCAAATCAAACAGAACAAAGCAGTCAGACACTACAGCTTGTCCCTGTCAGCCAAGAGGCATCGACTGTGAGAAAAGGGAAAGAACAGATTGACAGGGGATACAGACAGCTTGTTTCAATCCTCCATCTGGGTCACCCTGTTCCCCTATAAAAACACCTCAAGAAACAAAGCTATTCAGCAGCCCAGGAAGTGTCCTTCAGAGCAGCTGTGATACACACTACAGCAGGATGGCACTGAGAGGCATCACCCCACTCCCTGCTGCTCTGCACTGGAAAGGCAAGAAGGACAGAAACCACCAGTTTGGTGACTGCAGTGGCTATCCCTCTTTCACTCACTGGCTTTTCTAGAGCCTGAGAGAGGAGATTAACTTTCTCTCTGATGATTTTCATTTTTTCCTCCAGCCTCTCCACCAACGTGTTGATCCTAGCTTGAGTTTTTGGCAGCTCTCCCTGCAGGCATTCCTTGATGTTCTGTGAACAAGGGAGAGGACGATTCAGGAGTGGAGTGGTTGCTATTCTTTTCCTCAACTGGTTTGGTTGATCACCCCTGTGCTGATTGAGATTCATCTTTGGAATTCTTCTCATGTCTTCCTTGTTCCTCCTCCTCCTCACTGCCATGATGGAATTCTGAGCTTCAGGCAGCTCTGCTTGTGCCTCTGCCTTGATGTTCTGTACACACAAGTGCAGGGCAAGTGACTGGGAGCTGCCATCAGGTTCAGCTTTTTCTACTTGCAGCCTCCAAATCACGTTTCTTCAGCCACTTCTTTCTGCTTCCCTACCCACATCTGCTTCCAATGTAACCCTCCTGTCCCAGTGCTGGTCTCTGCAGATTCCAAGGCTCTGTGCTTCCAGTGCCTGTGGGACTCCTGGCCTCCTCAGTCCCAAGAGCTCTGGTTTATGCCCCTCTTCCTGCCCTTCCCTCTGTCACCTGCCCACTCAGGCTTACCTGGCCATTCTGCTGTGGCTCTTCCAGCTGCTGCCTGAGCTGCCCTTCCTGCTCTCGGGCTGGGAACAGCTCTCCCTGAGTCTGGCATGGCATCTCTGATGGAGCAGGCTGCTCCTGATCTTTCTCTAGAAGGAGCTGCACAGAAAGCAAGAGAAGATGGGTTTCAACTTCCCATATGACCTTTGTGGGCCAAGACTCAAAGACTGATGGGCTCACACGTTCCCAAAGCACTGTGCTGCTGCTCTGCTGGCTCATTCTCTGCCCAAGGGGAGGCACAGATTCCAAAGGGACTCTGGCCCTACAATCAGGAGCCCTCTGGGAGTGAAGCTCCAACAGCCTCTCAGGCAGCTGACAGGGAAGGTGTGGCATTTCTCAAGGCTCTGGTGAGGGCCGCCCTCTGCTTCTGCCACGTCCTGTTTGTTTTCAGTAGTGACTGACACCCAGCCCTGTCACACAGCTCCATCCTGACTCTGCAGGTGGTTTCCTGTGTGAGCTCACTCCTTGTGAGAGACACTTCTGGAGTTCAAGTTTCCTTCAGGCCTGCACCAGCATTCCTGCCTTCCTGACATCTACACCCTTATTAGAAACCCTGGTCATTCAGGAGATAAGGATGCCTGCAAAGATCTTCTGATGGAGGTCACAGAGCCTCTATGGCCACCTCAGTGTATGGAGGAGGACCAAGGTGTTTCTTCTCCCTCTTTTGTCAACTGACAATTCTGACCAGCAGTAACAGAGACTCTCCTAAGGCCCCTTGAACAAATGCACTTACACAGCCCTGGGGATGCCAGTGAAGGAAACCAAGTGTCATGTAATGCATGGCATGTATGACCAGAGTCACCAAACAGCACCTAAACATGGAATTGCTCCATCTCACTCAGACAGGCAGAAAATTGAAGAATTAACTGTGGACTTCTGAATAGAAGAGGCTGGAGGAGGAAAACAGCTGTGAAAAGAAAATACCATCATATCTGGATGGGGGAAACATCTCTGCCTGCTCAGAATTGGTCAATGGAACGTGTTTCTAATGCTTTCCTGAAAGGGATGCTTTAGCTGAGCTTTGCACCTTCAGCTGCTTTGGAGCAGAGGTGGGAAGATTCAATATTTTAAATGTTACATAGGATAGATAGATAGATAGATAGATAGATAGATAGATAGATAGATAGATAGATAGATAGACAGAGATATGGATCTCACTCTTACAATCTCTCTTTACTGTCCTTTCTGTTGCTGCACACATCCACCCTTGGTAGCCATTGCCCTGATCAGCAGCAATCCTGAGATTGCTCTCCTGTTGCTTCAATAAACCACACTCCTGGGGAATCTGGAGCCTGTAGGTCCTTATGGAATGCAACCAGACCCAGAGCATTGCACTGGGAACTGCACTCTTTGTGCATCTGTGCTGGGGCAAGTTCTCCTCTTGGACTCGACCACACTGATGGTGCTGAAGTGGCTGTCATGAGAAATGCAGCCCAGCCCCTCCCAGCTCCTCTGATCTCTGAGGACCAGCTGGAATTCAAGGGCACTGATTTCCTGCTCAATTCCCAAACACCACGCATACTGATTCCCTGGGCTGCAAAAGGGCACGGGCACTGTTAGCCTGACAGTGATGTGCAAGGCCCTACTGGCTGGCCTGGCACCAGAACGGCTCCTGCTGAACCAACTTCCTTGCCCCCAAACTATGTGTTCTCATGCAAAAATACAGCATCCTCCAAAAGTGACACCTTGGAAGTTAAAATTCTAGCAGACCCAGTCCCAGTGCTGGAAAAGAGCCGGAAACAATGAGGAAAAGTACCTTAGATGCTGGAAATAGACAAAATATACAAGGCTCCTCCTCCAAGCAAGTAAAAATAAAACAACAAAAACCGGAGGGAAATGTCACTACCACAAGTGTCTAAAATATTGGGATGCAGAGAAGGGATGCCTTAAGGTCCCTCATAAGCTTCCTGTTATCAAGGCTAAAGCTCCCTCAGCACCTCCTCACTGGCCTTGTGCTGCACCCCCTTGCCCAGCTCCCGTGCCCTTCTCTGCACTCGCTCCAGCCCCTCAATCCCTTTCTGCGGCACAGGGCCCACAGCTGCACACAGCACTCCAGCTGTGGCCGCAGCGCTGCCCAGCACAGGGCCACGCTCACTGCCCTGCTCCTGCTGCCCCTCTGCTGCTGACACAGGCCACCATGCCCTTGGCCTTCTTGGCCACCTGGCCACATGCTGCCTCCTCTTCAGCTGCTCAGGATTGCCAGCCCTGTGTCCTTTTGGCCCATGCAGCTCCCCAGCCACAAAGGTGCCCATCTAACTTCAGATACAGCATGCACCATTTCTAGATGGCCTTTTCCTCTCCCGAGCAACACAAGACAGAGGTCAAAGACTTGAGCTTCACCCCCACTCCAGGCTTCAAAACAGCAGACTACAAAGCTGACGACTACACAAAATATGCATCAACAGAAACTCGCTGCTTCTGCTGTTTCCCTCACAAGAAGGCTGAACAACTCCGCACTTTGTTTCTTTCACCGCATGGGACAAGAATGGCCCCCCACAGCTGCATGGACAACACAATCCTCCCCTTGCAGCTTATCAAAAGCCAAAAGACACCTGGCCCAAAAGAGACTGTACAAGCAAAGAACTAGTCTAGGAAACTTCAGACTGGTTTCACAAGCCAAACCCACCTTTCCAAAAAGGGAAAACAAACAAACCAAGCCCTGGCACCTCCAGCATTTCCATGTGTGCCCTTGGCCATAGCACTGCAGAAGCCAAGAGATAGAGCTTCTCTTAGCCAAGCAGCCAGATGCTCTCCCAGAGGCACCAGCCCTTTGGTGCCTCAACATGACAGCTCAAAGGGCAAGTTTTGCTGGCGTTGCCTGGAGAAAATCACGAGGTCCTGGCAGGACTCCAGCACTCAGCATCCTCAGCCAGCAACAGCAAAGTGCTGGCTGCTCCGAACCTTCCAGCTTTGCCTTGCACTAAAGACAGCACCACACACAACTGGCACTTACAGATTCAGAGGGTTCTGGTGTGACCACTGATGCAGGCTGGCGCTCATCCACCTCAGTTTGCTCCTGTCTGTCTACTTTGCCAGGAGCAGCAGGAGCCAGGGGAGAGACGGCTCTTGGTTCTGTCATCTGTGACAAGAAAGAAGCATGAGGGAAAGGTGGTTACCTATCATTTAGAACCTCCTTTCCAACAGATGTACAACTACATATTCTAAGGAGAAATCATAAACTTTGTTGGCAATGGGATTCTAAGTCACAGCCACCAAATTAAAATGGGCCAATTCTACAGAACTCTAGATGGATATGAAGTTGATTTTCCTCCCTGGCTGCTATCAGTAAGTAGGTTGTCTTGGCAGAATGGAGCCTTTACTTCTTGGAAGCTCTCAAACGGAAAACTAGGAAAGCGACATCAACGCCTTTGCTGCTACTGCTGCTGCAGATGTGGAAAACTCAAACTGGATCAAGATCCCGTTCCACAAGTGGAAAAGGGCAGGAAACGTTGAGCAGAAGCACCCTTAATAGCAGGAAGTGGAGGAAAATGAACAGGCCTTTTCCTCCTAGCAAGCCAACAGACCAATGAGCCAACAGACCATAAGATGGAAGTGTCACCCAGTCCAGTGTCTAAAGCACTTGGATGCAGGGACGGGATCTTTGGTGCTGAACGAGCCCTTGTACTCAGCACTGTCACACAGGCATTCATGGAAGTCTGCCTGAAGGTGGCTCAAGAGCCTCCCATTGTCCAGGCTAAAGCTCCCTCAGCACCTCCTCACTGGCCTTGTGCTGCACCCCCTTGCCCAGCTCCCGTGCCCTTCTCTGCACTCGCTCCAGCCCCTCAATCCCTTTCTGCGGCACAGGGCCCACAGCTGCACACAGCACTCCAGCTGTGGCCGCAGCGCTGCCCAGCACAGGGCCACGCTCACTGCCCTGCTCCTGCTGCCCCTCTGCTGCTGACACAGGCCACCATGCCCTTGGCCTTCAGATACAGCATCCATCATTTCTGGTTTTACAACCACATCATCTAAGGAGATATCATAAAGTTTGAAAGGAATTGAATTGTAAGGCACTCTGACTGCATTAAAATGGGCTAACTCATCCCTACTGGAACTCGCTCTTAGTTAAATATTCCACCCTATCTGCTGTCAGCAAGCAATGTTCTCTCTGCAAAACTCTTTAAAGCACTGAGATGGATATTAAAAAATATCCATCTATGCCTTTCTTATATTTTTTGCAGGCATTAAAAGTGATTTTCTTCTGGCTTTCCTAGCTGGCCCTCCACACTCTATTGCTACTGGCAATGCTCTCAGAATTCTCTACAATTCTGAAATACCAAGAACTTGAAATGTTCCTTTCTCACTCACCTCAGCATCAGCACCGCTGAAGACACGCTTCAGGTGACCTGTAGTGGGCAAGGGAAAATCAACCAGATGCCGTCAGAAAACTGCCTGGGCTGCTGAATCCCACAGAACAAGTCAACCCAAACACAGATGTGCAATGTCCCTCCAGGAGACACATTTCATTTACACAGCCAGCAAGAGATCAGGACAATATTCTTGGTTGTGCCTACACTTTGGCCTCTTTAGCCAGTAAATGAATACAAACATGACCAAGAAAATGCAAACTGTTCTTTAACATTCAATGCTTCTGTTCTACCAAACACAAAAAACTGCTTTTAAACCTTCTCCTTCAGGTACTTTTTTTAAAAATCAGTTGCATGCAGTAATTCTCATTAACTTGCTGGAAACAGTGTCCCAGGGAAGCTTCCCAAAATCCCCCTGAGCTCTGGCACTTCTCAGCTCCAGTACTCTGGAAGAAGACACTCACTGCTTTAGATTTTGCACTTCCTTGCAAAAGGAATCACTATTCTAGCACTCAGTAAAAGGTCAAGTTGGACCTTGGTCAAATCCTTTCCTGAGAAAATGTAGAACGAAAGAAGCTTTCCCTGAATTCTTGGAAAAACTGCAGAGTTTTTAGAAGGTCTTCCAAGAAGGTCTCCCACTCTACATTTTCAAGGCTGTCTCGCTTGTCCCAGCAAACTGAGTTAATGACAGACTCTGCTGCCACAGACTCTCCCACAGGGGGAATGGAATCCCTGCAGGTTCCCTTGCAAATGCTGCCCCTGTGGCTACAGACACTCCCTTTTTAGCTGAACATCCTGACAGGAGCTTCACCAAACCAGTGGCATCCTAATGCTCTTCCTGTTTCTAAATCAGAAACTCTGTCACTAAGAAAGAGCAGGAAGACATAGAAAAGCCAGGGTAGGTTACACCCTAACCTAAGTAGAAGGGAAACCTCTACTTACGGGCAAAGTGAGTCACGTAGTAGGCGGAAAAACAAACGCCATATGCAGCAAAAGCTGCCGTAGCTAGAGGATGAAACATTTTCACACAGCTGAGCAAGTTTTCTCCAACAATGAGAAAAACAAAGCTCCTGTCAGTGTGCAGCTGCACTCTGAGCAAGCTCTCGGGCTGCTCTGATGCTCAGGCCTTCCCGTGCACCAAGGCAACATTCTGATGTCACCACGACGACGTTGCAACTGTGCTCTGACATCACAAAGCAAACGCTCTATGATGCTCTGTGAGTTTATGCAAAGCAATAAACAATTTTCCCTAGATCAAACACAAAACAGCCTGGCAAGTTGTTCTCTATCACATAGCAGGAGAAATTCTCCTCATGGGCCAAACCCTGTTGTTCAGGGGACCCAAGAGTAACTCCAAGAGTGCCCCAAGCACCTACAGCCTGTACCCCAACTGAGCACTCAGATGGGACACAAGCAAAGGAAAGAAGACCAAGAAAATTGACCAAAGCATTGCACATGTGAGAACCAACTCTCACTTTAAAAATTTTAAAGCTTTAGTAAACCTTAACGAGGACTCAATAAGGAAAGACTGCAGCACTGAGAGTCTCTGTGACTAGCAGGCACATGCTCATCTACAAAAAGGATGCTCTACCTTTTATACCCTTAACCACTCCAGAAGTTTTGTCAGTCAACTCTTCCTCTGCTGTCCATTGGTGGAGATTACTTTCTTGCATCTTCCTCGGAGGTCAGCTGTTCTTACACCCCGCCTCCTGGTCGCAAGCCAGCCCTCCCAAATGCCCTGACCACCAAGGCTATTACAGGGGGGAGGGGAAAGAGGACTATGGGAGGATATATTACAATACCATCGCTACACATTTGAACATCCACATCATTTCTACTTCTTAATTATCACAGCCAACCATTACATGACTCATTTAGAACACACAGAACCAGGAGAGAAGCCACTGTTGGCATAACAGCTGAAATCATTCCTAACAAATCTCCCCAAGCATTTGCACGTTTCTTGGACATGCCCAGGGCTCCGGTGCATGTACATCTCTGCCTTTGTTCCCCTTTGGAAGCAGTCAAACTGGCAGCAGCTGCCCGCCAGCAGCAGCCGCTCCAGGCTGGCACCGCGACCGGCGGTGCCGATTTCCAGAGGCTTCTGTGTCCCAGGGGAAGCCAAGGCAGGAGCGGGTTGAACGGTGCTGGCGCTGCTGCTGCTGCTCTGTGCCAGAGAGCCCCGGCTGGGCAGGGCACGGTGCCCACTGCGCTGCGGGCTCTTTCTGCTGCTGGGAAACAGCTGGAAAAGATTTCATTTTCTTTCCAACCTTTCTTTTCTTACCATCTCAACAGAAGTCTTCAAAATCATCCATACCAAGCAGGGCCTGATCCCTGCTGCCAGCTCAGGGTTAGAGAGGAGGCAGGAGATTTCAGCCCTGGCTGTGTGGGGAATCCCTTCCCTAACACCTGCACACCCAGCAATCTCACTAGTTTGTATCCATGGAACTAAGACATATTCAATACTCTTTTAAAACGCACAGGCTAAATATTGCCCCAAATATTTGAATTCCTGATTGATACTTTTTGACTTATTGATACTTAAACCACTTCTCAGAATTTACTGACATAAGAATAGGAGTTTCCTGTACATCCCTGGTGGTCATTGTCACAGGTTCAGGAGGAGACCCATGCACAAAATAACCCAGGACAAAACTGGTCTTGCAAGGCAAATTTATTCTATTACTTTCAGTAGCAAAAAATACTTACCAACCCTTGGATTCCTAAAAGTCTGCTGAGCAGGAGAAGGAGATGGAGCTCAGCAACAGGAGTCGGAAGGCAGTGCTCTTTCAGGACATCCCCTGGATCAAAACGGTGTGCATCTCATCCTTCTCACCCTTCCAGACAAGAACCAGGCCTTTCATCTCCTGTTCAGGAATGGAGTTTTCCCAGTTACAGCATCAGCGCATACATGGCCGGTGCGCAAGATGAGGCCAATTAATCAAGGATTTAAAACAACTGGAAGAGATAAAATTTTAGCAAGATTTTGTTAGGCACTGCTCTCCTGGCTTTCATGAGGTCCCTCCCTCTGTGACACACCGCAGCCCTGGTTCCGTGAGGGTCTCTTGGGTGCCATGGTGCGTGCCTTTTTCACATCTGAGCCTTGCTTCCCTGGCTTCCTTGGACTGACAGTGGCCGTCTGCATTCCATGGGGCCCAGCTAGATCAGAGCCTGCCTTTCATCAGGTTCTGATACCTGTTCTGCCAGCTGACAGGGGAGATTTAAAGAACACAGAAAGCAATGGAAAGAATGGCCTTATTTTACTGTGAGTGTTAAGGCAACACAAAAGTAAAATGGTACACCCAATAAAATCCTGTTCTTGGCTTTAGCAACAAGCTAAAAGAAGCAAAGTAATGCACCTAATCATTATTATAGGAGAGAAAGGATAGGGATTGAGAAAGGATCATCCCCAATTGCCTGAATACCATCATCCAGAGTCTGCAGTGGCTGGGGAGTGGCTGGGACTGTGTGCAGAAAAGGCCCTGGGGGTGTCTGCAGCCCAGCAAAAGGAACAAAGTTTCAGTAGTGGCCTCGCTAGGGAGCACCAAAATCGATTCTTTTCCATTGGCGGGTGTCCTAGGAGCCCCAGAGGAGAGCCCAGGGGGGCACGGAATGGAGAGCGGGGATGTGCAGGAGCCGGGAGCAGCGAGAGAGGCCGGGCTGAAGGTGCGGGGCGGGCACGGGCTGGGAGGGGGCCCAGCCCGGGGGTCCCGCAGAGCCTCCCTGCTCCAGAGCCGCAGCTGCGAGAGCGGGGCAGCTGCCGGGATCGGAGTGCCAGGGACGGGCCGCAGGTGGGGGTTCCGAGGGGCTCGGCCGGAGCCGCTTTTTGTCCCGGTGCACTGGGGGCATTGCCGCGGGGCTGGGGTCCCGGGGAAGGCGCAGCAGGACAGGGTGGCAGTGGTTGGTTTGTGGATTTGTTGTTGGGATGTTTTGTTGGCGGCCCCGGGCGGGCTGTGGGAGCCGGGAGCGGCCGGCCGGGCCCGGAGGAGCCCCTCGGGCCGGGAGCCCCCGGGCAGAGCTCTGTGCTCGGGGCCGAGGCCCGGGCGGCCCGGGGAGCGCTCGGCAGTCCGTGGGCCCCCGGCGCAGGCGGGTCCGTGTGGCCGGGCCGGCCCAGCCGTGTCCGCAGCGGGCTCCGAGGGGAGCGGCCCGGCCCGGCCGTGGCCGTGCGGGGCCTGGCGGGGCTCGGGGGGTCGGGCCGGGCAAAGGCTGAGGGAGAGCGGGGGAAGCGCTGGCACGGAGGCCCCGGGCTCCCTGTGCCCTCCTGGCCACGCAGCCGGGCTCGGGGGCCGCCTCGCTTAGAGCTGGTGAAGAATAAATAGACTCCACAACCTGGTGTAGTTATGAAGTGGGTATGGATTGTCAGCGCCTGGCACAAGTAAGATAGCTCTCGTGAGATCTTGTGTCCCGAGCCCTGGTCTGGGCCACATCTTTATTCACCAAGGTGTTCCATATACATGACATTACCTTTTTATGCATATTCAATCCCTGGCCCTGCCTGTCCTCACCTTGCATGGAATTAGATCCACGCCCTTTTGAGCATGCATTGTTCACAGTGGTGGTCTCATGGGAGTCTTTGGGTGGTCTCTGAGGCTGAAGGCCAAGGTCTTCCTCATGGCTGAATTTTTGAATATTTCTTCTGTGCGTGTGTGCTTTGGTCCCTTGGTGCTTATCTGAGTATGTCTGTCAATTTTGATCAGCCTGGAGACAGAGGAGCCCCTTTATCTGGGTTTCTCAAACTCCTTGGTCTTCTCCTGGTATTGTTCTTAATGGTAGGAAGCTTCAGAAATTTGCATTTTCCTATGCCCCTTGTACCATGGCAGAGGTTTTTTAAGTAAAAGGTTAAAATTGAACACGTAATTCTACAAGCTAAAATGTAAATGCTTAATTCATATTGCTAACTTAAGCAAACCCCCAAAAGCTCCATTTCAACAGCTCCAGCTGCAGGTGTCCCCGGGGGTCCCTGGGCAGGTGCCTCGGGGGCTTCCGGAGCTCTGTGCCCGGGGCTGGGCGCGGCTGCCGAGGCAGCGGAGGATGCAGGGTCCCCCCGTGCTGGGTCTGGCTCTGCCTTGGCCAGGGGCTGCCCTGTCAGCCCAGAGTGACATGGTGATCGCTCAGCACTGGCAGGGCTGGCAGGGAAACTGGCAGTGGGGGAGCAGAAACGGGCAATACTGGAGCTGGGGATGCTCCAGAAGCCTGGACATGTTGGGAGCATGGACAGGGGGGACCCATGGATACCCCAGGACCCTGAAACAGGGACTGCGCACAGTGCTGAGCCCTGGGATGTCTGGGATGCCAAAGTGGTGAGCCCAGAGAAGGGGAACCTGCGGGATTGCCAGGAGCACAAGCAGCCCAGAGAGGGGGAGCACCAATACAAACTTGACCCACAGTGACCTGTGGAAGATTTTGTGCAGGACTGGCTTGCAAGTTAGAGACATAGCAGGGAAGATTAGCTGACAGAGAGCACGTATACAGGCCTGACAGTCATCAGTCAGTGTCCAGTGGTAAAGCTGGGTCATAGTGACTTTACTGCAACATGAAGATGTAGGAGGATAGTACCTTGCCAGAATAGTGAGATCAGTTTCAATAGTTTACAATAAAAACCTAGAAGATTGTAGAAGTAAGTGTAACTAGATGATAAGTAAACTAACCAATCCTGAGCTCAGCTTTTGCAATATGTATGAAGCTTATTAAGAAATGTATTTAACCTGCTGTATTCACCTAATAAATCGAGACAAAGATGATCAAATGATGTCCGGTCTCCCTTCGTCCCGACAGTGACCCAGACGGGGGGCCTCCATGAGCCCAGAGAGGAGAGACCAGAGAGGGGAAACTCAGGGTTGGGTGTTTTTCCTGAATCTTGGTCATGTGTATTTTGGGGACCGAATCTTGGTGTTTTGGAGGTTTATATGGGTGGCAGATTCCCAGTGACTTTCAGAGATGGACTTGGGCAGGAGGAACCCCTTAAGCCAATGTGCTCATATATTGTATTTTCCCCCAAGCCCGGATTTGTCTTTCCCAAACCGTGGCTGGATGGGGAAGGAGGCTGTGAGGAAGATGTCCCGGGACACCCGGGCAGGTGAGGTGGGAGTCAGTGCCCCTTTGCCCCTCTCTTCTGATGCATCTCCCAGCCCAGCATGGCCCCTGGCTGCAGGACAATCCTGCTGCCGATGCTGTCCTGTCGGGGACACATTGGGAGGATCTCCTTCCCCTTCCCTCTGGCATGGAGGGAAATGTCATGCTCTCCCTGTCCTTTCTCCCCCAGACAAGGAGCTGGGGATGAAGACCAGTGAGGACAGATCCCCACGGCAGCAGCACCTCATGGAAGAGGCTGTTTTGAGCAACTCCACAGCACAGGAATTGAACAGGGAGGAAAATATCCGGAGATTCCACATAAGGTGGGGCTGCAAACGCAG
Organism: Fringilla coelebs; assembly: GCF_963513975.1. NCBI lineage: Eukaryota > Metazoa > Chordata > Aves > Passeriformes > Fringillidae > Fringilla > Fringilla coelebs. The sequence continues at coordinate 1,548,961 of NC_140038.1, forward strand.
CCCAGGGTGCTCTGAGGAGGAAAGAGCCACCCTGTGCCAGGGAGGTGGGCAAAGCTTCAGCCAGAGCTCAGAGCTGGTGATCTGTGGAGCAGCTTCAAGATTGGGAGAATCCCTGCAAGTGCTTGGAGTGTGGGAAGAGCTTCAGGCAGAGCAACAACCTGATCTGCCACCAGATGATCCACACTTCGGAATGGCCCTACGAGTGCAGGGAGTGTGGGAAGGGCTTCAGCTGCAGCTCCAACCTCATCATCCACCAAATGATCCACACTGGGGACAGGCCCTACCAGTGTCCTGAGAGTCAGAAGAGATTTCAGACCAGCTCCACTCTCCTCCTGCACCAGCGGATTCACAGGGAGGAGAGACCCTCCTGCTGCCCCGACTGCAAGAAGGGCTTCAAGCAGAACGCCACCCTCGTCATCAACTGGGGCATCCACACTGGGGAGAGGCCCTGTGAGTGTCCCCAGTGTGGGAAAAGCTTCTCAGTCAGCTCTAACTTCAGCAATCACCAACAGAGGCACCCGTAAGGGAAGCCCTGCGAGTTCCCCAGCTGCAGGAAGGGCTTTGTGCACTGCTCCAACTCCATCCTCCATTGGAGGACCCGCGTTGGTCAGAGCCCTTCAGACCCACATTCCGAGGGATCTGAGTTGGGAAGACACTTGGCTACTTATCCTTTTGTTTTGGCCCTAATTTTCTTTTGAGTTATCTTCATCCCTTAAACCAGACAAAACTGGGGGAAAAAAAGAATTCATTGAAGGCATCTAAAGCCTCACTTTTTTTTTACAAGTGTTAGAGGAGAATCTGGGATTCAGAGAGATACTTGGGGGGGTTTGGGGGTATTTGATATAATGGTTTCTTGGCACTCAAAGAGATGAGGGGGTTCAATCTGTCACCTCAAAACCGCTCAATGCCACTGGAAACTCCTCAATCCCAGCCCAAAATGCCTCAATTCCACAGCCCTTCAGGGTGGAATGGGGTTGGAAGGGGATTGGGTGCAGTGTGCTGCTAATCAGGAGGGGTGAGATGGGCATGGGGTGGGGCAGGATGGGTGGAATGGAGTTGGGGTGGTTTGAAATGGGGGAAATAGGTCTTGGGAAAGGGGGTCTTGATGTCCAGCAGGGCTGGGATGGTTGGGGTTGGGACTGGGGAGGTGAGGTGGGGTCTGGAACAAGACGGCCAAAGTTTGGGGATGATGTAGGGAGGGGGAGCCCATTGCTGAATGAGTTTTTGGATATGGAAACGATGACACATCCCACGGCCCTGGAGCTCAGAGCAGCTGAGATGGCGCTGGATCCGAGGCTGACTGTGGGTCTCTCCTTCCCTCTGACTCTTCCCCTGATTTCCTCTTCTCAAAATCCACTCCTTCTCTGGGCAAACTGTTCCAGGAGGGTCTTTTCTCTGAATCCCTACATAAACCATTTGGATCTCTTTCCATTTGGATCCATTCTCCCTTGTCCTGTCCCTGCCTGCCCTCGTACAAAGTTCCTGTCCAGCTTTCTTGTAGGTTGCCCTCAGGTACTGAAAGATCAAGTCCAAGTCTCTTTCCCAGGCTGAAGGAGCCGAGCTGTGTCAGCCATTCCTTGCAGGAGAGGAGCTGCAGCCCTCACATCATCTCGGTGTCCCTCCTGGGCACCTGCTGCAGCGTGTGCCCGTCCTTGCCGTCCGTGCTGGGGAGCCCGGCAGAGGCGGAGGCAGCACTGCAGGTGCAGGGTCAGCGGCGGGGAGGAGACACGGCCCTGACAGTGGCAGCGTTTTCTCCTCTAAAAGCACCTCTGAGCTGAGTGAGCTAGTGAAGGCTGTGGAGCAAATGAGACCTGGGAGTGAGAGAAAGGCTGGCTGGGAAGGTGTCAGATAAAGCCCGTGTGGGCATTTCTCTTTCCAAGCGGCTCCTGGGGTGACAAAGGAGACTAGAAGGATGCCCCATCCCACGACATTTCCTGGGATATGCTTTCCTGATGGTCTTGGCAGTGTCAGTGGTCTCAGGTTATTGGGAGGACTCCAAGATCTTAAAGGTGTTTTCCAATGGAAACAGTTGTGCAATTCTAAACCTCCATTCCTTCTTTTGAAGGATGCAGTCCCAAATAGATCCACATTTGTGTTTTAAAGGAATTTAGCATCTACCTTTCTTGAATCAGTCTTTAAATGCCCTCAAAACATTTGAATTCCTTGATTCTAAGCTGTGTTTGAATTAAGGTGCTTTTTCACAGAAAGGTTGGACCATGGGATAAATGCAGGCAATTCCTCCACATTGGTACTTGTTTCATCTGCTTTTCTTCTTCCTTTCCCTATGGGTGGGAGTATTTGTCTTGTAATTTGAGTTCTGGCTCAGACTTGCTTATGCATGTGTTCTAAAATCTTATTTACTCCTTTCTACTGAAAAAAGCTTGCAGACTGGTGGGAATTGCTAGAGACAAGGCTTACAAACCAGTCCCCAGTAGGATTAGCCCAGTGTCCCTGCTTGAATCCAGATAGGCTTGTATTAAAAAGAGCAAACTATTCTAACTAACTTGCCCCCTCCCCCACCCCCTTTTTATTTTTTTTTTTGTAGCTCTTGGGGCAGTCCTGTGTGCCATTCCAACTCTTTGTTATCAAATGTGTGAAGGCATGATGCTGCTGTAGCAGCAGCCTGAGTTCAGTGTGAACAAGTCCAAAGCACTGGGTCCCACAGCAGTGGCCACAGTGAGAGACTCGCCTCTGCTGCCATGGCCATGCAGCCATGGGGAAAGCAGCTGCTTCCCCCATTCTGCCAAGAGCAGTCTGCCTCCAGCATGTGGCCTGTATGGCCATGATTTTGCCAGAATGTGGAAAATGCAATGTTTGAAGGTATTTTGTATTTTGATGGTGTCTGACATCACCTGACTGGAGCAGTTTGGTAGGCAGGACGCCCTGTGGGCAGGGCCATGGCAGGGATGGGCGGCTGGCACTGGCACTGGCAGTGCTATTTTCCCCAGCAGGCTCCTGATCCAGCTCTGGGGGAGGGCACCAGCAGCTGTATCAGCCCAGCGAGCAGCAGCACATGGAGGAGACCCTCATCTGCAAAGAGCCGTCACCCCCTTTGCTCCCCCCATGGCAGCACAAGATGATTCTGCCTCAGGTGAAGGGCTGCAGCAGACTGGAGACTCCTTCAGCCAGGCCCTGTTGCAATCTCCTTGCTGCAGCTGTGCCTGGAGGATGTTGGCCTGCAGTGGCACTGCCGATGCCCAGGAATGCTGCTGGGCTCAGAGAGGCAGAGTGTGTACAAAAGCTGCACTCAAAGCGCTGACCGCGAGACCCCAGAACCACTGGCAAGGGCAGCAGCTCTTCTTCATTCTGTGCAGGTGAGAGCCCATCCTTGGAGCCTGTCCCTGGCCACAGGGAAATGCTCTGAGTATAGTTTTGAATTTTCAGGGACAGTCCAAATGAGAATTGTTTTCAGGCAGGTGTTGCAATGTTGGGTTTGGGTGTATCTGCAGCAAAGCAAGCGGGAATAAACCCCTGCCACAACAAAGGAGAACTCTGCATGGCAAATTTACATCCTACAGATACACTGATCATATCAGCCCCCTGAATACTGGGGGCATCTAATGCAGAGTGCAAAGCTTCTTTGAATAGATAGGAGAGAGGAGACTTGAAGAAATGATTTTGCAGATGCAGAAAAAGGGATCAGACCCATGGGTCCCATGGCTCAGGCTTAATTCTGCCAAATCATGCATGATTCATTTTATCCATTTTGTTGGAGAGTATTTCAGAATGACCTGCCTATTGTGCTATTTCCATTAAGAAAATTTTGAATTGTCAGGAACTGCCATGATCAGAAATGTTTTGAGGCAGATCATGTTTATGTTGGGTTTGGGTGTCTGTGCAATAAAGAAAGCAGGGAATAAAGCCTTGGAACAATGAAGTAGAGCAAAAGTAGAACGTTTGGATGGTCAATTTGTTCCCTACAGCTATTGGCCAACTGAATTGTGGGCTCATCTACTGGGGAATGCAAAGCTTCTTTTACTTCCACCACCTGGTGCCATTGTTTGTTTCCTGGCAATTGGTTTGATATGAAGAAAATTAAACAAAATCCCACACCAACAAACTGCAACCCAGAACTGAGTGGGAATTAAAGAAATAAAGGCCTTGAAAAGTAGCTTTGGAAAGGGTCTCCTTCCTAGACAGTGTGAAACGCTCAGGCCTGGCCTGGCTGGGCTTAGGGCTGGCTGCTCTTGGGAAGTAAAAGGGATGGAGTTGGGGTGGGGTTTTGCAGCCATGGAAACGAGAGAACCACGGGCGAGCATGTCACAAAGGGGCAGCCCCACGCTGGGGTGGTGCAGGCTGTGGTTGACACGGCCACAGCGGCAGCAGACGCGTCTGGCTCTGCCTCTCTGTGCCGACCGCTGGCGACTGGAGTCACCCGACCTTGTTCAAAGGCTGGGACCAAGCTCCTGTCGCTGTCTGCTCTGAGAGCGTTCCCAAATTCCAACCCAGACTCTTCTGCCAGGCAGAAGCACGGGTTCAAATATGGATTTTACCGGAAAAGGAAAGACCCCTGAAGGAAAAGGTGAGGGTAGAAAGGAGCTGAAAGGCCAGAGCCAAATGGAAAATAATCCCCCCAGATTTCAGAGAAAACTGGTTTGTGGTAGTCAGTGCTGGCTCTGTGTCACACTATGTGGCTGACAGCTACAGATGATCCTGCAAGGACACACATGGCATCAAAACATTCTATCATTAGTTTAAAGTGCTTTCTCCTTTTTGACAGTAGCCAAATCACAGTAGCCACAGTAGCCACAGCTGGCCACAGATTGGACATGGTCATGAGATGCAAGTCCTGTTGCTTTCTTTGCCATCAATGTCTGGTCTCACTACAGATAAATTTCCAGTGTTTCCTCTGCTTACTGATTGAGTCCAACCCTGAGGACGGTATTACAGTGCTGTAGAAACACCAAAAAGGCCTGCCAGCTTGCTGAGAGGTCTTTGTGGTTTCCAGAATTAGCAGTCACAGCTATGTGGGTCTTTCCTGGGGATTCACAGAAGGCCAGCCTCAAGAAGGAATCTTTTTTTCTTATCATTGGAGCCTTCCACCTTTCCATTCAGACATGCTAACTTAACATTGTTCCTAGGAATTAAATGCAGCCTTATTCCATGAAAAATAAAAACAGAGATATTTTCTAAAGAATTAAGAATTATTCCCCTTGAGTGCCACACTTATTAGATGTGTTAATGGTAAATGTAGGAGTTTGCATAACTCAATTCTTCCCTTGTGAGCATGGCTCAGCCTCACACAGAGGTAAGCAGGGAGCTGGGCCAATCTCAGATGGGAGGAAGGGTCTTGTGGCAGCACAGGGAGCCTGTGCACATTGCCAGGGAACAGCTGTGCCCTGCATGTGCCCCCTGCAATGAGCTGTGCTGCTGCCAGTGCCCCGTGGAGCTGTAGGGCTGCTGAGCTGTGGGGCAGGGAGAGGAGCAGGAGGGTGCATGTGCAGCTGAGCCATTCCTGGAGAGCACAGGGCTCTGGGCTCCCTGCTGTCCCAGGGCAGCCCAGAGGGGCCAGGGTGCTCCTGTGGTAGCTCTGTGCAAGTGGGGCAGGGTTTTGCCCTGGCCTGCTCCAAGTGTCTGCTAGCAGGGGCATGTTTCCCCGTGCAGCTAATTAGAAGTTGGCAGGAAATGTGTCCCATGAAAAATATAACTTCAGGTGCTTTAGGTTTGCATTGAGGCCTCTGTTCTATTTTGTGTCTCCCCTTTGCAGGCCTGACAGGCTACCCTCTTGCCAAGAGGTTTCCCCTGGCAGCTCCCTCTATGCTCCTTCCCTCCAAGCCGTTGCCTCCCATCCTGAAGAGCTCTCCTTCTTCCATGCCGAGTCAGATACCCAGCAGAGAGAAGGAGAATGGGAAAAATGGCAGCAGCTGGTATGAGTACGGGGTGAAAAAAGAGGAGCTGATTTCAGAGGGAAAAGGATCTAAGGTAAGGAGACCAAGCAAAGACCTGTGTGGTGAATTTTCAGTTTATGTGCTGTAGGCAAAGCTCTGGGACTTTTTCCCTGACAGGAACTGACCCTCTCACTGTCCTGGCTTTGGTCCTGATCTGGCTCTTTAGCTGGGCCAGAAATGATGGGATATGAAGGAAGGGTGTGCATCTGCTCCCAGTGCCTCCAGCCCCATTCCTGGCCATGGCATGGGGGCCCTGGAGCAACTTGGGCCAGCAGAGAGCTGGCAGAGAGCAGCAGGGCAGGGAGCTCTGCTGAACTTCCTAAATGCCAGTGAGCCAGGGATGATGGATGTGTGTGAGCTGGAGAGCAGCCAGCATGCTGAGAGCTCAGCAGCCACTGGGCTCAAAGGCTGCTGGGGAAGTGTAGGAGGGAAGGGCAGCAGCAGAAGAAAGGAGGGGCCTGAGAAAAGCAGGTTTTGACATCCTGCAGAATGGCTTTGTGGGGACTTGGCTGGAGATCAGCACTGGCTGTTGGGTACCTTAAGGGCAGGCAGAGAACAGTGATCTAAAGCCACTGCCGTGCCATCCACAAGGCCAGTGGAGGCAGTGGCACCCCGGAACATCTTGATGTCAAAGACGTGGATGCCAGCTGGGAATGTAGCCGCACTTAGAGAAAAGTGAGCATGAGGGCAGAGGTGGCAAATGTGGGACAAGCTCTCTCCCTCAACTCCTTCTTTTTCATTCCCCATCCTGGGCCAAGCTGCACCATCAGTTTGACTTTTCCTGCCAGGTCCCAGTTGAGGGCATATCTAAATGTCTTTAGGCATGAGTGGAGGCAAGGCTGGATGCTTGATCTGAGCACTGTGTTCTACTCTTTCCAGACTTCCTTGCTGTATTCCATTGGTGGGGAAATGAAGAAGGGGTCATTGGGACTGCCTTTGATCCCCCCCATACGCAGGGCAGTCAGTCCCCCTCTTGGCAGTGCTGCAGGGTCCCTGCCAAGCTCTCCAGAGCTGGAATTCCAGGAGTGCCAAGAGTTGAGGTAAGCCAAGGTGTCTGCTGCTGCAGTGTGCTGTTCACCTCACTCCTCCCATCTCGTGTGATTATTTTGCCCAGTCAGGTGTCCCATGTACTTGGGCAAACTTCTGCGTATTCACCATTTTGCCCACCTATAATGAATTAGGACTATGTCATACCCAAAGGCTTTTGATCAGATCCTTCTTCTTGAGAAAACAAGGAGGTGTAATATTCTAAGGAGACAGCAGTGCTCTGACCACATGTAGCACAAGACTGTCACCAGTGTAAGGCACGAGCAGGCAAAGTCAAGCTTTGGCAGCAGTACAAAAGTAGCTGCCCTCCTTACAGACTCGTGCCTCAGCTCAGCAGCTCTTGCTGCTTCAGAGAGGCTGTAGGAGCCACTTGGCTCCAAAAGGAGAGGCAGCAGAATGGGAAGTTCTGATGCAAGTTGAAGAATGACTGCTGTGTTTCAGCCAGAGCTTGGCAAGCTCTGTGTGACTGCAGCAATGGCAGACTTAAGGACAATTAATCAGCTTTGCATCTTGTTGGGTTTGTGTGTTGCATTTCCCCCTTCATCACAGTGACCATGTTTAAAAGCTTTGCCTCCTTTCATGGTATGCCCTTTCCCTCCCTTCTCTTTCTACCTCCTCATATGTTCTTTTGTCCTCCATTTTCTCCAGGCCAAGACCCAGCATCAGAATCAAAGAGAGTTCTGAAGATGCAGGTAGGTAGAGGGCATGTCTGTCTTAAACTGACATTGTATTCTTGACTCCGAGGTGACATTTGGAGAGCTTGGTTAAAAGCCATTCTTTGTAAGATTTCTTTAAATTCATTTCTATTTCTTGATGGGCTCTGAGGACTTTCCCAGAGCTGAGTCACCGTGAGTGTGCTCTGGTGGTGCAGTGAAAATTCCTCCACTTTGCAGGCAGGAATAGCTTCATTTCCTCCAAGTCTTTCCAGCCATGTCCCTCTTCGCTGCTTCCCTCCAAGCCATTGCCTCCCATCCGGCAGAGCTCTCCTTCCTCTAAGACAAATGAAATGTACAGCATGGAGAAAGAGAACAAAAGAAATGGCCCTGGCTATGATGATGAGAGAAGAAGAAACCAGGAGCAGAGTTCGGAAGGAAAAAGTTATAAGGTAAGGAGGCCAAGCTAAGACCTATTCAGTGGATTTTCAGATTATTTGTTGTTGGCAGAGCTTGGAGACCTTTCCCTGTGCTGTGAGCCCAGGGAAGCAGCTGAGTCAAGGAAGAGCTCAGCTGGACATTGCTGCTTCAGGCTGTCTCTGCAAAGGGTGTGTAGTGGAAAGTTCACATCCTCAGCGTGGATCAAAAGCAGGAGAGGTCTTTGAATGGTTTCTGGGCTCTGTCATGGTTCCTCCTGTGTCTTATGGCTGAGAAAACACCAATAAGCAGTCAGAGCAGCTATAGTTTTCCACTCTGGAGAAGCTATCCTTCTAGACTGAGTAAACTATGGGTATCTGTGAGCCATCACTATGTCTTGGTGGTGTTTTGTGTCAGCTGTGTCTGCTTTGGAAGCAAAAAGGTTTTGGTTGGAAAAGGCAGTCGTGCAAAGTCGGTTCCAGGTTGGCTCAGCTTTTGAGTTGTACGGCCATGCCCTCTGCACAGTTGTCTCTGCTGCTGTTTCTAGAGTTCATCAGCTTCTGGGCAGCTGTGTGCTCTGGCATGGCTTTGTCCAGAGGGGAGGGAAGGGAAGGGAGGTGGCCATGGGGAGAGCAGCCCAAAGCCCAGAGCCACGACTGCCTTGGCAGCAGGGTCAGGACCAGCAGTTGTTTTGGGTTTGCCGTGGGGTGCAGGAGGAGGCAGATGAACAACAGCTTTGGTAGACAGAATGTCCAATCCAAGGCTTGGGAACTTGATTTCAGCCTTGCAGAGAAAGGGCCGAGTGTAGCCCTGACAGGAACTGACCCTCTCACTGAAGTTTGAACAGGTCCTGATTTGGCTCTTTAGCTGGGCCAGAAATGATGGGATATGAAGGAAGGGTGTGCATCTGCTCCCAGTGCCTCCAGCCCCATTCCTGGCCATGGCATGTAGGCCCTGGAGCAACTTGGGCCAGCAGAGAGCTGGCAGAGAGCAGCAGGGCAGGGAGCTCTGCTGAACTTCCTAAATGCCAGGGAGCCAGAGATGATGGATGTGTGTGAGCTGGAGAGCAGCCAGCATGCTGAGAGCTCAGCAGCCACTGGGCTCAAAGGCTGCTGGGGAAGTGTAGGAGGGAAGGGCAGCAGCAGAAGAAAGGAGGGGCCTGAGAAAAGCAGGTTTTGACATCCTGCAGAATGGCTTTGTGGGGACTTGGCTGGAGATCAAGTCTGGCTGTTGGGTACCTTAAGGGCAGGCAGAGAACAGTGATCTAAAGCCACTGCCGTGCCATCCACAAGGCCAGTGGAGGCAGTGGCACCCCGGAACATCTTGATGTCAAACACATGGAGGCCAGCTGGGAATGTAGCCGCACTTAGAGAAAAGTGAGCATGAGGGCAGAGGTGGCAAATGTGGGACAAGCTCTCTCCCTCAACTCCTTCTTTTTCATTCCCCATCCTGGGCCAAGCTGCACCATCAGTTTGACTTTTCCTGCCAGGTCCCAGTTGAGGGCATATCTAAATGTCTTTAGGCATGAGTGGAGGCAAGGCTGGATGCTTGATCTGAGCACTGTGTTCTTCTCTTTCAAGGGTTCCCTGCTCTATTCCATTGGTGGGGGTATGAAGAAGAGATCATTGGGACTGCCTTTGATCCCCCCTATATGCAAGGCAGGCAGTCCCCCTCTTGGCAGTGCTGCAGGGTCCCTGCCAAGCTCTCCAGAGCTGGAATTCCAGGAGTGCCAGGAGATGAGGTAAGCCAAGGTGTCTGTTACTCCAGTGTGCTGTTCACCTCTCTCTTCCCTTCTTGTGAGGTTATTTTGCCCAGTCAGGTGTCTCATGAATTTAGGCAGACTTCTGTGTATTCAATATTTTACCCATCAGTGATGATCCAGCACAATGTCAAAGGCAACAGCAATGTCCCCAGAGCAGAGGTGGTGGTGGGGAAGAGGAGGCAGGGCTTCAAAGCACCTCAAGATGGGTCCTCTGCTGGACTTGGCTATTGATTCCCTCTGTAATTGTTGTGGTGACATTTGGGAACTGTGCTGCATGGGATAGGGACCTGCAGGTCTTTCAATGCTGTTATCCTTGACTGTCAAATTCTGCAACCAGGAGAATATGCTTGGGTAAATAGTGGCTACTGGGGAGGTGTGTGCAAATTGAGGTGCTGCTTCTGTAAACATCAGGTGTACCTTCACTGTGCCTTGGGCTCCACAGTGAAATGAGATGCCGGATAAATTTTGCAGTATGAATGTAAAATCTGATGTATAATCCAAGTGATGTTTTAATTTTTTGATCTGGGCTTAAGATCAAATAGGGCAAGGTGCTAGAGAAGAGAAATAGGACTGTACCTGATGGAAAAATATTGGCTTGGACATGGAAGAGAAAATGTAGCTATTACGCTTATCCAAGTGCTGACAATAAAGAGGGAGTCACAGAGGGATCATGCTAATTGCAAATCTTCAGTGGGGCTTTTAAGGTGTGATCTGAATATCCTTCCCTAGCAGCTGAGTTGGAAACAGCCTTTGTTTTCTGGAAAGAACCAGCAAGTGTAATATCATTCTCAGGAGACAGCAGTGCTCTGATCACATGTAGCACAAGACTGTCACCAGTGTAAGGCACGAGCAGGCAAAGTCAAGCTTTGGCAGCAGTACAAAAGTAGCTGCCCTCCTTACAGACTCGTGCCTCAGCTCAGCAGCTCTTGCTGCTTCAGAGAGGCTGTAGGAGCCACTTGGCTCCAAAAGGAGAGGCAGCAGAATGGGAAGTTCTGATGCAAGTTGAAGAATGACTGCTGTGTTTCAGCCAGAGCTTGGCCAGCTCTGTGTGACTGCAGCAATGGCAAACTTAAGGACAATTAATCAGCTTTGCATCTTGTTGGGTTTGTGTGTTGCATTTCCCCCTTAATCACAGTGACCATGTTTAAAAGCTTTGCGTCCTTTCATGGTATGCCCTTTCCCTCCCTTCTCTTTCTACCTCCTCTTATGTTCTTTTGTCCTCCATTTTCTCCAGGCCAAGACCCAGCAACAGAAGCAAAGAGAGTTCTGAAGATGCAGGTAGGTAGAGGGCATGTCTGTCCTAAAATGACATTGTATTCTTGACTCAGAGGTGACATTTGGAGAGCTTGGTTAAAACCAATTATTTTTAAAATTTCTTTAAATTCGTTTCAATTCTTTGGTGGGCTCAGTGCACTCTCCCAGAGCTCAGCCCCTGCGAGTGTGCTCAGTTGGTGCAGTGTAAATTCCTCCAGTGTGAAGTGTTGAGTGGTACCTGGGGGCCCCTGAAATGCCATGCTGGAAGAGGATACCTTCCTCTCCATCCTGCTCATTCTTTTTTTCTCCCTGCAGCCTTTTTTGTGTCACAATTAGTAGGGAAAAAGAAGGCATTTAGCATGAAATGAGAGATGTTCCCACTCCTTCCTCCTGCTTTTGAAGCAGAAAACCTTTCCTTGGGGCAGTTTCTGAGCTGAACCCTTTGAGATCTGAAAGAGGTTCATGGACATTGCCTGGTTTGGTATTGGCAGAAATATGGAAACCTCCTATGATAGAAAGTCCTTTTGAATTTTCCTATGAAGGAGAAGAAGGCTTCCAAATAGATGCAGCCTAGGCAGGGTGTGAGTTTGTCATCCTGTGACAGCACAAGCCCAAAGCCACCTATGGCAGGTTCAATCTCTTGCCCGGCTCTCTCTGCCTGTGTCAATGTTGCAGGCTGAGGCTGGGGGAGGAGATGCCTTCTGCCTTGTCCCTGTGCCTGCCTTGCCTGACCCCTGAGAAGTGGAATTGTGCCAGACAAAATGCAGTCTCTGGTGCATCTGGGTCAGCCAATGCTTTCGAGCTGAAAGCCTCATTGACACCGTTGTTGTTCCTTTGCCATCTCTGGGTATGTAATGATAGGAGAGATGAGACTTGAAGAAGTCTCTGATGCAGAACAAGGGATCAGATGCCCTGGTCCCTTTGGGGATCAGGGTTAGTTCTGCCAAATCCTGGCTATGGCCCCTTTGGAATGACTCCTTACTTGCTGATGTGCCTCTGGAATTCTTAATGCAGCTAGCCAGTAGTATTGCTAGCCAGTAAGTAAGGTGGCATTTTTGCTGGATCAGTTCTGGACTAGAAATGACCTATCTCATTAAACCTTACCTGTGTCACTTTTATTACTGACCCCAGCATTCTACAGGGTGAAGGAATCCAGGTTTAAGACACTCATCCTGCTTGGCTACCATCTGATTTTATTCTCTGTGCAGCCATGTAAAGAACTAGTTCTCTTAATTCCAACTGCTCTGTTGGAGAGTATTTCAAAATGACCTACCCTCTGCTATTTCCATTAGGGATATTTTGGATTGACAGTATTAGCCAAGATCAGAAATGTTTTGAGGCAGGTCATGTTTATGGTGGGTTTGGGTGTCTCTGCTGAAAAGACAGCAGGGAATAAACCCCTGGAAGAGGTAAGTAGAGCAAAAGTGTAACTTCTGGATGAGCACTTTGCTCCCTACAAAGACAGGCTCACAGCATACTGGGCACATCTAGTGGAGAAAGCAAAACTTCTTTTGCATCTAAAACCTGGTGGCATTGTTTGTGTCCTAGCACTTCTTTTGTTGTAAAGAGTAATATAAAAATCCCAAAAATGCAAAACCCAACCTAGATTTGAGTGGGACCTGCAGAAACAAAGGCCTTGAAAACTACTTTTGGAAACAATTCCTTCCTTGACAGTGTCAGATTCTAGAGAGCACTGTGAATTCCCTAGTGTTTGGAAGGAAAGGGATCCTGTAGTAGTGGGGAGGCAACGGGCACCGCAGGAAATAGCAGAGCCCTTCTCTCTTGGCTTGCCAGCTCCATATTGTTCAGAGAAATTAAACTGATGCTCATTTCATGAAAAATAAAAAACCAAGCAATCTTTTCAGTAACTAAAATACACTTTGAATTCTTCAGCCATTAGATGGGTTGATTGTAAAGGCATGAGTTCAATTAACTCATTTCTTCTCTTGCTCCTGAATGTCAGCTTCTTCTGAGCCTAGAGCAAAAACCCAGAGGAAGAAGGGCAAGAGCTCTTGGTGCAAGATAGGAGCTGGGATGCCTCTGTTCCCAAGGAAACTGGCTGACCTGTTCGGTTTGGAGACTGATGTGCCGAACCCCGGCCTTGGGAATGGAGGTCTGGGCTCCCGGCCGGCTCAGGGGGCCTTGGCCCAGGAGCCCCAGGAGGATGGCTCAGCCTCACACAGAGGTAAGCAGGGAGCTGGGCCAATCTCAGGTGGGAGGAAGGGTCTTGTGGCAGCACAGGGAGCCTGTGCACATTGCCAGGGAACAGCTGTGCCCTGCATGTGCCCCCTGCAATGAGCTGTGCTGCTGCCAGTGCCCCGTGGAGCTGTAGGGCTGCTGAGCTGTGGGGCAGGGAGAGGAGCAGGAGGGTGCATGTGCAGCTGAGCCATTCCTGGAGAGCACAGGGCTCTGGGCTCCCTGCTGTCCCAGGGCAGCCCAGAGGGGCCAGGGTGTTCCTGTGGTAGCTCTGTGCAAGTGGGGCAGGGTTTTCCCTCTGGCCTGTTTCAAGTGTCTGCTAGCAGGTGCATGTTTCCCTGTGCAGCTGTTTAGACATTTCCAGGAAATGTGTCCCAAGAAATATGGAGCTTCAGGTGCTTTAGATTGCATTGCTGCCACTGTTCTATTTTGTGTGTCCATTTTGCAGGCCTGACTGACAGCAATGGTGCCAAGGAGGTTACCTTGGGATCTGTATTTTCCCTGCCAACATCCCAAATGCTTTTACCTTCTAAGGCCCCTCTTTCACAAAGCTGCTATCTAAGTCTCCTTTTTTATTATTATGCTGAGCATTCTGCAGGGGCAAAAAATCATGATTTAACACACTGGTTTTTTTGTACTGCGTTGCCACTTAATTTATCCTCTGTGAAGCTGTTCTATAGAATTGCAGCTAGAAAATCAGCCTTTAGTCAGGCTGGCCTGAAAGGGGCCCAATCTCATACAGTTTAGAATGAAAATCCTTGGGGAAAATAAAATAACTAGTGTCAAGAAGACAGTTAACATTTGGTTAACACTCCTGCACTTTTGCAATGCTCAGATTTTCTTTGAATATCCTCTAACATGTTCCAACGAAGAGAAGACAATCTTGATCTAAGTGCATACAGGTATTAGACCCTGGGACTTCTAGGAACCAAAAGAAGACGTTTACTACAATCAGCATGAATAAGGGCAGATAAGAATCTCTGTCAAGAGCAATCTCCATCTCTGCCCCTCTCTACCAGACACAGAGGCTCTCCAGCATGCAGGGGCTGAGGCCTTCCTCATGCAGCAGGTTTCAGTCTGCTGGCCACCAGAGTCATGTCATGTCTGCTGCCAGTAGCCCATCCCTTGGGAGAGGGTCTAGGCATTGTACCTTGCTGCTCTCAGTCCCAATCACTGTGTCTTAGGAGAGCTCTGCAATCTGGAACCTGTCTTGCCTGTTGCCCAGCACTGTGTTTTTGGGGGCTTGAAGTCTGCCAGAGATTCACACAAACCTTTGCTTCCATTCCCAGGCCTCCCACTGAGCCAGGCCAAGGAGATGGATCATCTCAGCACTGCTGGTCTTACGAGGGACAAAGAGCTGAGGGATGGCTTTGGAAAGGTAAGGGATAAGGACAGGGATGAGCAGACTTCCTTTCCAGTGGCTGTTTAGTGCTTGGCCTAAAATGTCCCTGAAAATCATCATCTTCCCCTCCTGGCTGATGGGGATTCTCCAGGGAATGTATTTGACAACTACAGGGCAATTGCTTGGCCATTTCCAGTGGTGCCATGGTCTTGGTTTGGAGATGGTGCTAAGGTCATGCCAGAAGCAATCTTGATGTGCAAAGGCTGTTTTAGAGAAGTTCTGAAAGACAGAGCAAGCTACACATCAGTGAACGTGGGCAAAGTGCACCCTCGGACGCAGAGAAGCAAAGATTCTACTGTTGAGTGTAACCAAGGCTGCAAAATCAAATGGGAGAGTTTGATTTTTCTTGGTTATTGTTGTGGCTGTATCTCACAGCCCTCTCATTCTCAAGTTTTCTGCTCATGAACATCAGTGTTTGTGCAACTTGTTTTCACAAGTCTCCTCCTATTGGTCTCATGGTCTCAGAGACCAAGTCCTTCAGAGTCCTTCAGAAGCCAGGAAGTGAGAAACAGCTGCAATTCCTGGCCATGAGTGTTAAGCAACAGCTCATTACCCCTCCTTGCTGGGTATTGCACATGGTTTTTATTCTCCTGCCATGGCCTGTAGGAACTGAACTGCCTGCTCACTGGCCATGTCAGCTCTTCCTCTGTCTTGGAGCACTCCTATGATTTTCATGCTTCAAGCAGAGCTTCCTGACATAGGTTGCAGTTGCAGCAGTGGAAAGTTTGTGGCACTACAGCGTTCCACCTCACTGTGTGTAATTGCCAAGGTGAGGACTAGAGACATTCCTCTGAAACCATTGGAATGTGGATGGAGCTGCATTGAAGCCTATGGCACTGTGTGGACTCTGTGCTCCTGATGAGATGTTGTGTGTGGTTTGTGTGTCTCTGCTCACAGTCTGTGATGTATTTCCATTGCACCTAGATCCGTGATGCTTTGTGCATGTTGGCCGAAAAGAACTTAGGGCAGAAGGACGCAGAGCTTTTGGAGAGAGAGATGATCAAAAGGAGACAAAGGGAAACATCCTTGCAGCTTCTTTCTGAGAGAGTGGAGCCTAGGGATGCAGCTGAAGCAAGTAAGTGGTGGCTGCACTTGGGGTGGTCCTTTTTGACCACTTGCTTGCCCTTTGCACAGTGTTGCAATCAGACTGGGGAGCTGTTCAGCTTGCATCTGAGTGGAAGCTTGCTTGGGATTTAATTCTGTTTCCCAAAGAAAAATAGAGAGGCATGAAGTGTCTTGCCCATGGCCTCACGGAGTCAGTAACAGAATATCTGCTTCCCCCCTTCACCTCTAAAGTTTTTCAGAGTAGAAAATTCTGTCTTGCAAAGTACACTGGAGCTTCAGACTCTCTCCTGGAGAGCAGCCTCCAGGGAAGGGGAGTCCAAAAGAATGCTTTTCAACCAGGCTGCAACCTGGAAGAAGCAAAATTCAGCTCCTTCTGATGAAAACACCAGAGATCCTTCTCCTGCCAGTCCCTTCTGAGGAGCTGGCACTGTAGAGCTGTGCTGAAGCCCCAGCCAGGGCTTCTGTTGTAGCCCCAGGAGCAAGCAGCGTTCCCACTGAATCCCGGCTGAGGGGCTCTGCCTGCAGGGCTGTGAGCACTGCCCGAGGGTGGCAGTGGGGCCCTGAGGAGACAGCACTCAGCCCAAGGGCATCACACAAGGTTATCTGCACTTTCCTTTGGGAACTGCCCCTGCCAGCCTCTGGAACAGGAAAACAAAAGCAAAGCACTACTGGCTTTTCCTTGTTTCTTAGGGGAAGCATCACTGCAATTTGGTTTGAAGCTAGAATAGGGTAAATTTAGATTAGATATAAGTGATTTTTTTTCCTTAATTTTATAATGAAGTGGATGAAAAGCTGTAAGGGTTTGCCCAGAGAAGCTGTTGTTGGTCTGTCCTTGAAGGTTTTCAAGGCCAGTTTGCATGGGGCTCTGAGGAACCTGATCAGGATGCAGATGTCTCTGCTCACAGGGGTTGGACTAGATGGTGCTTAAAGGTGCCTTCCAAGCCAAACTCTTCTAGGATTCTGTGATTCTGTGTTCACAGTCCCATGTTAGTGTGCCATTGTTATACTTGAAGTTCTTGGGATAACAAAGAGATGTTACCCAGCTCCAGCACATTTTCTGGCCCTTTCCATCATCACCAACACTCTCCACTTACAAGCTCCTCTTTTTTGTCCGTGCAGCCTTTAGCCTACCACCTGTTGATGGCACAGCTTCTAGAGTGCAGAGAAAACACCCTGGTAATGCCTTGAAGGAAAAGGTCTTAAGAAAGCAGGACAACGTGCCCTTACTGCCTAATAAGCCCATGGTGCATGGGGATGGCAGCTTCCCACACAGCTCCTCAGGTAAGCCAGCTCTGTGGCAGCTTTTTCCACTCGGGTTTTTCCTTGCTCAAGGAGCACAAACTGCCTCCTGCTTCAGCCAGCACAGCTGGGATCTTGGCTCCATAGTCTGTCCTGAGAATGAACAGGAAATCTACTTTTGAGTTACTCCAGCTTGGTAGTAGTGGAGCAGTTGGTTCTTAGAGATCCATTGGAAAGCTGAACTGAATAAAGTAGTGGTAAAGGCCTAAGCTCTGGCTTTTGCCCATCCTGTGAGTCCAAACTACAGCACTGGTGCCAGGAGGCAGCTGGGACTGCAGGGAGGAGCTGCAGGGCAGTCTGCCAGGCTGTGCTGACCGTGCACCTACAGGAACCACCACAATCAGTTGTTCCCTCACCATCTGGGCCCTCTGCCTGTGCTGCTGCCCAGTTCTGCAGCCAGCTGTTCTGCTATCCAGCAAGGGCTGTCTCTGCAGGGCAGTCAGTGGCTTGGTGCAGTCGTGCTGCTGCTGCTCCCAGAAGTGCCCGATGGCTCCTGGCTGCCACCATCCCACAGCCTGCAGTGCCAAGAGGGAACAAGCAGTGCCTCCTGTGTCACCCAGCAAATACAGCACCCCTGTGCAGCAGATGACAGCCAGGAGGGGCTGCCTGCTGCTCCCAGGCTGTTTGCTGCCTGCAGCAAATAGACAGCAGATAGTCCCCAGTGGCTCTTGTCTCTCCTTTGTGGGCAGCCTGCCTGTGCTGTGATCCCAAGTAGGGTGAGATACGAAGGAGGGAGCTAGGAATGATACTTGAATGCTCTTTTCTAGTGATGCTACTTCCATGTTCAGAATTGACCAGAACTAGCCTGGCTTGGCTCTCCTTTCATAGTTTATCTAGATGTGTATGTCTGCATACTTCTGCAGTGACATCACTGGTGTCAGAGCCTGGGGTATGTCAGTGACATCCAGATTAGCTCCCCTCTGAATATTTTTTCATGTTATACCTCCATACTTTGTGAGAGCATGCAAGGCAGCACTAAAACCCTACAGAGTCTAGAGCAGTTCATCTAGACTCTGAGCAATATTTATACTCCATCATTTTTGACAGCGCAAATGTTGTCATCTAAACATTAGAAAAGGAGCTTTTGAGTGCACAACATGAAAGTTTTGATTGACAGTGCTTTTGATGACAAATGGGTTTCATAAGGAATGCATTTATTATCAGATTTTTCTCATACCTTGTAAATTTCTTCCTTACCAAAAAATTCAATTAAGGCAAACCCAGCTCAACTGATTAACAAAAGAGTGTGTCTGCCAACAATGTGCATCTGTGTTTGCATCTTTTTATCCTCAGAGTGCATTTGGAAGGCTTTTTAATCAACTGTCTAGTCTGGAAATTGCATTTTTCCACAAGAGAAAGCTTAGAAACTGCTGAGTTTGCAAACACATCCATTAGATGGCAAATAAATTACACCTCAGCATCCTTGAAATACAGGCAGTGTGTAGCTCTGAAAGAGGAAAGATTCCTGATGCTTGAAAAGAACAAAATGCATAAAGTAGTCCCTTCCCAATAGCAGGCTAAATGGATGTGCACTCAGCTGCCTGCTGTCTAGAATATTTGCAGTCAGTGGGAACAGAGGCGCTGTCAGGTGGGAAGGGTCAGGTGTGGCTGTTCCCTGGCAGCTGCTCCGAGGGGATTGAGCCGGGCCCAGCAGGGCTGGGTTGTTCAGGCTTGGCTTGGTGCTGTCTGCAGGCAGCTGCAGGTCTCTCCTCAGGGAGTTGCAGAGTGCCCCAATCCTCAGGGCTGGGGGAAATGAGGGCGCTGAGACAAGAGGGGCGCCTGAGGGGTTCCCTCCTGGGTAGCAAGTGCTGCTGTCAGCGCTGTCTGGCAGGGAGCGGGAGCTCTGCGGCCGCAGGAACCTGCCGCTGGCTGTGGCACCTGTGGCACTGGGGAGCTGGCGCTGCGGGGGCAATGGTCAGGTTTAGGCTGGAGCTGGGCCCAGCTGGGGGAGGCTGGGAGCAAGCAAGGAGCCCCAGGAGCCAGAGAGCAGGGAAGGCGCTGAGCCAGTGGCAGCGTGTGCCCCAGGGAGCCCTGGCTGGGAGATGGGGCTGCAGGCCGCTCCATTGCGGGGCCTTGCCCGGGGCTGCAGCGCCCATGGCCGACCCTCTCCTCACAGTGACCTCGCAGACAGCCACTGCTGCCAAGCGCCGAGAGGAGCCGCTCCGTGGGAACGGGCAGAAGGACAGAGCCTCTTCAGACCCACAGCAGTCCTTGCAGGAGGCACTCTCCATGCTGGGCAGCGATGACTGGTAAGAAAGGCCCTGTTCACTCTGTGTCCCTCTGGGCATTAGGGCAGGTCGGAAGCGTGTCTTGCTCGTGCCTCTGAGCCCCCAGAGCCCAGAGGGCCAAAGGGCACTGGTGAAACCACTGCAGAGCAGGGAGAGGATGAAGATCTGAGAGCAGCCTTTTCTTGGCCTTGCTCTGCAGCAGTGCTCCAGCTGCAGCAGGTCCGTGCTGTTTCCTCGCTTTGCCTGCTGCTCCATGGAGCTGCAAAGGAAACCTTGAGGGAAGAGAGAAAGCTCTGGGAGGAGATGATTTGCTGGCTGAAGGCAGAAGCAGGATGGCAGAAGTTTTGAGTGTAGAGATTTGGCTGCCTTGGGCCACTGGCCCAGTGGCAATGAGTAAGATTCCTCTCTGCTCCCACTGCTGACAGCAATGGCAGGTGACAGGGTCTCCCTGTGACCTCCTGCATGGGAGTCCCAGAAGCAGCTCTGGGGAGTTCCTTTTTCTGAGAAATGGAATGAGTTGTGCTTTCCCTCAGCCTGTCATCACTCCTGAAGGGCTGATGGCAGAAGAGAAGGAAAAAGAAAAAAATTCCCATAGGAATCTTGCACTTTTGGAATTCAACTTTTTCCTTCTCACTGCTTCATATGGGCCTGAAATGTTTTGTCAATACTCCCAATGTGTCCCAAAATTATACACAGGCAGAAGGAGGCCCAAAGGTGATAACCCTACAAACGTTAGGGGATATTGGTTCTCTTTTTGATGTCTTTTTGATCACTCCCTGCTGGCTGCTTCATTCACACAGGGCTAAGGGCTCCATTCACACTGGGATAAACAGGAAAAATCTGCCACGATGCATCTCCTTGTGCAGTCACCTTTGTTTTGCCCTTTCTCTAGTGCTTTCTCTTCCCTATTTCTCTTTGGTGTCCTGTGAGGTGCAGAGAGCTTCTGCAGGTGTGGGGGTCTGGATGACACTCAGGGGTGCCCGTGGGATCGGCCACCAGCCCTGTGCTGCAGCCCTGATGCCTCCCATCCCTTCCTGTAGCTGAGGGCCTGCACAAAGCAAGTGCTCAGAGACAGAGTTGTTTGCACCTTTTAAATAACATGTTGCTGTTGTGGGGGTTGTTTTAGGCAGGGGGTTTTGGGGAAAAGCCACAGTTTCAACAGTTCTTGCCCAGGGGTGGAATCTCCTGAGACATCCTGCTGCTTTTTTGGGGAATGTGTGAGGTGGAGTGGAGGGGATGACAGAGAGGCCGAGATCGTAGAGTGGAAACTCAGCTCCAGAGTGGCAGTGCAGACTCTCCCTGCTGAACTGCCTGCTGGGGCTGACAAAGAAGGAAAATGTCCCAGTAACAGCCCGATGGGACTGTGTCTCAGGGACAGGGACAGGGAGGTGACAAGAAACAGCAGCATGGCCCGGTCTCACAGCTTCTAGGAAGCAGTGACACAGGAGCCTCATGTGCCAGAGATTTCAGAAAGACTGTCTTCTTAAATGGCCACTGAAACCCTACTCTTTGCCTCTTGGGTTTGTCTATGCTTTTGACTGCCACAGCATCCTGGGGCAATGTGTTCCATCATTTCATTAAGTACTCCTTGAAAAGCACCTCCCATTATTCAACTGAGCTGCCAGCCTGGTAATGGCAGAGGGTGCTGCCTTGGTGGAGAGAAAAATCACTCTTCTGCCTTTCAGGGAGCTGAAGGAGAAGGGACTCTTCAGCATCAAACACCTGGCTGGGTCCCATTCAGAGGTCCTGCTTTGCAGACTCCATGAGATTTGCTTGGCAGTTACCAGTGAGGTGAGCACATTGTTCTGAATTGTCCCCCACACTTCACACACGGTGTGTAGAGTAGGTATGTGCTTGTTCATCTCCATGTGTGCTCAGGGACTGCCTTCATTTCTGGTTTTAGACCTCCTATTTCTAATGTCTGTCAGCTGTCTGTAGGATCTGTGGGTCCATGTAGCTGTATTTACTGGCAGGTCGGGTATCTGACACTCAGCTTTGAGCGTGGTGCCTTTATAATGCAATGTGCAAATGCACAAACTGAGACACTAATGACGTTATTTGCCAGAGTCCCTATCTCTGCCCAAGCTGTAATTCAACACTGCAGATTAGTCTGTAGACCTGAGCCTGTGTTTTCTGTATCCTGGCTGAGTGCTTCAATTGCTGGTGTTGCTTTCTGGAACAGGAGCACCTGACTCTTTTATCTTTAGGACTGGGGCCTTTATGATTTGAAAGCAGCTCTTGCTTTAATTTTCTAGTAAAAGGGCCTAAAATCAAAGCTGTGGACATTTTAGAAGGGTTAAGTAGAACACTTTGGTGAAATTTCTTTTTTCTTAGTCCTGCAGTAAGCAGGTCTGAGGCCAGAAATTGGTGCCAGAATAAGTGCCTTCCTGTGCTTGTGCTCTCTGGCTCTTGTACTTTTATGCTCCTCTGGACACAGTGGGATGTGTTGTCATTGCCTGGGACTTCTGTTGAAGGCAACTGGTTTTCTTTTCAAGGTGATTCTTATGTTTCCCCTTATGACTTCCCCAGGTGACCAACCTCCGTTCCAAGGTGTCGTACTCTGCAATTGTCACTCTGGGAGAGCTCTTTGTGACCTTGAAGAAGGACATGGACTCTGAGGTGGATGAGGTTGCTCGGGTCCTTCTCCAGATGGTGTCCAGCTCCCCAGAATTTGTTCAGAAAGCAGCCAGTCAGAGCCTGGGGATCATGGCAGAGAATGTGACTCCTGCACGAGCAATGACTGCCCTCATGGACATGGGAGTCAAGTAGGTTCTTCTGCTTTTAGTGATTTTCTTCCCCTTCTAGTGTGTGGGAGGGAGAAGGGATGAGAGAGAGAATGGGAATGGTGGGAGGGAAGGGTCCTGTATCCTGCATCTTCTGTGGACTCAGTGACTTGATTCGCCCATCAACCTCATTTCTTTCCTCTTGTCACCTATTTCTGCCCTCCTGCAGCCTATTAGTGTTTAGAATCACAGAACTGTAGAATATGGGGTGTGGAAGGGGCCCATCAGGACCACCGAGCCCAGCTCCTGGCCTTGCACAGAACAGCCCAAGGGTCACACCAAGGGCCTGAGATTGTTGTCCAAATGCTTCTTCAACTCTGTCACAGACTTGGTGCTGTGACCACTGCCCTGGGGAGCCTGTTCCAGTGCCCAAACACCCTCTGGGTGAAAGACCTTTTTCCTGATATCCAAACTAAACCTCCTCTGACTCAGCTTGCTGCTGCTTCCTGGAGTTCTCTCGGTCTGTCAGATTTTCCTAGATGTGGTGAATGGAGGGGGGAAGTGAAAGTACCTGCAAAGGCTGAGGATAGAACCTTGTGCTTTTGTGGGAAGAAGGACAATTGCAATTGCAGCTGTGAGCAGTGTTTGGTATTTCACAGGGCTAACCACAGAGGCCCTGGGAAAACCGTGTCTCCTCATGATGCCGTTAACCTGAGAAATGAGGAGGGTCCTTGCTGGGGCGTGGAGCACATGGGGGACAATCTGCTGGGTGTGGCACAGCCTGCACAGCAGGTGCAGCTCTTGCCAAAATGAGTCTTGTATGACTGTCCTGGCCATTGAAACTTTACATTCTATTCAAACTGATGTTTCATGTTAGCCTTGAGATGATGAATCACTTGACAGGCACCTTCACAGGCCGTGTGCCATGGGACAGCTGAAGCAAATGGTGCCCTAAGTGTTGGTTCTGGGCCTGAGAGTTCCCAAGAGACACTCTCTAGAATAGGAGAACCTGGCTAAACTGCCTGCCACCCTTTCCTCAGCTTTGGAATTGGGTAAAACATTCAGATGTATCCCTTGCCAAGCCCCACAGAAGAAACAGGCTGCATTGCTGGATCTTCTGCAACTTCATGGCCCACAACGTGTTTTCCCTGCATTTGTTTTGTTCCAAAGGTCTGCAGATTTGGGGATAAATGGGTGGAAAGAGCCTCAGTCCTGCTGCAGCTCTGTGGAGTGGGTGCCCTCTGATGGGTCAGCATGAATTGTTCTTAATTTGTAAATTATTCATATGTCATCTATTTCTTTAATCTTTCTCAGAGTAAATGCTGTGAAAGAAACTGAGTATCAGATAGTGCAGGGAGACTGAATTCCTCCCTCTTCCTTGCAGACAGCCCTTCTGTACAATGCTAACTTTTGTTTACCTGAGGACAGAACCTTCTACAGGTGTCTAAAGGTGCAGGGAGAGGCCAGGCCTCCTTCCCCCAGCAAGGCCAGGGAGCAGGCTCTGGCCAAGGCCTGTGCTGCTGCTGCTCCTTCTCCCTGTGCCCAGGGTTTGCTCTCTCCTTCCCAGGAGCTGCCACGCCCAGGTGCGGAAGTGTGCGGCCGAACTCCTCCTGTCCCTGATGGAGAGAATTGGAGTCACCAAGCTGGCAGGCACACCCAGGGCTGAGAGGCTGGCACACGTGGCAGGGAAGCTTGCTCAGGACTGTCACAAGGACACAAGGTAATGATCTTCATTTCACCTCCTAAAACAGGAAACCCAATTTGTGTCTGGCTATAAAGGCGAAACCACAAAAGAGTGGAAACTAAAGGAAATATGAGGTGACCTCACAGTGTGAATAAGGGTCATAGAATCATGGAATATGCTGAGTTGGAAGGGACCCATCAGGGCCATTGAGTCCATCTCCTGGCCATGTGCAGTGACCCCAAGAGTCACTCCATGTGCTTGAGAGCATTGTCCAAATGCTTCTTGAGCTCTGTCAGCCTTGGTGCTGTGGCCACTGTTCTGGGTTGCCTGGGCAAATGGCTGTACTGGGTAACTTGGGGTTGGCCAGCAAAAAGGAGCATTGCCAACTTTCTCCTGTGGCTTGAAGGATTCTTTACTGAGATCAAAAGAGCTCAGATGAGCCAGTCCAACAGTTTTGTTTGGCCTTAGGTGCACAACACAAAGCCAAAGTGTTGGCTAATGTTTATCACTGAGGAATCCCAAACATCCATTTCTCATTAACTTCAGACTTTCCTAGAAATATTTGAGGGGTCTTTAGCCAACATATTCAGTCTTTCTGAACCTGTTCTGCAGATTTCTAGAATGCTGTTATCTGTGGCTCAGTGAGCTCCAAATTTCTTCTTGAAGAAAACTGTGGTTTCCTAGTGGCAAAATCAACCCAAACCACCAAAATCCCCTTCCTTTGGTGATTAAATTCCCATTAATAGCTGCCAAGAATGCCAGAGCAACTAAGTACCCATGTGCATACATATAGTATAGAATAATCAAGAGGATGCACGAGGTGTTTTGTCCTGGCTTCCCTGCCAGTTAAAGAAAGGCAAATTATTGTGCAATGGCAGCAAGCCACTGCTAATAGGCTCTGACAACAAAGCAGATGTGTTTTGCTTGTTCCCTGGAATCCTTTGATGCCACAGAAGCACACTTGCAGTTTCAGAGTGAAATGGTATTTTTCTGTTGCCCCACATTCTCCTCTTGCTTCTTGTGTTCAGCTGACAGCACTGTGTGGTGTCAAGTGGAGGTAAATCTCCCTTTTTGCTGAGTAGGTGATGCCTTCTCGTGCAAGGATTGCACCTGATGAGTTTAAGGCATCAGCCTCTTCTGTTAACACTCTTCCTTTCTTTGTTCACTTTTCTTTCATTTCCTCCCTTCCTCCCTTCCTCCCTTCCTTTCTTCCTTCCTTCCTTCCCTCCTTAGGCATTATGGACAGGAGATGGTGAAGATGTTGCTCACTGATCAACAATTTAAAATGCTTCTGGAACAATCTCTTTCCACCTTTGACCTGGAAGATATCCTGACAAGAATTAAGAGGAAAGTAAGTGCTTGGCAGGAGAAATGTCTCCTTTGTGCAAGTATTGCCACTGCTAATAGGCGATCAAAACATACCCAATGTGTCTTTAGCTCATTCCTCTTCTGCTGAATCATTTTGCTCTCGGGAGTGAGATGTTAATCCTCAGCCTGTTCATCTGAAGACCACAAAGGAACTGATATTATTAGGGGAAAAGTGGGGTTTTGAATATTTTCAATATCAGTCACAAAGAGGAAAGGGAAAGAGAAGAAAATGGGATTGCATTGACGCGTAAGCTCCTACCATGCTCTCCCTACTCTGCCCCCAGTAAATCAATGAAGTGAGAATAGTGCTTCTGAAGATAACAGAGTCTTTGCAAAAGACACTGGAAGTAGTGGTACCAAGAAAATTTCCAGATTTACAAAAGATGTCCAAGTCAATCCTAGTTACTACAATTACTGTCTGTCTTTTGGGAATACTGCCCTGCTGTCAAGCCCTGTGGAGCTGGAAGAAGCTTGGTGAATTCAGCAACATCCAGTGGAAAATCCTTTGTTTGTTTGGGGGGGAGGATTTTTTTTTTTTTATCAACATTTTAGAAGGCAGTGTGCCTTTGTGCAGGCACAGGGAGAGTGAGCGTTGAACCAAATCGACTTCCAACACAATGGGCCAACCCCCAAAGAGTCCAATTTTTTCTGTTGCTTCCTTCACAAACACTTGCTGCCTACCAGTTTGCATTATTCCCATTTATGCTCAAGACTAAGAATTTGGGATTTTAGACTGCTGCTCAGTCTGGTAGCACCCATAACCTGCCTTGGGCTTTTGAAAACAAAGAGTTGGCATCACTGAATCTCTGGTCTGTTTCCTTCTGTATGTTAGGAACTGTTTCCTTAAGCCTTGGTAGCAGTGATCCTGGTTCTAACTTGTGTTTTAAAGAGGGAATTTCCTATTTTATATTCTAAAGATTGATGGGGTTTCTCTATGTCCTTGTAGGGGATGGAGAACCAGAAGGCTGAATGCCCATCTGTCAAGGAGCCGGTGCAGGAGAGGAATGATGGCTCCAAGAAGCCCCAGGCCACATTGCCTTCTAGCAAACGGTACTGAGCACTTTTGCCAGATGTGACAATGCACATGGCAAGCTTTACATGTCTTTTCCTCAGGAAAATCTTTCTGGAAGAGATGACCAGTGCCAGAGATGGTTTCCTTTCCCTACAAATGCTCTAGGATAAAAAATGTCTACTTCTGCATTGTGTTGAACACAAGTTCTCTGGAGGGGTATTCACAAAAATTGAGAGACAAAAAGACACCCGTTGGTTGCAGCTCAGATGATCCAGTACAGTGGCAAGGGCAGTGTTGTGGAGGCTAGGAGAGGGCCAGTTCTCTGCTGCCTGACTTGGGACAAGTAAATTCAACCAGGGCTTTTTTTGTCATCTGAGTGGAGGCTTTTTCAGATGGGTGTTTTGATGAGAAGTCCCAGTCTAGAAGCAAGATGTCCATCCACAAAGTTGCAGTTCTCATCCACGTGGTTTGGCCTGGCTGAATCATGGTTTTCTTACCCTCAAACCATACCAAGTTTGAGTAGTAAGTAGCAAGGCAATTCCTGAACAACTTCTGTTAACAGGTGGACTCAATGTGGACTTTTTGTCTTGACATTCCTGTCCTTCATATGATTTTCTTGATGGACAGCATGTTTGGTTTATTTTGTGCTGCAATCAGCATTTAGGACAGGAATTTGCTCCTTGCTGTCTCTTCATGGCACTTGCAGAGCTACTTGTACCTGTTCTCCTCTGATCACAGAGGGGATTTATTTAGCTCTGTCATGGTCAGCATATTGGAATAATTACCAATATTGCCTCTGGGCTTGACTGGCCTCTGCCTCTTGACCAAAAGGCAACAGCTGCGGTGTTTTCACCTCTGAGACACCTTTGGCTATGCTGGATGCTGCAGCTGGGTGCTAGAGACAGGTCCAGACAGGCAGGGGCTCCGGTTTACCTCTGTTGGAGAAGCTTTGAGGCGAGGTGAAGGAAAAGGAGTCGAGATCTGCTACAGGGTTTTGATTCAGAGCTTTATTCCGGCCCACATGCCTCTGAATCCCGTAACAGCTCTAACAGAACCTCCCGAACCACGTGGTTGCGGCTCTTTAAACCCCAGGGAGAGGGGGAGGGAAGGGGTAGGGATCCCACCAAGCAGGTGCAGGGCGGGCAGGTCTCAGGTGAAAGGGACACCTGGATGGGCCAATGGCCCCCAGGGATGCAGAGCATCTCTTGAACTCTGCCAATCACTCAATGCCCTTCTGGAATGCCAGGATTGACAGGGAGCACTCATCAGGGGTCAGGGTGGAGGAAAGGAGAGGTGATTGGCACCTGGGAAAGGACCAGGATACCTGAGACAAACTATGACATCACACCACAACATCAGCGGTGGCAGGAAAGTGACCCCATGCCTCAGTGGCATAGCTAGCATCTTCCTGTGCTCATGGAAGAGACAGGTTGATCCAGGAGAATTGTTCCCAGTGGGGTTATTAAGCTGTGCATCTAGTCTCTAGAGAAGCAAATGAAATGTGAGTGTAGTTCTGGGATGTCTGGCTTCTGTTTTTATCTCTCTCACTGATTTTCTGAATCCTTCAAATATGGCCCTGTTTATCTGTTGAGATGCATCTGAGCTACTTGTCCTGCCTGGTTGTCATGCCTGATTGTCATGCCCAGTTGTAGAGACACTTCACCAGAGAGATGAGTTTCCTTATTGTAAGACACACACAGCCCATCTGAGGAGGTATTTAAACTTGGAAGTAGTGTCTCTCTTTCTCCACAAAGCAATGTGACCTGTGTGCCTTGGCAGCCATCTGAAGATAGATCAGATGCATCTCATCCTTGGTTTTCCTGAGTGAGCACTGGCAAGAATGTCACTTGCAGATTGTCTCCCATAATGATTGTCATGAGGTCCACATTGTTCTTCAGAGCCTCGTGATTTTCCAGCTTGAAATCACATCATTAGGAAAGCTGCTCAAGATGTTTTGCTCACAATTACCTGAAGGTATTACCTGTGGCTGCAGCTCTCTCCACAGAGAGCAGCAGGCACAACTTTCCCAGGCATTGTCCTGGGGGAGGCTTTGAGAAATCAGAGAAAAGAATGATAAACAATTCTTATCTTCACTTGCTGCACCTGTTGTTGTGAACATGTGGAAAGTGTTATGGAGATTTGTCTACCAAAGGGTAATTTCTTAATTGGCCACTGGTGATGGTGTTTTGGATCCAATTGACCAATCTGTTCTGTCTGTATCAGACTGTCTATAAGGGCGATGAGTTTCAGTACAGTATAGTATAGTATAGTATAGTACAGTACAGTACAGTACAGTACAATAAAGCAATTGATCAGCCTTCTGGAATCCTGGAGTCAATGCTAATTATTTCCACAATGGGGATGCCATGCTACGATAATTATCACCAACAGGTCCTCATTTGGTTTTATTTTCCAGGGTGACATCTACCTCTGATGGACACCTCCTACACCCTGAAAAGGCCCAGGTCACATTACCTCCAGCTGTGGATGAAACAGAGCTGCTCCAGAAGCTTTACCATCTCCTGGAAGCCAAGGGGTTTCAGACACGGATGGAAGGAGTGGCACTCCTCCAAGACCTGTGCAAAACCAGACCCCAGCTCATCTGCACTGACATTGTCCAAGTATGTAGGCTATCTTCATTGCTCCTTTCCTTTACCTCCTTTCCTAAGCCTGTAGCAGTAAAATTAATTCAGTGTGTCTTGGCACTCCGTCCTGGCTGTTTGGGGCATGCTGGTCCCTCCTACACAGAAAAATGTAATTCAGGTCCAGGCTTCAGGACAAGTTCTTTCAGTCCAGCTGTATTTGTCTGACAGGTGCCTATTGCTGCAGTTCATCAGATGATGGCAGAATTTTCTGTTGGTGTAACTGCTGCTGTCTCCTTCTCCCAGTTGTGTTAAGTGAAGGGAATCCAGCCACTGAAAGCATGGCAATTATTCTCTAGACCAAAGACGGGTTTGAACAGGGAAGAGAAGTATCAGGCTGGGTTGGTTTAAACCCAGTTGTTTTTTTAAAGAAAACTTCTATATACTCTGTCTTGTCTTGCACAGGCATAACTCTGACTACTCATTTCCATCCTCTTGGTAAAGACAGGGCTCACTCTTCTTGGGGGGCCTTTTATTCTCTTTGGAAAAGGAGGAAAACAGCTAAGGACTCATCTCTGCCTTCTCCTCCCAGTAGCTGCTTTTCCCCTTTTTCTAGGGAAAGGTGCCTGAAAATGTGGCTATCAAGGGACTGAACCTGCTCTAATGAGAGCTGTACAGCACAATAAATTTCAGAAGTCTACCTGTTACTTAGAGAAATGATCTGGCTCCTGGAAGAGTCGATCAGAGCCCTGCACTTCTCCAGACACTGACTCTGAGACAAACAAAAGAAAACTTAGATGTCCTCCAGCCATAGTTTTGACAAAATCATTATTGCCCTCAGTACTTGAGGCAAGTATAGAAAACCAGGCATTGTAAACATCTGCTTCCATCCAAAGCAAAGGTAGTCTTTAGCATTAATAAATGGAATAGATTTAATGATTTCTAGATGGAGAGAAATACCATAGGAACTATTGTGTCCCCAGCCAAACCTCTTAAAAACAGAAGAAAATCTTTCAACCAGTGTGAGGTTGTGCCACCATTCCAGTGAGTGGCCCACAGGAAAACAGTGAAATTGTGCAAGCAAGAGCTGACCTGACAGAAAGGATCACTTTCATCTTTCACAGCTGACTGCTACATCCACTCTTCAAACAAGGACATTTGAATCCAGCTTTCATGTTGTTTGTTCTCTCCACAGATTTTTGATTATTTTGTCCTGAGACTATCAGACAGCCACAAGAGAGTGAAGCAGAAGGCGCTGGACGTGCTGGCTGAAATCACAGGCGTCCTGAAAGATGCCTTGAACCCTGTGATCATTGCTTTGGTGGAAGGAATAACAAAGAACCTGAATTCAAAGGATCCCAGGGTTCGTGCTGCAGCTGTGAAAGCACTGGAAGAATCCATTGCTCATTTGGGTAAGGCTGAGCCCTGGCAGGGACTCTCCTCAACTGCGTCTCTGTCTCTCCTGCACAAGAGAACGCTGAGTGCCTTGGGAGCTGCTCTTGTCTGTGGAATGCTCCAGCTGACACCCACCAGAAGCTGTGCAGGTGCAGTCCTTATGCACCAGTCCCCCAGCAGGCTTGAATGTGATCAGCATTTCCCAAAAGTCCCAGGAGCCCTTGGCTCTGTGCTGCTTGTCTGAAGAGCAAGTCCCAGACTACAGCTTTGCTACAGTTCAGAGGCAAAGGGGCTTTTGGAGTTTGCTTGGGCCCCATCTGACTTCCCAAGTGAAGAGCTTTGCTGTTGGCATGAAGGGACACTGGCCCATCAGAGCTTCTGCAGAGCAGCCACCTGGAAGGCTCTACATTAGAGCCATTAGCTGCCTATTTTCCACTTTTCTCCTTTGTCTTCTACATTCAAAGGGGAACTTGTGATTCACCAAGTTCATTTCTTTATAACAAACAGGGATAACCCAGCTGTCAATGATGCCTTGTTCCACGTGCTGTTCTGCATGGGGCAAGATGGCTACAGTAATTAACTACAGAGGCAGGGACTGCTCTAAATTCCTTTGCCTCACAGATTTATGTCAGCTCTGCACTGGGGAAATATGTCTGATAAAAGGAGTGTTGAAGAGGCAGGTCTTTAAAGGGGAGTTTCCACTTTGTCCTCCCCAGCTGCTCTGTGAACTCACAAACTGCCTGACTCAGTGACTTGTTGTGCCCCAAGTATGGGCTTCTTCCTTTTTGCTCTGGGATGCAAAACCTTTTCACTTCAGTACATGTGACTGAACTCTTGAGGTCCCTGATGTGAAATGTTTTAACATAGCTCCTGGTACAGCAGACAAGTTTGGATTTACAAATGTGAAAGGAGAGGTTTCTTCTGGAATTTTAAATCCTACCAAGTTGGCTGGAAGGAAAGAAGAAAGGGATTCAAAAATCAGCAGAAATTGAGTTGATTTTATAAAATGGGGTTGGCCCTGCCCTTTCCCTCCCCACTGTCCTTTCTGCTATGACCTCAGAAAAGTGAGCGGAAACATGTGTTTCCCTTGTAGATAAAGTATCACTGCTGAAACAGTTCAGCTACCAATGGAATCAACTGAGTGGC
This sequence comes from Fringilla coelebs, assembly GCF_963513975.1. Classification (NCBI taxonomy): domain Eukaryota; kingdom Metazoa; phylum Chordata; class Aves; order Passeriformes; family Fringillidae; genus Fringilla; species Fringilla coelebs. Next base: position 1,580,082 of record NC_140038.1, read on the forward strand.
CAGGCTCTGCTGGATGTCGCCGAGCGTATCACAGGTATGGCCTCCCCTTCTAAGCCAAGAGCTCTTCCCAGGGAGTATTTACAGGGAATGCCTGTGAACAGACAGTAGAGTAGCTCCTCCAAATCAGGAGGTGCTGAGCTTCTCCCTCCTGCCCAACACCCATGGCAGGTGTATTTGGCAGGCTTTCCCTGGCTGCTGCAGGGCTGTGCAGCATCTCAGAAGGGAGCGGCCTCTCACTGGGGCATCTCAGAACCCACCTCCAGCAGAGGGATGGGCTGAACATACCCCAGCTGGCTCCTCTCTGGGAAGCTCAGGGACATCTGTGATCCTTTAGGGAAAATGGTGGCAAATGCTGTTTCAGGGCTTCAGTTTGTTTTGTCCTCCAGAATTCTTGTTTGTCTCTTGGAAAGTTCTGAGGCTGAACTGTGCAGAGCCTGGGGGTCACAGCTTAGGTCAAAACTCAACAGACCTATTAGAGGCATGGGTTTAGTGCAAGGCAGCCTCTGGGGGCAGAGGGGCAGAGGCAGAGTGCTGGGGCTCCCTGCCTGTGCTGTCCAAGTAGCACTGGACTGAGCCTTTCAGGGTGTGCAAACAGTGTCTGCCTGTGTCAGCGCTGTCCAAAAGGCTACAAATGCAGCTGGAAATTGATTCCTCAGAGGAGCTTGCTATGTCAGCAGTAGTCAAGGAATGGGAAAATGATAATCTCAATATATAGCAGAGAAGATGATTGATAGCCTTGCTTTAACTGGGGCTAAATCCACTGCTGATTATGCCAACATCTTTGAATGCAAGGTTTAATACACTTTGTGTCTTCTTTAGGAATCTCAAAAGGGCATGTTCAGCAATTGGGAATGTCAAAGGCCCTTTTAAGAGCATTTGAATAAAGTAAATCTCCAACAACAGGGAATTTAGTTTAGCAGATCTTTTGATCTCTTTTTCAAAAAAAGGAATTAACTATAAATTGGGACTACTTTAGAAAATGCAGATGTTCTCTCTGAGATTTAGTAGGAACAGACAGCTGTTCCTCACATTCAATAGTCACCAATTGTCTTTAGTTGCATTTAAACTCAAATGAATTCCCATTTTTAAATGGGTACCATAGCCCTTTCCTGCTTAGCAGAATTGGTTTTGGGCAGGAGCTGTTTCAATGTTGATGGCTGCTGGTGGATTAACAGCATAGAGAAAATGAAGTCTCTTCCACCACAGAATATTAAATGGCTACTAGATAACATTTTGCCTGATCAGAAAATAAGAATGGTCTCCAGAGCATCTCAGGTTTTGATGTCTCAGCCACATCAGCCTGTTGCAAGGAGCCTGTTGATAGTAATTTTTTTTCTGTGTTTGATACAGTTCAATTCATAAAATGGGCAGAGAGCAGATTTCAGAGCCAATATAAGAAAACATTCATGTTTTGGTTAAATTTCAGTCCCCTGTGCAGCATTTTTCTCTCTCTATGCCCCTATTTCAGTGCACATTAGAAGAAAAAATGCCATTAACATTGGGAGGGGAAATGGCATGAAAATGTGGAGATGCTCTAATGCCACAGCAATGGGGTCTGGGTAATTATCTAAGGCACCCTGAGGCTAGAAACAGCTGTTTGTTGGAAGCCACAAAAGCCTTCTGCCAAAGACACCAGCTAGTCACCGATGTTTGTAATCCAACTGTCAGGCAGCATCCACCTCTGGTGGGCTGGAGTTCTGAGGTGTGTTCTAATACTGCCCTTTGCAGTGTGGCACTGAGCAAAGGGAAGAGTCAGATTAGACATTTGTCACTTGACATCAAAGGTACAAAAATGGAATCATCCTTTTAATAGAAAACTCTCAATTTCCTCTCTATAGTGCATTTCCAAATCTTCAGTGTGCGTTTAGACAACTTCTTAATGGAAGTAAAAGGCAATTGGACATTTCATTCATTATTTATGCAGAAAGGTATTATGAAATAATTTAGTAAAGGTACGAAGTCTGGCATAGGGACAAGACTCTAGTTGGAGAAATTAGTCCTGAGGGGTTGGTGGTTCAGTTTCCAGGATGATCAGCTGCTTTGCCCGTTTCTGGATCATGGGGCTCTGTGTGCTATTTCACTGATCTTGGCCAGAGAGGCTTGTAAGAAGCAAAAGCAGAGGTAGATCCTTGTTTGCATTGAGGTTGGTGGGTAAGAAGCTGTGTCTCTGTGCCTGCAGTGCTTGTGGAGTGGGTTTATGCCAGGAGCCCTGACGTCGTCCAGCACGATGCCCTGCCCGTGCTCTGGTCCTTCCTGGGGAACAAGGCGCTGCCTGTCCGAAGCGCCAACGTCCGCACCGTGGCCACCAAGCTTGCCTGTGCCCTCTACAAGGTGATGGGCACCCAGCTGAAGAAATGTGCTGACAGCAAGCCTCCACATGTGCGGGATACCCTCTCCAAAATGTTGGGCTGGTGAAGGCGTTATGTTCTCCGGAAAGCTGACCAAGTGCTGAGTTGGACACCTCCGGATTTGCCTTTTTAGCTGTGCCACAAATGACAAAACACTCAGGAAGGGTGTGCATCTGCCCCGCTCTCTCCATGGCCCTTCCCAGTCATGGCGTGGGGGGCCTGAAGCAACTCCAGATGGAGGACAAGGTGAAGGGCAAGCATGGATCAGCCTCACACTGAGGTGAGGGGGGAGCTGGGCCGCTCTCAGGTGGGAGGAAGGGTCTTGTGGCAGCCCAGGGAGCCTGTGCACATTGCCAAGGAACAGCTGTGCCCTGCGTGTGCCCCCTGCAATGAGCTGTGCTGCTGCCAGTGCCCCGTGGAGCTGTAGGGCTGCTGAGCTGTGGGGCAGGGAGAGGAGCAGGAGGGTGCCTGTGCAGCTGAGCCATTCCTGGAGAGCACAGGGCTCTGGGCTCCCTGCTGTCCCAGGGCAGCCCAGAGGGGCCAGGGTGCTCCTGTGGTAGCTCTGTGCAAGTGGGGCAGGGTTTTCCCCTGGCCTGCTCCAAGTGTCAGCCAGCAGGGGCATGATTCCCTGTGCATCTAATTAGAAGCTGGCAGGAAATGTGTCCATTGAAATATGGAGCTTCAGGTGCTTTAGGTTTGCATTGAGGCCTCTGTTCTATTTTGTGTCTCCATTTTGCAGATCTGACTGGTTACAGTCTTACTGAGAAGTTTTCTCTGGAGAGTCATGATGTTCCCTTACCCACAAAGTCCTTGCCTCCTGTCCAGAAGAGCTCTCTTTCCTCCAAGCTCAGGAAGAAGCTGCCGCCTGTCAGAAGAGTCTTTGAAGAATAGGATTTATGTGTTAGGCTTGATAGTTAAAGATGTACATATGTTCTGATCTTTAGATGTAGTTTTGAATTAATGTGTTTTGATTCTAATTTTAAATTTTGATGACATATTTTTCATTGTGTTATGAATAAAAAGACCTGCCCAATTTTTAAAAAAGTGTCAAAGTTCAAAAGTTGGGCCAGTTGCTGCCAGGATGGAGTTCTGACTATTTCTTGTTAATAATTTCATGTTGTAATCTCCTGTTAACAGTTTCCTTTTAATTACCTGTTCTTCATAGTGCCCCCAGCCAGCCCCACCGCTGCCGGGCCGCCTGGCAGTGCTGGGGCCCAACCCCACCTTTGGGCGCGGGCCCGCCCGTGCCGGGGGTGACCCAGGAGCGGTGGAGCGCCCCGTACCCCAGCGCGGGTCCTGGCGGGGCCGGGGGAGCCCCGCGGGGGCGGCCCGGGGGTCCCAGGGGTGGGGACCAGCCCGGGGGTCCCAGGGGGGTGGGGACCGGCCCGGGTGGCCATGTCCCGCAAGGGCAGCTGCTGGGCACCGCCCTGCTGTTTCCTGGGAGATGGCACCCCGACGGTGAAAGGACAGATTGACATGCAAACGACATCGGATCCAGCATGCCACGGGAAAGACCCCGTCACCAAAGCTGGACAAAAGCCCTAAAACAACGAGCCAATATGGAATTAAGAGATCAAAGTGGTGTCTGGATGTCAGGAGCAGGGTCCAGAGCCTGCAGAGAAGCTGAGGGACTTTGTTGCCCCTCGGCCCGGCCAGAGGACTCGGCTGGAGCCAGGGACCCTGAAGGGTAAACCAAAATAAGGAACAATGGCGATATCCCCAGTGCTCTGGTGAGGACGGAACCCCCAGCTCTGCCGCTTGGTGCACAGAGCTGCACTTTCCTCCTGCTCCGAGCCACTCCTGGGAGCAGCGGCAGGGAACCGCAGACCTGTCAGGCCTTCCCACCTGAGCTGATCACTTTTAATAAAGGCATTGAAAAGGAGAAAGATCTCCTGCCCTATTTATTTCATTTGTATATATTTTGTTTTGATGATGAAAAAAAAGTAAATAAATAAATAAAATTTAAATAAACTAAGAGGAGAATGGGAGACCAGGACCTGTTAGCCTAGAGATTATGGGAGTGCAGCTCACTCAATGTGCCGTTGTCTTGCCACATCCTTTCCTCACTGCACATCTCCTCTTCCTCTTTGGCCATGTTTTCTTTGTGGCATTTGTGCTGCTCTTTGTTACTCGGCATTACAGCGGGGCCACCTGTTGACCTCTTTGGGGGACAATGGACCCAAAAGATCCAGTCCAGTCAAAAGTTTTCTACCTAGGTGTGTTCTGTGCTCACAAAAGGCCTGAGTGAAGAAACAAAGAGAAGTGTGCCCAAATGCCAAAGCTTTGTTCCTTTGCAATCTCCCACAGATCTGGCTCACAGGTGTCTTCAATCACAATTCCATAGGTAAGAAGAGGTTGTGTATTTCACTGGGAAAAGATGCACTGCTTTGGAAAAGTCACCTGTATGTATATTTACCCAGGACAGCAGTCCAGCTGTGTTGTTTGTACCTTGTTTGCAGAAGGATGAGTGCACTGGGAGGCCAATAACAAGTGACAAGGGTTCCTCAAATCTGTACTGCAGCCTGGGTGCCATTCAGCCCAGAGCTAGGGGACCATTTGTTCCCATGGAGCAGTGCTTGCCTGTGTAATGAATTCCTGCCCAGCTGGAAGAAGCAATTCTGGATTCAGCTCCAGCTCTTGGTGGGCTGCATGATCATTGACAATGCTGCCCTTCCAGAAATTATTCTACAGATTCCTTTCATAGTCATTTGGAGCTTTTAAGCTTCACATTTCAATTTGCTTTGCCTTAGGGAAAAACACTTCTGGGCCCAGTGCAAACTGTAACCTTTTGCCAGCAAAGTCCTCATGGTTGCCAGCGTCTGCTCCTTCAAGCTATTCAGATCTCAGGGCTTTTTGTTTCAAAGCAGCCGCTGTACCGGCTCTAGGGAAGAACAGGAAATGGGAACCAGTGACTGCCAGCCTTGCAGGGGTGTGGGGGAAAACCGAGAGTGTCTGCATCAAAAGATGAATGGGAATAGTGTAATTGCCAAAGCCAACGCTTCATGAGGATAGCAGGATCAGTTCTTTACTGCATGCTTGCCTGAAGATCACTTGGGACCTCCATTCTGTATCTCATACAGAAAAGGAGCTCTTAAAAATACAGTGCTACGTAAAAGCACATTGGGATGTAGCTCTGTAGTGGTTCACAATGAAGCAGACTGCCTGCTTTGTCACTGCCAGCCCTGGTGACCCTGCAAGAGACCATAGTGTATCCCATGCCTGTTTTGCCTCCAAGCAAAGCTTGGTTTTGCTTATTAGTGTGGAGTAAATTCAAGAATAATAAAATGGACAATTAAACTGGCCACTTTGGAGGATATGCTCATGCTTTCACGTCAGTCCTGTACCTCATGCTCCCAAGGCTTGTTATTCATCATGAAATATTTTAATAAAAACTCTCAGCTCTCATGTTACATCTGAATAAAATTGCATGAGATCATCAAGAATTCTGCTGACAGGAGCAAGACAAGAGCCTTCCAACACTCACTTGCAGCTGTCCTGGATTTCTGCAGCCCTTTGTGAAAAGCTGCCGTAGACCGAGTGTTTGGAGTTGGTTTGGGCCATTATGAAAGATATGTGGAAAAGTGTGCAGGGCTCTCCTGGCAGAAAACTGTTTGTCTGTGCCTGAGCCCTGCCCTGCATGGTTCTCCAGAGGCTCTGACACTGAGTCCTCTGCTGGGGCAAGAGAGCAGGGAATAAACCTGACCTTGTGGCACTTGTGTCACCAAGCCGGGTGTCCCAGCTTTGTGCTGATGTCCATGGATAAGTTTGCTGCAGGGTGTCAGTGCTCTGGAGGCAACACTGAGTGACTCTTGAAGCAAGAGAGGAAAGCCCAGCAAAAAGTCAGTGTAGAAGTCCGAGCTTTTTGTCTCCAAGCATTAAATCAATGTAGTGCCAGTCTGCTGATCAGTGTAGTGAGATACATTAAAAATACAAGCAGCAGAAGCTCTGAGGCCAAGGAAATCATTAGTCACAAATCCAGCAGCTCAAGGAAAAACTGAAATTACCCCAAATTAGGGAGAGCTAAAGAGAGAGAGAGAGCACTTTGGATCTGCATTCTTGAGCAAAGCTGGTGCAGCCTGCAGGCCTGGTAGGGAGCTCTTTCCTTCACAGCTGTGAAGCACAGAATTCACTGCTTAGAAGTTTTAAAACTTTAATACTCATAGGATAAAAAATGACAATATTTGCTGTGCTGGGGTGATTCTGGCCAACAGCCAAAGAACACCTGATGTACAGAGATACTGTTTTCATCATACTGTTACACTGTTGAGATGCAAGCATATTCATGTGTTTCATGCATTATTCAAACATTCCTGGGAACTTTCTGATGTTTTGGGAACTCCTTTGTTAAATTTCTTCACACTCAGGCTTATCTGCATGACATCCTGGATGTCAGGTCAATATATTTTATTTCTTCCTGTGTCTCCATCCTGCTCTTTCACATCCTCTGATAAGGGTTTAGTATGTCCTCCTTAAATTGAACATAGTGTTGTCTAATTGTCCTCTGGTGCTCTGGTTTGTGTCAGGGTTATCTTATCACTTGGACAGGTGGTTCAGTGGATGGCCTTACACTGCTTTTAGTTATACAAAAGCCTTTTTTTCTCCTTATGCTTTGCTAAGGTCTAGAACACAATACATTCATCACACAATTGTCCCCATATGTGATACATAGATATTTTATTCATGACACTACTTTTTCTATGAGCAACACAGTGCACACTTAAGCTGATAGATTCTATTTTATTAAAAAGCAGCTAAAAAAGGTTATAACTGATGCTATTTCTAAATACTTATAATCACTAACAACGTGCATAGCTAATATATAAATGGCAAAGCCAATATTATCTGGTCATTTGTCACACAGCTGTTCCTCCCAGAGCTGGTGGTTGTTTTGGAGGAGCTGTTGCTCACTGCAGAGGGCAGGCTGTAGATGGCAGGGAACGCTGCTAGTTCATAACTCAGCTCCCAGCACCTTCAGCTTCAGCCATCGCAGGGAGGACTGAGGTCTCTCTGTCAGCACAGAGGAAGAACAAGGCTGGGCTTCTTTGTGCCAGCTGGGACTGTCTGTGTTTCAAGCTCTCCTGGGGGCCCTTTGCACTGGGAGTGCTTTGAGTTTATTGGGATATCTCCTCAAAACTTCAGAAGTTTTGAACACTTGGAAGAATTCCAGCTCTTTGAAGAGCAGGCTTCACACTGCCAAGTGAGAGTCTGCCTTTCCAGCCATCTTTACAGTCTTTGATAGAGGGACAGTTACTTCCAAAGGGAAAGATGCACAGAGGCCAATATTCACCCAGTGTTCCCTTTGCTTCCCAGACACCCACCTGATCTGCCTTGCCAGCAGGGCTGCCCTGCATGGGAAGAAGGATCAGAGGGAGAGCCTGTGACCATCGGGCAGGTGGAATCCCTTTGTGTATACACTAATTCATAGATTTTGATAGTTCTATTTCTATATCCATATAGTTACATTTATAGATTTATAGAGGGGTGTCTATATGTGCATATATATACATCTTTATATTTAAATCGATATATTTCATTATAGATGGGATAGAATTATATTTGTATGGAGGTAGTTACATTTCTAGATTGGGAGATTTATATTTTTATATTTCCAGAGTAGCATTTAGATGCCTACATTTAGACGTCTGCATTTAGATGCCTGCACTTAGACATCTTCATTTAGACGTCTACATGTGGATGCCTACATTTGCATGCCTACATTTAGATGTCTACATTTAGATGCCTAAATTTAGATGCCTACATTTACATGCCTACATTTAGATGTCTACATTGATTTGCTTAGATATCGATCTAGAAATGGGCATGGTTATTTCATTAGGGGTGTGTGGAAGTTTAGATGCAGAGATTGAGCTGTGTAGGCCTCGGCTGCATTTTTACCTCTTTCCCCCTCGGCTGCCTTTCTCACCTCTTGCTTTTCCCCCTGTGCCCCTGGGTCCCCTCTCCCTGTGCTGGCTCCGAGCTGGCGGCCGGGCCGGGCGGAGCAGCACTTCCAGCCCCGGCTGTCCCTGGAGCGCTGGGAGCTGCCGCTGGCCCCAGGCACTGTGCCCTGAGGAGCTGCTGAAGGACGGGGAGACAGAGGGGGCTGAGGGGGCTGAGGGGGCGGTGGCGCTCAAGGGACGGGGACCCTGAGCTGCTGCTGGGGCTGAGGGCTGTGGGGCAGCCGAGGCCGAGGGTGGCACCGAGGGGACAGGGAAGTGGCACAGGCTGAGCGGCTGGCGGGTCTCAGGGGACAGGATGGGTCACAAGGGACTGAGGGGGGTGAGAGGACTGCGAGGGGCTGAAGAAACTGAAGGGGGCTGGGGGTTCAGCGAGAGCATGGCGGGGCTGAGGGGATGGAGGGGGCCAGCAGGGAGCACAGAGGGCTCTGGCACTGCAGCCCTGCCAGGCCTTGGAACCAATTCCAGAGCCTCCACTTTGGCCACAGCTGCAAGGAAGACCTTGAGGACAGCCGGACACTGACGGGAGCCGGCAGGGAGAAGCTGAAGGCCAGCAGCAAGAGCAGGGAGCGGGGACCTGCTGCTGCCGGCCTGGAGAGAGCCCGGCTGGGGCCACAGGCCCGGGCAGGCAGGGTGGGGCTGAGGGCGGCGCGGGCTGTGGCCGTGGGCACTGCCCGGCGGGGCAGGAGCGGGCCCTGCCCGTGCTGGGGCTGCTCAGCGCAGCTGCCCCGGCCGGCACAGGGGCTGTCCTTGGCCAAGGCAGCTGTGCCGGCAGGGCCCGGCAGCTGTGCCGCCTGTGCCGGGCTGCCGGGCTACGGGACGCTCCCGCCGCGGCTGCGCTCACCACAGCCTGGCCCGCTCGGCTGCTTTTTCTTTCTGACCCTCCTGGGGAGGCTCTGAGATTTCCTCCTCCCTGATGGAAGTGCAGCTGCTGCCAAGGGAAACGTCCCCATACTCACTCAGTGTTGCCTTTGCTTGCCAGATGTCCCATCTGCTGTCCCTGTCCAGGACAGCTGCTCTGCCTGGGAGGAGGAGAGCGAGGGAGAGGCTTTGAAGATGGGGCAGCTGGGATCCCTCTGCTTGGAGCTCTGTTTAAAGATACACGCAATAGCATGTGAACGGGGATTATGAGATGGATATGTACATATGTAGCCTGCTCTTTGTATAGGCATATTTCTATACATATGGTATTCGAGTTACGAATGTACTATGTCTATATGTATGTATAGATACCTGCATACATAGAGGTTTGCAGTTACATATTCGTGTGTGTATGTATCTAGTTCTTTCTGTATGTTGTAATATTTGTCTTTAGATTTCCATATGTATACAGTTGAGCAGGTATCTATTTCTATTGGTGTAGTTTTCAGTATATGTCTTTTTAAATAAGTACATTGTTCTTTGTTTTGGTATATATGTATTTTTATCTATTTTTCACTGTACACTGATCTATTTCTATATATGTTATATCTACATACATATCCAGATGATAGTTGTATATTTGTATTGATGCAGTTGTCCTGAGATTGATAGTGCTGTTTGTCTGTTTATAAATTGGTTTGTTTTATCTATCTCCTTCTTGATTGTAATATGTAACTTTTAATCTCTATTCATGTCTGTATATTTTGGTGGTTATTTATGTATTCAGTTCTATCAAATGTGTATGGAGTTGTATAGTGGTGTAATTCTATTTGTTGAATTCTTGGTGTTAGAGAGAGATACTGATATTTTTGGGTTTATCTATGGGCTGTACACTTGTCGTAATATGTAATGAAATGAAGTTGTTAACTTTCCACTGAACTTTGTGATCAACGTGAGTGTGTGTAGAGGTTTGCAATAAATTAGGTTTTGTTCAATGAAGTTGATATTTGTATGTTTTTAAAAAGTGTGGTTTAACAATCAACTGAACTATATTTTTTTAACTTAACTGATACTTGTATAGTTCTATGTTGTCTGTGCTGGTGTAGCAATTTGTAAGAAATGCCATTTGTCAGCTGAGATAGATGTGTTGTAATTTGTACTACCCAAAGCCATGAGCAGATGGAAATGCTGGAGGATTTTGGCCATGAACATCTCCAGCCATGCCCAGCACATGCCCCACCTGCACTCAGGCTGGGCAAGGGAAGCGCAGATTTGGGATGGCAGCAGAGCCACACGTTGGCTCAGAACTCGCTGCAAAGGCCTGCTGGCTCAGAAAAAGATCAAGGATACACATTATATATTCTGTTTATAGCAGTGCATATATTAAAATATGTATTATGTAGTATATTGTGGGAATCCTTAAAATCAGAGGGTTTTGGGAAAGCTGCTCCTCATTGAAGAGGATTTGTTGCCTAAAGGAATAAAAAAATAAAAAAGAAGACCATGGACAGTGCCATTGCCAGAGGCCCAGGCTGTTAAAAGGAGGAATGGATCGTGCCCTTCATCAGCTTCCAGCTTCAGTCGTGTCCTCTGTTTTTTCCAGGATTCCTCATGTCACTAGTGCTGAGACAGGCTGTCCTCCCATTCCTCCATGAAATCATCCACCCCCGGAATTCCTGGGAAAGTGTTGGGGATTTTCCTTGCATTCTGAGGATGTGGGGGTTCAGGGGTCATATCTGGGGAGGTTTGGAGTCAAACGCATCCAGGAGATGAGAGTTTGGGGAAGCTTTACAAAATAGGGGCTGCTGTGTCTGTGCCCTGCTCCTCTTTGTTATATATGAGTGATTAATTCATGCTGTTAGTAAATATATGTATGTATAAAATATTACATTGATCCACCACATGTCCTTGAACACTCCGGCTGGAGCAGGATCTCATTTCTATTCAAGCAGTTCCCGGAACATGCTAAAGATAACATCAAGTCTTTAGCTTATGAAAGGAGCCTCCTGGGCCTTGAATGCAGATTCTCTCGACCATTCACGAAGGTGACACCAGGAGCTGATTGCATCGGGCTTCCCCAAACACCAGAAACACCCCAATACATGTGAAAGACAGCCATACAGACATGGAGGCACGCCTTTTGCATCCGTATGGACTAGGCCATCCATGTGAAAAGAACATCCAGGAAGGACAGAGAGGACTGTAGAAGCACTGGGAGTGAATCTTTGCGTCCCTAGGTTCAAACTCTACATATGAACAAACACAAAGGACATCCTGTGTTATGCAGGCCTCGGGGAGAATATAGGGTATATAAGCGGGCAGTAGGAAGCAATCGGGGTGAACCTCCGGGGAAACGCTGGCACTCTGTCAGTCGGATCCAGGTTCACCCAGCGCCAATTTCCGGAGTTGACGCTGTCTTGGGTGTGGCGGATTTTTTTCAATTTGTAATTAATAAATCTTTGTCAAACTTTTTTAATTTGGCTGCGGAGTCAATTCATTTATAACAGTTTGGTGACAACCCGACGTGATCTGATATTGGGGTTCGGGAAACCCTTTTCCCGCCTGGAGGGCGCCCCACTGAATTCAGTGGCCCGAGCGGGAATCGAATTCCGACACCAATCAGATCCACAAAAGAGCCGCAAAAAGTCGCGGATTGAAATTGGAGCCGCGCTCTGAAAAAAGCCACAGCCAGGGGAGATAAAAAGGGCCCGATTCTCGACTCGGAAGGATCTAGAGAGATCTCCAAGATTCGAGGGATTTTCATCCGTAAAACCTCAACGTGCACGAAGAGACCCGTGCAAGAAAAAGAACCGTAAGTACTGCGTGGTTGGGGGTGGAGCGTGATCAGAAGCGTGTGTGAGACGTGACATTGTCACGAGGTGAGTGTGGACCCCGAGGCTGCATTTCCACCATCCCATGAGGGACGTGGTCAGGCAAGGGGGATGTGGAAGTCTTGGTTCGAAATACACGAGACCCGGGGCTCGGGGAAGAGTCTAGGGGGAAAGCCGGTCACGTCTGGGATCAGGAGGGGAGTGGCAGACCTGGGAGGGAGTTCCAGGAACCTGTCCACCTTCTGAAACCAGGAGAAAAACAGGTAGGAGGATGCTAGGGGAACAGCCTACGGGTCAGCAGGGCTGTTCGCTGCTTGATCCGGTCAGGCTGGCGGCTTTTCACAAGCCGGAGAATCTGACATCTGAGGAAAACACGGGACTTGAAACAACTGTCCCAGCCGAGCAAAAAAAGGTAAGAAAGGTTACCACTTTCTTTGAGAAAATGGGATTGGGGAAGAGCAGAAAGCAGAAGAAAGTTCAGGGAAAACCCTCCCAGGGCGCCGAGAAGATCTTACCAGAAATCCCGGGAGATAGTCCACTGGGATGGATGCTGAGGCACTGGGACGAAAACCCACAAAGGGTGGGAAAATCCAAGGAAAAAATGATCCGTTTTTGCATGGAAAAATGGGGAGGGAAGGCGATCGGGAGGTACGTGGTCTGGCCAATCTTCGGCATGTTTGAGAACTGGAAGTGTGAGTCTTTGTTTGACCACATGACCGGCAGTAGCCCGACAGACCGGCAGTAGCCCGACAGATCCAGAGGAACTTGAATACGCAGATATGTGGAGGCATGTTTACACTGGTCTATATCCAGTGAAAACTCGCCGACGGGCAACAAAAGCGGGGAACGAGTGGGAACCGCTGGAAAATCTTCCACCCCCCTACCTCATTGCCCCGCAACAACCTGACCTGGGGCAGGCACAAGCAGCAGGGGGGTGACAATCCGGGGCGGGGGCTTCACTAGTCCAAGCGAGTGCCCCGCCACCGACACCAGGTCACGCGGTGGCATCCACTCCCCCACCAAGTCAAGGGGCAGGGGGCCAAGCAATGCCGCAGGAGTCACCAAAGAGTGAAGAGGAAAAAGTAGACATAGATGCCCTCAGAAATGCATCTCCCCCAGCACATCGCACTAGGCGACGGACTAGGAGATCGACGGGGGAGGAGAGCGGAGACGAAGGGGGAAAGACCGGAATCTTCCCGTTACGGGAAGTTCCGACTTCCCTGGGGGTGATTGGATACATACACACCCCAATTAATCCCAGTGATGTGAGGGCATTCAGGAAGGAAAAGGAGAAATCGATGGATGACCCCCTGGGGGTGGCAGAAAGATTGGATGACTTTTTGGAAACCAGCATTTATACGTTTGAGGATCTTCAGGCGATTTTATGGTCGATGTTTAACAACGAGGAGAGGGACATGATCCCGACCGCCGCGATCAAGAACTGGGAGAGGAGGAACCCGAATGGGGGAGCTGGAGAGGAGCAGTGGCCAAACCAAAAGCCGTCCTGGGAAGCCCAGACGGAAGAAGGGAGGCAAAGAATGATAAATCTTAGAAATATGATTATCCAAGGTATCAGGGAAGCGGTACCAAAAGGGCAGAACATGAGCAAGGTGCTCAGGGAGTGTCAGGGGAAAGATGAGACCCCCACGGAGGGGCTGGAAAGACTCCGGAAAGGGTTGAGAATGTACTCCAGCACGGATCCAGATTCCCCAGTGGGAATAGTGTTGTTAAAAACACAATTCGTGGCAAGATCGTGGGAGGACATTCGGAAAAAGCTTGAAAAGATAGATGGGTGGCAAGAGCAGGGATTGCAGGAATTGTTGAGAGAGGCTCAGAAAGTTTACACGCACTGAGATGAAGAGAAACAGAAAATCCAAGCAAAGGTCCTGGTGGCAGCCGTGAGAGAGGCTCAGAAGCAGGAGCGGGAAAACGACACGGCAAAGAAAATGCTGGCAAAGAAGCCAGGTCCATCGCAGGAAAAGGGCTCAAGCGAACATAAGCAGAATTTTGAGTGTTATTACTGCGAGCAGAAGGGGCACATTAAACGAAATTGCCCCAACAAAGCCAAAGACCAGGAGATGTTTCAAGAAGATTAGAGGTGCCAGGGGCTTTTCATTTTGGGGTCCGGAACATCTAGAGAGCCCTTGAAAAAACTGAAAGTGGGACCCTACAAAGAGGAGTTATGGTTTATGGTAGATTCAGGAGCGGAATGGACAACAGTGTTACGGGTACCCAAGGGGTGTTCTCTGAGTGGAGATGCCATGGTGGTATCTGGGGCAAAGGGGGATCCTTTCAAGGTTCCAATCATAAAAAACGTAGAAATAAATACGGGGAATCAAAAACATACGGGTAACATCCTGTTAGCTCAGGGCACTGACTTCAATTTATTAGGGAGAGATATGACGGTCGCCCTGGGAGTGGGGTTGGCGATTGACAAATCCCGAATCAAAGTCAGACTTTAAAGCCTCACGGGGCTGGATGAGGAGAAAATAGATCCGAAGGTGTGGTATGTCCCTGGGGAAGCGGGGAGGTTGGAAATAGAACCTATTCGAGTGGAAACTGAAAGACCAGAAGACCCCATAAGGGTCAAGCAATACCCCCTCTCCATGGAAGGAAGGAGGGGTTTGAAATCAGTGATCGATGAATTATTGAAAAAGGGAACATTGGAACCGTGCATGTCGAGACACAACACCCCGATTTTAGCAGCCAGGAAGCACAATCCCTTCCCATTGTTTGTGGTCACTGGTAAGGGAAGAACACCAAAAGGCACACTGGGGAATAGATGCCCTATACAGCTACTTGATTGAAAGAATCGTTGCAAGGAATTTATATGCCACGATTAGCCAAGTGACCCAACAGTGTGATCTTTGCCTCCAGACTGACCCCAAAAACACCCCCAGGCTGAACCTCGGTCAGACTGGGAGAGGCCATGGGCCTGGACAGCAGTGGCAAATTGACTTTTCAGAACTCCCAAGGAAAGGGAGGTATCGGTATTTATTGGTATTGGCAGACACATTTTCAGGGTGGCCAGAAGCATTCCCCACCAGAAATGTCAATGCTCCAGAAGTGACCAGAGTATTATTACAAGAAATAATACCATGCTTCAGAGTTCCAGCCACAATGTCCTTAGATAGAGGATCACATTTCATTTCCAAAACAGTGCAACAGATTAGTAGCCACCTGGGCATAGATTGAGAACTTCCCACTCCATATCGCCCCCAATTAAGTGGCCAGGTGGAGAAAATGAATCATTTGATTAAGCAGCAGATTGTAAGACTCAGGCAGGAGGTTAATCTACCCCAGCCCCAAGCTCTTCCACTGGCACTGCTGCGAATTCAAACTAAGCCTCGGGCTAAAGAAAAGCTGAGTCCTTTAAAAATGCTTTATGGAAGACCATAAGAAATACAAAAGAGAATGTCCACCCACACTGGGGAGGTAACACTGGCCACCGAAAGGGTGGCTTTAAGCAAACAGCTCAGAGAAATTGAGAAATACGTAGCTGGAACTCGGAGCAAGGAGTTAAATGGGCCAGTACATAACATACAGCCTAGAGATTATGTATATGTGAAGTCTCTTGCAGAGAAGACTTTGGAACCACATTGGGAGGGACCGTTCCAGGTGCTTCTCACCACCTTCACCGCAATCAAGATCAAGGAACAGAAGGCCTGGATCCATCACTCTCAAGTGAAGAAGGCCCCAGAAGCCCCCTTGGAGAGTGACCCCAGGAGACAATGAACTGAGACTAAAATTTAACTCAGGCAAAATGCGGTCAGGGGTAGTTCATACTTTCACTTACAGAATTGCTTTGTATTTAATTATAATTGAAGTCTTAACATTAGTGAGTACCTCTATTCAAAGTGATGCTGGATGGCCTTGGTCCCAGGCGTTTAATCATTATACTGGATCCATGGGAGAACTTCCTGAGATAAAAGAGTTAAACCTATCCACTGTAGTAATTCACGGGGATCAGGTCTATGAGGAGCAGGAGTGCCAAGAATGATAACTGTGGACACTTCAGGGAATCAGAGGAGAAGAAATCAAGGTAGCATGCCAGGTGATCAATAAGCCGTTTTATGAGAGACCAGATGCAATTAGTGTCTAACCCTCTCCTGTGTACAGGCACCTGGAAGTTTGTGACAGCCTAAGTGAATCAGACCGTTAGTGTAATTTCACCCTGATACAGCCTGTAGAAGTGGGCCATATTCCAAAGGCAGTGTGGTCTGGAGAGGATGAATGAAGAAGAACCTTCTCCACTTACAAACCATACCAAAGAAACCACTAGTGTCACTTAGCACCAATAAACAACAACTGGCAATTCAGAAGAAA
The DNA here is from genome assembly GCF_963513975.1 of Fringilla coelebs. NCBI lineage: Eukaryota > Metazoa > Chordata > Aves > Passeriformes > Fringillidae > Fringilla > Fringilla coelebs. The sequence goes on from NC_140038.1 coordinate 1,596,402, forward strand.
ATGCTGAGCTTTCTGAAGGGGTCAGAAGGAGAGGAATCTTCCAAATGAGTTGATGATTCAGAAAATTTATTTAATAACAATCCTACTCTATAAACCTATACTATAAACCTACTCTATAAACCAAAACTACTCAACAATCCTATTCTTAGAGTCCTACTCGACAATCCTACTCAGAGATTTAATCTACAATTCTACTCTAAGTTGTTTATCAAGATAAAATCTTCATTGTTTCATTCTTCTTCTCCACTCCTCCTCCTCTTTCTTCTTCACTGCATTGATGAGTTGTGCCAGGGTGGACGCTGGCGTGGCTGAACTTAGAAATGGATGCTGTCCACAGGGGAAAAAAAACAACAACAAAAAAAACCACAAAAGAACAGTGAACCATTAGTTTTTCCAAGCTCAGTCCTTAACAGAGTCAATCCCAGGATTCCTCTGGGTCCTAAAAAGACCCAGAAAGAGGAGCAATGGGACCATCTGCTTCCCAGGCGTCATGAGCAGGACCTTGCCATCACAGGCAAACATGGGCCAGAATCCCATTCATTTGTTTATTGTGATGTCTTCACCTTGTTAGGATTTTTGCCCTGCCAGTGCTCTAGAAATGGTGCTTTCTGTCCCTGGAACTTCATCCTTTCAGGAAACTCCAATGACTCACATAGGTCCCTGTCTTTGAAAGACAGGTACTGTGCTGATTTCCACAGGGACAGAAAGCAGTGTCTGCCTTTCCATGCCCTGCCCCTCCTGTGCTGGGTGGCACCTTCCTTCCCAGCAGGGCCAGCCCAGTGGCACTGGGCCCTGCAGTTCCCTCTCTGCCACACAACCTGGCAGTGACCCTGGGGCACTTCCCGTCTGCTTGAGCGTGCCAGGCAGCAGATGGGGCTGGGACAAGTCCCTCTCAGCTGTCCCTGTTTGCGTGCCAGAAACCACCAAGGGTGGGCTGGGGGCACAAACCAGGGCCCCTCAGAGGCTCAGAGGGAGCCCCCCCACAGCCCCTCCTGCCCACAGCCAAATCTCTGACCCCTCAGCTGGGACTGGCTTCCTTGGCTTCCTGCACCACCATTCCATGTCTCTCTACCCTGCATTGCTCTACTTCAATTCTTTTGCCATTAGATAAAACTGAACACCCATCAAATTACAAAAGAGGACAAGAGAAACATTCAGAAAACAGAGCATGTCTCCTCTCAGGAAATGCAGAGAGAGGTGGAGTTATTCAGTTTTGTGAGGAATGGGCCCCAGGGAGACTTTTTTTCCACTTTCCAAGACTGCAGAGTAGCTTTGAAGAAAGTGAGGGACACGGTTTTTTACAGGGCCAGTTAGAATAGGATGTGGGCGAATATTTAAAACACAAAGGAGATCTAATCAGAGTAGGTCTAAGGAAGAACTTGTTTACTCAGAGCATGGTGCCACCCTGGCACAGGTTGTCCTGAGAGCTTGTAGGTCAGGCAGGAAAGGGCTCTGAGCAACCTGATCTCTGTAAAGCTGTCCCTGCTCACTGCAGGACACTTGGACCAGAGAACCTTTACAGGGCCCTTCCAGCCCAGCCCGGTCTGGGATTCCTCACTGTTTTCATTTGAACAGCACCAAGAGTGGAGGTGAGGAGGAAGGGGGCTCATCTGATGCCTTGGACTTCAGTGGAGGAGGAGCCCATCCCTCAGAGCCTTTCACCTGCAGCCCCTTCCCATTTTACCTGCAGGAGCTCCTTGGCAGACCAGCGCCGCGCCTCGTCTCTCTGCAGGCAGCAGCTCAGGAAGTCACGCAGGCGAGATGAAAATAGGTTGGGCTGCCGCAGCTTTTGTCTCCCTCCTGTGCCTATCAGCAGTTGAGGCTGGGGAAAAAGGAAACAGCAGGCTCCACCTGCTTCTTTCCCATCTCTCACTGCTCTCCCAGATCCCATTGCTTAAGCTCCACTCTGCAGTGGCAGTTTCTGCCCTGGCAGAGACCCAGAGATGACTTTCCTTTACCAACCAAAAACCCAAACCCCGATGCAGCCACATTTGCTTTGGCACCTGCTTTCACTGACAGGCCTAATTAGTAGGAACTACATCGCCAAAAGCATGTTTCCTTCCCTGAGGATTGACAGGCTGTTTGGAAGCCGGAAGTGGTGCCAGCAGATGGCAATGGGATTTTGTCCAATGGAACACAGAACATGGGACAGGTGCAAAAGACAGCGGGATCAGGGAGTATTTGCACCTTACCAAGACAGGAGCGTCATTCCAGTAAGGAACTTCTCGTTCCACCATTTGGATGCCCACGATCCCAAAGGCCCAGATGTCCACTTTGGGGCCATAGGGTTGACCTGTCAGCACTTCAGGCGCCATCCACCCACAAGTGCCGGCCACGGAGCTCCATCTGCTCTGCTCAGGGGTGAGCTGAGCAGAGAGGCCAAAGTCAGCTGTGGAGAAAACAACAAGCCATGAAAGCCAGCTCCAATTAGGAAAACAAGCCAAAGAATTCCCCCCTCTCAGGCTAAGAATGTGCTGTTGAATCTCCTGGAGAACTGTCCACGCTCAGTTTCCATTGGGCTTTAGCCAAGGAAGTCTGGAATTGGCCACTTCCAAAAAATCCCAGGTTTTTTAACGCTGCTCAGAGCAGTGGACTTTATTCCCCTGAAGCTTTCGATTGTAGCTCCATCCCTCTGGAAGGGACCCACACAGAGCAACACCACTCTGGACTGCTTGTGGTTCCTTATACCTCTGTGCATGTTGCAACCGTGTCACCAGCTGACAGTGGGTGCACCTGCACTGCCACCAGCACCATTTTTGGGGAGCTGGCTGTCACTCAAAGCAGCCCCACAGCCCACATCCCTGGAATGCTGCACCTGACCAAGAATATACTGACCCAGCTTGACAGAGCCGTCGGTTCTGAGGAGGATGTTGCAGCTCTTCACATCTCTGTGGATGACATGGTTGGAGTGGAGAAAATCCAGTCCTCGCAGGCACTAAGAGAGAGAACAGAAACAGGAGGGCAAAAATTAGTGAAGTGATTTCATTAGACAAGAAAGGAAACAAAGAACCTAAAAGATTCCCTGTTCCCAGGGGAAGGGAGAGTAATGGCAGAACACAGTGCCACTGAGAGCAAGAGCTGGCTGCTCCAACACTTGCAGAGCAGGACCTTTCCAAGCAAAGGGATGTCAGCTTTTGAAAGAGCACCAGCACCTGCTCTTGTAGACTGTCCCCTGCAAGCCAGCCAGGATGACTCCTGCTGCAGTGGACGTACTATCTCCATGCAGAAGACAAAGGATGGGCTTTGAAAAGAAAGAAAAAGTCCCTCCCTTTGGTGTGAAACAGATCACTTTTGGGTGGGAGGCTGCATGACAAAGGTTTTATTGCTGGCCTCAGCACAGGCTTGGAAGTATCACATCAGTCACCTTCCTGAAGCAAAGAGCATTTAGGCTGCACTACGATCCTTTTCAGCTGAGGACTGTGAGAAACGAGTCTCTCTTTTTTCTTTGCTGCTTGTTTCAAATCCTGACACCAGCACCTTTGCTTTCACAGGCAAGGAATGCAGTCAAAGCAGGCTCCAGGCAAATGTTTAGAGAGGCAAGGTGGAGAACAGCAAATACAAATACATGAGGCAGAGCAAGAATACAACAGCAGGAGATAAGAGTACTGGCACTGAGTACAAGGAGTGCAGGGGCACTGGAGGGCCTTTCACTTGAGATGCTTTTACTTGCCCATAGCATAGCAGCAACACAGAAACAAAGCTTGGCACAGGAAATCCCTCCAGGTCTGAGCCCCTGTATCCCAGACAATCCTGCCCAAGCCCTTGGCAGCACAGATGGCATTGCTGACCTCCTGACTGATGGCTGCCATCTCATCCTCAGACAGGTAGGTCTTGCTGATGACATCGCTCAGAGTGCCTCCGTCCATGAACTCCATAACCAGCCAGAATTGCTTACCCACAAGGAAGCTGAAAGGAGGAAATAAAGGTGTGGAAAAGAACGTGCATGGCCACATTGCTGTTTGGAAAAGAAAGGGATTGATTCTTGTTTTCAGGCTCTTTGAGACAACGTCAGGAAAAAAAAAGAATAGACCTTCCCTCTCAGCTGTGCATTGTTTGCAATCTGTGCAGTCTCAAGGAGAAAGGCACAGCTGTGAAAAAGGAGATGTCTTAGATGGCCAGCAAGCGAAAAAGTGCAGTTTAGTAACTGCCCAGATAAAAAACCTGTCACAAGTGGAGTTTCTGGAAATTAGCACCAAGTCTTTCTGCCATGCACAGCAATGGAAAAAAGTGGCAATGATCCAAGGAAAATCCTTGTTAGTTTACCTGGACTTAAGAAGACACTTGAAAAAAGTCAAGCCCCAGAAAAAAGTGCTGGCTGTGAATGTCGAGGCAATTGATTGAGTAAGATACGACCGATTCGAGTTTTTGAACAATTTTCAAACACCATGTGCCAGGGAAGACTCATGCAGACAAAATTCAATCTCTTCCCATCCACTGGAGATGAAAAGAGCAATAATAACTGGCCAATAATTACAGCTCTGTTTTCTGCCACTGACTAAAGTCAGCTATTATGTTTGCAATATATGAAGAAACATTCATGGAACAAAAGCAAAACTCACCTGTCTAAACAGTTGACCAGGTTGGGATTCCTATTCATTTTCATGACCATGAGTTCCTTGATTTTGAGTTCCTTCTTCCTCAGTGGTTGAAGATTTATTTTCTTTATGGCCACCTAAAATGACATTGAAAATCAATAACTTGAGAAGTTGGTTGCACAAGACAACAAGGAACATGGAGCTGGTGATTTTGCAATGACACAGCTGAGCTGTGCCAAACTGCCTTGTGATTAGGCACTGCAGAAATTAGGGACTGACATTCCAACAGCCCATTTCTCTGCCCCCTTGGGGGCAGTTACAGGACACATGGGGCCACCGACGATTTGCCTTGTCCACTTGGTAACAGTGGTGTCTCAACTATCACCTACAAACCCCTGACCACATCCTCTGCTGCTCTTTCTAGGATTCAGAAGAAGTTATCCATGCCTTAATACTCTGTGGATCCATCTTGGGCTATGGGCAGGGCTTAGGGCTTTTAGGGACGCCTTGCAGATCTCTCCCTATGTGCAGTTCCCAAGTGCAGCACTGCAGGTGGCTAAGGAGCTGCCAGAAACTTTCAGATGTATTTGCTGGCAGCCAGAAATGAGAATTCAGGACTCTGAAGCTGTAGCCCCAAAGAGCAGTGAGGTGCCCTAAGGCACCACCTTTGTTTCAGCAATGGAGAGCGAGTGAGCGCCTCCTTCTCTGAAAGGAACCGCTGCCCTCCGTGCCTTCCTTGCGCCAGCTGAGGAGGACAAAGTCCCAAATGTATTTCATGGGCTGGCACCAGGCTGTGCTTCTGGTGCCTTTTCAGCACAGCTCTACCCAAAGCTCCAGCCACAGCTCACACCAGAGGGGAAAGCCCCTCAAGAGCAGCAGAGTCTGCAGGAGCTGTTGACATTTACCTCTCCTCCTGTGGAATTGTCCAGTGCTCTACAAACATCTGCAAAAGTGCTAGAAACAAAACAGAAGCAGAAAAGGAGAAGCCATTGAGATCTTGCATGAAAGCCAGCCCACACAGGAGATCAATGCTGTAAATGCTTAAAACCTGCAGGATGCAGGAGGGCTCTGCCAGAAGGCAGATGATGCATTTTCCTCTCAAGTGCATGGGCACTGGGCCTGTCCCTGAAGCATTGGGGTTTACTGCCTCAACTCCTAAAGACAGCTTCTTCTTTCATCTTGGGTTTCAGTTTCTAAACTGTGCAGTTTTTATCCTGACCACAGAGCATTTCCCTCAGCAAAGTCTTGGAAAGAAATGTTCCTGAGAACTGGTATCCCACAGCTATCAGGGAGTTGGTTGCCATTTCAGGCGAGCAAGATTCTTCTCCTTTCATTACTGTGGCCAGATGATTTAGAGACGTCCAGAAATGCTAAGGAAATTAACACAGAACTGTCTCACACTTGAGAGACAAGGAGACCTTCCAGGTCCTGTTCCTTGACGCAGGCAAGACCTCGGCAGCATGGAGATGTCTCTGACAATGCCTTCTGAGCCCACTCACAAATTCTGAGCTGCACTGAGACATGGGACAATCTATCCCCAGTGTCTCAACATCTTTGCAGCTTTCCTGACTTCATGCTGGATAGATACTCCACCAAAAAAACACCTGGTCCACGGTTGTGTAGAAGTAACTGCAGTTGGACTCACCCGCTGCCCATAGACTCCAGCTCAGTGTATTTCCTAGTGGGATTTTCCATGGGGTTCACCATTCTCTCTGAAGGAAACAAAATGCAAGATGCTGACTTTAAAGCAGAGGTCCCAGCTTCCAGGAGATACCAAAAGGCAGCCCCAGTGCCTGGAGCTCTGAGCCCTTTGTGCTCAGCTGGGTAACAACAACAACAACAACCAGGCAGACAGCTCAGAGCACAGGTGGCCAGCACAGAGACTGATTTTCTTCAGCAGCTCCTCTGGGGAGTCCTAAATGTCCCTGTGATACCAAACTCAGGAGAAACTTTTGGTAGGGCTGTGCTGACACGTGCACACACTGCACTGTCCCTCAGACAGAAATACAGCAGACGTACTCAGCAGCTCCAGGGAGTCACCCTCGGTCTCCTGTGGCTGAGCAGCAGCTGGGTCAGCGCGGGAGGTGAACAAACTGCCCCGGCTCCACTTCTCAGGTCGGGGAGCAAAGGCTTCTTTAGACAATGCTGCTGCTGCAGCAGGTTTGCTGACAGAGCCCGTGGGGATCTGGGACAAGAAATGAGTTTATGTCAGAAAGGTGGCTGGCAGAGATTACCCTGAGATCCCTTTTTGAAATGCAAGCCCCTAGGAAGGTGCTGTCAGCCACATGCAGTGCTCTTAAAATGGATTACTTGGATGTCCACTTCTCAAACTGGATGGGTCAAAACCAAAGGCTAGTTCTACTAGGATTCATGGCCACATTCATCTTTGCTTTTCATGGATTTTCAGAAAGATGACTGCCACAATCACCATTCCACTTCCTCTCAAGGATTCCTTTCCCTCTCCAAGGGCTGCAGACACCCTTGCAGCTCCTTGTTCAAATGTTCTGCCTCCTCCCACTGTGCCCCCTTTTCTTGCAACATCTTCAGGTCATGCTCAACCTGTAGCACTTCTGGTGGGGATGGTACCTGTGCCTCATGCCCAACTTGGGCCTCTTCATTGCCAGAATTTTGCTGGAAGACTTCACAGGCTGCCTGGTGAGATGGCAACACTTGCACCTCAAATCAAACAGAACAAAGCAGTCAGACACTACAGCTTGTCCCTGTCAGCCAAGAGGCATCGACTGTGAGAAAAGGGAAAGAACAGATTGACAGGGGATACAGACAGCTTGTTTCAATCCTCCATCTGGGTCACCCGTTTCCCCTGTAAAAACACCTCAAGAAACAAAGCTATTCCGCAGCCCAGGAAGTGTCCTTGAGAGCAGCTGTGATACACACTACATCAGGATGGCACTGAGAGGCATCACCCCACTCCCTGCTGCTCTGCACTGGAAAGGCAAGAAGGGCAGAAACCACCAGTTTGGTGACTGCAGTGGCTATCCCTCTTTCACTCACTGGCTTTTCTAGAGCCTGAGAGAGGAGATTAGCTTTCTCTCTGATGATTTTCATTTTTTCCTCCAGTCTCTTCTCCAATGCGTTGATCCTAGCTTCAGTTTTCTGCAGCTCTCTCTGCAGGCATTCCTTGATGTTCTGTGAACAAGGGAGAGGACGATTCAGGAGTGGAGTGGTTGATATTCTTTTCCTCAACTGGTTTTGTTGATCACCCCTGTGCTGATTGAGATTCATCTTTGGAATTCTTCTCATGTCATCCTTGTTCCTCCTCCTCCTAACTGCCATGATGGCACTCTGAGCTTCGGGCAGCTCTGCTTGTGCCTCTGCCTTGATGTTCTGTACACACAAGTGCAGGGCAAGTGACTGGGAGCTGCCATCAGGCTCAGCTTTATCTTCTTGCAGCCTCCAAATCACATTTCTTCAGCCACTTCTTTCTGCTTCCCTACCCACATCCGCTTCCAATGTAACCCTCCTGTCCCAGTGCTGGTCTCTGCAGATTCCAAGGCTCTGTGCTTCCAGTGCCTGTGGGACTCCTGGCCTCCTCAGTGCCAAGAGCTCTGGTTTATGCCCCTCTTCCTGCCCTTCCCTCTGTCACCTGGCCACTCAGGCTTACCTGGCCGTTCTGCTGTGGCTCTTCCAGCTGCTGCCTGAGCTGCCCTTCCTGCTCTTGGGCTGGGAACAGCTCTCCCTGAGTCTGGCACGGCATCTTTGATGGAGCAGGCTGCTCCTGATCTTTCTCTAGAAGGAGCTGCACAGAAAGCAAGAGAAGATGCGTTTTAACTTCCCATATGACCTTTGTGGACCAAGACTCAAAGACTGATGGGCTCACACGTTCCCAAAGCACTGTGCTGCTGCTCTGCTGGCTCATTCTCTGCCCAAAGGGACAGATTCCAAAGGGACCCTGGCCCTACAATCAGGGGCCCTCTGGGACTGAAGCTCCAACAGCCTCTCAGGCAGCTGGCAGGGAAGGTGTGGCATTTCTCAAGGCTCTGGTGAGGGCCTCCCTCTGCTTCTGCCACGTCCTGTTTGTCTTTCAGTAGTGACTGACACCCAGCCCTGTTGCACAGCTCCATCCTGACTCTGCAGGTGGTTTCCTGTGTGAGCTCACTCCTTGTGAGAGACACTTCTGGAGTTCAAGTTCCCTTCAGGCCTGCACCAGCATTCCTGCCTTCCTGACATCTACACCCTTGTTAGAAACCCTGGTCATTCAGGAGATAAGGATGCCTGCAAAGATCTTCTGATGGAGGTCACAGAGCCTCTATGGCCCCCTCAGTGTATGGAGGAGGACCAAGGTGTTTCTTCTCCCTCTTTTGTCAACTGACAAGTCTGACCAGCAGTAACAGAGACTCTCCTAAGGCCCCATGAACAAATGCACTTACACAGCCCTGGGGATGCTAGTGAAGGAAACCAAGTGTCATGTAATGCATGGCATGTATGACCAGAGTCACCAAACAGCACCTAAACATGGAATTGTTCCATCTCACTCAGACATGCAGAAAATTAAAGAAGTACTGCTGACTTCAGAGTAGAAGAGGCTGGAGGAGGATAACAGCTGTGAAAAGAAAATACCATCATATCTGGATGGGGGAAACATCTCTGCCTGGTCACAATTGGTCAATGGAACGTGTCTGTAATGCTTTCCTGAAAGGGATGCTTTAGGTGAGCTTTGCACCTTCAGCTGCTTTGGAGCAGAGGTGGGAAGATTCAATAATTTACAAGCTACATAGCATAGATAGATAGATAGATAGATAGATAGATAGATAGATAGATAGATAGACAGACTGAGAGATAGATGTCTTACAATCTCTCTTTACTGTCCTTTCTGTTGCTACACACATCCACACTTGGTAGCCATTGCCCTGATCAGCAGCAATCCTGAGATTGCTCTCCTGTTGCTTCAATAAACCACACTCTTGGGGAATCTGGAGCCTGTAGGTCCTTATGGAATGCAACCAGACCCAGAGCATTGCACTGGGAACTGCACTCTTTGTGCATCTGTGCTGGGGCAAGTTCTCCTCTTGGACTCGACCACACTGATGGTGCTGAAGTGGCTGTCATGAGAAATGCAGCCCAGCCCCTCCCAGCTCCTCTGATCTCTGAGGACCAGCTGGAATTCAAGGGCATTGATTTCCTGCTCAATTCCCAAACACCACGCATACTGATTCCCTGGGCTGCAAAAGGGCAGGGCACTGTTAGCCTGACAGTGATGTGCACGGCCCTACTGGCTGGCCTGGCACCAGAACGGCTCCTTCTGAACCAACTTCCTTGCCCCCAAACTATGTGTTCTCATGCAAAAATACAGCATCCTCCAGAAGTGACACCTTGGAAATTAAAATTCTAGCAGACCCAGTCCCAGTGCTGGAAAAGAGCTGGAAATAATGAGGAAAAGTACCTTAGATGCTGGAAATAATGAGGAAAATATACAGGGCTCCTCCTCCAAGAAGGTAAAAATAAAACAACAAAAACCAGAGGGAAATGTCACTACCACAAGTGTCTAACATATTGTGATGAAGAGAAGGGATGCCTTAAGGTCCTTCATAAGCTTCCTGTTATCTAGGCTAAATCTCCCTCAGCACCTCCTCACTGGCCTTGTGCTCCACCCCCTTGCCCAGCTCCCGTGCCCTTCTCTGCACTCGCTCCAGCCCCTCAATCCCTTTCTGCGGCACAGGGCCCACAGCTGCACACAGCACTCCAGCTGTGGCCGCAGCGCTGCCCAGCACAGGGCCACGCTCACTGCCCTGCTCCTGCTGCCCCTCTGCTGCTGACACAGGCCACCATGCCCTTGGCCTTCTTGGCCACCTGGCCACACGCTGCCTCCTCTTCAGCTGCTCAGGATTGCCAGCCCTGTGTCCTTTTGGCCCATGCAGCTCCCCAGCCACAAAGGTGCCCATATAACTTCAGATACAGCATGCCCCATTTCTAGAAGGCCTTTTCCTCTTCCGAGCAACACAAGACAGAGGTCAAAGACTTGCAGCTTCACCCCCAGTCCAGGCTTCAAAACAGCAGACTACAAAGCTGACGACTACACAAAATATGCATCAACAGAAACTCGCTGCTTCTGCTGTTTCCCTCACAAGAAGGTTGCACAACTCCGCACTTTGTTTCTTTCACCGCACGGGACAAGAATGGCCCCCCACAGCTGCATGGACAACACAATCCTCCCCTTGCAGCTTATCAAAAGCCAAAAGACACCTGGCCCAAAAGAGACTGTACAAGCAAAGAACTAGTCTAGGAAACTTCAGACTGGTGTCACAAGCCCAACCCACCTTTCCAAAAAGGGAAAACAAACAAACCAAGCCCTGGCACCTCCAGCATTTCGACTTGTGCCCTGGGCCATAGCACTGCAGAAGCCGAGAGATAGAGCTTCTCTTAGCCAAGCAGCCAGATGCTCTCCCAGAGGCACCAGCCCGTTGGTGCCTCAACATGACAGCTCAAAGGGCAAATTCTGCTGGCGTTGCCTGGAGAAAATCACGAGGTCCTGACAGGACTCCAGCACTCAGAATCCTCATCCAGCAACAGCAAAGTGCTGGCTTCTCCAAACCTTCCAGCTCTGCCTTGCACTAAAGACAGCACCACACACAACTGGCACTTACAGATTCAGAGGGTTCTGGTGTGACCACTGATGCAGGCTGGCGCTCATCCACCTCAGTTTGCTCCTGTCTGGCTTCTTTGCGAGGAGCAGCAGGAGCCAGGGGAGAGACGGCTCTTGGTTCTGTCATCTGTGACAAGAAAGAAGCGTGAGGGAAAGGCTGTTACCTATCATTTAGAACCTCTTTTCCAACAGATGTACAACTACATATTCTAAGGAGAAATCATAAACTTTGTTGGCAATGGGATTCTAAGTCACAGCCACCAAATTAAAATGGGCCAATTCTACAGAACTCTAGATGGATATGAAGTTGATTTTCCTCCCTGGCTGCTATCAATAAGTAGGTTGTCTTGGCAGAATGGAGCTTTTACTTCTTGGAAGCTCTCAAATGGAAAACTAGGAAAGCCACATCAACGCCTTTGCTGCTACTGCTGCTGCAGATGTGGAAAACTCAAACTGGATCAAGATCCCGTTCCACAAGTGGAAAAGGGCAGGAAACGTTGAACAGAAGCACCCTTGCTTGCAGGAAGTGGAGGAAAATGAACAGGCCTTTTCCTCCTAGCAAACCAACAGACCAATGAGCCAACAGACCATAAGCTGGAAGTGTCACCCAGTCCAGTGTCTAAAGCACTTGGATGCAGTGACGGGATCTTTGGTGCTGAACGAGCCCTTGTACTCAGCACTGTCACGCAGGCATTCATGGAAGTCTGCCTGAAGGTGGCTCAAGAGCCTCCCATTGTCCAGGCTAAAGCTCCCTCAGCACCTCCTCACTGGCCTTGTGCTGCACCCCCTTGCCCAGCTCCCATGCCCTTCTCTGCACTCGCTCCAGCCCCTCAATCCCTTTCTGCGGCACAGGGGCCACAGCTGCACACAGCACTCCAGCTGTGGCCGCAGCGCTGCCCAGCACAGGGCCACGCTCACTGCCCTGCTCCTGCTGCCCCTCTGCTGCTGACACAGGCCACCATGCCCTTGGCCTTCAGATACAGCATCCATCATTTCCTGTTCTACAACCACATCATCTAAGGAGATATCATAAAGTTTGAAAGGAATTGATCTGTAAGGCACTCTGACTGCATTAAAATGGGCCAACTCATCCCTACAAGAACTCACTCTTAGTTAAATATTCCACCCTATCTGCTGTCAGCAAGCAATGTTCTCTCTGCAAAACGCTTTAAAGCACTGACATGGATATTAAAAAATATCCATCTATGCCTTTCTTATATTTTTTGCAGGCATTAAAAGTGATTTCCTTCTGGCTTTCCTAGCTGGCCCTCTACACTCTATTGCTACTGGCAATTCTCTCAGAATTCTCTACAATTCTGAAATACCAAGAACTTGAAATGTTCCTTTCTCACTCACCTTAGCATCGGCACCGCTGAAGACACGCTTCAGGTGACCTGTAGTGGGCAAGGGAAAATCAACCAGATGCCATCAGAAAACTGCCTGGGCTGCTGAATCCCACAGAACCAGTCAACCCAAACACAGATGAGCAATGTCCCTCCAGGAGACACATTTCATTTACACAGGCAGCAAGAGATCAGGACAATATTCTTGGTTGTGCCGACACTTTGGTCTCTTTAGCCAGTAAATGAATACAAACATGACCAAGAAAATGCAAACTGTTCTTTAACATTCAATGCTTCTGTTCTACCAAACACATAATACTGCTTTTAAACCTTCTCCTTCAGGTACTTTTTTTAAAACTCAGTTGCATGCAGTAATTCTCATTAACTTCCTGGAAACAGTGTCCCATGGAAGCTTCCCAAAATCCCCCTGAGCTGTGGCACTTCTGTTGTGAAACAGCAGAGCAGCAGCTCCAGGGCTTGGGAGAAGACACTCACTGCTTTAGAGTTTGCACTTCCTTGAAAAGGAATCACTATTTTAGCACTCAGTAAAAGGTCAAGTTGGACCTTGGTCAAATCCTTTCATGAGAAAATGTAGAAAGAAAGAAGCTTTCCCTGAATTCTGGGAAAAACTGCAGAGTTTTTAGAAGGTCTCCCACTCTACATTTTCAAAGCTGTCTCGCTTTTCCAGCAAACTGAGTTAATTACAGACTCTGCTGCCACAGACTCTCCCATAGGGGTAATGGAATCCCTGCAGGTTCCCTTGCAAATGCTGCCCCTGTAGCTACAGACACCCCCTTTGTAGCTGAACATCCTGACAGGAGCCTCACCAATCCAGTGGCATCCTAATGCTCTTTCTGTTTCTAAATCAGAAACTCAGTCACTAAGAAAGAGCAGGAAGACATACAAAAGCCAGGGTAGGTTACACCCTAACCTAAGTAGAAGGGAAACCTCTACTTACGGGCAAAGTGAGTGACGTAGTAGGCGGAAAAACAAACGCCATATGCAGCAAAAGCTGCCGTAGCCAAAGGATGAATCATTTTCACATGGCTGAGAAGGTTTGCTCCAAAAGTGAGAAAAACAAAGCTCCTGTCAGTGTGCAGCTGCACTCTGAGGAAGCTCTCGGGCTGCTCTGACACTCAGGCCTTCCCGTGCGCCAAGGCAACCTTCTGATGCCACCACGACGACGTGGCAACCGTGCCCTGACCTCACAAAGCAAACGCTCTATGATGCTCTGTGAATTTATGCAAAGCAAAAACCAACCTTCCCTACAGCAAACACAAAACAGCCTGGAAAGTTGTTCTCTATCACATAGCAGGACAAATTCTCCTCATGGGCCAAACCCTGTTGTTCAGGGGACCCAAGAGTAACTCCAAGAGTGCCCCAAGCACCTACAGCCTGTACCCCAACTGAGCACTCAGATGGGACACAAGAAAAGGAAAGAAGACCAAGAAAATTGCCCAAAGCATTGCACATGTGAGAATCGACTCTCACTTTTAAAATTGTAAAGGTGTAGGAAACCTTAACGAGGACTCAATGAGGAAAGATTGTAGCACTCGGAGTCTCTGTGACTAGCAGGCACATGCTCATCTACAAAAAGGATGCTCTCCCTTTCATACCCTTAACCACTCCAAAAGTTTTGTCAGTCAACTCTTTCTCTGCTGTCCATTGGTGGAGATTACTTTCTTGCATCTTCCTTGGAGGTCAGCTGTTCTTACACCCCGCCTCCTGGTCACAAGCCAGCTCTTCCCAAATGCCCTGACCACCAAGGCTATTACAAGGGGGAGGGGAAAGAGGACTATGGGAGGATATATTACAATACCATCGCCACACGTTTGAACATCCACATCATTTCTACTTCTTAATTGTCAGAGCCAACCATTACATTACTCATCTAGAACACACAGAACCAGGAGAGAAGCCACTGTTGGCATAACAGCTGAAATCATTCCTAACAAATCTCCCCACGCATTTGCACGTTTCTTGGACATGCCCAGGGCTGCAGTGCATGTACATCTCTGCCTTTATTCCCCTTTGGAAGCAGTCAAACTGGCAGCAGCTGTCCGCCAGCAGCAGCTGCTCCAGGCTGGCACCGCGACCGGCGGTGCCGATTTCCAGATGCTTCTGTGTCCCAGGGGAAGCCAAGGCAGGAGCGGGTTGAACGGTGCTGGCGCTGCTGCTGCTGCTCTGTGCCAGAGAGCCCCGGCTGGGCAGGGCACGGTGCCCACTGCGCTGCGGGCTCTTTCTACTGCTGGGAAACAGCTGGAAAAGATTTCATTTTGACCTTTCTTACCATCTCAGCAGAAGTTTTCAAAATCATCCATAGCAAGCAGGGCCTGATCCCTGCTGCCAGCTGAGGGTTAGAGAGGAGGCAGGAGATTTCTGCCCTGGCTGTGTGGGGAATCCCTTCCCGAACACCTGCACACCCAGCAATCTCACTAGTTTGTATCCATGGAACTAAGACATATTCAATACTCTTTTGAAACACACAGGCTAAATATTCCCCCAAATATTTGAATTACTGATTGATACTCATTGACTTATTGATACTTAAATCACTTCTCAGAATTTACTGACATAAGAATAGGAGTTTCCTGTACATCCCTGGTGGTCATTGTCACAGGTTCAGGAGGAGACCCATGCACAACATAACCCAGGACAAAACTGGGCTTGCAAGGTAAATTTATTCTATTACTTTCAGTAGCAAATAATACATACCAACCCCTGGATTCCTAAAAATCTGCTGAGCAGGAGAAGGAGATTGAGCTCGGCAGCAGGCGCAGGTAGGCAGTGCTCTTTCAGGACATCCCCTGGATCAAAACGGTGTTCATCTCATCCTTCTCACCCTTCCAGCCAAGAACCAGGCCTTTTATCTCCTGTTCAGGAATGGACTTTTCCCAGTTACAGCATCAGCTCACACATGGCCGGCACGTGAGATGAGGCCAATGAATCCAGGTTTTAAAACAACTGGAAGAGATAAAATTTTAGCAAGATTTATTTCGGGAGAAAGATGATAGCAGGAAGAGTAGAAATAATAAGAGATAGGTAATTTTTAGCACGTAAAGTAGTAAAGGATAGGGTAATATATCACTTGCCTGTCTTTACTATGTTTAAAGAAGCAGGCTGGGATGTGGATTTCTTTGTGACAAAGAAGAGGACCGTAGCCTGCACTTGGGGCCCAAAACTTCAGCTATAGCCAGGGGGCCAAAAAGCCTGCCAAGAGGTCATAAGTAAAGAGGTCAAATCAAGGAAGACATCTTGGCCTTCATCAGAAGGAGATCATTCCCCATGTTAAAACCCACCAACTCCTTTGAAGTTAAGGACTGCACAAAGGTGAAGGAACTTTGGACTCAAGTGAAATGCATTTTATTACAAAGTGGGGGAAGGCAGTGTTAGCTAATGAATATGCATTAGGCCTCTTGGCAATTATATGAACATGTAAGACTTTCTTAGATAAGTAGAGAGCTGGAGCCAGGGATTCTTGGCACATGTCTTTAGGAGACGACTCCTCGTGTGCCTGGCGCTGTAATAAACATACCACCTTCTACCTTTAACCAGTGGCGAGTTCTATTCCACACTTCATTTGCTGACCGCGGCAGGAACGCTTCTCTGCTCCAGCGAGAACAACCGGGCTGTGGACGTCCATGGGCGCTGCCAGGACATTCCTTTCCTGGAGGGACCTCCGCTCTGGGCTGTTCCTCGTGGGGGACAGACAAGGCTGCTGGGACTGTGGAGAAAGGGTCTGTGTAACTGTGTATAAAGTAACCCGTAGGGCGTACGCAGGGGAAGGGCTGTTCATAAGTCACACAGAGATGTCCTGTGCACGACGTACGCCTGTACAGCTTGGGTTTGGGTCTGGCTGCCAGCAGAAAGGAGTTGCTGGGTCAAAAAGAACCTGCTAGCAATTCTGGGGGTGAATTAGCAAATCCTGTTTTAGTGCTGCAATTTTTCCTGTCTGTTGTTATTGTGGTTGTGTTTTGAGTGTGTAAATATTTGCAAAGGATGATTTGGGTGGATGCTGCTGTTGTGTATGGTGTGTGCTGTGTTGAAAAAAGAGATTTCCTGGTGAGCTTGTGTGTGTGGACTTTCTAGTTTCACAGGTCGGTATTCCCTGTGACACCTGGTGTTTGGGGACACAAGGGGGGTTGTGGGGTTTTTCTCCCATATTGTGGTCACATGTGGTCCCACATTTGGGACTGTATTGCTGTGTTTGGGGAGATTTTAGGATTTTCTTTGCAACAAGTGCAGCAATTAATGCAAAAAACTACAGTGTGGGGATTTATGTATGTTGAACTAGGGTAGTTCCTTTCTAACGCCCCCCTTCCCCCAGGGTTTAAAATCTCCTCCCACAAGGTGGATGCTCTCTTTCCTCTCGTGGACATCCTCTTTCCTCTCCTTTTGCACTGCGGATATGCCTGTAGATCAACTAAAAAAGGAATGTTTGCCTTGCTTTAGCCAAGTCAGCCAGCTCAGGCATCCTATGTTTGACCAATTTGAGCCCAGACAAACCCTTTGTGACCTGTTTGGTCGGTGTGCCAGTGCCAGCCAAGGAGTGGCCAATGCCCAATCGTGACAAATATTGGTGTGAGGCTGCCAGTGAGACCAATCCCATAACCAGCTGGCATCTTTGGGCCCCTAATGTTCTTAAAGCACCTTCTGAACCTCAAGAATTGGAATTCTTGGTTCACTGCTCATGGAATTTTGTGCTGCATTTCAGTACCAGGGAGATCCGCAGGTAAATGTTACTCCCCATCATCCTGAGTACAGAAACTCAAGTTTGTGGTACAATTGTACTATCCCAGTGCACCCTAAGGGTGAAAATGCTGATGAGTAGATGACCTGGATGAGACCCCACGACAATGACCAAAAGGATATTGGCTCATTTGTGGAGATAGAGCCTGGCAGGGCATTCCCTCAAAAATTAAAGGTGGCCCATGTAGCATCAGACAACTCACTGTGATAGCACCTATTGCTAAAAAGCCATCAAGAGAAAACAGAGAGAAAAAAGATTTGCACATCATTATAAAGAAAACTGTCATAGCAATTTCAGACCCAAGGGCCCGGCTAAACGAGTTACATCAACTTTATTTCTACGTCAGCTTGCCTCTGGTGAGGCATTGAAACCATTGTACCAATTGGAGTGTTGGCTGAATAAAGAAGAGAGTGATACTTCCATTGCAATCAGTGACATGATGACTGATGTTAGTGCTGACAGACATGCAACCTTACAGAACAGAGCAGCAATTGATTTTCTTTTACTGGCACAAGGACATGGTTTTTAAGGAATGTGAAGGATTGTGTTCCATGAAGCTGTCTGATCACCCTGAATCCATCCCCAAAAGCGTACAAAAGCTGAAAGATTTGACAGCTCAAATTCAAGAAGATGGTGGGTCATGGTTAGATGATTTGTTCCAAGGATGGAGCTTTGCACCTTGGCTAAGGGAACTTTGTAAAATAGGTCTCTATGAATTGGGTGTTTTGGTAGTGATACTAGTAGTAATACCTTGCTTACTTCAGTGTGTGCGACAAATGATGGACAGAACTGTCAAAGAACTTTTTTTCACACAAGAGGGAGAGGTAGGAAATGGATTCACAGAGAGTTCTCAAAATCTCAGAGAGATGCTGGATAAAGGTATAGACATGGAGGAAGGTTTTGAATTAAGACCTTAGAAGAGGGAAGACGTTTTGGAACAATGTCTTGTAATTGCTATCAGACATGACTTATCCCCTTTGAACTGACTGGACTTTCACAGCATTAAAATTGCTGTGTTGCAATACAGCAAGGCTTAATGCAAGGAAAAGGATGCTTTAAGCAAGTAATAAGCAGGTACACTATAGTAAAGCTATGAAACGCAAGGTGGTTAATGAATGACACTGTTACAAAGGTTTTTTTTTAGTTGTACCGAGAAGGGGAAAGACACAGAAAACACACAGAAAGAAACAGAAAAGAGGTGGGAAAAATTGGCATCATGCTACTTCTGGTATCCTCCTGGAGGAAAATCTCCTTGGGTTTCTAAAGGTCGTAGCTTTCCAATAACTAGGAAAACTGCTCAGCACCAGTACCCCAATTGTGAATGGTTTACTTGACTTGGCAAAGCTGGGACGTTCACAGTGGACACTGTCCTTGGTTCAAATGACCTGCCCTCACCTGCAGACAAAAGCACCACCTGCAGCAGAATCTACATCAGTCAATTTTCTCAAAAAGCTGTCGTAAATTTGGGAGAGGAAAGGAAAACATATCAGACACTGTGGAGTAATGACAAGACTCTGAGGATCAGTTCCAAAGCAAATGGCAGCAGCTTCTCTCTGGGACACTCCTTGTGCTCCACGGCAGCCGGGCTGCCCTGGCTGCCCAGGACCCTGCGCTCTGCGGGCTCTGCAGAGCTGCACAGCGGGGAGGCAGCTTTGGGAACCTCAGCCCCTGGGCAGGAGTGGCTTCTTGCTCTGGAGGCCTGCCTCTGGGCAAATGCAGGGTGCTGGCCTTCTGCTCTTGGCCCTAGCCTGGCTTTGCAGGGCTAATCCTGTACCCTCTCTCAAATGTGCTCAGGACAGACTTGCTTGTTTCCAGCTCCGCATGGCATTGATTTGCACCACAAAATACTGAAGGACTAAGGCCTGAACAACAGACCCTGACTGAAGCATCAACCACAGGACCTGAGCCAAAGCTGCCCTACAGATGACCTCTCCAACCAAATGGTCTATGTATCTGCCTCCTTAACCAAGTATTACTATCAAAAGGATCGATGCATCCATTCACTGGTGAAACACATCTTTACCTTCTGGCATTAGGAAAATGGACAAGGCCACACCTGGCCTTGGCTCCTCCTTGAGCCCTCGGCAAGCTCAGGGAGAAAACCAAGAGGAGAATGTCCCCCCAGCAGAAGCTCTGGCACATTGCTCGTCCAGCACTATCAAAGCCGGGCTACTCTCACAGCGCAGTCGGAAGCCTCGAGGCCGGCAAAGGTGGAGGCACCGCAGGATTTCCTGGTTCCCGGCCGTGGCTCTGCAGGGCTTGGCTGGGACAGCTTCCCCAGCTGATGTGCAGCCCTGGATGAAGGGGAAAGGATTGGGGTACATGGTGATGTATCCTTCTTAATCACCAGAGGCAACCTTTTGTCATGATGCTGAGGTGCATTGCTTAGCTTATCCTTTCCTGACCCTTTTTTGCACTTTTGCATGACAGTAAATTACACTGTTCCTTCAGCTGCTGTCTGTGTCTGCATCTCTGACCCTCCCCACCAGCAAAACAAACACACAGCCAGTTTAGCACAACACCTGCCTCTCTGCCAGCCCATCTCTTCAAAAACACCCCTGGGGGCCATCTCCACAAATGAAATTCCCACTTTGCAACTTCCTTTTCTGCAGCCTGGTAAGAAAAGCAGCCACTCCCAGCTCTGGACACCTCCGGTAATCAACTGCTTTCAGCAGTCACAACCCTGAAATATCAACCTCCTTTCTTCACCTGCCCACGGGGAGCTCCCACCAATTGGCCTTTTGTCCAAGGATACCCACAGGAGAGCTTGAGGAGGGAGCAGTTTGAAACACAACTGCTTCAGAGTTTAAACCTGCCTTTATCAAATGAGCACACACCCACCTGTCCCAAGGGGAAAGCAGGCAGGAAAGAGAAGCTCCTCTCCCACAAGAGCACCCTTTGTGCTTCCTTCTGTTCCAGCTGGAGAGTGGAGGCCACGGGCTACACCTCACTTTGGGAAGAAGCCCTCGGAATTGGCCTGATCTGGGAGAGCAGCAAAAGGAATTCCCCAAATGTAGGAAAAGAACCTCTGGAAGCGATAGATGATGACAATATTTCTGCAGAAAGGCAAAAAAAGAATAATTGAAGCATTTCCAAAAGTCCCCAGACTGAAATTTGTTTGCCAATACGACAACCCCAAAGTCTCTGTGGTGTGTCAGGAAGCTCGGCAAAGAATCTGCGAGGCTTGGATGAAGCGCTTTGGTGTCCGTCCTCCAGAGCACAAGCAGATCCCCAACAAGACTTCAAGACTAAGGGTCAAAGCTTCTCCCTTCGGCTCTCCACAGCATCTCTAGGCAGTCTCTCTCCATTGCAAGATCTGCTTTGTCAGTCTTCAGTGACAAGAGTTGACTACAGGAGGCATTTGCATGGAGCTCTCCCCGGATGGGGGGAGGAAAAAGAAGAGGTGATTCCTGAGGAAAGAAAAAGGCAACGCTGTTTGGGAAGACACCAGTGTGAGTTCGCTACAACTCTAGGGCAAAAATCCCTTGAATAAAGCAACATCCATCCATGGGGCAGCACTTTAGCTTTGATATCAATGCTGACAAAATTGCTGCCCCTTCCTGCTGCTGAAGCTGACTCCTAATCACGAGAAATGTGCCTACTCTGTGCAGTCCAGGCAGACATGATGAGATAAAACCAGCTAGTCTGCTGAAAAGGAGACCAAATGAATGTTTTCTAATCCCCCCTCTTCATCTTTTCCCCAGCCAAGACAGAGCAATGTCCTTCCTCTCTGTCACCGATGGTGACCCAGGCACAGGATGCAGTGTGGGGACAGAGCCTCTCACTGCTCCCAGTGCCCTGCCCTGCCCTGCCCTGCCAGCCTTGCCCTTCCCTGTCCTGCCGTAACCTGCTGTGCCATCCCGTGCCGTGCCGAGCCCGGTCAGCGGTCACACATTTCGGGAATGACCCTCCCCTGTGGCGCCCGCCGGCGTAACGAACATACCACTTTCTAACTTTGACTAGTTAGAGAGTCTTTGTCTGTGATTTTCAGCTTTAACAATTCAGGGAGCTTTTGTTTTCCCTGACAGAAGTACAGTTGCTGCCAAGGGAAACACACCCAAAGACACAGAGTGACCCAGCCTTCCCTGTGCTTCCTTTTTCCTTCCCTCACTGCTACACAGTGCTCTCCTAGCAGGACCTCAGTGCTGCCTCACCTGAGGATCTGGAGCTGCCTCCAGGCCTTCCAGGCTAAGTGCAGGTGCTCAGGACTCTGAGGTTTTCCTAGCTTCTCCCAAGAAGGTGTTTGCCTCACCTGGACTTTTTGGGGTTTCATTGGAGGAACCAGGCACAGGTAAATTTCATCTCCACCGTGAGTTCATCATTCTGCTTGTTCCCATGGAGCTTAAATGCCACCCTGAGCTCATCGTTCCTCTGGTTCCTGTAGACCATCACAACCCTTCCATGGCCTCTCCAGAGAGGAGCAGCTGCACATCTTCAGAGCAGCAGTTGCCAGGCTGCAGCCCATCAGGTAGGGAAAGAGTTTCTACCCTTGCTTTCCAAGCAGGTCCTGGTTAATGACCCTTTCAAGAGCTTTCCTGCAGTGCTCTAGCATGGGTAGATCTCAAGTGAGAATCAGGCAGAAAATGTCAAGTTGCCTAGGAAGGGGAACCTCAAAAAGAAAGATTGTCTGCCTGCTTTGCCTCTCCTTGCTACAGCTCTGCAGGGTGTTCTGGGCATTTTCAGAAAGCCTCTCTGTAGGAGTACAAGGGCAAGGTGAAAGATACTGCCTTACAAGTGGTCAGTGTTAGGTGTACTCTCCCCTTTCTTTGAATGAAGCCAAACTAGGATGGTGATAGGATATTGCAGATGTTTAAGACTGTCTGCCCTGCAATTCAAGCTGTGCCATTGAAATGAGCGCTGTGTGCCCCACAACAGCTGCAGCTGCAGAATATGGCCTCACCCATAAGGCTCTTTTTGAATCAACTCACAGTACAAGTTCAGCATGCATGTTTGCAGATCTGGGCTCTTCCTGGGTGAATCCACTTTCTTTGGTCTTTTGTGATGAGAAATCAAATGTTTCCCAAATCCCAAAGCTGCTGAGAACGGAAAATGCAAAAGGCTGTGATTATAAGGTGTTCCTGTGTGTCTGTGTGTGTGTCTATATCAGATTCACAATCGATGCTTTAATCTATGTACATGTCAATTAGGAGGAATATTTTTAAGAGGAAGAACTCACTCCTCCAGTCCCCTGGGAAGTCTGAATACATTTCTGGAACTGAGGTTGCTGTGTGCTTCCTGTGATCTTTGATCCAAGCCAGCACTAGAGCTCTGCATCCCAAAGACACATCACTGAGCCTGACCAATGTGTTTGGATTCCTGCAGCCACCCCAGACACTTCAGCCCCCAGCACTCCAGCTGGCAGTGCAGGTTTGGCAGCATGGACAGCCCCCAGCTGGGAGTGGAATACTGCTGGGGAAGAGGAATTGCCAGTGCTGGATCCGGACATGGTGCTTGAGACGCGGGAGGAGATGTTTGCTCCCTCTGCTCAGGTAACTGCATTGGACAGGGAAGAAAGGGGCTGGACTGAGAGCTTGGGAATGTTGTTGCATGGCTGAGAAGCAAAGGCTTCTTGAATTCAGCTGGGAATTGACAGGGAACGCTTTGCTTGGTAAAGCAAGACTTCCTAAAGAAGAGGGAATGAAACTGTCTCCCCCTTCCTGAGTAAGGATGAAAAGGTGTGAGCCTTTGTGGGCCAAGTTTGGATGCTGGTTTTCCTGGGAAGAATCCCTGGTGCAGGGGCTTTTGTGGTGAGGAAGAGGAAGCTTTGTAGGTTCTAAGAGGCTTTGTTTGCTGGGAAAGAAGAGAAGAGTGTTTGAAGAACTGGCTCTGAAAGCTGAATGTCCCATGAAGAGAGGAGCATTCCAGAGGTGCCTCTGTTCCAGCCGCAGATGTGGGCTGTGCCTCTTTTGGTGGCAAGGCCAAGGCAAAGCAAGGGCTGGGCTGCAGCTGCTGCTGCTGTGTGAGCCCTGCCGTGCGTGTAGGCGCTCCCAGAGCCGTGGCTGGGGCTGGGCTGGAGCTGCAGCTTTCTTGTCCTCCCAGTGAGCTGCTGCCTGCAGTGCAGTTTCCTTCTGGGAACTCCCCAGCTGGGCAAACTGGCAAGTCTTGCTGTCCATGTTGCAGAGCTCAATCCCCTTGGTCTTGGGCATCTCTGTGGGAAGAGATGTGTGTTCCCACACTGTCCCTGCCAAGCTGCAGCCTGGATGAGATTGCTGTGCTCTGGGCTGTGGAGGGAGGAGCACAAACCTGTGCCAGGAGCTGGCAGGACTCCTCCTAAGCAGCCATTCCATGTGTTCAGTATAACCCTCACATCCAACACTGTCAGCTTTGGCAGCTTTTGGACTGTGTTTGAGAAGTCAAATCTTGCTGATTGTTGAAGGGCTTTGGGGCCCAGAGTTCTTGTTAGGAACAAGAAATTAAAAGTTTGAGCCGTGGAGTTGTTGGACCAGATGTTTTGTGTAAGTGGTGAGAAGGGTTTCTCCCTTTCTCTTTCTCTTTCTAGGGGAATATTACTGTTGCCCCTGAGTCTTCAGGAGGGGAGCCTGTGGACAGAGCTGCAGCAGAGGGAGCTTTGCCTGGCACTGAGAGCTGCAGGAACAATTCCCAGGAGCCCGAGGAGCTTGGTAAGGACAGAGCCCCCTTTGGTTTAGAGAGGTGTGAGATGGCTGCTCTGAGCCTGCCTCTGGCAGGAAGGGAGATGAGAAGGGTTGAGTTCCTGTCTGCAGGCTTGGTGCTTCCTGGTGCCTTTAGTTCAAATCCTGCACTGGAACCACCTGCCTGAGCCCTGCCCTGCACGCTTCTCCAGAGGCTCTGACACTGAGTCCTCTGCTGGGGCAAGAGAGCAGGGAATAAACCTGACCTTGTGGCACTTGTGTCACCAAGCCAGGCATCCCAGCTTTGTGCTGATGTCCATGGATAAGTTTGCTGCAGGGTGTCAGTGCTCTGGAGGCAAAACTGAGTGACTCTTGAAGCAAGAGAGGAAAGCCCAGCAAAAAGTCAGTGTAGAAGTCTGAGCTTTTTGTCTCCAAGCCGTAAATCAGTGTAGTGCCAGTCTGCTGATCAGTGTAGTGAGGTACATTAAAAATACAAGCAGAAGAAGCTTTGAGGCCAAGGAAATCATTAGTCACAAATCCAGCAGCTCAATGAAAAACATAAATTACCCCAAATAAAGGAAGAGCTAAAGGACAGAGAGAGCACTTTGGATCTGCATTCTTGAGCAAAGCTGGTTCAGCCTGCAGGCCTGGTAGGGAGCTCTTTCCTTCACAGCTGTGAAGCACAGAATTCACTGCTTAGAAGTTTTAAAACTTTAATACTCATAGGATAAAAAATGACAATATTTGCTGTGCTGGGGTGCTCCTGGCCAGCAGCCAAAGAACACCTGATGTATAGAGACACTGTTTTCATCATACTGTTACACTGCTGAGATGCAAGCATATTCATGTGTTTCAGACAATCCATCGTTCTTTCTGATGTTTCAGGAACTCCTTTGTTAAATTTCTTCACACTCAGGCTTATCTGCATGACATCATGGGTGGCAGGTTAATATAGTCTATTTCTTCCTGTGTCTCCATCCTGCTCTTTCAAATCCTCTGATAAGGGTTTAGTATGTCCTCTTTAAATTTAACATGGTGTCTAATTGTCCTCTGGTGCTCTGGTTTGTGTCACGGTTATCTTATCACTTGGACAGGTGGTTCAGTGGATGGCCTTACACTGTTTTTAGTTACACAAAAGCCTTTTTTTCTCCTTATGCTTTGCTAAGGTCTAGAACACAATACATTCATCACACGATTCTCCCCATAAGTGATACATGGATATTATATTCATGACACTACTTTTTCTATGAGCAACACAGTGCACACTTAAGCTGATAGATTCTATTTTATTAAAAAGCAGCTAAAAAAGGTTATAACTGATGCTATTTTTAAATACTTATAATCACTAGCAACGTGCATAAGCTAATACATAAATGGCAAAGCCAGTATTATCTAGTCATTTGTCACACAGCTGTTCCTCCCAGAGCTGGTGGTTGTTTTGGAGGAGCTGTTGCTCACTGCAGAGGGCAGGCTGTAGATGGCAGGGAACGCTGCTAGTTCATAACTCAGCTCCCAGCACCTTCAGCTTCAGCCATCGCAGGGAGGACTGAGGTCTCTCTGTCAGCACAGAGGAAGAACAAGGCTGGGCTTCTTTGTGCCAGCTGGGACTGTCTGTGTTTCAAGCTCTCCTGGGGGCCCTTTGCACTGCTAGTGCTTTGAGTTTATTGGGATATCTCCTCAAAACTTCAGAAGTTTTGAATACTTGGAAGAATTCCAGCTCTTTGAAGAGCAGGCTTCAAATTGCCAAGTGAGAGTCTGCCTTTCCAGCCATCTTTACAGTCTTTGACAGAGGGACAGTTACTTCCAAAGGGAAAGATGCACAGAGGCCAATATTGACCCAGTGTTCCCTTTGCTTCCCAGACACCCACCTGATCTGCCTTGCCAGCAGGGCTGCCCTGCCTGGGAAGAAGGATCAGAGGGAGAGCCTGTGACCATCGGGCAGGTGGAATCCCTTTGTGTATACACAGATTCAAAGATTTTGATAGTTCTGTTTCTATATCCATATAATTACATTTATATATTTAGAGAGGGGTGTCTATATGTGCATATATATACATCTCTATATTTAAATCGATATATTTCATTATAGATGGGATAGAATTATATTTGTGTGGAGGTAGTTACATTTATAGAATGGGAGATTTACATTTTTATATTTCTAGAGTAGCATTTAGATGCCTACATTTAGACGTCTGCATTTAAATGCCTACACTTAGACATCTTCATTTAGACATCTACATGTGGATGCCTACATTTACATGCCTACATTTAGACATCTACATTTAGATGCCTAAATTTAGATGCCTACATTTAGATGTCGACATTGATATGCTTAGATATCGATCTAGAAATGGGCATGGTTATTTCATTAGGGGTATGTGGAAGTTTAGATGCAGAGATTGAGCTGTGTAGGCCTGGGCTGCATTTTTACCTCTTTCCCCCTCGGCTGCCTTTCTCACCTCTTGCTTTTCCCCCTGTGCCCCTGGGTCCCCTCTCTCTGTGCTGGCTCCGAGCTGGGGCCGGGCCGGGCGGAGCAGCACTTCCAGCCCCGGCTGTCCCTGGAGCGCTGGGAGCTGCCGCTGGCCCCAGGCACTGTCCCCTGAGGAGCTGCTGAAGGACGGGGAGACAGAGGGGGCTGAGGGGGCTGAGGGGGCGGTGGCGCTCAAGGGACGGGGACCCTGAGCTGCTGCTGGGGCTGAGGGCTGTGGGGCAGCCGAGGCCGAGGGTGGCACCGAGGTGACAGGGAAGTGGCACAGGCTGAGGGGCTGGCGGGTCTCAGGGGACAGGATGGGTCACAAGGGACTGAGGGGGGAGAGAGGACTGCGAGGGGCTGAAGAAACTGAAGGGGGCTGGGGGTTCAGCGAGAGCATGGTGGGGCTGAGGGGATGGAGGGGGCCAGCAGGGAGCACAGAGGGCTCTGGCACTGCAGCCCTGCCAGGCCTTGGAACCAATTCCAGAGCCTCCACTTTGGCCACAGCTGCAAGGAAGATCTTGAGGACAGCCGGACACTGACGGGAGCCAGCAGGGAGAAGCTGAAGGGCAGCAGCAAGAGCAGGGAGCGGGGACCTGCTGCTGCCGGCCTGGAGAGAGCCCGGCTGGGGCCACAGGCCGGGGCAGGCAGGGTGGGGCTGAGGGCGGCGCGGGCTGTGGCCGTGGGCACTGCCCGGCGGGGCAGGAGCGGGCCCTGCCCGTGCTGGGGCTGCTCAGCGCAGCTGCCCCGGCCGGCACAGGGGCTGTTATGAACAAGAAATGGGTTGTCCGATTTAAAGTTTGTAATTTAAGTGGTTGAAATGTTCTGTAACAATGTATTTTCTTGCCTGTTCTCAGTGACTGTGGGGCTGGGGAGGTCCTAGCGCGGTCCCGGCGGGGCCGGGGCAGCCCTCGCGGATGGTGCCAGCAGGGACCGGCCCGTCCCGGGAGCGTCCCGGGAGCGGCGGGCTGCCTCCCCCCCATGGGGCACGGGTACCAGGGGGGAGGGGGCACTCCGGGGGTGACAAAGGGGGGGAAGGGACTGACCCGAGTTCCTTCCCAGCAGAGACAGCTGCAAAGTGTAACCTACTGTCCCCTAAATACTGGTAGATTGAAATGCTAATGTAGTAGTTAACGCTGTATTGTACCAGTATCACCTTGCCTGAGACGGTTTCTCTAAGGGGATAGGAAGGGGATATCCAGATATGTAAATGAATCCTGGACCCAAGATGCAACGGGGGGGGTGAAAACCCCCAAACTCGTCGAATAAAACCCCAAAACAACGAGCCACCTCAACTGAGAGTAGAGCGGGGTCAGGATATCAGAATACCAAGCCTGCAGAAATGCTGGAAGCCTCGATCGCCCCTCACCCTAGCTGCAAAGGTTCACGGCGTGAGTGAGGACCTCGAGGCTCGCCGGCAAGAGGCACGGGTATACCCTAGCGCTCGTGCGAGGACGGGACCCCCAGCTCTGTCCCTCAGGGGACAAAGCTGCTGCACTATTCCTCATCCTCTGAGTCACCCGGGAAACAGCGACAGGAGCCGCGGACCTGCCGAATGCCCCTATCCTGAGCTGATCACCTTTAATAAAGGCATCAAAAGGAGAATTGTCTCCTGCCCATTTATTACAGGGGCTGTCCTTGGGCAAGGCAGCTGTGCTGGCAGGGCCCGGCAGCTGTGCCGCCTGTGCCGGGCTGCCGGGGCTGCGGGACGCTCCCGCCGCGGCTGCGCTCACCACAGCCTGGCCCGCTCGGCTGCTTTTTCTTTCTGACCCTCCTGCGGAGGCTCTGAGATTTCCTCCTCCCTGATGGAAGTGCAGCTGCTGCCAAGGGAAACGTCCCCATACTCACTCAGTGTTGCCTTTGCTTGCCAGATGTCCCATCTGCTGTCCCTGTCCAGGAGAGCTGCTCTGCCTGGGAGGAGGAGAGCGAGGGAGAGGCTTTGAAGATGGGGCAGCTGGGATCCCTCTGCTTGGAGCTCTGTTTAAAGATACACGGAATAGCATCTGAACGGGGATTATGAGATGGATATGTACATATGTAGCCTGCTCTTTGTACAGGCATATTTCTATACATATGGTATTAGATTTACGAATGTACTATGTCTATATGTATGTATAGATACCTGCATACATAGAGGTTTGCAGTTACATATTGGTGTGTGTATATGTATCTAGTTCTTTTTGTATGTTGTAATATTTGTGTTTAGATTTCCATATGTATACAGTTGTGCAGGTATCTATTTGTATTGGTGTAGTTTTCAGTATATGTCTTTTTAATTAAGTATATTGTTCTTTGATTTGATATATGTGTATTTTTATCTATTTTTCACTGTACACTGATCTATTTCTATATATGTTGTATCTACATACATACCCAGATGATAGTTGTATATATGTATTGATGCAGTTGTCCTGATGTTTAGATTGGTAGTGCTGTTTGTCTATTTATAAGTTGGTTTGTTTTATCTATCTCCTTCTTGATTGTAGTATGTAACTTTTAATTTATATTCATATCTGTATATTTTGGTGGTTATTTATGTATTCAGTTCTATCAAATGTGTATGGAGTTGTATAGTGGAGTAATTCAATTTGTTGAGTTCTTGGTGTTAGAGAGAGATACTGATAATTTTGTGTTTATCTATGGCCTGTACACTTGTCGTAATATGTAATGAAATTAGGTTGTTAACTTTCCACTGAACTTTGTGATCAACCTGAGTGTGTGTAGAGGTTTGCAATAAATTAGGTTTTGTTCAATTAAGTTGATATTTGTATGTTTTTCAATAGTGTGGTTTAACAATCAACTAAACTATATTTTTTTAACTTTAACTTGTATAGTTCTATGTTGTCAGTGCTGGTGTAGCAATTTGTAAAAAATGCCATTTGTCAGCTGAGATAGATGTGTTGTAATTTGTGCTACCTAAAGCCATGAGCAGATGGAAATGCTGGAGGATTTTGGCCATGAACATCTCCAGCCATGCCCAGCACATGCCCCACCTGCACTCAGGCTGGGCAAGGGAAGCGCAGATTTGGGATGGCAGCAGAGCCACACGTTGGCTGCAAATGCCTGCTGGCTTAGAAAAAGATAAGGATACACATTATAAATTCTGTTTATAGCAGTACATATATTAAAATATGTATTATGTAGTATATTGTGGGAATCCTTAAAATCAGAGGGTTTTGAGAAAGCTGCTCCTCATTGAAGAGGATTTGTTGTCGAGAGGAATAAAAAAATAAAGAAGAAGACCATGGACAGTGCCATTGCCAGAGGCCCAGGCTGTTAAAAGGAGGAATGGATCGTCCCCTTCATCAGCTTCCAGCTTCAGTCGTGTCCTCTGTTTTTTCCAGGATTCCCCATGTCACTAGTGCTGAGACAGGCTGTCCTCCCATTCCTCCATGAAATCATACACCCCCGGAATTCCTGGGAAAGTGTTCGGGATTTTCCTTGCATTCTGAGGATGTGGGGTTTCAGGGGTCATATTCTAGGGAGGTTTGGAGTCGAACGCGTCCAGGAGATGAGAGTTTGGGGAAGCTTTACAAAACAGGGGCTGCTGTGTCTGTTCCCTGCTCCTCTTTGTTATATATGAGTGAATAATTCATGCTGTTAGTAAATATATGTATGTATAAAATATTACATTGATCCACCACATGTCCTTGAACACTCTGGCCGGGAGCAGGGTCTCATTTCTATTCAAGCAGTTCCCGGAACATGCTAAAGATAACATCAAGTCTTTAGCTTATGAAAGGAGCCTCCAGGGCCTTGAATGTCGATTCTTGTGACCATTCACGAAGGCAATGCCAGGAGCTGATTACATCGGGCTTCCCCAAACACCCCAATACATGTGAAAGACAGCCATACAGACATGGAGGCACGCCTTTTGCATCCCTATGGACTCGGCCATCCATGTGAAAAGAACATCCAGGAAGGACAGAAAGGACTGTAGAAGCACTGGGAGTGAATCTTTGCGTCCCTATGTTCAAATTCTACATATGAACACACACAAAGGACATCCTGTGTTATGCAGGCCTCGGGGAGAATATAGGGTATATAAGCGGGCAGTAGGAAGCAATCGGGGTGAACCTCCGGGGAAACGCTGGCACTCTGTCAGTCGGATCCAGGTTCAACCAGCGCCAATTTCCGGAGTTGACGCTGTCTTGGCTGTGGCGGATTTTTTTCAATTTGTAATTAATAAAGCTTTGTCAAATTATTTTAATTTGGCTGCGGAGTCAATTCATTTATAACATCTTCCAAACAAGATGTGGCTGGATCTTGTTCTGAAGTTGTGCAGGCGGGGTCTGCCGAGGGGGACTCTGGATCCGCTCTGCCTGGCCCAGGGGCTGCAGGGTCACCCCGGCCACTGTTTCCCCTTCCCAGGAAGTCACCCCTCTGATCGGGCTCAGGCAGGCAGTTTGCTTTGCAGCTCTGAGCACTCTTTTCATATAGATTCCTCTGCCAAGCCTCTTCTGAGATTTTTGCCACTTTTGGCTCCCCAGCCTCAGATTGCAGCAGGTTGGGGGGGGCTTTGGATTTGTCTCTGCCTGCAGGGGAGTGGGCAGGGGGATGAACAGAGGTGGTGGGCAGCAGCCAGGGCTTGAGCAGGGCAGGGATGGCTCTGCCCAGAGAGAGAGATGGATGAGGTGGAGGCGGGAGAGCTCAGGAAAGTTGCTGTGGAGACACAGACAGTTCATTTAGAAGCCTTGAAGCCTGTCTCATTCTCTGCTGGGACGGAAAAGCATGCTGAGATCTCAGCTCAGACCTGAGAGGTTTCCAGCTGTATCCCTGTGGGCGGGGATAACATGTGGAACCTGTAACAGTGCATTGGAAAGCGTCACAAGTACAAATTCAGGATCTGCAGCTGGAGAGCAGCCCAATTTGTATGAATCTAAAAAGATCCAATTTAGTGAATCCAGACGCGAGTTAGCAGGCTCTGGCTTTCTTCCTGTCACCAAGAACTTGGAGCTCTCCTCCCCAGCCCTTCCTGACAAGGCTCCTGGGAAAGTTGCTGCGGCAAAGACCCTACTGCCAAGAACTTGGAGCTTCTTGGCAGAGTTCCTGGGACAGCTGATTGCTGTAACAACACTACCTGTTCCTCTGCATCAGATACAGGAGTGATGAGAGGGAAAACCAAAACACATCCTAAATCAGAGGTAAACCTTCCATTTCAACTACCTAGTTAGTCTAATATTAATCACAATTTAGAAAAAAAATGGATTGAAATAAACAACTCTTTGCCTTACTACTGTGATATGGTTGTAATGTGTAAATCCACAATATGAAACTCCTTCTCACCATGAAATCAAAGAACTTAGAAGAAGAATGTAAAACATTTATTAGAATTTTATCTGTTCAGCCTCCAGCTGTAACACAGATGCTAACAGCCTGCAGTAAGCTCACCTCGCCACAACATATTGCTAATGTGCAAGTCAATGCTTTTGGAAAGCAGATTGCAGAATCAAAAGAAAAGGTAGGAAAAATATTGGGAGATATTTTGGGAAAAGCTTTGGAAGAAAATTGGTGAAAAATAATACATAAGTTTGGAAAAGCCCTTGAAGAACAGACAAAAATTTTCAAAGAATCTATTGGTACTGTAGGACTCTGAGAAAAAGTCTTGTAGCTTTGCTTGTGGCAAACCAGTGGGACAAAGTAGAAATTTTCCAGAGTAGAAATCCATTTAGATTGAGGTGAAATGTACATCTTTAAGTTAAATCTTTAGTTTGAACACCTAGCTATTTAGTCTGACTGCCTGTTCTTGCAAAAGCCTAAGCTCAGAGAAACTGCTGCAGCAAAGGACAGAGATAAGGAGAGGGAGACAGAGGAAGATAGAGAGAGACAGAAGGTGCTGGAGGGGGGGGAGGTAAACCTGACCTAGCATTCTTCTGATAAAGAAGAACTAGCGCCAAATGTCCTGCAAAGTTTGAAATGAATATGTATGAACCTTTTGTGAAATTATATGCATATGCATTTGAGAGAAGGATAAAATGAGATTTGAAGTTCCCAGAGGTACGCGTGCCTTTTGAGGGGAGTAATCCCCACACGCGTCCAGCGCTGTAATAAACACACCGACTTTACAACTTCTATAAGTTGTGGAGTTTTTGATCTTTTCTGCAAAACATTCTGGCGAGCCAGGCAGGTGGAGCCGTCTCTGCCCTGCAGGGCAGAAGGGATCAACTCACCCTCCTAGGCGCGCCCCATGATCTTCCCAGAGGAGCTCTGCTCATCTCGGCTTGCCTCCTGCGGAGACAGACAAGGACCTGCTGGCAGGCGGAAGATTCGGTATGTACTGAGAGGACCCCCGGGGATAGGTAGGCTGAATAAGGCACTCAGAGACGTCTGAGTGCTCGGCCTCGTGCCTGTGCCTGCCGGCAGACTGGGCGATAGAGCGACTGGGAGACGGGAGTTCACTGTCCCATAGAGCGGCCGCCAACGACCCTGGGGGTGGGTTCGAGTGGACTCGTGTGTGTGTGTGTGTGTGTGTGTGTGTGTTGTGTCTAGACTTAGTTAATGCACTGCGGGGTTCATGGTCAATGTGTGTTTGTAATCGTGCGAGTGCATGGTGTACAAAGGGAGTATATCTACAGTGCGGGGGGGATTTCTACCCACGACTGAAGGGGCTGAGTGAGGCCTGAGGCACCGGCCGGGGCAGGCTGTGCTGTGAGGCAGGGAACGCCCGGCAGAGATATAGTGGAGAAGGGTGGGTGAGAACGTTCATTGAGGAAAGGTGGTGAATTGTGGTGTAGATTGTAGATTGTGCACGCTTTTACCGTGGCAAGACAAACTCAAGGGGTTCCTCTGCCCCAGTGGTTTGGACTCGACCCCTGGGAGTTTGTGAATCCTGTAAATTATTGGATAGATAGAAGAGACGAATGAGTTCATTTAGAGGGGCTTTATTGGACTTCAGCTGCTGCAATAGTCAGTCTGGACTGGGAACAGCCTGCCGTGGAGGATTTAGCATTCCCTGTAAGAAATGGAATAGTCGGCCTCTGCGGGCAATTGCTGAGAGCCTTTGGTGCATCGAGAGGCTGGCACGCTGCCTGGGTACTATTGCAGTGCGGAGTTTGTGAGAGACGCTGGGATTGCTCTTTTAATTAGCGTCGGGGCATATGCCCCAAGTGTAAATAAAAGTTTCCTGATCAAGCTGATTCAGAAGCTAAGATCTTAAAGCTGGTGTGTGGGAAGTCCCATCTGATACCTGCCACCTGGAGTTGTGTGTGGGAGGAAGACTGGGAATCTACTATGATGCTCTGTGAAGAGAGGTTTGGGTGGGAGTGAGATAGAGCAAGGAGAAAGAGATGATGGGAACTAACCAGAGCAAGGAAGTTTCTCGAGCTAGCCCCTTGGACTGCATCTTAGCCCACTGGAAGAAAGTCACCAGTAGGAGGGGCTCAGAAAGTAAAAAAGATCTAATCCAATATTGCACGCGCCGGTGGCCGTTATACAGGTTAGAGGACGGAGCAAAATGGCCACCACTGGAACTTTAGATTATAATACCTTACTGCAGTTAATGTTGTTTTTAAGATGAGAAGGTACATGGGATGAGGTTTTGTATGCTGGTATGTTTTTTGTTTTAAGAAATCACCAAGAATGGCAAAGGGACTGTGGGATCAGACCGTCCTTAGACCCACTGGTCTTAGCCCTTGAAAAGGAAAACAAAGCAAAGAAGGGGCAAATCAAACATTATTGTTCAGCATGCAGTATAGGACAATGGTGCATGAGGTCAGACAAGTTTATCATTCTGAGGAACAAGAACAAGATACATTTGAGAGGATGAAAGCTCCTCCTAGGAGGAGGGAGGTTGAAGATGAGGATGAAAAGGAAGAGGACTTCCCCAAAAAGGAGGAGGACTCAGGCTGGGAAGGCACATCCACCAGAATCCTCCGCCAACAGTCCAGTGCATCTAGAAGGCAAGCAGTGTTACAGGCCCCTCTGTGAGAGGCAGTGGGACCAGAAGGAGGGAGGTTAATGATTAAAGTGCCATTTACCACTCTTGATTTAGAGGCATGGGAAAAGATTGCTAGGAATTATCCTATCGATCCTATACTTACTGCCAAATGTCTACAATATGTTATCAAGTAACACAATCCAGTTTGGGCTGACATCCAGTTCCTACTGGATGCTTTCACTGAAATGGAAAAACAGCTGATCTTACAAAACAGCAGGGACTTTGGCAGAAGATCACTGCAAGAGCAACCAGCTAGATGTAAAAGAATATTTCCCCCTCCAAGACCCAGAATGGGATCCTAATGTATCAGCAGAGGTAAAGGAATTAGCAGATTATCAAGAGTGGATAGCAACAGGGTGGAAAGAGCTATTCCAAAAACCATAAATTAGTCTGCCTATAGTCCCTTAAGCAGGGGCCTTCGGAGACTCCATCAGAGTTTTTAGAGCGTTTAAGGGATGCTATGCGTTGTCATACATCATTTGTTCCAGGGTCTGAGATAGGGATAAACCAACTAGTTTATTCATTTTTGGGGCACTCTGCTGGAGATATTAGATGTAAACTTCAGAAAATCCGGGGACCGGAAGGGAGAAATCTCAAAGTCTTGCTAGAAGAGGCCTGGAGGGTATTTAGTAACCAGGAAGAAAGATATAGACAAAGAATGAAAAAGTTGGTGGCAGCAGTAGAGGAAGAAAGGCAAAGAAAACGCAACCAGGGACCACCCAGACAAGGACCACCTCGGCTGGGCAGACACCAGTGTGCAATCTGCAAAAGAACTGGTCACTGGAAAGATCAATGCCCAGGACGGAGACGAGGTGACCAACAAGTGGTTGCACACATACAAAACAACCGAGGAGGACCGAGGGATTCTGCCCCAGCGGATCCACTGGTTATAACAATGAGGCTGGGGGAAGAAGGGAAAAGGGTGGAATTTCTGGTTGATACAGGGGCCACCTATTCAGTTTTTAAAAAGGCTTTAGTACCTGTAGAAAATGATTATGTTGTAGTGCAGGGGGCAACTGGCCAGTCTGAAAGGGCATGTTTTTGCAAACCTTTGAGGTATAAATTGGGAAAGCAAAGGAGTATTCATAAATTTTTATACATGCCCAGTTCACCAAAGGCACTTTAGGCAGAGATTGATTGGAGCAGTTACAAGCAACCATTACATTCAAAAATGGAGAGGTTACTCTGGAGGTAAATGATCAGAAGTACATAGAGGTATTAAGTTTAACCTTACCAGCTAATGAAATTGAGGAGGAAATTGATGAAGAGATACTAAGTCAAGTATCTCCCAGGGTATGGGCCTCTGATGTAGCAGGGAGAGCAAAACTGCCTCCCCCATAGTAATTAAGCTCAAGGAAGGGACAAAAGCAGTGAGAATTAAGCAGTACCCCCTAAAGTAAGAAGACACGGAAGGAATCAGCCCAAGAATTGAAAATTTTCTGCGGTTCGGATTACTGAAAGAATGCCAATCTGATTTCAATACTCCCATTTTACCTGTTTGGAAATCTGATGGGTCATACTGCATAGTACAGGATTTGAGGGCTGTCAATAAAGTAACAGAAGACTTGTATCCAGTGGTAGCCAATCCATACACTTTATTAACTGCTCTAAATCCAGGGCTAAACCTGCTTTACCCTTTTAGACCGAAAAGATGCCTTCTTTTGCCTCCCTATCCACAAAGCCAGCCAGAAAATTTTTGCATTTGAATAGGAAAGCCCTAAAAGTGGGTGCAAAACCCAGCTCACATGGTTTGTTCTCCCTAAAGGCATCAAATGCTCCCCAATTCTTTTTGGGGGGCAACTTGCAAAAGATCTGGAGCCCTAGGAAGCTCCACAGGAAGAAAGGAAGCAGTACGTAGATGATCTTCTAACAGCCACTCGGAGGAGAGAAGCATGTGTAGCTTGGACAGGAAGCCTCTTGAATGTCCTAGGACTCCAAGGATTCAGAGTATCAAAGCACAAAGCACAGGTAGTGAAACAGAAAGTAATCGACCTGGGGTACGAGGTGGGTGCTGGGCAGCAGACTTTAGGGCAGGCTCGCAAAGAAGCCATCTGCCAAACCCCAAAACCCCAGACAATAAAGGAACCCCGAACCTTCTTAGGCATGGCAGGGTGCTGCCGGCTGTGGGTTTATAATTATGGACTGCTCGTCAAACCCCTCTGTGCTCCTATTGCCAATGGAAACAGAGATCTCCAGTGGACAGAGGAAGCCCCACAGGCCTTTCACCAGCTAAAAAGTGCCCTCATGTCAGCTCCAGCCCTGGGACTTCCAGATGTAAGTAAACAATTCTTTCTATTTTCCCATGAAAAACAGAGAATTGCCTTGGGAATACTGGCTCATGACTTGGGTCCATACCAAAGGGCAGTTGCTTACTTCTCCAAGCAGTGAGATGCAACAGCCAAGGGATGGCCAGGTTGCCTCAGAGCTGTAGTAGCAGTCGTGCTGAATATTCAGGAAGCACGCAAGTTTACCCTGGGACAGAAAATGACTGTGCTAGTGTCCCACACAGTGTCCGTAGTACTGGAAGTAAAGGGTGGCCACTGGCTTTCACCACAGAGGTTCCTGAAATACCAGGCCATCACGGTAGAGCAAGATGATGTAGAGATAGTGGTGACTAATATTGTCAACCCAGCTTCAAGGAGCAGCAGTACACCACAATTGCCTGGAGACCATTGAAGCTCCCTACTCCAGCCGCCCAGATTTGAAGGACACTCCTCTGGATGATGCAGAGACCTGGTTCACTGGCGGGAGCAGCTCCGTTGCCAGTGGAAAGCGACATGCTGGGTACGCAGTGACCACCTGCAGAGAGGTAACAGAATCCGCACCCTTACCAACAGGCACCTCTGCGCAGAAGGCCGAGATAATTGCCCTGAGCCGTGCCTTAGAAATGGCAAAAGGAAAGAGGATAAACATCTACACAGACTCGAGGGATGCATTCGGAGTCGTGCATGCAATGGAGCCATCTGGAAAGAGAGAGGACTGCTGACCTCACAGGGAAAGAACATCAAACATGCACAAGAGATAATCCAGCTGCTGGAAGCAGTTCAGCTGCCTGAAAAGGTAGCAATTATGCATATTAAGGCACACCAAAGAGTGAGCTCAGAATTGGAAGAAGGAAATGAGCTGTCAGATAGAGAGGCAAAGGAAGCAGTGAAAGGTGAGGTAACTATTGAAGGAAGCCTAATTCCACATGGACAAATTTCCCTTGACGGTAAACCAGAATATAATAAGAGAGATAGAAAATGATTGAAGATCAAGAAGAGACGTACAACCAAGAAGGGTGGGCTACCATTGAAAAGAAGCTGGTGATCCCTTCCCATTGTTTGTGGTCACTGGTAAGGGAAGAACACCAAAAGGCACACTGGGGAATAGATGCCCTATACAGCTACTTGATTGAAAGAATCGTTACAAGGAATTTATATGCCACTATTAGCCAAGTGACCCGACAGTGTGAACTTTGCCTGCAGACTGTCCCCAAAAACACCCCCAGGCTGAACCTCGGTCAGACTGGGAGAGGCCATGGGCCTGGACAGCAGTGGCAAATTGACTTTCCAGAACTCCCAAGGAAAGGGAGGTATCGGTATTTATTGGTATTGACAGACACATTTTCAGGGTGGCCAGAAGCATTCCCCACCAGAACTGTCAATGCTTGAGAAGTGACCAGAGTATTATTACAAGAAATAATACCACGCTTCAAAGTTCCAGCCACAATATCCTTAGATAGAGGATCACATTTCATTTCCAAAATAGTGCAACAGATTAGTAGCCACCTGGGCATAGATTGAGAACTTCCCACTCCATATCGCCCCCAATTAAGTGGCCAGGTGGAGAAAATGAATCATTTGATGAAGCAGCAGATTGTAAGACTCGGGCAGGAGGTTCATCTACCCCGGCCCCAAGCTCTTCCACTGGCACTGCTGCGAATTCAAACTAAACCTCAGGCTAAAGAAAAGCTGAGTCCTTTAAAAATGCTTTATGGAAGACCATAAGAAATACAAAAGAGAATGTCCACCCACACTGGGGAGGTAACACTGGCCACCTACATGGTGGCTTTAAGCAAACAGCTCAGAGAAATTGAGAAATACGTAGCTGGAACTCGGAGCAAGGAGTTAGATGGAACAGTACATAACATACAGCCTAGAGATGATGCATATGTTAAGTCTCTTGCAGAGAAGACTTTGGAACCACATTGGGAGGGACCTATCCAGGTGCTTCTCACCACCTTCACCGCAATCAAGATCAAGGAACAGAAGGCCTGGATCCATCACTCTCGAGTGAAGAAGGCCCCAGAAGCCCCCTTGGAGAGTGACCCCAGGAGACAATGAACTGAGACTAAAATTTACTCAGGCAAAATGAGTATATTGCGGTCAGGGGCAGTTCACACTTTCACTTACAGAATTGCTTTGTATATAATTATAATTGAAGTCTTAACATTAGAGAGTACCTCTATTCAAAGTCATGCTGGATGGCCTTGGTCCCAGGCTTTTAATCAGTTTACTGGATCCATGGGAGAACTTCCTGAGATAAAAGAGTTAAACCTATCCACTGTAGTAATTCACGGGGATCAGGTATATGAGGAGCAGGAGTGCCAAGAATGAGAACTGTGGACACTTCAGGGAATCAGAAGAGAGGAAATCAAGGTAGCATGCCAGGTGATCAATAAGCCAGTTTATGAGAGACCAGATGCAATTAGTGTCTCAACCTCTCCTGTATACAGGCGCCAGGAAGTTTGTGACAGCCTAAGTGAATCAGACTGTTAGTGTAATTTCACCCTGATACAGCCTGTAGAAGTGGGCCATATTCCAAAGGCAGTGTGGTCTGGAGAGGATGAATGAAGAAGAACCTTCTCCACTTACAAATCACACCAAACAGACCACTAGTGTCACTTAGCACCAATAAAGAACAACTGGCAATTCAGAAGAAAATGCTGAGCTTTCTGAAGGGGTCAGAAGGAGGGGAATCTTCCAAATGAGTTGATGATTCAGAAACTTTATTTAATAACAATCCTTCTCTATAAACCTATACTATAAACCTACTCTATAAACCAAAACTACTCAACAATCCTACTCAGAGTCTTAATCTACAATTATACTCTAAGTTGGTTATCTAGATAAGATCTTCATTGTTTCATTCTTCTTCTCCATTCCTCCTCCTCCTTCTTCTTCACTGCATTGATGAGTTGTGTCAGGGTGGACGCTGGCGTGGCTGAAGTTACAAAGGGATGCTGTCCACAGGGGAAAAAAACAACAACAAAAAAACCAAAAAAGAACAGTGAACCATTAGTTTTTCCAAGCTCAGTCCTTCACAGAGTCAATCCTGGGAAGTCAATCCCAGGATTCCTCTGGGTCCTGAAAAGACGCAGAAAGACGAGCAATGGGACCATCTGCTTCCCAGGCATCATGAGCAGGACCTTGCCATCACAGGCAAACATGGGCCAGAATCCCATTCATCTATTTTTTCTGGTTTCTTTACCTTGCAGGGATTTTTGCCCTGCCAGTGCTCTAGAAATGGTGCTTTCTGTCCCTGGGATTTCTTCCTTTCAGGAAACTCCAATGACTCACATAGGTCCCTGTCTTTGAAAGACAGGGACTGTGCTGATTGCCACAGGGACAGAAAGCAGTGTCTGCCTTTCCATGCCCTGCCCCTCCTGTGCTGGGTGGCACCTTCCTTCCCAGCAGGGCCAGCCCAGTGGCACTGGGCCCTGCAGTTCCCTCTCTGCCACACAACCTGGCAGTGACCCTGGGGCAGTTCCCGTCTGCTTGAGCGTGCCAGGCAGCAGATGGGGCTGGGACAAGTCCCTCTCAGCTGTCCCTGTTTGCGTGCCAGAAACCACCAAGGGTGGGCTGGGGGCACAAACCAGGGCCCCTCAGAGGCTCAGAGGGAGCCCCCCACAGCCCCTCCTGCCCACAGCCAAATCTCTGACCCCTCAGCTGGGACTGGCTTCCTTGGCTTCCTGCACCACCATTCCATGTCTCTGTAGCCTGCATTGCTCTACTTCAATTCTTTTGCCATTAGATAAAACTGAACACCCATCAAATTACAAAAGAGGACAAGAGAAACATTCAGAAAACAGAGCATCTCTCCTCTCAGGAATGCAGAGAGAGGTGGAGTTTATCAGTTTTGTGAAGAACAGGTCGAAGGGAGACTTTATTACCACTTTCCAAGTGTTCAGAGTAGCTTTGAAGAAAGTGGAGAACATCTTTTTAACAGGGCCAGGAACAATAGAATGTGGACAAATATTATGAAACCCAAAGGAGATCTAATCAGAGTAGATCTAAGGAAGAACTTGTTTACTCAGAGCATGGTGTCACCCTGGCACAGGTTGTCCTGAGAGCTTGTAGGTCAGGCAGGAAAGGGCTCTGGGACATCTGATCTCTGTAAAGCCATCCCTGCTCATTGCAGGACACTTGGACCAGAGAACCTTTACAGGGCCCTGCCAGCCCAGCCCTGTCTGGGATTCCTCACTGTTTTCATTTGAACAGCACCAAGAGTGGAGGTGAGGAGGAAGGGGGCTCATCTGATGCCTTGGACTTCAGTGGAGGAGGAGCCCATCCCTCAGAGCCTGTTTCACCTGCAGCCCCTTCCCATTTTACCTGCAGGAGCTCCTTGGCAGACCAGCGCCGCGCCTCGTCTCTCTGCAGGCAGCAGCTCAGGAAGTCACGCAGGCGAGATGAAAATAGGTTGGGCTGCCGCAGCTTTTGTCTCCCTCCTGTGCCTATCAGCAGTTGAGGCTGGGGAAAAAGGAAACAGCAGGCTCCACCTGCTTCTTTCCCATCTCTCACTGCTCTCCCAGATCCCATTGCTTAAGCTCCACTCTGCAGTGGCAGTTTCTGCCCTGGCAGAGACCCAGAGATGACTTTCCTTTACCAACCAAAAACCCAAACCCCGATGCAGCCACAGCTTTTCCAACATTCAGCACATCTTGCCTTGGCAGCTGCTTTCACTGACTGGCCTAGTTAGTGGGAAGTACATCGCCAAAAGCATGTTTCCTTCCCTGAGGATTCACACCGGGATGACAGGCTGTTTGGAAGAGAGACTTTGCAAAACTAACTCTACTTTCCAAGGATTAGTGCATTCAAGCTATCTGTGCAGTGCTTCTTGGTCCCTTAAGCACAGTTGCCATAAAACAAAACTCATCAAGCTTTTGGCTTTGTTCTTGAAAATAGTGGTAATTGGAAGGAAAGAAAGTAAATCCACCAGCTATTCCTCAGGGAAGGAAACAAACATTTAAATCTCAAATTCCAGACAGACGCATTACGATGCACACAGAAATGTACTGGAATGAAAATGCTTGGGCACACCGGAGCCACCTGCAGCTCTGTCTCTCAGCAGTCTGAAAATTTCAGCTTCCCTTAAGCGGCAAAAGAAAAACTTTTCATAGTCCCATCAGAAGGAGAGGTTCCATCCCTATGGTCATCCTCTGCTCATCTGGCTACTCAAGTCAATACATTCATGGTAGGCCCATCCCAGAAAGTGCCAGGAAACAAATGGGAGGTTTTGGCTGGCTCTCCCCCTCACCAGGCTCTGCCTTGCTGATGTGGAGAACGTGGCTTGGGCTACGCAAGAAACGCGGTCACTGAGGGGTTCAGCAGCACTGCACAAGAGGCAGAAGAAACTTTGTGGCCTTTACACCCTCATGCCCAGGTTTCAGGCATGTCTCCCAGTGAGAAGAAACTGCACAAAGGGGTTAAGTTCCTCTCTAAAACCCAGAGCTTTAGGAACTTTGTTGGGTTTGTGCTTCTTTTCTTCATTTCTGGAAATGTAACACCAGTTCTGAGAGGCTTGTGTTGTGGTTTCAGGGGCATCTTCCCAGACAGACAAGTGGCAACAACTTGAAACCCAAAGCAAAGTGTTGCCTGAGAAGAGTTGGGGAGGGTTTGCCTGTGCTAAGGCTTGAGCTGTCTGGCAACCCCCTCCGTGATGTGCAGAAACATCCAGCTGCTCCCCGGAACTCAGCCCCTCTGGGCACACGGGCCTCTGGAAACACCTGACGATTCCAGCCTTTCTCCTGCTCGAAAGCAGCTAAGCTGAGCTCCAGTTTCCTCAGCAAAGCCAAGGATGCTCACTTCCATACAGCTGACAGTGTTCATGGAGCTCAGCAGGTCTTTCTGATACTCCTCAGGCCAAGGAATTACAGTGCAGATTGGCAAGACATCGGCTGAACATTATCCAATGTGGTTCATGCGGAACCAAGCTCTAACGCGCTGGGCAAGCCAGAGGGAGAGAGCTCATTCTGCTTTTGCAAGATGGTGTTTAGAAACATAAGGCACAGACTTGGAACTATTCAAACCTCAACAAAGATAGACAAAAATAACAATGGCAAGAGGCCTTGGAGTCTCCATAAAAATGCCCACCACTATCATGAGAACTCAGTGCTCATGGCACTGAAAGAGATGACCAAAGAGACTTTGCTATTATCCTCTTCAACCCAAAGGAGAATTTCAAAGCCTGAAATGGCAATGCACTCCCCTTGAGTACAAATAATTGATGTGGCTTTCTTTACTTTTCCCACCCCACCAGAGTCACAAAGGGGGTTTTATCCTGTCCCTCTGCAGCTGTGCTCAGCCACTGGACATGGAGGGGAGAGGGAGTTCTCAGTGTCATTAGAACTGTGCAGGCCAGGGATGGCCCTGCTCCTGTGCTAAAGGAGCACAGCACCAGTGTCAACTGCCCACCTTGGATCCCAGCCCAGGCACCTGGCTGCCAGCTCATCTACTTGTTAAAGTACCAAGAAACAGCCAAACAGGGTTTGGTGGATAATTCGAACTGCAGTCGGAGAAAAACACATCCTAAACTCATCCAGGCCACCCACACATATGTCTGAACAATGTACAGATGACTTGAAAGCCTGAAAGTTTCCAAGACCCACAGGATTTGGAAAAGATGCTGCAGTGCAGAGGAGAAGGGCTGTGTTTAAAAAATGAAAAAGCAAGCAGAACTGCTTGGGCATTGCTTCTGGGTTTTTTTTTTCTCTTTTTCTTTCTCTTTTACTTTTCGTTTGCTTTTTCTTTTATGTTTGCTTTTGCTTTTTCCTTTTTTCTTACTTTTCCTGTAAAATTTAAACTGGGAAGGTCTAGCCTCCATTTCTCAGGATATTATCACATGTCTAACCTTTCCACTGAAAAATTCTTGTCCTTCAGAAACAGAGCTCCAAGATTGTTC
Organism: Fringilla coelebs; assembly: GCF_963513975.1. Classification (NCBI taxonomy): domain Eukaryota; kingdom Metazoa; phylum Chordata; class Aves; order Passeriformes; family Fringillidae; genus Fringilla; species Fringilla coelebs. Next base: position 1,639,789 of record NC_140038.1, read on the forward strand.
AGAAAACAAGTGAGAAATGTCAGGCATGGCTGGAGGCCAAAATGGCATGTTTCTGAACCACTTCCCTTCTGATGCAACCAAAACTAGAGCAGATGCTGATGTGCTGCAGGGACATTTGTAGAAGGGGACCTTGGTGGAAGTGGTGCCAGCAGATGGCAATGGGACTTTGTCCAATGGAACACAGAACATGGGACAGGTGCAAAAGACAGTGGGATCAGGGAGTATTTGCACCTTACCAAGACAGGAGTTCCATTCCAGTAAGGAACTTCTCCTTCCACCATTTCAGTGCCCACGATCCCAAAGGCCCAGATGTCTACTTTGGGGCCATAGGGTTGACCTGTCAGCACTTCAGGCGCCATCCACCAAAAAGTGCTGGCCACGGAGCTCCATCTGCTCTGCTTAGGGGTGAGCTGAGCAGAGAGGCCAAAGTCAGCTGTGGAGCAAACAACAAACCATGAAAGCCAGCTCCAATTAGGAAACCAAGCCAAAGAATTCCCCCCTCTCAGGCTAAGAATGTGCTGTTGAATCTCCTGGAGAACTGTCCATGCTCAGTTTCCTTGGGGCTTTAGACAAGGAAGTCTGGAATTGGCCACTTCCAAAACATCCCAGGTTTTTTAACGCTGCTCACAGCAGTGGACTGTATTCCCCTGAAGCTTTCAATTGTAGCTCCATCCCTCTGGAAGGGACCCACACAGAGCAACACCACTCTTGACTGCTTGTGGTTCCTTATACCTCTGTGCATGTTGCAACCGTGTCACCAGTTCACAGTGGGTGCCCCTGCACTGCCACCAGCACCATTTTTGGGGAGCTGGCTGTCACTCAAAGCAGCCCCACAGCCCACATCCCTGGAATGCTGCACCTGACCAAGAATATACTGACCCAGCTTGACAGAGCCATCGGTTCTGAGGAGGATGTTGCAGCTCTTCACATTTTGGTGGATCACATGGTTGGAGTGGAGAAAATCCAGTCCTCGCAGGCACTGAGAGAGAGAACAGAAACAGGAGGGAAAAAATAGTGATGTGATTTCATTACACAAGAAAGGAAACAAAGAACCTAAAAGATTCCCTGTTCCCAGGGGAAGGGAGAGTAATGGCAGAACACAGTGCCACTGAGAGCAAGAGCTGGCTGCTCCAACACTTGCAGAGCAGGACCTTTCTAAGCAAAGGCATGTCAGCTTTTGAAAGAGCACCAGCACCTGCTCTTGTAGACTGTCCCCTGCAAGCCAGCCAGGATGACTCCTGCTGCAGTGGATGTACTATCTCCATGCAGAAGACAAAGGAGGGGTTTTGACAAGAAAGAAAACGTCCCTCCCTTTGGTGTGAAGCAAATCACTTTTGAGTGGGAGGCTGCATGACAAAGGTTTTATTGCTGGCCTCAGCACAGGCTTGGAAGTATCACATCAGTCACCTTCCTGAAGCAAAGAGCATTTTGGCTGCACTACGATCCTTTTCAGCTGAGGACTGTGAGAAACGAGTCTCTCTTTTTTCTTTGCTGCTTGTTTCAAATCCTGACACCAGCACCTTTGCTTTCACAGGCAAGGAATGCAGTCAAGGCAGGCTCCAGGCAAATGTTTAGAGAGGCAAGGTGGAGAACAGCAAATACAAATACATGAGGCAGAGCAAGAATGGAACAGCAGGAGATAAGAGAACTGGCACTGAGTACAGGGAGTGCTGGGCCACTGGAGGGCCTTTCACTTGAGATGCTTTTACTTGCCCATAGCATAGCAGCAACACAGAAACAAAGCTTGGCACAGGAAATCACTCCAGGTCTGAGCCCCTGTTTCCCAGACAATCCTGCCCAAGCCCTTGGCAGCACAGATGGCATTGCTGACCTCCTGGCTGATGGCTGCCATCTCATCTTCAGACAGGTAGGTCTTGCTGATGACGTCGCTCAGAGTGCCTCCGTCCATGAACTCCATAACCAGCCAGAATTGCTTACCCACAAGGAAGCTGAAAGGAGGAAATAAAGGTGTGGAAAAGAACGTGCATGGCCATGTTGCTGTTTGGAAAAGAAAGAGATTGATCCTTATTTTCAGGTCCCTTTGAGACAAGGCCAGAAAAAAAGAATAGACCTTCTCTCTCGGCTGTGCATTGTTTGCAATCTGTGCAATCTCATGGAGAAAGGCACAGCTGTGAAAAAGGAGATGTCTTAGATGGACAGCAAGCGAAAAAGTGCAATTTAGTAACTGCCCAGATAAAAAACCTGTCACAAATGGAGTTTCTGGAAATTAGCACCTAGTCTTCCTGGCATGCACAGCAATGGAAAACAGGGGCAACAGTCCAAGGAAAATCCTTGTAAGTTTACCTGGACTTAAGAAGACACTTGAAAAAACTCAAGCCCCAGAAAAAAGTGCTGGCTGTGAATGTCGAGGCAATTGATTGAGTAAGGTATGACTGATCTGAGTTTTTGAACAATTTTCAAATACCATGTGCCAGGGAAGACTCATGCAGACAAAATTCAATCTCTTCCCATCCACTGGAGATGAAAAGAGCAATAATAACTGGCCAATAATTACAGCTCTGTTTTCTGCCACTGACCAAAGTCAGCTTTTACCGTGCATGTTTGCAATATATGAACAAACATTCATGGAACAAAAGCAAAACTCACCTGTCTAAACAGTGTACCAGGTTGGGATTCCTATTCATTTTCATGACCATGAGTTCCTTGATTTTGAGTTCCTTCTTCCTCAGTCGGTGAAGATTTATTTTCTTTATGGCCACCTAAAATGACAATGAAAATCAATAACTTGAGAAGTTGGTTGCACAAGACCACAATGCGAGTGATGGAGCGAGTGATTTTGCAATGACACAGCTGAGCTGTGCCAAACTGCCTTGTGATTAGGCACTGCAGAAATTAGGGACTGACATTCCAACAGCCCATTTCTCTGCCCCCTTGGGGGCAGTTACAGGACACATGGGGCCACTGACATTTTGCCTTGTCCACTTGGTAACAGTGGTGTCTCAACTATCACCCACAAACCCCTGACCACATCCTCTGCTGCTCTTTCTAGGATTCAGAAGAAGTAATCCATGCCTTAATACTCTGTGGATACATCTTGGGCTATGGGCAGGGCTTAGGGCTTTTAGGGACGCCTTGCAGATCTCTCCCTATGTGCAGTTCCCAAGTGCAGCACTGCAGGTGGCTAAGCAGCTGCCAGAAACTTTCAGATGTATTTGCTGGCAGCCAGAAATGAGAATTCAGGACTCTGAAGCTGTAGCCCCAAAGAGCAGTGAGGTGCCCTAAGGCACCACCTTTGTTTCAGCAATGGAGAGCGAGTGAGCGCCTCCTTCTCTGAAAGGAACCGCTGCCCTCCGTGCCTTCCTTGCGCCAGCTGAGGAGGACAAAGTCCCAAATGTATTTCATGGGCTGGCACCAGGCTGTGCTTCTGGTGCCTTTTCAGCACAGCTCTACCCAAAGCTCCAGCCACAGCTCACACCAGAGGGGAAAGCCCCTCAAGAGCAGCAGAGTCTGCAGGAGCTGTTGACATTTACCTCTCCTCCTGTGGAATTGTTGCGTGCTCTAACCACATGACCAAAAGTGCTAGAAACAAAACAGAAGCAGAAAAGGAGAAGCCACTTAGATCTTGCATGAAAGCCAGCCCACACAGGTGATCAATGCTGTAAATGCTTAAAACCTGCAAGATGCAGGAGGGCTCTGCCAGAAGGCAGATGATGCATTTTCCTCTCAAGTGCATGGGCACTGGGCCTGTCCCTGAAGCATTGGGGTTTACTGCCTCAGCTCCTAAAGACAGCTTCTTCTTTCATCTTGGGTTTCAGTTTCCAAACTGTGCAGTTTTTATCCTGACCACAGAGCATTTTCCTCAGCAAAGTCTTGGAAAGAAATGTTCCTAAGAACTGTTATCTCACAGCTATCAGGGAGTTGGTTGCTATTTCAGGCGAGCAAAATTCTTCTCCCTTCATTACTGTGGCCAGATGATTTAGAGACATCCAGAAATGCTAAGGAAATTAACACAGAACTGTCTCACACTTGAGAGACAAGGAGACCTTCCAGCTCCTGTTTCTTGATGCAGGCAAGACCTCGGCAGCATGGAGATGTCTCTAACAATGCCTTCTGAGCCCACTCACTAATTCTGAGCTGCACTGAGACATGTAACAATCTGTCCCCAGTGTCTCAACATCTTTGCAGCTGGCCTAAATTCATGCTGGATAGATACTCCACCAAAAAAACACCTGCCCCATGGTTGTGTAGACGTAACTGCAGTTGGACTTACCCGCTGCCCATAGACTCCAGCTCTGTGTATTTCCTAGTGGGATTTTCCATGGGGTTCACCATTCTCTCTGAGGGAAACAAAATGCAAGATGATGACTTTAAAGCAGAGGACCCAGCTTCCAGAGATACAAAAGGCAGCCCCAGTGCCTGGAGCTCTGAGCCCTTTGTGCTCGGCTGGGTAACAACAACAACAACAACCAGGCAGACAGCTCAGAGCACAGGTGGCCAGCACAGAGACTGATTTTCTTCAGCAGCTCCTCTGGGGAGTCCTAAATGTCCCTGTGATACCAAACTCAGGAGAGACATTTGGAAGGGCTGTGCTGACACGTGCACACACTGCACTGTCCCTCAGACAGAAATACAGCAGACGTACTCAGCAGCTCCAGGGAGTCACCCTCGGTCTCCTGTGGCTGAGCAGCAGCTGGGTCAGCGCGGGAGGTGAACAAACTGCCCCGGCTCCACTTCTCAGGTCGGGGAGCAAAGGCTCCTTTAGACAATGCTGCTGCTGCAGCAGGTTTGATGACAGAGCCCGTGGAGACCTGGGACAAGAAGTGAGTTTATGTCGGAAAGGTGGCTGGCAGAGATTACCCTGAGATCCCTTTCTGAAATGCAAGCCCATAGGAAGGTGCTGTCAGCCACATGCAGCGCTCTTAAAATTGATTACTTGGATGTCCACTTCTCAAACTGGATGGGTCAAAACCAAAGGCTAGTTCTACTGGGGTTCATGGCCACATTCATCTTTGCTTTTCATGGATTTTCAGAAAGATGACTGCCACAATCACCATTCCACTTCCTCTCAAGGATTGCTTTCCCCCTCCAAGGGCTGCAGACACCCTTGCAGCTCCTTGTTCAAATGTTCTGCCTCCTCCCACTGTGCCCCCTTTTCTTGCAACATCTTCAGGTCATGCTCAACCTGTAGCACTTCTGGTGGGGATGGTACCTGTTCCTCATGCCTAACTTGGGCCTCTTCATTGCCAGAATTTTGCTGGAAGACTTCACAGGCTGCCTGGTGAGATGGCAACACTTGCACCTCAAATCAAACAGAACAAAGCAGTCAGACACTACAGCTTGTCCCTGTCAGCCAAGAGGCATAGACTGTGAGAAAAGGGAAAGAACAGATTGACAGGGGATACAGACAGCTTGTTTCAATCCTCCATCTGGGTCACCCTGTTCCCCTATAAAAACACCTCAAGAAACAAAGCTATTCAGCAGCCCAGGAAGTGTCCTTGAGAGCAGCTGTGATACACATTACAGCAGGATGGCACTGAGAGGCATCACCCCACTCCCTGCTGCTCTGCACTGGAAAGGCAAGAAGGGCAGAAACCACCAGTTTGGTGACTGCAGTGGCTATCCCTCTTTCACTCACTGGCTTTTCTAGAGCCTGAGAGAGGAGATTAGCTTTCTCTCTGATGATTTTCATTTTTTCCTCCAGTCTCTTCTCCAATGCGTTGATCCTAGCTTCAGTTTTCTGCAGCTCTCTCTGCAGGCATTCCTTGATGTTCTGTGAACAAGGGAGAGGACGATTCAGGAGTGGAGTGGTTGCTATTCTTTTCCTCAACTGGTTTGGTTGATCACCCCTGTGCTGATTGAGATTCATCTTTGGAATTCTTCTCATGTCTTCCTTGTTCCTCCTCCTCCTCACTGCCATGATGGCACTCTGAGCTTCGGGCAGCTCTGCTTGTGCCTCTGCCTTGATGTTCTGTACACACAAGTGCAGGGCAAGTGACTGGGAGCTGCCATCAGGTTCAGCTTTATCTTCTTGCAGCCTCCAAATCACGTTTCTTCAGCCACTTCTTTCTGCTTCCCTACCCACATCTGCTTCCAATGTAACCCTCCTGTCCCAGTGCTGGTCTCTGCAGATTCCAAGGCTCTGTGCTTCCAGTGCCTGTGGGACTCCTGGCCTCCTCAGTGCCAAGAGCTCTGGTTTATGCCCCTCTTCCTGCCCTTCCCTCCGTCACCTGCCCACTCAGGCTTACCTGGCCATTCTGCTGTGGCTCTTCCAGCTGCTGCCTGAGCTGCCCTTCCTGCTCTCTGGCTGGGAACAGCTCTCCCTGAGTCTGGCACGGCATCTCTGAGGAAGCAGGCTGCTCCTGGTCTTTCTCTAGAAGGAGCTGCACAGAAAGCAAGAGAAGATGGGTTTCAACTTCCCATATGACCTTTGTGGGCCAAGACTCAAAGACTGATGGGTTCACACGTTCCCAAAGCACTGTGCTGCTGCTCTGCTGGCTCATTCTCTGCCCAAGGGGAGGCACAGATTCCAAAGGGACCCTGGCCCTACAATCAGGGGCCCTCTGGGACTGAAGCTCCAACAGCCTCTCAGGCAGCTGGCAGGGAAGGTGTGGCATTTCTCAAGGCTCTGGTGAGGGCCTCCCTCTGCTTCTGCCACGTCCTGTTTGTCTTTCAGTAGTGACTGACACCCAGCCCTGTTGCACAGCTCCATCCTGACTCTGCAGGTGGTTTCCTGTGTGAGCTCACTCCTTGTGAGAGACACTTCTGGAGTTCAAGTTCCCCTCAGGCCTGCACCAGCACCTCTGCCTTCCTGACATCTACACCCTTGTTAGAAACCCTGGTCATTCAGGAGATAAGGATGCCTGCAAAGATCTTCTGATGGAGGTCACAGAGCCTCTATGGCCACCTCAGTGTATGGAAGAGGACCAAGGTGTTTCTTCTCCCTCTTTTGTCAACTGACAAGTCTGACCAGCAGTAACAGAGACTCTCCTAAGGCCCCATGAACAAATGCACTTACACAGCCCTGGGGATGCCAGTGAAGGAAACCAATTGTCATGTAATGCATGGCATGTATGACCAGAGTCACCAAACAGCACCTAAACATGGAATTGTTGCATCTCACTCAGACAGGCAGAAAATTAAAGAATTAACTGTGGACTTCTGAATAGAAGAGGCTAGAGGAGGAAAACAGCTGTGAAAAGAAAATACCATCATATCTGGATGGGGGAAACATCTCTGCCTGCTCAGAATTGGTCAATGGAACGTGTCTCTAATGCTTTCCTGAAAGGGATGCTTTAGGTGAGCTTTGCACCTTCAGCTGCTTTGGAGCAGAGGTGGGAAGATTCAATAATTTACAAGCTACATAGCATAGATAGATAGATAGATAGATAGATAGATAGATAGATAGATAGATAGACAGAGAGATAGATGTCTTACAATCTCTCTTTACTGTCCTTTCTGTTGCTACACACATCCACACTTGGTAGCCATTGCCCTGATCAGCAGCAATCCTGAGATTGCTGTCCTGTTGCTTCAATAAACCAAACTCTTGGGGAATCTGGAGCCTGTAGGTCCTTATGGAATGCAACCAGACCCAGAGCATTGCACTGGGAACTGCACTCTTTGTGCATCTGTGCTGGGGCAAGTTCTCCTCTTGGACTCGACCACACTGATGGTGCTGAAGTGGCTGTCATGAGAAATGCAGCCCAGCCCCTCCCAGCTCCTCTGATCTCTGAGGACCAGCTGGAATTCAAGGGCATTGATTTCCTGCTCAATTCCCAAACACCACGCATACTGATTCCCTGGGCTGCAAAAGGGCACGGGCACTGTTAGCCTGACAGTGATGTGCAAGGCCCTACTGGCTGGCCTGGCACCAGAACGGCTCCTTCTGAACCAACGTCCTTGCCCCAAACTATGTGTTCTCATGCAAAAATACAGCATCCTCCAGAAGTGACACCTTGGAAAGTAAAATTCTAGCAGACCCAGTCCCAGTGCTGGAAAAGAGCAAGAAATATTGACGAAATGCACCCTAATTGATGGGGAAAAAAAATGAACAGGGCTCCTCTTCCAGGAAACCCAAAAAAAAAACCCTAAAAGAAAACCAGGGGGAAATGTCACTTATGCAGGTGGCAGAAATATTTGGATGCAGTAATGGGATGCTAAAAGTCGCAGATGAGCCTCCCATTGTCCAGGCTAAAGCTCCCTCAGCACCTCCTCACTGGCCTTGTGCTGCACCCCCTTGCCCAGCTCCCGTGCCCTTCTCTGCACTCGCTCCAGCCCCTCAATCCCTTTCTGCAGCACAGGGCCACAGCTGCACACAGCACCCCAGCTGTGGCCGCAGCGCTGCCCAGCACAGGGCCACGCTCACTGCCCTGCTCCTGCTGCCCCTCTGCTGCTGACACAGGCCACCATGCCCTTGGCCTTCTTGGCCACCTGGCCACACGCTGCCTCCTCTTCAGCTGCTCAGGATTGCCAGCCCTGTGTCCTTTTGGCCCATGCAGCTCCCCAGCCACAAAGTTGCCCATCTAACTTTAGATACAGCATGCACCATTTCTAGATGGCCTTTTCCGCTTCCGAGCAACACAAGACAGAGGTCAAAGACTTGAGCTTCACCCCCACTCCAGGCTTCAAAACAGAAGACTACAAAGCTGACGACTGCACAAAATATGCATCAACAGAAACTCGCTGCTTCTGCTGTTTCCCTCACAAGAAGGCTGAACAACTCCGCACTTTGTTTCTTTCACCGCATGGGACAAGAATGGCCCCCCACAGCTGCATGGACAACACAATCCTCCCCTTGCAGCTTATCAAAAGCCAAAAGACACCTGGCCCAAAAGAGACTGTACAAGCAAAGAACTAGTCTAGGAAACTTCAGACTGGTTTCACAAGCCAAACCCACCTTTCCAAAAATGGAAAACAAACAAACCAAGCCCTGGCACCTCCAGCATTTCCATGTGTGCCCTTGGCCATAGCACTGCAGAAGCCAAGAGATAGAGCTTCTCTTAGCCAAGCAGCCAGATGCTCTCCCAGAGGCACCAGCCCTTTGGTGCCTCAACATGACAGCTCAAAGGGCAAGTTCTGCTGGCGTTGCCTGGAGAAAATCACAAGGTCCTGGCAGGACTCCAGCACTCAGCATCCTCATCCAGCAATAGCAAAGTGCTGGCTGCTCCGAACCTTCCAGCTCTGTCTTGCACTAAAGACAGCACCACACACAACTGGCACTTACAGATTCAGAGGGCTCTGGTGTGACCACTGACGCAGGCTGGCGGTCATCCACCTCAGTTTGCTCCTGTCTGGCCTCTTTGCCAGGAGCAGCAGGAGCCAGGGGAGAGACGGCTCTTGGTTCTGTCATCTGTGACAAGAAAGAAGCATGAGGGAAAGGCTGTTACCTATCATTTAGAACCTCCTTTCCAACAGATGTAAAACTACATACTCTAAGGAGAAATCATAAACTTTGTTGGCAATGGGATTCTAAGTCACAGCCACCAAATTAAAATGGGCCAATTCTACAGAACTCTAGATGGATATGAAGTTGATTTTCCTCCCTGGCTGCTATCAGTAAGTAGGTTGTCTTGGCAGAATGGAGCTTTTACTTCTTGGAAGCTCTCAAACGGAAAACTAGGAAAGCCACATCAACGCCTTTGCTGCTACTGCTGCTGCAGATGTGGAAAACTCAAACTGGATCAAGATCCCGTTCCACAAGTGGAAAAGGGCAGGAAACGTTGAGCAGAAGCACCCTTAATAGCAGGAAGTGGAGGAAAATGAACAGGCCTTCTCCTCCTAGCAAGCCAACAGACCAATGAGCCAACAGACCATAGGATGGAAGTGTCACCCAGTCCAGAGTCTAAAGCACTTGGATGCAGTGACGGGATCTTTGGTGCTGAACGAGCCCTTGTACTCAGCACTGTCACACAGGCATTCATGGAAGTCTGCCTGAAGGTGGCTCAAGAGCCTCCCATTGTCCAGGCTAAAGCTCCCTCAGCACCTCCTCACTGGCCTTGTGCTGCACCCCCTTGCCCAGCTCCCGTGCCCTTCTCTGCACTCGCTCCAGCCCCTCAATCCCTTTCTGCGGCACAGGGCCCACAGCTGCACACAGCACTCCAGCTGTGGCCACAGCGCTGCCCAGCACAGGGCCACGCTCACTGCCCTGCTCCTGCTGCCCCTCTGCTGCTGACACAGGCCACCATGCCCTTGGCCTTCAGATACAGCATCCATCATTTCCTGTTCTACAACCACATCATCTAAGGAGATATCATAAAGTTTGAAAGGAATTGAATTGTAAGGCACTCTGCATTAAAATGGGCTAACTCATCCCTACTGGAACTCGCTCTTAGTTAAATATTCCACCCTATCTGCTGTCAGCAAGCAATGTTCTCTCTGCAAAACGCTTTAAAGAACTGAGATGGATATTAAAAAATATCCATCTATGCCTTTCTTATATTTTTTGCAGGCATTAAAAGTGATTTTCTTCTGGCTTTCCTAGCTGGCCCTCTACACTCTATTGCTACTGGCAATGCTCTCAGAATTCTCTACAATTCTGAAATACCAAGAACTTGAAATGTTCCTTTCTCACTCACCTCAGCATCAGCACCACTGAAGACTCGCTTCAGGTGACCTGTAGTGGGCAAGGGAAAATCAACCAGATGCCATCAGAAAACTGCCTGGGCTGCTGAATCCCACAGAACCAGTCAACCCAAACACAGATGAGCAATGTCCCTCCAGGAGACACATTTCATTTACACAGCCAGCAAGAGATCAGGACAATATTCTTGGTTGTGCCGACACTTTGGCCTCTTTAGCCAGTAAATGAATACAAACATGACCAAGAAAATGCAAACTGTTCTTTAACATTCAATGCTTCTGTCCTATCAAACACAAAATATTGCTTTTAAAAGTTCTCCTTCAGGTACTTTTTTTAAAACTCAGTTGCATGCAGTAATTCTCATTAACTTGCTGGAAACAGTGTCCCAGGAAAGCTTCCCAAAATCCCCCTGAGCTGTGGCACTTCTATTGTGAAACAGCAGAGCAGCAGCTCCAGGGCTCGGGAGCAGACACTCACTGCTTTAGAATTTGCACTTCCTTGCAAAAGGAATCACTATTTTAGCACTCAGTAAAAAATCAAATTGGACCTTGGTCAAATCCTTTCATGAGAAAATGTAGAAAGAAAGAAGCTTTCCCTGTATTCTTGGAAAAACTGCAGAGTTTTTAGAAGGTCCTCCAAGGAGGTCTCCCACTCTACATTTTCAAGGCTGTCTCGCTTGTCCCAGAAAACTGAGTTAATGACAGACTCTGCTGCCACAGACTCTCCCATAGGGGGAATGGAATCCCTGCAGGTTCCCTTGCAAATGCTGCCCCTGTAGCTACAGACACCCCCTTTTTAGCTGAACATCCTGACAGGAGCTTCACCAAACCAGTGGCATCCTAATGCTCTTCCTGTTTCTAAATCAGAAACTCAGTCACTAAGAAAGAGCAGGAAGACATAGAAAAGCCAGGGTAGGTTACACCCTAACCTAAGTAGAAGGGAAACCTCTACTTACGGGCAAAGTGAGTCACGTAGTAGGCAGAGAAACAAACGCCTTATGCAGCAAAAGCTGCCTTAGCTAGCATATGGATCATTGCAGAAATGCTCAGCAAGTTTGCTCCAACAGCAGGAAAAATGAGGCTCCTGTCAGTGTGCACCTGCACGCTGACAAACACCTCAAGCAGGAGAATGCTCCTGCACTGAGCAAACTCTAGGGCTGCTCTGACACTCAGGCCTTCTGTGCACCAAGGCAACCTTCTGATGTCACCACTGCGATGTGGCAACCGTGCCCTGACCTCACAAAGCAAGAGCGAGCTTTCTGCTGCTCTGTGAATTTATGCAAAGCAAAAACCAACCTTCCCTACAGCAAACACAAAACAGCCTCGGAAGTTGTTCTCTATCACATAGCAGGAGAAATTCTCCTCATGGGCCAAACCCTGTTGTTCAGGAGTTCCAAGAGTAACTCCAAGAGTGCCCCAAGCACCTACAGCCTGTACCCCAACTGAGCACTCAGATGGGACACAAGCAAAGGAAAGCAGACCAAGAAAATTTCCCACAGCATTGCACATGTGAGAATCGACTCTCACTTTTAAAATTTTAAAGCTTTAGTAAACCTTAACGAGGACTCAATAAGGAATAATTACAGCACTGAGAGTTACTGTGACTAGCAGGCACATGCTCATCTACAAAAAGGATGCTCTACCTTTTATACACTTAACCACTCCAGAAGTTTTGTCAGTCAACTCTTCCTCTGCTGTCCATTGGTGGAGATTACTTTCTTGCATCTTCCTTGGAGGTCAGCTGTTCTTACACCCCGCCTCCTGGTCACAAGCCAACCCTCCCCAAATGCCCTGACCACCAAGGCTATTACAAGGGGGAGGGGAAAGAGGACTATGGGAGGATATATTACAATACCATCGCTACACATTTGAACATCCACATCATTTCTACTTCTTAATTGTCAGAGCCAACCATTACATTACTTATCTAGAACACACAGAACCAGGAGAGAAGCCACTGTTGGCATAACAGCTGAAATCATTCCTAACAAATCTCCCCATGCATTTGCACGTTTCTTGGACATGCCCAGGGCTGCGGTGCATGTACATCTCTGCCTTTGTTCCCCTTTGGAAGCAGTCAAACTGGCAGCAGCTGCCCGCCAGCAGCAGCCGCTCCAGGCTGGCACCGCGACCGGCGGTGCCGATTTCCAGAGGCTTCTGTGTCCCAGGGGAAGCCAAGGCAGGAGCGGGTTGAACGGTGCTGGCGCTGCTGCTGCTGCTCTGTGCCAGAGAGCCCCGGCTGGGCAGGGCACGGTGCCCACTGCGCTGCGGGCTCTTTCTACTGCTGGGAAACAGCTGGAAAAGATTTCATTTTGACCTTTCTTACCATCTCAACAGAAGTCTTCAAAATCATCCATAGCAAGCAGGGCCTGATCCTTGCTGCCAGCTGAGGGTTAGAGAGGAGGCAGTACTTGATTTCAGCCCTGGCTGTGTGGGGAATCCCTTCCCTAACACCTGCACACCCAGCAATCTCACTAGTTTGTATCCATGGAACTAAGACATATTTAATACTCTGTTGAAACACACAAGCTAAATATTGCCCCAAATTTTCTGATTTACCGATTGATACTTATTGACTTATTGATACTTAAATCACTTCTCAGAATTTACTGACATGAGAATAGGAGTTTCTTGTACATCCCTGGTGGTCATTGGCACAGGTTCAGAGGAGACCCATGTACAAAACTGGGCTTGCAAGGCAAATTTATTCCATTTGTTGCAGTGGCATATAATACATACCAACCCCTGGATTCCTAAAAATCTGCTGAGCAGGAGAAGGAGATTGAGCTCGGCAGCAGGCACAGGTAGGCAGTGCTCTTTCAGGACATCCCCTGGATCAAAACGGTGTTCATCTCATCCTTCTCACCCTTCCAGCCAAGAACCAGGCCTTTTATCTCCTGTTCAGGAATGGACTTTTCCCAGTTACAGCATCAGCTCACACATGGCCGGCGCGTGAGATGAGGCCAATGAATCCAGGTTTTAAAACAACTGGAAGAGATAAAATTTTAGCAAGATTTATTTAGGGAGAATGATCATAGCAGGAAGAGTAGAAATAATAAGAGATAGGTAATTTTTAGCACGTAAAGTAGTAAAGGATTGGGTAATATATCACTTGCCTGTCTTTACTATGTTTAAGGAAGCAGGCTGGGATGTGGATTTCTTTGTGACAAAGAAGAGGACCGTAGCCTGCACTTGGGGCCCAAAACTTCAGCTATAGCCAGGGGGCCAAAAAGCCTGCCAAGAGGTCATAAGTAAAGAGGTCAAATCAAGGAAGACATCTTGGCCTTCATCAGAAGGAGACCATTCCCCATGTTAAAACCCACCAACCCCTTTGAAGTTAAGGACTGCACAAAGGTGAAGGAACTTTGGACTCAAGTGAAATGCATTTTATTACAAAGTGGGGGAAGGCAGTGTTAGCTAATGAATATGCATTAGGCCTCTTGGCAATTATATGAACATGTAAGACTTTCTTAGATAAGTAGAGAGCTGGAGCCAGGGATTCTTGGCACATGTCTTTAGGAGACGACTCCTCGTGTGCCTGGCGCTGTAATAAACATACCACCTTCTACCTTTAACCAGTGGCGAGTTCTATTCCACACTTCATTTGCTGACCGCGGCAGGAACGCTTCTCTGCTCCAGCGAGAACAACCGGGCTGTGGACGTCCATGGGCGCTGCCAGGACATTCCTTTCCTGGAGGGACCTCCGCTCTGGGCTGTTCCTCGTGGGGGACAGACAAGGCTGTTGGGACTGTGGAGAAAGGGTCTGTGTAACTGTGTATAAAGTAACCCGTAGGCCGTACGCAGGGGAAGGGCTGTTCATAAGTCACACAGAGATGTCCTGTGCACGACGTACGCCTGTACAGGTTGGGTTTGGGTCTGGCTGCCAGCAGAAAGGAGTTGCTGGGTCAAAAAGAACCTGCTAGCAATTCTGGGGGTGAATTATCAAATCCTGTTTTAGTGCTGCAATTTTTACTGTCTGTTGTTATTGTGGTTGTGTTTTGAGTGTAAAAATATTTGCAAAGGATGATGTGGGTGGATGCTGCTGTTGTGTATGGTGTGTGCTGTGTTGAAACAAGTGAGCACTCTATCCCCTAATAAAGAGATTTCCCAGTGAGCTTGTGTGTGTGGACTTTCTAGTTTCACAGGTTGGTATTCCCTGTGACACCTGGTGTTTGGGTACACAGGGGGGTTGTGGGGTTTTTCTCCCATATTGTGGTCACATGTGGTCCCACATTTGGGACTGTATTCCTGTGTTTGGGGAGATTTTAGGATTTTCTTTGCAACAAGTGCAGCAATTAATGCAGAAAACTACAGTGTGGTGATTTAGGTATGTTGAACTATGGTAGTTCCTTTCTACCGCCCCCTTTCCCCAGGGTTTAAAATCTCCTGCCACAAGGTGGATGCTCTCTTTCCTCTCATGGACATCCTCTTTCCTCTCCTTTTGCACTGCGGATATGCCTGTAGATCAACTAAAAAAGGAATGTTTGCCTTGCTTTAGCCAAGTCAGCCAGTTCAGGCACCCTATGTTTGACCAATTTGAGCCCAAACAAACCCTTTGTGACCTGTTTGGTCGGTGTGCCACTGCCAGCCAAGGAGTGGCCAATACCCAATCGTGACAAATATTGGTGTGATGCTGCCAATGAGACAAATCCCATAACCAGCTGGCATCTTTGGGCCCCTGATGTTCTTAAAGCACCTTCTGAACCTCAAAAATTGGAATTCTTGGTTCACTAGTAATGGAATTTTTTTGCTGCGTTTCACTACCAGGGAGATCCACAGGTAAATGTTACTCCCCATCATCCTGAGTACAGAAACTCAAGTTTGTGGTACAATTGTACTATCCCAGTGCACCCTAAGGGTGAAAATGCTGATGAGTAGATGACCTGGATGAGACCCCACGACAATGACCAAAAGGATATTGGCTCATTTGTGGAGATAGAGCCTGGCAGTGCATTCCCTCAAAAATTAAAGGTGGCCCATGTAGCATCAGACAACTCACTGTGATAGCACCTATTGCTAAAAAGCCATCAAGAGAAAACATAGAGAAAAAAGATTTGCCCGTCCTTATAAAGAAAACTGTCATAGCATTTTCAGACCCAAGGGCCCAGCTAAACAAGTTACATCAACTTTATTTCTATGTCAGCTTGCCTCTGGTGAGGCATTGAAACCATTGTACCAATTGGGGTGTTGGCTGAATAAAGAAGAGAGTGATACTTCCATTGCAATCAGTGACATGATGACTGATGTTAGTGCTGACAGACATGTAACCTTACAAAACAGAGCAGCAATTGATTTTCTTTTACTGGCACAATGATATGGCTTTTTAGGAATGTGAAGGATTGTGTTCCATGAAGCTGTCTGATCACCCTGAATCCATCCCCAAAAGTGTACAAAAGCTGAAAGATTTGACAGCTCAAATTCAAGAAGATGGTGGGTCATGGTTAGATGATTTGTTCCAAGGATGGAGCTCTGCACCTTGGCTAAGGGAACTTTGTAAAATAGGTCTGTATGAATTGGGTGTTTTGGTAGTGATACTAGTAGTAATACCTTGCATACTTCAGTGTGTGCGACAAATGATGGACAAAACTGTCTAAGAACATTTTATCACACGAGAGAGAGGTAGGAAATGGATTCACAGAGAGTTCTCAAAATCTCAGAGAGATGCTGGATGAAGGTATAGACATGGAGGAAGGTTTTGAATTAAGACCTTAGAAGAGGGAAGACGTTTTGGAACAATGTCTTGTAATTGCTATCAGACATGACTTATCCCCTTTGAACTGACTGGACTTTCACAGCATTAAAATTGCTGTGTTGCAATACAGCAAGGCTTAATGCAAGGAAAAGGATGCTTTAAGCACATAATAAGCAGGTACACTATAGTAAAGCTATGAAATGCAAGGTGGTTAATGAATGACACGGTTACAAAGGGTTTTTTTTCAGTTGTACCGAGAAGGGGAAAGACACAGAAAACACACAGAAAGAAACAGAAAAGAGGTGGGAAAAATAGGCATCATGCTACTTCTGGTATCCTCCTGGAGGAAAATCTCTTTGGGTTTCTCACGGTCATAGCTTTCCAATAACTAGGAAAACTGCTCAGCACCAGTACCCCAATTGTGAATGGTTTACTTGACTTGGCAAAGCTGGGACGTTCACAGTGGACACTGTCCTTGGTTCAAATGACCTGCCCTCACCTGCAGACAAAAGCACCACCTGCAGCAGAATCTACATCAGTCAATTTTCTCAAAAAGCTGTCGTAAATTTGGGAGAGGAAGGGAAAACATATCAGACACTCTGGATTAATGACAAGACTATGAAGATCAGTTCCAAAGCAAAGGGCAGCAGCTTCTCTCTGGGACACTCCTGGTGCTCCACGGCAGCCGGGCTGCCCTGGCTGCCCAGGACCCTGCGCTCTGCGGGCTCTGCAGAGCTGCACAGCGGGGAGGCAGCTTTGGGAACCTCAGCCCCTGGGCAGGAGTGGCTTCTTGCTCTGGAGGCCTGCCTGTGGGCAAATGCAGAGTGCTGGCCTTCTGCTCTTGGCCTGAGCCTGGCCTTGCAGGGCTAATACTGTTCCCTGTCTGTCGTGGGGTGACAGCCTTTATCCCAATATCGTGTGTTGTGTCTGGCATCTGCGCCTTTCCCCCTCCCTCCCCCGGCCGTCTTGCTGCGGCGGGGCGGGGAGGGAGGGGGTGAGGGTGACCGGGCACCTTGGCTTTTGGCTTGTGGCTGCTAGCGTAGCTGCTTGCTTGCTTGCTCCTGCTGCTTGCCTTGGCCGGCCGCTGCTCGCTTGCTTCCTGCGCTGTTTTTTTCCTCCTTTTCTTTCGTTCCCTCTTTCTTACCCTCCCCTGAAGATACTGTACCGGCTCCGGACCTGACCTGGGACGTCCAGGACCCCTGGAGTCTGCGAGAGAAGCTCAGCGCCCTCCACAGCACCGCCTGGTTTCTTTTTCTTTTCTTGTGTTGGGGAGTGTTCCTTTATTATTTGTCAATAAATAGGTTTTGTTTTCCACTTTGCTCCTCCGAGGAATTCCTTCCCGAACCCGGTATTGGGGGAGGGGTGGTTGGAGGTTTGTTTTTAGGGGACTCCCTTTTGGAGATTTCCCCTAACTTGTCCTAAACCAGGACAGTTAACTTTTTGGTGCGTTGGCCGGGAAACGGAGGCCAAAGACAGTGGAAAAAAAACCTATAACAATAATATTTTGGTTTTGGTTGTTTTGTGGGCATATTGGTATTTCATAATGTCATTTGGGGTGGAAGCCTGCCGTTATTTCTGGTCCCTAGGGGTT
Source organism: Fringilla coelebs (assembly GCF_963513975.1). Lineage (NCBI taxonomy): Eukaryota > Metazoa > Chordata > Aves > Passeriformes > Fringillidae > Fringilla > Fringilla coelebs. The sequence continues at coordinate 1,657,611 of NC_140038.1, forward strand.
TTTGAAGTGTTAATACCTTTGTCGTCCCTAGGGTTATTTCCTTACCCAAAAATAGCTCTGGTGTTATCTCTAATAAGTTATTTTTGTAGGAGAGGGGCATTAACCAGAATAGTCAGTGGGCTGGCCTTATGTGTGATGATTTGTCGGGGGTTTAAAATGCTGGACTTTATTTCAGGAATGTATAGATTGTTGTCATGGCTGTGTACTGAGTTTGTTTGGGGGGAAGAAGGGGAAGGCGCTTTTCAGCTTTCGTCTTCCTTCTTCTCCTCTGAGTTGTTGACATCTCTCTTAGAAAATATTGAATTTCCCCTGAGTTTAAAAGAAACCATCTTTCTGGCATTTAATTTATTAAGCTTTTCCTATACTGTCTGGAGTGTATATAAATTGAAAGCTGAGATTTCGAGAGGGGTTAGAGAGACTCCTGATTCAGGAGTAAAACAAAGCAGGAAAAATCTTGACTGGAGTGGAAAATGGGAGGATATGGGCCAGACTTTAAAGGAATTTTCGGACCCTATAGACTGGGACTTTCCATCTAATCAAATTCAGAACCCAGTCGAGGTGGCAAAGTATTTGAGGGAGAAGTGCCATGGTAATACTAAGGAGGAAAGGATCACTGCAGTGAGCTGGGCCTTGGCGTTTGTTTACCGTACTCTGCTAGATACTGTGGAGCAGCAGATAGCAGAAAGGGAACAGGGAGATAAGTTAGTTACTATCCCAGTGACCCAGGCTACAGCTAACATCCCAGGCTCCAGGCTAGCAGCTGAATCAGACAATAGGCCTCAACCTATGGCTGTTGCAGCTAATACAAGAGGTGGAAAGTGTAAAGGCAAGACCGATCGAAAGGTGGAGGATGATGATGATGATGCAGGAGAAGGACCCTCACCAAAATCAGAGGCCACATCAAGGGGCACAAATTCTGGAGCTAATATTGACTCCTTTTCTCTGAAGGACCTCAGAGGCTTAAGAAAGGATTACAGACGACAACCTGACGAATCTATCATTAGTTGGTTAGTCCGCCTTTGGGATGCTGCAGGGGAGGTTACGATTTTGGATGGTACTGAAGCGAGGCATTTGGGATCCCTGTCACATGATCCTGTCATCGATCAAGGTATGATGAGCAGGGCTAGCCCTCACAGCCTCTGGGAACGGGTCCTGGATAGTGTAGCACAACGATACCTATGTGAAGATGATCTCTATATGCAGCAGACACGTTGGAAGACCATAGAACAGGGAATCCAACGCCTGAGAGAGATGGCGGTGGCAGAGCTCATCTTCGCAGATGATATAACCACTAGGAATCCGGACCTGGTACCATGCACACCTGTAATGTGGAGGAAACTTGTGCGACTTGGGCCACCTGAATATGCTTCTGCCCTAGCAATAATGAAGCGGGATGATACATATGAGACTGTGCTTGATATGTCAAAGAAGCTTTGAGCGTATGCAGATTCTGTGCATGGCCCAACTCATGCCAGAATTGCAGCAGTGGAAACCCGATTGCAGAAACTAGAGGATAAAATAGAGGAGAATCATAAGAAACTCCGGGAAGAGATTAAGGAGGACCTTATTCAAATCTCGGCTGTACAAATTAGAAGCCCTGGTATCCAACGCTGGCACTCCTTTGATGGGGAGAGAAGGTACACCCCACGGGCTGAGTTATGGGCCTTTCTGCGCGAGTCTGGAGAAGACATGAGGAGATGGCATAGAAAGCCCACTGCTGCTTTGGCACAACGGGTGCGTGATCTGAAGGAAAGAGGAAGTATCACCAAAAAGAGAGCAGCTCCGGTTGCTCGTGGCCGAGATGTTAAGTATAATGATGACGATGACGTGTCCGATCCCCTCGAAGGAACTTCTAAGGCATACACCCAAGGAAAGAAGGACAATCTGGCTTAGAGGGGCCCTGCCTCTAGCCAGGAAGAGGCACGGGAAAACCGGGTCTTTTGGAAGGTGTGGGTCAGATGGCCTGGCACATCAGAGCCACAAGACTATGAAGCGCTGGTTGACACCGGATCACAGTGTACCTTAATGCCATCGGAACACGTGGGGACAGAACCTGTTTCCATTGCTGGAGTGACAGGGGGATCACAACAGTTGACTTTGTTAGAAGCTGAGGTGAGCTTGACTGGGAAGGAGTGGCAGGAACATCCGATTGTGACTGGTCCAGAGGCTCCGTGTATTTTGGGCATAGACTTCCTCCGGAATGGCTATTACAAAGATCCTAAGGGATTCAGGTGGGCTTTTGGAATAGCTGCAGTGGAGATAGAGGGTATTAAACAATTGAATACGTTGTCTGGACTATCAGAGAACCCATCTGCAGTAGGACTCTTGAAGGTAGAGGAGCAACGAGTGCCAATTGCCACCTCAACAGTGCACCGCAGGCAGTACCGGACGAATCGAGATGCCGTGATTCCCATCCACAAAATGATCCGAGAGCTGGAGAGCCAAGGGGTGGTCAGTAAAACCCACTCACCCTTTAACAGCCCTATCTGGCCTGTGCGAAAATCTGACGGAGAATGGAGATTGACTGTGGACTACCGTGCCTTGAACGAAGTGACTCCACCGCTGAGTGCGGCTGTACCGGACATACTGGAACTGCAGTACGAGCTGGAGTCCAAGGCAGCAAAGTGGTACGCGACCATCGATATTGCTAACGCGTTTTTCTCCATTCCTCTGGCAGCAGAATGCAGGCCTCAGTTTGCTTTTACATGGAGGGGAGTGCAGTATACCTGGAACCGATTGCCCCAGGGGTGGAAACACAGTCCAACCATCTGCCATGGACTGATCCAGACTGCACTAGAAGAAGGTGAGGCTCCAGAACATTTACAATATATTGATGATATCATTGTTTGGGGGAACACGGCAATAGAAGTGTTCAAGAAAGGAGAGAAGATCATTCATATTCTCCTGAAAGCTGGATTTGCCATTAAGAAGAGCAAAGTCAAGGGACCTGCCCGAGAAATCCAGTTCTTGGGGGTGAAGTGGCAAGACGGACGGCGTCAGATTCCTGCGGATGTTATTAACAAAATCACTGCTATGTCCCCACCAACTGATAAGAAGGAAACACAAGCCTTCTTAGGTGCTATAGGTTTCTGGAGGATGCACATCCCTGAGTATAGTCAGATTGTGAGACCCCTTTATCTGGTTACCCGCAAGAAGAACAATTTCCATTGGGGCCCTGAGCAGCAGCAAGCTTTCGTCCAGATCAAACAGGAGATCGCTCATGCTGTAGCCCTTGGTCCAGTCAGGACGGGACCAGATGTGAAGAATGTGCTCTACTCTGCAGCCGGGAGCCATGGTCTGTCCTGGAGCCTTTGGCAAAAGCTGCCTGGCGAGACCCGAGGCCGACCATTGGGATTTTGGAGTCGGAGCTATAGGGGGTCTGAAGATAACTATACTCCAACAGAAAAGGAAATCTTGGCCGCCTATGAAGGAGTCCAAGCCGCTTCGGAGGTTATTGGTACAGAGGCACAACTCCTTCTGGCACCCCGACTACCGGTGCTGGGATGGATGTTCAGAGGAAAGGTTCCCTCTACCCACCATGCCACCAGTGCTACTTGGAGTAAGTGGATGGCCCTCATTACGCAGCGTGCTCGAATTGGGAAGTTAAATCGCCCTGGGATTCTGGAAATAATTACAAATTGGCCCGAAGGTGAAAGCTTTAGTGTCGCGGATGAGGAACAAGAGCCAGTGACCCGGGTTGAGGAAGCCCCGCCATACAATCAGTTGCCAGCAGAAGAAACACGTTACGCTCTATTCACCGATGGTTCTTGTCGCGTCATAGGGCTGAAACGGAGGTGGAAGGCAGCTGTATGGAGTCCCACTCGACGGGTTGCAGAGGCTACTGAAGGAGAGGGTGAATCCAGTCAATTTGCTGAAATCAAAGCTATTCAACTGGCCCTAGGTATTGCAGAGAGAGAGAAGTGGCCAAGGCTCTATTTGTATACCGATTCTTGGATGGTAGCAAACGCTCTATGGGGATGGCTGAAGAGATGGAAAGAGGCGAACTGGCAGCGCAGAGGAAAACCAATTTGGGCTGCGGAAGAGTGGAAAGATATCGCTACTCGGTTAGAGAAGTTACCTGTGAAGGTTCGCCATGTAGACGCCCATGTCCCCAGAAGTAGAGCTAATGAAGAGCAGCAAAACAACCAGCAGGTACATCAGGCTGCACAGATAGGGGAGTTGAAGATAGATCTCGACTGGGAGCATAAGGGAGAGTTATTCTTAGCACGATGGGCCCATGATGCCTCAGGCCACCAGGGTAGAGATGCCACCTATAAGTGGGCACGAGACCGAGGGGTGGATCTAACCATGGACAGTATCTCTCAGGTTATTCGTGACTGTGAGACGTGCGCTGCCATTAAGCAGGCCAAGCGGGTGAAACCCCTCTGGTATGGGGGGCGGTGGTCTAAGTACAAGTACGGGGAGGCCTGGCAGATTGATTACATTACACTGCCTCAAACCCGCCAAGGCAAGCGCTATGTACTAACCATGGTAGAAGCCACCACGGGATGGTTGGAAACCTACCCTGTGTCTCATGCTACAGCCCGTAACACCATCCTGGGCCTGGAAAAGCAGGTCCTCTGGAGGCACGGTACTCCTGAGAGAATTGAGTCGGATAATGGAACTCATTTTAAAAACAGTCTTATTAATACTTGGGCTAGGGAACATGGCATTGAGTGGGTGTACCATATCCCCTATCATGTGCCAGCTGCAGGGAAAGTGGAAAGGTACAATGGATTGTTAAAAACCACCTTAAAAGCATTGGGTGGGGGGTCTTTAAAAAACTGGGAGCAGCATTTGGCAAAGGCTACCTGGTTAGTTAACACTCGAGGTTCCACCAACCGAGCGGGTCCTGCTCAGTCTGAGCTCCTTAATATAGTAGATGGGGATAAAGCCCCAGTGGCCCATGTCAGAGGTTTGTTGGGAAAGACAGTATGGATCAACCCTGCCTCGAGTACAGACAAACCCATCCGTGGGATTGTCTTTGCTCAAGGACCAGGTTATACATGGTGGATAATGCAGAAAGATGGAACAACACGGTGTGTACCTCAGGGAGACCTGATTGTAGGATGAGACTCATGTATGAATGTCATTATTTGTTGAATGTGAGACAGAAGGAAACTGTGTCAAGGGTGTGAGTAAGTGAAATGAAAGTTTTTACTGTATGTTCACGATATGGGATAAGGGGTGGAGTGTCGTGGGGTGACAGCCTTTATCCCAATATCGTGTGTTGTGTCTGGCATCTGCGCCTTTCCCCCTCCCTCCCCCGGCCGTCTTGCTGCGGCGGGGCGGGGAGGGAGGGGGTGAGGGTGACCGGGCACCTTGGCTTTTGGCTTGTGGCTGCTAGCGTAGCTGCTTGCTTGCTTGCTCCTGCTGCTTGCCTTGGCCGGCCGCTGCTCGCTTGCTTTCTGCGCTGTTTTTTTCCTCCTTTTCTTTCGTTCCCTCTTTCTTACCCTCCCCTGAAGATACTGTACCGGCTCCGGACCTGACCTGGGACGTCCAGGACCCCTGGAGTCTGCGAGAGAAGCTCAGCGCCCTCCACAGCACCGCCTGGTTTCTTTTTCTTTTCTTGTGTTGGGGAGTGTTCCTTTATTATTTGTCAATAAATAGGTTTTGTTTTCCACTTTGCTCCTCCGAGGAATTCCTTCCCGAACCCGGTATTGGGGGAGGGGTGGTTGGAGGTTTGTTTTTAGGGGACTCCCTTTTGGAGATTTCCCCTAACTTGTCCTAAACCAGGACACTGTCTCAAATGTGCTAAAGACAGACTTGTTTGTTTCCAGGTCTGCACGGCATTGATTTGCACCACAAAATACTGAAGGACTAAGGCCTGAACAACAGGCCCTGACTGAAGCCTCCACAACAGGACCTGAGCCAAAGCTGCCCTACAGATGACCTCCCAGGAAAATGTTCTATGTATCTGCTCCATAACCAAGTATTACTATCAAAAGGATTGATGCATCCATTCACTGGTGAAACACATCTTTACCTTCTGGCATTAGGAAAATGGACAAGGCCACACCTGGCCTTGGCTCCTCCTTGAGCCCTGGGAAAGCTCAGGGAGAAAACCAAGAGGAGAATGAAACCAGCTGTCCCCCCAGCAGAAGCTCTGGCACATTGCTCGTCCAGCACTATCAAAGCCGGGCTACTCTCACAGCGCAGTCGGAAGCCTCGAGGCCGGCAAAGGTGGAGGCACCGCAGGATTTCCCGGTTCCCGGCCGTGGCTCTGCAGGGCTTGGCTGGGACAGCTTCCCCAGCTGATGTGCAGCCCTGGATGAAGGGGAAAGGATTGGGGTACATGGTGATGTATCCTTCTTAATCACCAGAGGCAACCTTCTGTAATAATGCTGAGGTGCATTGCTTAGCTTATCCTTTCCTGAGCCTTTTTTGCACTTTTGCATGACAGTAAATTACACTGTTCCTTCAGCTGGTGTCTGTGTCTGCATCTCTGACCCTCCCCACCAGCAAAACAAACACACAGCCAGTTTAGCACAACACCTGCCTCTCTGCCAGCCCATCTCAAGGCAAACACCCCTGGGGGCCATCTCCACAAATGAAATTCCCACTTTGCAACTTCCTTTTCTGCAGCCTGGTGAGAAAAGGAGCCACTCCCAGCTCTGGACACCTCCGGTAATCAACTGCTTTCAGCAGTCACAACCCTGAAATATCAACCTCCTTTCTTAACCTGCCCACGGGGAGCTCCCACCAAGAGGCCTTTTGTCCAAGGATACCCACAGGAGAGCTTGAGGAGGGAGCAGTTTGAAACACAACTGCTTCAGAGTTTAAACCTGCCTTTATCAAATGAGCACACACCCACCTGTCCCAGAAGGAAAAGCAGGCAGGAAAGAGAAGCTCCTCTCCCACAAGAGCACCCTTTGTGCTTCCTTCTGTTCCAGCTGGAGAGTGGAGGCCACGAGCTACACCTTACTTTGAAACAGGGCCCAGGAAATTGGCCTGATCTGGGAGAGCAGCAAAAGGAATTCCCCAAATGTAGGAAAAGAATCTCTAGAAGCGATAGATGATGACAATATTTCTGCAGAAAGGCAAAAACAGAATAATTGAAGCATTTCCAAAAGTCCCCAGACTGAAATTTGTTTGCCAATACGACAACCCCAAAGTCTCTGTGGTGTGTCAGGAAGCTCGGCAAAGAATCTGCGAGGCTTGGATGAAGCACTTTGGTGTCCGTCCTCCAGAGCACAAGCAGATTCCCCACACGACTTCAAGACTAAGGGTCAAAGCTTCTCCCTTCAGCTCTCCACAGCAGCTCTAGGCAGTCTCTCTCCATTGCAAGATCTGCTTTGTCAGTCTACAGTGACAAGACTTGGCTGCAGGAGGCATTTCAATGGAACTCTCCCTGGATGGGGGCACGAAAAAGAAGAGGTGATTCCTGAGGAAGGAAAAAGGCAACGCTGTTTGGGAAGACACCAGTGTGAGTTTGTTAAAACTCTAGGCCAGAAATCCCTTGAATAAAGCAACATCCATCCATGGGGCAGCACTTTAGCTTTGATATCAATGCTGACAAAATTGCTGCCCCTTCCTGCTGCTGAAGCTGACTCCAAATCCAGAGACATGTGCCACCTCTCCTAAAGACAGGCAGACATGATGACATAAAACCAGCAAGTCTGCTGAAAAGGAGACCAAATGAATGTTTTCTAATCCCCCCTTTTCATCCTTTCCCCAGCCAAGACAGAGCAACGTCCTTCCTCTCTGTCACTGATGGTGACCCAGGCACAGGATGCAGTGTGGGGACAGAGCCTCTCACTGCTCCCAGTGCTCTGCCCTGCCCTGCCCTGCCAGCCTTGCCCTTCCCTGTCCTGCCGTAACCTGCTGTGCCATCCCGTGCCGTGCCGAGCCCGGTCAGCGGTCACGCATTTCGGGAATGACCCTCCCCTGTGGCGCCCGCCGGCGTAACGAACATACCACTTTCTAACTTTGACTAGTTAGAGAGTCTTTGTCTGTGATTTTCAGCTTTAACAATTCAGGGAGCTTTTGTTTTCCCTGACAGAAGTACAGTTGCTGCCAAGGGAAACACACCCAAAGACACAGAGTGACCCAGCCTTCCCTGTGCTTCCTTTTTCCTTCCCTCACTGCTATAAAGTGCTCTCCTACCAGGACCTCAGTGCTGCCTCACCTGAGGATCTGGAGCTGCCTCCAGGCCCTTTCAGGCTAAATGCAGGTGCTCAGGACTCTGAGGTTTTCCTAACTTCTCCCAAGAAGGTGTTTGCCTCACCTGGACTTTTTGGGGTTTCATTGGAGGAACCAGGCACAGGCAAATTTCATCTCCACCATGAGTTCATCATTCTGATTGTTCCCATGGCGCTTAAATGCCACCCTGAGCTCATCGTTCCTCTGGTTCCCCTAGACCATCACAACCCTTCCATGGCCTCTCCGGAGAGGAGCAGCTGCACATCTTCAGAGCAGCAGTTGCCAGCCTGCAGACCATCAGGTAGGGAAAGAGTTTCTACCCTTGCTTTCCAAGCAGGTCCTGGTTAATGACCGTTTCAAGAGCTTTCCTGCACTGCTCTACAATGGGTAGACCTCAAGTGAGAATCTCGTAGAAAATGTCAAGTCACCTAGGAAGGGGGACCTCAAAAACAGAAAGATTGTCTGCCTGCTTTTCCTTTCTTGCTGAAGATTTGCAGGGTGTTCTGGCATTTTCCAGATAGCCTCTCTGTAGGAGTACAAGGGCAAGGTGAAAGATACTGCCTAACAAATGGTCAGTGTTAGGTGTACTCTCCCCTTTCTTTGAATGAAGCCAAACTAGGATGGTGATAGGATATTGCAGATGTTTAAGACTGTCTGCCCTGCAATTCAAGCCGTGCCATTGAAATGAGCGCTGTGTGCCCCACAACAGCTGCAGCTGCAGAATATGGCCTCACCCATAAGGCTCTTTTTGAATCAACTCACAGTACAAGTTCAGCATGCATGTTTGCAGATCTGGGCTCTTCCTGGGTGAATCCACTTTCTTTGGTCTTTTGTGATGAGAAATCAAATGTTTCCCAAATCCCAAAGCTGCTGGGAAAGGAAAATGCAAAAGGCTGTGATTATCAGGTGTTCCTGTGTGTCTGTGTGTGTGTCTATATCAGATTTACAATCGATGCTTTAATCTATGTACATGTCAATTAGGAGAAATATTTTTAAGAGGAAGAACTCACTCCTCCAATCCCCTGGGAAGTCTGAATACATTTCTGGAACTGAGGTTGCTGTGTGCTTCCGGTGATGTTTGATCCAAGCTAGCACTAGAGCTCTGCATCCCAAAGACACATCATTGAGCCTGACCAATGTGTTTGGATTCTTGCAGCCACCCCAGACACTTCAGCCCCTAGCACTCCAGCTGGCAGTGCAGGTTTGGCAGCATGGACAGCCCTCAGCTGGGAGTGGAATACTGCTGGGGAAGAGGAATTGCAACTGCTGGATCCGGACATGGTGCTTGAGACACGGGAGGAGATGTTTCCTCCCTCTGCTCAGGTAACTGCATTGGACGGGGAAGAAAGGGGCTGGACTGAGAGCTTGTGAATGTTGTTGCATGGCTGAGAAGCAAAGGCTTCTTGAATTCAGCTGGGAATTGACAGGGACGGCTTTGCTTGGTAAAGCAAGACTTCCTAAAGAAGAGGGAATGAAACTGTCTCCCCCTTCCTGAGTAAGGATGAAAAGGTGTGAGCCTTTGTTGGCCAAGTTTGGATGCTGGTTTTCCTGGGAAGAATCCCTGGTGCAGGGGCTTTTGTGTTGAGGAATGGGAAGCTTTGTAGGTTCTAAGAGGCTTTGTTTGATGGGAAAGAAGAGAAGAGTGTTTGCAGAAGTGGCTCTGAAAGCCGAGTGTCCCGTGAAGAGAGGAGCATGCCAGAGGTGCCTCTGTTCCAGCCGCAGATGTGGGCTGTGCCTCTTTTGGTGGGAAGGCCAAGGCAAAGCAAGGGCTGGGCTGCAGCTGTTGCTGCTGTGTGAGCCCTGCCGTGCGTGTAGGCGCTCCCAGAGCCGTGGCTGGGGCTGGGCTGGAGCTGCAGCTTTCTTGTCCTCCCAGTGAGCTGGTGCCTGCAGTGCAGTTTCCTTCTGGGAACTCCTCAGCGGGGCAAACTGGCCAGTCTTGCTGTCCATGTTGCAGAGCTCAGTCCCCTTGCTCTTGGGCATCTCTGTGGGAAGAGATGTGTGTTCCCACACTGTCCCTGCCAAGCTGCAGCCTGGATGAGATTGCTGTGCTCTGGGCTGTGGAGGGAGGAACACAAACCTGTGCCAGGAGCTGGCAGGACTCCTCCTAAGAAGCCATTCCATGTGTTCAGTGTAACCCTCACATCCAACACTGTCGGCTTTGGCAGCTTTTGGACTGTGTTTGAGAAGTCAAATCTTGCTGATTGTTTGTTGTAGTGTGTTGCAATCTCCTGTTTTAGACTTCCCAGTCCTTTCCCAGGTAGCAAGAGCTTCTCTGCTCCCCTCCCCCTTTCTCTTCCTAAGTGATGTCCAGCAAGCTTAACATTCCAGCAAGGGCATCGTGTGATTGGCAGAAGTTCAAAAGATGCCTCTCTGCCCAGGGCCATTGGCCTGAGTGTCTGAGTGTCATTGTCCCCTGAGACTCGCCCTCTCCCACCTGGTTGGTAGCTCACCTATCCTCTCCCCTCCCCCTCCCCCTCAGCTTAAAAGGACCTGGGGACCATGCGGGGGGATTCTACTGTGGCTGTTACCAAGATTCAGAGACCCTGGAATAAAGCTCTGGATTAAACCCTGCGGTAGAATCCACTCCTTTCGTTCTTCACCTGGCCTAAGGACTTTCACCCGAGGTAAAGCTGAGTTCCTACCAGCTTGGACTTGTTCTCAGTGTCTAGCTGCAACTCCTAGCTAGCCAGAGGGATCTCTGTGGTGAAAAACCACAGCAGCTACCTTTGGCAGAGCAGCGAGGGCTGGACGGGCCCAGACAGGTGCTATCCGGTAATATTGGAATATTATTCCAATAATTGTTGAAGGGCTTTGGGGCCCAGAGTTCTTGTTAGGAACAAGAAATTAAAAGTTTGAGCCGTGGAGTTTTTGGACCATATGTTTTGTGTAAGTGGTGAGAAGGGTTTCTCCCTTTCTCTTTCTAGGGGAATATTACTGTTGCCCCTGAGTCTTCAGGAGGGGAGCCTGTGGACAGAGCTGCAGCAGAGGGAGCTTTGCATGGCACTGAGAGCTGCAGGAACAATTCCCAGGAGCCCAAGGAGCTTGGTAAGGACAGAGCCCCCTTTGGTTTAGAGAGGTGTGAGATGGCTGCTCTGAGCCTGCCTCTGGCAGGAAGGGAGATGAGAAGGGTTGAGTTCCTGTCTGCAGGCTTGGTGCTTCCTGGTGCCTTTAGTTCAAATCCTGCCCTGGCACCACCTGCCTGAGCCCTGCCCTGCACGCTTCTCCAGAGGCTCTGACACTGAGTCCTCTGCTGGGGCAAGAGAGCAGGGAATAAACCTGACCTTGTGGCACTTGTGTCACCAAGCCGGGTGTCCCAGCTTTGTGCTGATGTCCATGGATAAGTTTGCTGCAGGGTGTCAGTGCTCTGGAGGCAACACTGAGTGACTCTTGAAGCAAGAGAGGAAAGCCCCAGCAAAAAGTCAGTGTAGAAGTCCGAGCTTTTTGTCTCCAAGCATTAAATCAATGTAGTGCCAGTCTGCTAATCGGTGTAGTGAGATACATTAAAAATAAAAGCAGAAGAAGCTTTGAGGCCAAGGAAATCATTAGTCACAAATCCAGCAGCTCAATGAAAAACATAAATTACCCCAAATTAAGGAAGAGCTAAAGGATAGAAAGAGCACTTTGAATCTGCATTCTTGAGCAAAGCTGGTGCAGCATGCAGGCCTGGTAGGGAGCTCTTTCCTTCACAGCTGTGAAGCACAGAATTCACTGCTTAGAAGTTTTAAAAGTTTAATACTCATAGGATAAAAAAATGACAATATTTGCTGTGCTGGGGTGCTCCTGGCCAACAGCCAAAGAACACCTGATGTATAGAGACACTGTTTTCATCATACTGTTACACTGCTGAGATGCAAGCATATTCATGTGTTTCAAACATTCCTGGGAACTTTCTGATGTTTTGGGAACTCCTTTGTTAAATTTCTTCACACTCAGGCTTATCTGCATGACATCCTGGGTGTCAGGTCAATATATTTTATTTCTTTCTGTGTCTTCATCCTGCTCTTTCACATCCTCTGATAAGGGTTTGGTATGTCCTCCTTAAATTGAACATGGTGTTCACTAATTGTCCTCTGGTGCTCTGGTTTGTGTCAGGGTTATCTTATCACTTGGACAGGTGGTTCAGTGGATGGCCTTACACTGTTTTTAGTTACACAAAAGCCTTTTCTTCTCCTTATGCTTTGCTAAGGTCTAGAACACAATACATTCATCACACGATTCTCCCCATAAGTGATACATGGATATTATATTAATGACACTACTTTTTCTATGAGCACACTTAAGTGCACACTTAAGCTGAAAGATTCTATTTTATTAAAAAGCAGCTAAAAAAGGTTATAACTGATGCTATTTTTAAATACTTATAATCACTAACAGCGTGCATAAGCTAATACATAAATGGCAAAGGCAATATTATCTGGTCATTTGTCACACAGCTGTTCCTCCCAGAGCTGGTGGTTGTTTTGGAGGAGCTGTTGCTCACTGCAGAGGGCAGGCTGTAGATGGCAGGGAACGCTGCTAGTTCATAACTCAGCTCCCAGCACCTTCAGCTTCAGCCACTGCAGTGAGGACTGAGGTCTCTCTGTCAGCATAGAGGAAGAACAAGGCTGGGCTTCTTTGTGCCAGCTGGGACTGTCTGTGTTTCAAGCTCTCCTGGGGGCCCTTTGCACTGGGAGTGCTTTGACTTTATTGGCATATCTCCTCAAAACTTCAGGAGTTTTGAACACTTGGAAGAATTCCAGCTCTTTGAAGAGCAGGCTTCAAATTGCCAAGTGAGAGTCTGCCTTTCCAGCCATCTTTACAGTCTTTGATAGAGGGACAGTTACTTCCAAAGGGAAAGATGCACAGAGGCCAATATTGACCCAGTGTTCCCTTTGCTTCCCAGACACCCACCTGATCTGCCTTGCCAGCAGGGCTGCCCTGCCTGGGAAGAAGGATCAGAGGGAGAGCCTGTGACCATCGGGCAGGTGGAATCCCTTTGTGTATACACAGATTCATAGATTTTGATAGTTCTGTTTCTATATCCATATAGTTACATTTATAGATTAATGGAGGGGTGTCTCTATGTGCATATATATACATCTCTATATTTAAATCGATATATTTCATTATAGATGGGATAGAAATATTTGTGTGGAGGTAGTTACATTTCTAGATTGGGAGATATACATTTTTATATTTCTAGAGTAGCATTTAGATGCCTACATTTAGACGTCTGCATTTAGATGCCAACACTTAGACATCTTCATTTAGATGTCTACATGTGGATGCCTACATTTTCATGCATACATTTAGATGCCTACATTTAGACGTCTACATTTAGATGCCTAAATTTATATGCCTACATTTACATGCCTACATTTAGATCTCTACATTGATATGCTTAGATATCGATCTAGAAATGGGCATGGTTATTTCATTAGGGGTATGTGGAAGTTTAGATGCAGAGATTGAGCTGTGTAGGCCTCGGCTGCATTTTTACCTCTTTCCCCCTCGGCTGCCTTTCTCACCTCTTGCTTTTCCCCCTGTGCCCCTGGGTCCCCTCTCCCTGTGCTGGCTCCGAGCTGGCGGCCGGGCCGGGCGGAGCAGCACTTCCAGCCCCGGCTGTCCCTGGAGCGCTGGGAGCTGCCGCTGGCCCCAGGCACTGTCCCCTGAGGAGCTGCTGAAGGACGGGGAGACAGAGGGGCTGAGGGGGCTGAGGGGGCGGTGGCGCTCAAGGGACGGGGACCCTGAGCTGCTGCTGGGGCTGAGGGCTGTGGGGCAGCCGAGGCCGAGGGTGGCACCGAGGGGACAGGGAAGTGGCACAGGCTGAGGGGCTGGCGGGTCTCAGGGGACAGGATGGGTCACAAGGGACTGAGGGGGGAGAGAGGACTGCGAGGGGCTGAAGAAACTGAAGGGGGCTGGGGGTTCAGCGAGAGCATGGCGGGGCTGAGGGGATGGAGGGGGCCAGCAGGGAGCACAGAGGGCTCTGGCACTGCAGCCCTGCCAGGCCTTGGAACCAATTCCAGAGCCTCCACTTTGGCCACAGCTGCGAGGAAGACCTTGAGGACAGCCGGACACTGACGGGAGCCAGCAGGGAGAAGCTGAAGGCCAGCAGCAAGAGCAGTGAGCGGGTCCTGCTGCTGCCGGCCTGGAGAGAGCCCGGCTGGGGCCACAGGCCCGGGCAGGCAGGGTGGGGCTGAGGGCGGCGCGGGCTGTGGCCGTGGGCACTGCCCGGCGGGGCAGGAGCGGGCCCTGCCCGTGCTGGGGCTGCTCAGCGCAGCTGCCCCGGCCGGCACAGGGGCTGTCCTTGGGCAAGGCAGCTGTGCCGGCAGGGCCCGGCAGCTGTGCCGCCTGTGCCGGGCTGCCGGGGCTGCGGGACGCTCCCGCCGCGGCTGCGCTCACCACAGCCTGGCCCGCTCGGCTGCTTTTTCTTTCTGACCCTCCTGGGGAGGCTCTGAGATTTCCTCCTCCCTGATGGAAGTGCAGCTGCTGCCAAGGGAAACGTCCCCATACTCACTCAGTGTTCCCTTTGCTTGCCAGATGTCCCATCTGCTGTCCCTGTCCAGGAGAGCTGCTCTGCCTGGGAGGAGGAGAGCGAGGGAGAGGCTTTGAAGATGGGGCAGCTGGGATCCCTCTGCTTGGAGCTCTGTTTAAAGATACACGCAATAGCATGTGAACAGGGATTATGAGATGGATATGTACATATGTAGCTTGCTCTTTGTACAGGCATATTTCTCTACATATGGTATTAGATTTACGAATGTACTATGTCTATATGTATGTATAGATACCTGCATACATAGAGGTTTGCAGTTACATATTGGTGTGTATATGTATCTAGTTGTTTATGTATGTTGTAATATTTGTGTTTAGATTTCCATATGTATACAGTTGTTTAGGTATCTCTTTGTATTGGTGTAGTTTTCGGTATATGTCTTTTTAAATAAGTATATTGTTCTTTGTTTTGATATATATGAATTTTTATCTGTTTTTCACTGTACACGGATCTATTTCTATATATGTTATATCTACATACATATCCAGATGATAGTTGTATATTTGTACCGATGCAGTTGTCCTGATGTTTAGAATGGTAGTGCTGTTTGTCTATTTATAAATTGGTTTGTTTTATCTATCTCCTTCTTGATTGTAATATGTAACTTTTAATCTCTATTCATATCTGTATATTTGTTGGTTATTTATGTATTCAGTTCTATCAAATGTGTATGGAGTTGTATAGTGGTGTAATTCTATTTGTTGAGTTCTTGGTGTTAGAGAGAGATACTGATATTTTTGTGTTTATCTATGGGCTGTACACTTGTCGTAATATGTAATGAAATTTAGTTGTTAACTTTCCACTGAACTTTGTGATTAACGTGAGTGTGTGTAGAGGTTTGCAATAAATTAGGTTTTGTTCAAGGAAGTTGATATTTGTATGTTTTTCAATAATGTGGTTTAACAATCAACTAAACTATATTTTTACCTTTAACTGGTACTTGTATAGTTCTATGTTGTCAGTGCTGGTGTAGCCATTTGTAAGAAATGCCATTTGTCAGCTGAGATAGATGTGTTGTATTTTGTGCTACCCAAAGCCATGAGCAGATGGAAATGCTGGAGGATTTTGGCCATGAACATCTCCAGCCATGCCCAGCACATGCCCCACCTGCACACAGGCTGGGCAAGGGAAGCGCAGATTTGGGATGGCAGCAGAGCCACACGTTGGCTCAGAACTCACTGCAAAGGCCTGCTGGCTTAGAAAAAGATCAAGGATACACATTATATATTCTGTTTATAGCAGTGCATATATTAAATAGGTTTTATGTAGTATATTGTGGGAATCCTTAAAATCAGAGGGTTTTGGGAAAGCTGCTCCTCATTGAAGAGGATTTGTTGCCTAGAGGAATAAAAAAATAAAAAAGAAGACCATGGACAGTGCCATTGCCAGAGGCCCTGGCTGTTAAAAGGAGGAATGGATCGTGCCCTTCATCAGCTTCCAGCTTCAGTTGTGTCCTCTGTTTTTTCCAGGATTCCCCATGTCACTAGTGCTGAGTCAGGCTGTCCTCCCATTCCTCCATGAAATCATCCACCTCCGAAATTCCTGGGAAAGTGTTGGGGATTTTCCTTGCATTCTGAGGATGTGGGGGTTCAGGGGTCATATCTGGGGAGGTTTGGAGTCAAACGCGTCCAGGAGATGAGAGTTTGGGGAAGCTTTACAAAACAGGGGCTGCTGTGTCTGTGCCCTGCTCCTCTTTGTTATATATGAGTGAATAATTCATGCTGTTAATAAATATATGTATAAAATATTACATTGTTCCACCACATGTCCTTGAACACTCCAGCTGGGAGCAGGGTCTCATTTCTATTCAAGCAGTTCCCGGAGCATGCTAAAGATAACATCAAGTCTTTAGCTTATGAAAGGAGCCTCCGGGGCCTTGAATGTCGATTCTCTTGACCATCCATGAAGGTGACACCAGGAGCTGATTACATCGGGCTTCCCGAAACACCAGAAACACCCCAATACATGTGAAAGACAGCCATACAGACATGGAGGCACGCCTTTTGCATCCGTATGGACTAGGCCATCCATGTGAAAAGAACATCCAGGAAGGACAGAGAGGACTGTACAAGCACTGGGAGTGAATCTTTGCGTCCCTAGGTTCAAACTCTACATATGAACAAACACAAAGGACATCCTGTGTTATGCAGGCCTCGGGGAGAATATAGGGTATATAAGCGGGCAGTAGGAAGCAATCGGGGTGAACCTCCGGGGAAACACTGGCACTCTGTCAGTCTGATCCAGGTTCAACCAGTGCCAATTTCCGGAGTTGACGCTGTCTTGGGTGTGGCGGATTTTTTTCAATTTGTAATTAATAAATCTTTGTCAAACTTTTTTAATTTGGCTGCGGAGTCAATTCATTTATAACAGTTTGGTGACAACCTGACGTGATCTGATATTTGGGTTCGGGAAACCCTTTTCCCGCCTGGAGGGCGCCCCACTGAATTCAGTGGCCCAAGCGGGAATCGAATTCCGACACCAATCGGATCCACAAAAGAGCCGCAAAATTCGCAGATTGAAATTGGAGCCGCGCTCTGCAAAAAGCCACAGCCAGGGGAGATAAAAAGGGCCCGATTCTTGACTCGGAAGGATCTAGAGAGATCTCCAAGATTCGAGGGATTTTCATCCGTAAAACCTCAACGTGCACGAAGAGACCCGTGCAAGAAAAAGAACCGTAAGTACTGCGTGGTTGGGTGGAGCGTGATCGGAAGCATGTGTGAGACGTGACATTGTCACGAGGTGAGTGTGGACCCCGAGGCTGCATTTCCACCATCCCATGAGGGACGTGGTCAGGCAAGGGGGAAGTGGAAGTCTTGGTTCGAAACACACGAGACCCGGGGCTCGGGGAAGAGTCTAGGGGGAAAGCCGGTCACGTCTGGGATCAGGAGGGGAGCGGCAGACCTGGGAGGGAGTTCCAGGAACCTGTCCACCTTCTGAAACCAGGAGAAAAACAGGTAGGAGGACGCTAGGGGAACAGCCTACGGGTCAGCAGGGCGGTTCGCTGCTTGATCCGGTCAGGCTGGTGGCTTTTCACAAGCCGGAGAATCTGACATCTGAGGAAAACACGGGACTAGAAACAACTGTCCCAGCCGAGCAAAAAAAGGTAAGAAAGGTTACCACTTTCTTTGAGAAAATGAGATTGGGGAAGAGCAGACAGCAGAAGAAAGTTCAGGGAAAACCCTCCCAGGGCGCCGAGAAGATCTTACCAGAAATCCCGGGAGATAGTCCACTGGGATGGATGCTGAGGCACTGGGACGAAAACCCACAAAGGGTGGGAAAATCCAAGGAAAAAATGATCCGTTTTTGCATGGAAAAATGGGGAGGGAAGGCGATCGGGAGGTATGTGGTCTGGCCGATCTTCGGCACGTTTGAGAACTGGACGTGTGAGTCTTTGTTTGACCACATGACCGGCAGTAGCCCGACAGATCCAGAGGAACTTGAATACGCAGATATGTGGAGGCATGTTTACACTGGTCTATATCCAGTGAAAACTCGCCGACGGGCAACAAAAGCGGGGAACGAGTGGGAACCGCTGGAAAACCTTCACCCCCCTACCTCATTGCCCCGCAACAACCCGACCTGGGGCAGGCACAAGCGGCGGGGGGGGGAACCCGGGGTGGGGGCTTTACAAGTCCAAGCGAGCGCCCCGCCACTGACACCAGGTCACGCGGTGGCATCCGCTCCCCCACCAAGTCAAGGGGCAGGGGGCCAAGCAATGCCGCAGGAGTCACCAAAGAGTGAAGAGGAAAAAGTAGACATAGATGCCCTCAGAAATGCATCTCCCCCAGCACATCGCACTAGGCGACGGACTAGGAGATCGACGGGGGAGGAGAGCGGAGACGAAGGGGGAAAGACCGGAATCTTCCCGTTACGGGAAGTTCCGACTGCCCCGGGGGTGATTGGATACGTACACACCCCAATTAATCCCAGTGATGTGAGGGCATTCAGGAAGGAAATGGAGAAATTGATGGATGACCCCCTGGGGGTGGCAGAAAGATTGGATGACTTTTTGGAAACCAGCATTTATACGTTTGAGGATCTTCGGGCGATTTTAAGGTTGTTGTTTAACAACGAGGAGAGGGACATGATCCGGACCGCCGCGATCAAGAACTGGGAGAGGAGGAACCCGAATGGGGGAGCTGGAGAGGAGCAGTGGCCAAACCAAAAGCCGTCCTGGGAAGCCCAGACGGAAGAAGGGAGGCAAAGAATGATAAATCTTAGAAATATGATTATCCAAGGTATGAGGGAAGTGGTACCAAAAGGGCAGAACATGAGCAAGGTGCTCAGGGAGTGTCAGGGGAAAGATGAGACCCCCACGGAGGGGCTGGAAAGACTCCGGAAAGGGTTGAGAATGTACTCCAGCACGGATCCAGATTCCCCAGTGGGAATAGTGTTGTTAAAAACACAATTCGTGGCAAGATCATGGGAGGACATTTGGAAAAAGCTTGAAAAGATAGACGGGTGGCAAGAGCAGGGATTGCAGGAATTGTTGCGAGAGGCTCAGAAAGTTTACACGCGCCGAGATGAAGAGAAACAGAAAATCCAAGCAAAGGTCCTGGTGGCAGCGGTGAGAGAGGCTCAGAAGCAGGAGCGGGGAAACGACACGGCAAAGAAAATGCCAGCAAAGAAGCCAGGTCCATCGCAGGAAAAGGGCTCAAGTGAACATAAGCAGAATTTTGAGTTTTATTACTGCGAGCAGAAGGAGCACATTAAACGAAATTGCCCCAACAAAGCCAAAGACCAGGAGATGTTTCAAGAAGATTAGAGGTGCCAGGGGCTTTTCATTTTGGGGTCCGGAACATCTAGAGAGCCCTTGAAAAAACTGAAAGTGGGACCCTACAAAGAGGAATTATGGTTTATGGTAGATTCAGGAGCGGAATGGACAACAGTGTTATGGGTACCCAAGGGGTGTTCTCTGAGTAGAGATGCCATGGTGGTATCTGGGGCAAAGGGGGATCCTTTCAAGGTTCCAATCATAAAAAACGTAGAAATAAATACGGGGAATCGAAAACATACAGGCAACGTCCTGTTAGCCCAGGGTGCTGAGTTCAATTTATTAGGGAGAGATATGATGGTCGCCCTGGGAGTGGGGTTGGCGATTGACAAATCCCGAATCAAAGTCTTTACAGCCTCACGGGGCTGGATGAGGAGAAAATAGATCCGAAGGTGTGGTATGTCCCTGGGGAAGCGGGGAGGTTGGAAATAGAACCTATTCGAGTGGAAACTGAAAGACCAGAAGACCCCATAAAGGTCAAGCAATACCCCCTCTCCATGGAAGGAAGGAGGGGTTTGAAATCAGTGATCGATGAATTATTGAAAAAGGGAACACTGGAACCGTGAATGTTGAGACACAACACCCCAATTTTAGCAGCCAGGAAGCACAATCCCTTCCCATTTATTGTGGTCAGTGGTTAGAGAAGAACACCAAAAGGCACACTGGGGAATAGATGCCCTATACAGCTACTTGATTGAAAGAATCGTTGCAAGGAATTTATATGCCACTATTAGCCAAGTGACCCAACAGTGTGATCTTTGCCTGCAGACTGACCCCAAAAACACCCCCAGGCTGAATCTCGGTCAGACTAGGAGAGGCCATGGGCCTGGTCAGCAGTGGGAAATTGACTTTTCAGAACTCCCAAGGAAAGGGGATTATCGGTATTTATTGTTATTGACAGACACATTTTCAGGGTGGCCAGAAGCATTCCCCACCAGAACTGTCAATGCTCGAGAAGTGACCAGAGTATTATTACAAGAAATAATACCATGCTTCAGAGTTCCAGCCACAATATCCTCGGATAGAGGATCGCATTTCATTTCCAAAATAGTGCAACAGATTAGTAGCCACCTGGGCATAGATTGAGAACTTCCCACTCCATATCACCCCCAATTAAGTGGCCAGGTGGAGAAAATGAATCATTTGGTGAAGCAGAAGATTGTAAGACTCGGGCAGGAGGTTCATCTACCCCGGCCCCAAGCTCTTCCACTGGCACTACTGCGAAATCAAACTAAACCTCAGGCTAAAGAAAAGCTGAGTCCTTTGAAAATGCTTTATGGAAGACCATAAGAAATACAAAAGAGAATGTCCACCCACACTGGGAGGTAACACTGGCCACCTACATGGTGGCTTTAAGCAAACAGCTCAGAGAAATTGAGAAATACGTAGCTGGAACTCGGAGCAAGGAGTTAGATGGGCCAGTACCTAACATACAGCCTCGAGATTATGTATATGTTAAGTCTCTTGCAGAGAAGACTTTGGAACCACATTGGGAGGGACGTTCCAGGTGCTTCTCAGCGCCTTCACCGCAATCAAGATCAAGGAACAGAAGGCCTGGATCCATCACTCTTGAGTGAAGAAGGCTCCAGAAGCCCCCTTGGAGAGTGACCCCAGGAGACAATGAACTGAGACTAAAACTTACTCAGGCAAAATGAGTATATTGCGGTCAGGGGTAGTTCATACTTTCACTTACAGAATTGCTTTGTATATAATTATAATTGAAGTCTTAACATTAGAGAGTACCTCTATTCAAAGTGATGCTGGATGGCCTTGGTCCCAGGCTTTTAATCAGTTTACTGGATCCATGGGAGAACTTCCTGAGATGAAAGAGTTAAACCTATCCACTGTAGTAATTCATGGGGATCAGGTCTATGAGGAGCAGGAGTGCCAAGAATGAGAACTGTGGACACTTCAGGGAATCAGAAGAGAAGAAATCAAGGTAGCATGCCAGATGATCAATAAGCTGGTTTATGAGAGACCAGATGCAATTGGTGTCTCAACCTCTCCTGTGTACAGGCACCTGGAAGTTTGTGACAGCCCAAGTGAATCAGACTGTTAGTGTAATTTCACCCTGATACAGCCTGTAGAAGTGGGCCATATTCCAAAGGCAGTGTGGTCTGGAGAGGATGAATGAAGAAGAACCTTCTCCACTTACAAACCATACCAAAGAAGCCACTAGTGTCACTTAGCACCAATAAAGAACAACTGGCAATTCAGAAGAAAATGCTGAGCTTTCTGAAGGGGTCAGAAGGAGGGGAATCTTCCAAATGAGTTGATATTTCAGAAACTTTATTTATTAACAATCCTACTCTATAAAGCTATACTATAAACCTACTCTATAAACCAAAACTACTCAACAATCCTACTCTACAGTCTTACTCTACAATCCTACTCTAAGCTGGTTATTGAGATAAGATCTTCATTGTTACATTCTTCTTCTCCACTCCTCCTCCTCCTTCTTCTTTACTGCCTTGATGAGTGGTGCCAGAGTAGACGCTGGCATGGCTGAACTTACAAATGGATGCTGTCCACAGGGGAAAAAAAAGAAATAAAAAGCAAAAAAGAACAGTGAACCATTAGTTTCCAAGCTCAGTCCTTCACAGAGTCAATCCTGGGAAGTCAATCACAGGATTCCCCTGGGTCCTAACAAGACCCAGAAAGAGGAGCAATGGGACCATCTGCTCCCCAAGCATCATGAGCAGGACCTTGCCATCACAGGCAAACATGGGCCAGAATGCCATTCATTTGTTTATTGTGATGTCTTCACCTTGCAGGGATTTTTGCCCTGCCAGTGCTCTAGAAATGGTGCTTTCTGTGCCTGGGATTTCTTCCTTTCAGGAAACTCCAATGACTGACATAGGTCCCTGTCTTTGAAAGACAGGCACTGTGCTGATTTCCACAGGGACAGAAAGCAGTGTCTGCCTTTCCATGCCCTGCCCCTCCTGTGCTGGGTGGCACCTTCCTTCCCAGCAGGGCCAGCCCAGTGGCACTGGGCCCTGCAGTTCCCTCTCTGCCACACAACCTGGCAGTGACCCTGGGGCAGTTCCCGTCTGCTTGAGCGTGCCAGGCAGCAGATGGGGCTGGGACAAGTCCCTCTCAGCTGTCCCTGTTTGCGTGCCAGAAACCCCTAAGGGTGGGCTGGGGGCACAAACCAGGGCCCCTCAGAGGCTCAGAGGGAGCCCCCCACAGCCCCTCCTGCCCACAGCCAAATCTCTGACCCCTCAGCTGGGACTGGCTTCCTTGGCTTCCTGCACCACCATTCCATGTCTCTGTAGCCTGCATTGCTCTACTTCAATTCTTTTGCCATCAGATAAAACTGAACACCCACCAAATTACAAAAGAGGACAAGAGAAACATTCAGAGGACAGAGCACCTCTCCTCTCAGGAAATGCAGAGAGAGGTGGAGTTATTCAGTTTTGTGAGGAATGGGCCCCAGGGATACTTTTTTTCCACTTTCCAAGACTGCAGAGCGGCTTTGAAGAAAGTGAGGGACACGTTTTTTTACAGGGCCAGTTAGAATAGGATGTGGGCGAATATTTAAAACACATAGGAGATCTAATCAGAGTAGGTCTAAGGAAGAACTTGTTTACTCAGAGCATGGTGCCACCCTCGCACAGATTGTCCCGAGAGCTTCTAGGTGCCTTCTCCCTGGAATCATTCCAGGTCAGCTGGCGAAGGGCTCTGGGCAACCTGATCTCTGTAAAGCTTTCCCTGCTCACTGCAGGACACTTGGACCAGAGAACCTTTACAGGGCCCTGCCAGCCCAGCCCACTCTGGGATTCCTCACTGTTTTCATTTGAACAGCACCAAGAGTGGAGGTGAGGAGGAAGGGGGCTCATCTGATGCCTTGGACTTCAGTGGAGGAGGAGCCCATCCCTCAGAGCCTGTTTCACCTGCAGCCCCTTCCCATTTTACCTGCAGGAGCTCCTTGGCAGACCAGCGCCGCGCCTCGTCTCTCTGCAGGCAGCAGCTCAGGAAGTCACGCAGCAAAGCTGAGAGGAGCTCGGGCTGCTGCAGCTGTGGGGTCCCTCCTGTGGCTATCAGGCGTTGAGCCTGCAGAAAACGGAAACACGAGGCTCCACCTGCTGCTTTCACATCTCTAGGTGCTCTCCCAGATATCCCTTTCTTTAACCTCTGTTCTTCAGTGGCAGTTTCTGCCCTGGCAGAGACCCAGAGATGACTTTCCTTTACCAACCAAAAACCCAAACCCTCACGTAGCCACAGCTTTTCCAGCATCACCCAGATCTTGCCTTGACAGCTGACATCATTGACTGACCTAGTAAGTGGGAACTACATCAGCAAAAGCTCCTTGGCTTCTCTGAGGATTCACACCAGCTTGAGAGGCTTTTTGGAAGAGACACTTTGCTATACTAACTAATTCCAAGGATTAGTACATGAAAATCATCTCTGCAGTGCTTTTTGGTCCCTTAACCACACATGCCATAGAACATAACTCCTCAAACTTTTTGAAACTTTTTGAAAGTCCTGTTCTTGAAAACAATGGGAATTGAAAGAAAAGAAAGGAAATCCATCGGTTAATCCCCAGGTAAGGAAACAAACATTTACAATCTATACACAGACACATTAAGGTGCCTGCACAAATGTATTGGGATGAAAATGCCGGCTTGGGCACACAGGAGCCACCTGCAGCTCTGTCTCTCAGCAGTCTGAAAATTTCTGCTTCCCATTATGCAGCAAAAGAAAAATTGTCATGGTCAAAAGAAGGAGAGGTGCCATCCCTATAGTCACCCTCTGCTCATCTGGCTACTCAAGTCAATACATTAACGGTAGGCCCGTCCCAGAAAGTGCCAGGAAACACTGGGAGGTTTTGGCAGGCTCTCCCCCTCACCAGGCTCTGGCTTGGTGACCTGGAGAACTTGGCTTGGGCTAGGAGAGAAACATGCTCACTAAATGTTTCAGCAGCACTGCACAAGAAGCAGAAGAGACTCTGTGGCCTTCCCACCCTCATGCCCAGGTTTCAGGCCTGTTTCCCAGTGAGAAGAAACTGCACAGTGGGTTAGGTTTCTCTCTAAAAACCACAGCTTTAGAAACTTTGTTGGGTTTGGGTTTGCTTCCTTCATATCTGGAAAGATAACAGCAGTTCCAAGATGCATGTTTCCTGGTACTGGGGCCATCTCCACTGAGAAAAGAACCGGAATCACTTACAACCCAAAGCAAAGTGTTGCCTGAGGATGGTGTTTTTTTGCATGTGGAAAGGCTTGAGTTTCCCCCATGTGTTGCAGAGACATTTTTAGGAGGGGACCTTGGTGGAAATAGTTCCAGCAGATGGCAATGGGATTTTGTCCAATGGCACACAGAACACGGCACAGGTGAGAAAGACAGCGGGATCAGAGACTATTTGCTCCTTACCGTGCCAGCACTTTCGTTGTAGTAAGGAGGTTCTTGTTCTATCATCTCAATGCCCACAATTCCAAATGACCATATGTCCACTTTGGGGCCATACGGTTGATGTGTCACCACTTCAGGCGCCATCCAGCAAGGAGTCCCGACTGCCAGGCACCGTCTGCTCTGCTCAGGGGTGAGCTGAGTAGAGAGGCCAAAATCAGCTGAGGAGAAAGCAAAATACTGGTTTTATTTTAATTCTGTGCAACTAGGAAACCAAGCAAAAGAATTCCCCAGTAGAAGTTTGAGAATGTGCTGTTGAATCTCCTGGCATTGGTGACTCAAAACATCTCCCCATTTTTTTTTTACACTGACTCCAGCAGTGGCTTTTGTTCTTTGGAAACTTTAGATTGTAGCTCCCTCCCTCTGGAAGGAACACACACAGAGCAACACCACTCTTGACTGCTTCTTCCTTGTCATACATCTGTACACATTGTACCTGTGTCACCAGCTCATAGCAGGGGTCCCTGCACTGCCACCAGCACCATTTTTGGGGAGCTGGCTGTCACTCAAAGCAGCCCCACAGCCCGCATCCCTGGAATGCTGCACCTGACCAAGAATATACTGACCCAACTTGACAGAGCCGTCGGTCCTGAGAAGGATGTTGTCGCTCTTCACATCTCGGTGGATTACTAGGTTGGAGTGGAGAAAATCCAGTCCTTGCAGGCACTGAGAGAGAGAACAGAAACAGGAGGGCAGTAAGAAGTGATGCGATTTCATCACACAAGAAAGAAAACAAAGAATCTAAAAGATTCCCTGTTCCCAGGGGAATGAGGACTAATGGCAGAACACAGATCCTTTGAGAGGAAGAGCTTGCTGCTCCAACACTTGCAGAGCAGGACCTTTCTAAGCAAAGGCACGTCAGCTTTTGAAAGAGCACCAGCACCTGCTCTTGTAGACTGTCCCCTGCAAACCAGCCAGGATGACTGCTGCTGCAGGGGATGTGCTCAGAAGCAAACAGCGTTTTGGCTGCACTCCTAACTGTTTTAACTGAGGACTTTGAGAAATGAGTCTTTCATTTTTCCTTGCTGTTCATTTCAAATCCTACCACCAGCACCTTTGCTTTTACAGGCAAGGAATGCAGTGAAGACAGGCAAAAGTTTAGCAAGATAGAGAACAGCAAATACAAGACACAGAGCGAGAGTACAACAGCAGGAGATAAGGGTGCAAGAACTGAGTAGAGTGAGTGCAGGGGCACTGGCAGGTCTTTCACTTCAGATGCTTTTACTTGCCCATAGCATACCAGCAAAACAGGAACAAAGCTTGGCACATGAAATCCCTCCAGGTCTGAGCCCCTGTTTCCCAGACAATCCTGCCCTTGGCAGCACAGATGGGTTTGCTGACCTCCCGACTGATGGCTGCTATCTCATCTTCAGACAGGCAGGTCTCGCTGATGACGTCACTCAGGGCACCTCCGTCCATGAACTCCAAAACCAGCCAGAGTTCCTCACCCAGAAGGAAGCTGAAAGAAGGAAACAGGGGCGTGGAGAGGAACACGCATGGCTATATTGAATTTTTGTTTCTGGGTTTCTGGTTTCCAGGTCCCTTTGTGACTAGGACAGAATCAAAGGAATAGACCTTCCCTCTCAGCTGTGCATTGTTTGCAATCTGTGCAGTCTCAAGGAGAAAGGCACAGCTGTGAAAAAGGAGATGTCTTAGATAGGCAGCAAGTGAAAAGTGCAATTTAGTAACTGCCCAGATAAAAAAACTGTTACTGGAAATAAACACCTTGTCTTCCTGGCATGCACAGCAATGGCAAAGAGGGGCAATGATCTAAGGGAAATCCACTTTAGGATGGTTCATCTGCATTTAAGAAACTTTAAAATTCAATCCCCAAAAAAGGTGAAGGCAGAGAATTTCGAGGGTATTGACTTAGGAAGATACAGTGATCCAGGTTCTAAATAATTTTGGAATAATTTTCAAACTATATGTGCCAGGGAAAACTCATGCAGACAAGATGCACTCCCTTCTAATCCATTGGAGATGAATAGAGAAATATATATAAATAATAATTAACAGTTCTACTTTCTACCACTGACCAAAGTTAAAAACCTCTCATGTTTGCTGTATGTAAAGGCACATCCATGGGATAAGACCATTACCTCTCACCTGTCTAAATAATTCACAACACTGGGATTCCTACACCTCTTCATGATCATGATCTCATTAATGCTTACTGACTTCCCCATCCGTCCTTGAACATTTATTTTCTTTATGGCCACCTAAAATGACATTGAAAATCAATAACTTGAGAAGTTGGTTGCACAAGACCACAATGCGAGTGATGGAGCGAGTGATTTTGCAATAACACAGCTGAGCTGTGCCAAACTGCCTTGTGATTAGGCACTGCAGTAATTAGGGACTGACATTGCAACAGCCCATTTCTCTGCCCCCTTGGGGGCAGTTACAGGACACATGGGGCCATTTTGCCTTGTTCACTTGGTAACAGTGGTGTCTCAACTATCACCCACAAACCCCTGACCACATCCTCTGCTGCTCTTTCTAGGATTCAGAAGAAGTAATTCCATGCCTTAATACTCTGTGGATACATCTTGGGCTATGGGCAAGGCTTAGGGCTTTTAGGGATGCCTTGCAGATCTCTCCCTACGTGCAGTTCCCAAGTGTAGCACTGCAGGTGGCTAAGGAGCTGCCAGGAACTTTCAGATGTATTTGCTGGCAGCCAGAAATGAGAATTCAGGACTCTGAAGCTGTAGCCCCAAAGAGCAGTGAGGTGCCCTAAGGCACCACCTTTGTTTCAGCAATGGAGAGCGAGTGAGCGCCTCCTTCTCTGAAAGGAACCGCTGCCCTCCGTGCCTTCCTTGCGCCAGCTGAGGAGGACAAAGTCCCAAATGTATTTCATGGGCTGGCACCAGGCTGTGCTTCTGGTGCCTTTTCAGCACAGCTCTACCCAAAGCTCCAGCCACAGCTCACACCAGAGGGGAAAGCCCCTCAAGAGCAGCAGTCTGCAGGAGCTGTTGACATTTACCTCTCCTCCTGTGGAATTGTCCAGTGCTCTAACCACATGACCAAAAGTGCTAGAAACAAAACAGAAGCAGAAAAGGAGAAGCCATTTAGATCTTGCATGAAAGCCAGCCCACACAGGAGATCAATGCTGTAAATGCTTAAAACCTGCAGGATGCAGGAGGGCTCTGCCAGAAGGCAGATGATGCATTTTCCTCTCAAGTGCATGGGCACTGGGCCTGTCCCTGAAGCATTGGGGTTTACTGCCTCAGCTCATAAAGACAGCTTCTTCTTTCATCTTGGGTTTCAGTTTCTAAACTGTGCAGATTTTATCCTGACCACAGAGCATTTCCCTCAGCAAAGTCTTGGAAAGAAATGTTCCTGAGAACTGGTATCCAACAGCTATCAGGCAGTAGGTTGCTATTTCAGGCAAGCAAGATTCTTCTCCCTTCATTACTGTGGCCAGATGATTTAGAGACGTCCAGAAATGCTAAGGAAATTAACACAGAACTGTCTCACACTTGAGAGACGAGGAGACCTTCCAGGTCCTGTTCCTTGATGCAGGGCAAGACCTCGGCAGCATGGAGATGTCTCTGACAATGCCTTCTGAGCCCACTCACAAATTCTGAGCTGCACTGAGACATGTAACAATCTATCCCCAGTGTCTCAACATCTTTGCAGCTTTCCTGACTTCATGCTGGATAGATACTCCACCAAAAAAACACCTGCCCCATGGTTGTGTAGAAGTAACTGCAGTTGGACTCACCCGCTGCCCATAGACTCCAGCTCTGTGTATTTCCTAGTGGGATTTTCCATGGGGTTCACCATTCTCTCTGAGGGAAACAAAATGCAAGATGATGACTTTAAAGCAGAGGACCCAGCTTCCAGGAGATACAAAAGGCAGCCCCAGTGCCTGGAGCTCTGAGCCCTTTGTGCTCGGCTGGGTAACAACAACAATAACCAGGCAGACAGCTCAGAGCACAGGTGGCCAGCACAGAGACTGATTTTCTTCAGCAGCTCCTCTGGGGAGTCCTAAATGTCCCTGTGATACCAAACTCAGGAGAGACATTTGGAAGGGCTGTGCTGACACGTGCACACACTGCACTGTCCCTCAGACAGAAATACAGCAGACGTACTCAGCAGCTCCAGGGAGTCACCCTCGGTCTCCTGTGGCTGAGCAGCAGCTGGGTCGGCGCGGGAGGTGAACAAACTGCCCCGGCTCCACTTCTCAGGTCGGGGAGCAAAGGCTCCTTTAGACAATGCTGCTGCTGCAGCAGGTTTGATGACAGAGCCCGTGGGGATCTGGGACAAGAAGTGAGTTTATGTCAGAAAGGTGGCTGGCAGAGATTAACCTGAGATCCCTTTCTGAAATGCAAGCCCGTAGGAAGGTGCTGTCAGCCACATGCAGCGCTCTTAAAATGGATTACTTGGATGTCCACTTCTCAAACTGGATGGGTCAAAACCAAAGGCTAGTTCTACTAGGATTCATGGCCACATTCATCTTTGCTTTTCATGGATTTTCAGAAAGATGACTGCCACAATCACCATTCCACTTCCTCTCAAGGATTCCTTTCCCTCTCCAAGGGCTGCAGACACCCTTGCAGCTCCTTGTTCAAATGTTCTGCCTCCTCCCACTGTGCCCCCTTTTCTTGCAACATCTTCAGGTCATGCTCAACCTGTAGCACTTCTGGTGGGGATGGTACCTGTGCCTCATGCCCAACTTGGGCCTCTTCATTCCCAGAATTTTGCTGGAAGACTTTACAGGCTGCCTGGTGACATGTCAACACTTGCACCTCAAATCAAACAGAACAAAGCAGTCAGACACTACAGCTTGTCCCTGTCAGCCAAGAGGCATCGACTGTGAGAAAAGGGAAAGAACAGATTGACAGGGGATACAGACAGCTTGTTTCAATCCTCCATCTGGGTCACCCTGTTCCCCTATAAAAACACCTCAAGAAACAAAGCTATTCAGCAGCCCAGGAAGTGTCCTTCAGAGCAGCTGTGATACACACTACAGCAGGATGGCACTGAGAGGCATCACCCCACTCCCTGCTGCTCTGCACTGGAAAGGCAAGAAGGGCAGAAACCACCAGTTTGGTGACTGCAGTGGCTATCCCTCTTTCACTCACTGGCTTTTCTAGAGCCTGAGAGAGGAGATTAACTTTCTCTCTGATGATTTTCATTTTTTCCTCCAGCCTCTCCACCAACGCGTTGATCCTAGCTTGAGTTTTTGGCAGCTCTCCCTGCAGGCATTCCTTGATGTTCTGTGAACAAGGGAGAGGACGATTCAGGAGTGGAGTGGTTGATATTCTTTTCCTCAACTGGTTTGGTTGATCACCCCTGTGCTGATTGAGATTCATCTTTGGAATTCTTCTCATGTCATCCTTGTTCCTCCTCCTCCTCACTGCCATGATGGAATTCTGAGCTTCAGGCAGCTCTGCTTGTGCCTCTGCCTTGATGTTCTGTACACACAAGTGCAGGGCAAGTGACTGGAAGCTGCCAGCAGGTTCAGCTTTTTCTTCTTGCAGCCTCCAAATCATATTTTTCAGCCACTTCTTTCTGTTTCCCTACCCACATCTGCTTCCAATGTAACCCTCCTGTCCCAGTGCTGGTCTCTGCAGATTCCAAGGCTCTGTGCTTCCAGTGCCTGTGGGACTCCTGGCCTCCTCAGTCCCAAGAGCTCTGGTTTATGCCCCTCTTCCTGCCCTTCCCTCTGTCACCTGCCCACTCAGGCTTACCTGGCCATTCTGCTGTGGCTCTTCCAGCTGCTGCCTGAGCTGCCCTTCCTGCTCTTTGGCTGGGAACAGCTCTCCGTGAGTCTGGCACGGCATCTCTGATGGAGCAGGCTGCTCCTGATCTTTCTCTAGAAGGAGCTGCACAGAAAGCAAGAGAAGATGGGTTTCAACTTCCCATATGACCTTTGTGGGCCAAGACTCAAAGACTGATGGGCTCACACGTTCCCAAAGCACTGTGCTGCTGCTCTGCTGGCTCATTCTCTGCCCAAGGGGAGGCACAGATTCCAAAGGGACCCTGGCCCTACAATCAGGGGCCCTCTGGGACTGAAGCTCCAACAGCCTCTCAGGCAGCTGGCAGGGAAGGTGTGGCATTTCTCAGGGTTCTGGTGAGGGCCTCCCTCTGCTTCTGCCACGTCCTGTTTGTCTTTCAGTAGTGACTGACACCCAGCCCTGTTGCACAGCTCCATCCTGACTCTGCAGGTGGTTTCCTGTGTGAGCTCACTCCTTGTGAGAGACACTTCTGGATTTCAAGTTTCCTTCAGGCCTGCACCAGCGTTCCTGCCTTCCTGACATCTACACTCTTGTTAGAAACCCTGGTCATTCAGGAGATAAGGATGCATGCAAAGATCTTCTGATGGAGGTCACAGAGCCTCTGTGGCCACCTCAGTGTATGGAGGAGGACCAAGGTGTTTCTTCTCCCTCTTTTGTCAACTGACAATTCTGACCAGCAGTAACAGAGACTCTCCTAAGGCCCCATGAACAAATGCACTTACACAGCCCTGGGGATGCCAGTGAAGGAAACCAATTGTCATGTAATGCATGGCATGTATGACCAGAGTCACCAAACAGCACCTAAACATGGAATTGTTGCATCTCACTCAGACAGGAAGAAAATTGAAGAATTAACTGTGGACTTCAGAATAGAAGAGGCTAGAGGAGGAAAACAGCTGTGAAAAGAAAATACCATCATATCTGGATGGGGGAAACATCTCTGCCTGCTCAAAATTGGTCAATGGAACGTGTCTGTAACGCTTTCCTGAAAGAGATGCTTTTACTGAGCTTTGCACCTTCAGCTGCTTTGGAGCAGAGGTGGGAAGATTCAATAATTTAAATGTTACATACGATAGATAGATAGATAGATAGATAGATAGATAGATAGATAGATAGATAGACAGAGAGATGGATCTCACTCTTACAATCTCTCTTTACTGTCCTTTCTGTTGCTGCACACATCCAACCTTGGTAGCCATTGCCCTGATCAGCAGCAATCCTGAGATTGCTCTCCTGTTGCTTCAATAAACCACACTCCT
Organism: Fringilla coelebs; assembly: GCF_963513975.1. Taxonomy (NCBI): domain Eukaryota; kingdom Metazoa; phylum Chordata; class Aves; order Passeriformes; family Fringillidae; genus Fringilla; species Fringilla coelebs. The sequence goes on from NC_140038.1 coordinate 1,689,471, forward strand.
GGGGAATCTGGAGCCTGTAGGTCCTTATGGAATGCAACCAGACCCAGAGCATTGCACTGGGAACTGCACTCTTTGTGCATCTGGGCTCGGGCAAGTTCTCCTCTTGGACTTGACCACACTGATGGTGCTGAAGTGGCTGTCATGAGAAATGCAGCCCAGCCCCTCCCAGCTCCTCTGATCTCTGAGGACCAGCTGGAATTCAAGGGCATTGATTTCCTGCTCAATTCCCAAACACCACGCATACTGATTCCCTGGGCTGCAAAAGGGCACGGGCACTGTTAGCCTGACAGTGATGTGCAAGGCCCTACTGGCTGGCCTGGCACCAGAACGGCTCCTTCTGAACCAACTTCCTTGCGCCCAAACTATGTGTTCTCATGCAAGAATACAGCATCCTCCAAAAGTGACACCTTGGAAGTTAAAATTCTAGCAGACCCAGTCCCAGTGCTGGAAAAGAGCCGGAAACAATGAGGAAAAGTACCTTAGATGCTGGAAATAGACAAAATATACAAGGCTCCTCCTCCAAGCAAGTAAAAATAAAACAACAAAAACCAGAGGGAAATGTCACTACCACAAGTGTCTAAAATATTGGGATGCAGAGAAGGGATGCCTTAAGGTCCCTCATAAGCTTCCTGTTATCAAGGCTAAAGCTCCCTCAGCACCTCCTCACTCACTGGCCTTGTGCTGCACCCCCTTGCCCAGCTCCCGTGCCCTTCTCTGCACTCGCTCCAGCCCCTCAATCCCTTTCTGCGGCACAGGGCCCACAGCTGCACACAGCACTCCAGCTGTGGCCGCAGCGCTGCCCAGCACAGGGCCACGCTCACTGCCCTGCTCCTGCTGCCCCTCTGCTGCTGACACAGGCCACCATGCCCTTGGCCTTCTTGGCCACCTGGCCACACGCTGCCTCCTCTTCAGCTGCTCAGGATTGCCAGCCCTGTGTCCTTTTGGCCCATGCAGCTCCCCAGCCACAAAGGTGCCCATCTAACTTCAGATACAGCATGCACCATTTCTAGATGGCCTTTTCCTCTTCCGAGCAACACAAGACAGAGGTCAAAGACTTGCAGCTTCACCCCCACTCCAGGCTTCAAAACAGCAGACTACAAAGCTGACGACTACACAAAATATGCATCAACAGAAACTCACTGCTTCTGCTGTTTCCCTCACAAGAAGGCTGCACAACTCCGCACTTTGTTTCTTTCACCGCACGCGACAAGAATGGCCCCCCACAGCTGCATGGACAACACAATCCTCCCCTTGCAGCTTATCAAAAGCCAAAAGACACCTGGCCCAAAAGAGACTGTACAAGCAAAGAACTAGTCTAGGAAACTTCAGACTGGTTTCACAAGCCAAACCCACCTTTCCAAAAAGGGAAAACAAACAAACCAAGCCCTGGCACCTCCAGCATTTCCATGTGTGCCCTTGGCCATAGCACTGCAGAAGCCAAGAGATAGAGCTTCTCTTAGCCAAGCAGCCAGATGCTCTCCCAGAGGCACCAGCCCGTTGGTGCCTCAACATGACAGCTCAAAGGGCAAGTTCTGCTGGCGTTGCCTGGACAAAATCACGAGGTCCTGGCAGGACTCCAGCACTCAGCATCCTCAGCCAGCAACAGCAAAGTGCTGGCTGCTCCGAACCTTCCAGCTTTGCCTTGCACTAAAGACAGCACCACACACAACTGGCACTTACAGATTCAGAGGGTTCTGGTGTGACGACTGATGCAGGCTGGCGCTCATCCACTTCAGTTTGCTCCTGTCTGGCTTCTTTGCCAGGAGCAGCAGGAGCCAGGGGAGAGACGGCTCTTGGTTCTGTCATCTGTGACAAGAAAGAAGCATGAGGGAAAGGCGGTTACCTATCATTTAGAACCTCCTTTCCAACAGATGTACAACTACATATTCTAAGGAGAAATCATAAACTTTGTTGGCAATGGGATTCTAAGTCACAGCCACCAAATTAAAATGGGCCAATTCTACAGAACTCTAGATGGATATGAAGTTGATTTTCCTCCCTGGCTGCTATCAGTAAGTAGGTTGTCTTGGCAGAATGGAGCTTTTACTTCTTGGAAGCTCTCAAACGGAAAACTAGGAAAGCCACATCAACGCCTTTGCTGCTACTGCTGCTGCAGATGTGGAAAACTCAAACTGGATCAGGATCCCATTCCACAAGTGGAAAAGGGAAGGAAACGTTGAACAGAAGCAGCCTTGCTTGCAGGAAGTGGAGGAAAATGAACAGGCCTTTTCCTCCTAGCAAGCCAACAGACCAATGAGCCAACAGACCATAAGATGGAAGTGTCACCCAGTCCAGTGTCTAAAGCACTTGGATGCAGGGACGGGATCTTTGGTGCTGAACGAGCCCTTGTACTCAGCACTGTCACGCAGGCATTCATGGAAGTCTGCCTGAAGGTGGCTCAAGAGCCTCCCATTGTCCAGGCTAAAGCTCCCTCAGCACCTCCTCACTGGCCTTGTGCTGCACCCCCTTGCCCAGCTCCCGTGCCCTTCTCTGCACTCGCTCCAGCCCCTCAATCCCTTTCTGCGGCACAGGGCCCACAGCTGCACACAGCACTCCAGCTGTGGCCGCAGCGCTGCCCAGCACAGGGCCACGCTCACTGCCCTGCTCCTGCTGCCCCTCTGCTGCTGACACAGGCCACCATGCCCTTGGCCTTCAGATACAGCATCCATCATTTCCTGTTCTACAACCACATCATCTAAGGAGATATCATAAAGTTTGAAAGGAATTGAATTGTAAGGCACTCTGACTGCATTAAAATGGGCTAACTCATCCCTACAAGAACTCGCTCTTAGTTAAATATTCCACCCTATCTGCTGTCAGCAAGCAATGTTCTCTCTGCAAAACTCTTTCAAGCACTGAGATGGATATTAAAAAATATCCATCTATGCCTTTCTTATATTTTTTGCAGGCATTAAAAGTGATTTTCTTCTGGCTTTCCTAGCTGGCCCTCTACACTCTATTGCTACTGGCAATGCTCTCAGAATTCTCTACAATTCTGAAATACCAAGAACTTGAAATGTTCCTTTCTCACTCACCTCAGCATCAGCACCGCTGAAGACATGCTTCAGGTGACCTGTAGTGGGCAAGGGAAAATCAACCAGATGCCGTCAGAAAACTGCCTGGGCTGCTGAATCCCACAGAACAAGTCAACCCAAACACAGATGTGCAATGTCCCTCCAGGAGACACATTTCATTTACACAGCCAGCAAGAGATCAGGACAATATTCTTGGTTGTGCCTACACTTTGGCCTCTTTAGCCAGTAAATGAATACAAACATGACCAAGAACATGCAAGTAGTTCTTTAACGTTCAATGCTTCTGTTCTACCAAACACAAAAAACTGCTTTTAAACCTTCTCCTTCAGGTACTTTTTTTAAAAATCAGTTGCATGCAGTAATTCTCATTAACTTGCTGGAAACACTGTCCCAGGGAAGCTTCCCAAAATCCCCCTGAGCTCTGGCACTTCTCAGCTCCAGGGCTCTGGAAGCAGACACTCACTGCTTTAGAGTTTGCACTTCCTTGCAAAAGGAATCACTATTTTAGCACTCAGTAAAAAATCAAATTGGACCTTGGTCAAATCCTTTCATGAGAAAATGTAGAAAGAAAGAAGCTTTCCCTGAATTCTTGGAAAAACTGCAGAGTTTTTAGAAGGTCCTCCAAGAAGGTCTCCCACTCTACATTTTCAAGGCTGTCTCGCTTGTCCCAGCAAACTGAGTTAATGACAGACTCTGCTGCCACAGACTCTCCCATAGGGGGAATGGAATCCCTGCAGGTTCCCTTGCAAATGCTGCCCCTGTGGCTACAGACACCCCCTTTTTAGCTGAACATCCTGACAGGAGCTTCACCAAACCAGTGGCATCCTAATGCTCTTCCTGTTTCTAAATCAGAAACTCAGTCACTAAGAAAGAGCAGGAAGACATAGAAAAGCCAGGGTAGGTTACACCCTAACCTAAGTAGAAGGGAAACCTCTACTTACGGGCAAAGTGAGTGACGTAGTAGGCGGAAAAACAAACGCCATATGCAGCAAAAGCTGCCGTAGCTAGAGGATGAAACATTTTCACACAGCTGAGCAAATTTTCTCCAACAATGAGAAAAACAAAGCTCCTGTCAGTGTGCAGCTGCACTCTGAGCAAGCTCTCGGGCTGCTCTGACGCTCAGGCCTTCCCGTGCACCAAGGCAACCTTCTGATGTCACCACGACGACGTGGCAACCGTGCCCTGACATCACAGAGCAAACGCTCTATGCTGCTCTGTGAGTTTATGCAAAGCAATAAACAATTTTCCCTAGATCAAACACAAAACAGCCTGGAAAGTTGTTCTCTATCACATAGCAGGACAAATTCTCCTCATGGGCCAAACCCTGTGTTTCAGGGGATCCAAGAGTAACTCCAAGAGTGCCCCAAGCACCTACAGCCTGTACCCCAACTGAGCACTCAGATGGGACACAAGAAAAGGAAAGAAGACCAAGAAAATTGACCAAAGCATTGCACATGTGAGAATCGACTCTCACTTTAAAAATTTTAAAGCTTTAGTAAACCTTAACGAGGACTCAATAAGGAATAATTGCAGCTCTGAGAGTCTCTGTGACTAGCAGGCACATGCTCATCTCCAAAAAGATGCCCTGCCTTTTATATCCTTAACCACTCCAGAAGTTTTGTCAGTCAACTCTTTCTCTGCTGTCCATTGGTGGAGATTACTTTCTGGCATCTTCCTTGGAGGTCAGCTGTTCTTACACCCCGCCTCCTGGTCACAAGCCAGCCCTCCCCAAATGCCCTGACCACCAAGGCTATTACAGGGTGGAGGGGAAAGAGGACTATGGGAGGAGATATTACAATACCATCACCACACATTTGAACATCCACATCATTTCTACTTCTTAATTGTCAGAGCCAACCATTACATGACTCATTTAGAACACACAGAACCAGGAGAGAAGCCACTGTTGGCATAACAGCTGAAATCATTCCTAACAAATCTCCCCACGCATTTGCACGTTTCTTGGACATGCCCAGGGCTGCGGTGCATGTACATCTCTGCCTTTGTTCCCCTTTGGAAGCAGTCAAACTGGCAGCAGCTGCCCGCCAGCAGCAGCCGCTCCAGGCTGGCACCGCGACCGGCGGTGCCGATTTCCAGAGGCTTCTGTGTCCCAGGGGAAGCCAAGGCAGGAGCGGGTTGAACGGTGCTGGCGCTGCTGCTGCTGCTCTGTGCCAGAGAGCCCCGGCTGGGCAGGGCACGGTGCCCACTGCGCTGCGGGCTCTTTCTACTGCTGGGAAACAGCTGGAAAAGATTTCATTTTCTTTCCAACCTTTCTTTTCTTACCATCTCAACAGAAGTCTTCAAAATCATCCATACCAAGCAGGGCCTGATCTCTCCTGCCAGCTCAGGGTTAGAGAGGAGGCAGGAGATTTCAGCCGTGGCTGTGTGGGGAATCCCTTCCCTAACACCTGCACACCCAGCAATCTCACTAGTTTGTATCCATGGAACTAAGACATATTCAATACTCTTTTGAAACACACAGGCTAAATATTCCCCCAAATATTTGAATTCCTGATTGATACTTTTTGACTTATTGATACTTAAATCACTTCTCAGAATTTACTGACATAAGAATAGGAGTTTCCTGTGCATCCCTGGTGGTCATTGTCACAGTTCAGAAGAAGACCCATGCACAAAATAACCCAGGACAAAACTGGGCTTGCAAGGCAAATTTATTCTATTACTTTCAGTAGCAAATAATACATACCAACCCTTGGATTCCTAAAAATCTGCTGAGCAGGAGAAGGAGATGGAGCTCAGCAACAGGAGTCGGAAGGCAGTGCTCTTTCAGGACATCCCCTGGATCAAATCAGTGTGCATCTCATCCTTCTCACCCTTCCAGACAAGAACCAGGCCTTTTATCTCCTGTTCAGGAATGGAGTTTTCCCAGTTACAGCATCAGCGCACACATGGCCGGGGCGCAAGATGAGGCCAATTAATCAAGGATTTAAAACAACTGGAAGAGATAAAATTTTAGCAAGATTTTGTTAGGCACTGCTCTCCTGGCTTTCATGAGGTCCCTCCCTCTGTGACACACTGCAGCCCTGGTTCCGTGAGGGTCTCTTGGGTGCCATGGTGCGCGCCTTTTTCACATCTGAGCCTTGCTTCCCTGGCTTCCTTGGACTGACAGTGGCCGTCTGCATTCCATGGGGCCCAGCTAGATCAGAGCCTGCCTTTCATCAGGTTCTGATACCTGTTCTGCCAGCTGACAGGGGAGATTTAAAGAACACAGAAACCGATGGAAAGAATGGCCTTATTTTACTGTGAGTGTTAAGGCAACACAAAAGTAAAATGGTACACCCAATAAAATCATGTTCTTGGCTTTAGCAACAAGCAAAAAGAAGCAAGGTAATGCACCTAATCATTATTATAGGAGAGAAAGGATAGGGATTGAGAAAGGATCATCCCCAATTGCCTGAACACCATCATCCAGAGTCTGCAATGGCTGGGGAGTGGCTGGGACTGTGTGCAGAAAAGGCCCGGGGGTGTCTGCAGCCCAGCAAAAGGAACAAAGTTTCAGTAGTGGCCTCGCTAGGGAGCACCAAAATCGATTCTTTTCCATTGGCGGGTGTCCTAGGAGCCCCAGAGGAGAGCCCAGGGGGGCACGGAATGGAGAGCGGGGATGTGCAGGAGCCGGGAGCAGCGAGAGAGGCCGGGCTGAAGGTGCGGGGCGGGCACGGGCTGGGAGGGGGCCCAGCCCGGGGGTCCCGCAGAGCCTCCCTGCTCCAGAGCCGCAGCTGCGAGAGCGGGGCAGCTGCCGGGATCGGTGTGCCAGGGACGGGCCGCAGGTGGGGGTTCCGAGGGGCTCGGCCGGAGCAGCTTTTTGTCCCGGTGCTCTGGGGGCATTGCCGCGGGGCTGGGGTCCCGGGGAAGGCGCAGCAGGACAGGGTGGCAGTGGTTGGTTTGTGGATTTGTTGTTGGGATGTTTTGTTGGCGGCCCCGGGCGGGCTGTGGGAGCCGGGAGCGGCCGGCCGGGCCCGGAGGAGCCCCTCGGGCCGGGAGCCCCCGGGCAGAGCTCTGTGCTCGGGGCCGAGGCCCGGGCGGCCCGGGGAGCGCTCGGCAGTCCGTGGGCCCCCGGCGCAGGCGGGTCCGTGTGGCCGGGCCGGCCCAGCCGTGTCCGCAGCGGGCTCCGAGGGGAGCGGCCCGGCCCGGCCGTGGCCGTGCGGGGCCTGGCGGGGCTCGGGGGGCCGGGCCGGGCAAAGGCTGAGGGAGAGCGGGGGAAGCGCTGGCACAGAGGCCCCGGGCTCCCTGTGCCCTCCTGGCCACGCAGCCGGGCTCGGGGGCCGCCTCGCTCTGTGAAACACAAAGCTGTGTTTCGTGTCTGCTACAAAAATGCAATGTGTGTATTTGTGATTGTGATATGTGTGGACACCATCAGTGGGATGGCTGCAAATTCTAATAATAACTGAGGAAAGTAAAGCATGGAAGAAGGCCTCTGAACCTGGCCTTTGCTTGCAATTAACCTGGATTGATTTCAGAGCATTTGAATTACAGCATTCGGAATGTTGCTCTTTGTTTGTAGTGAGGCCTTAAAGAGTGCTGCAATAATAACCTTTTTAAGTATAAATTTAAAATATTGTTTGTATCCTTGAAACTATAGCTTTGGAATATATAGAAAGGAAATATGCTTATCTGACTCCTTAACAAAACTGAGAAAAACAGCTTGAGAAAGGAAGATGGACATCATCTCAAGGATTTCCAACTTCACCAAGGGGAGCTGGACATCACTGTTGTGAGATTTATAGTCATTGTAAAAACAAGGGGAACCCACATGTGGGGAGCTGGACTTCACCAGATGGGATTCGTCATTGTTCTTGCGGAAACTGGACCAACATCTCGGAGGCTGCCACCACCGTCTGGGGATCCTGCTTTTTTGGGACACATCCTGAGAAAAACTAAATCACAATAGTGTATAGAATTGTGATGTAAACAAGTAGAAATAGAAACTGCTGAGAGAGCTTCTGAGTAGCCCTATAAATAGCTGTAAGGCCAAATATGGGTGTGCAGTTGGGGGGAAAACTGCCTCCACTGTACCCAGCGCTGTTTTGCTCATACTTTACCATAATTCATTAATAAATTGATTGTTGCTTGAATATTGGCCTAGACAAGCTTCTCATTTATAACAGCTCAAAGCCAGTGAAGCAATATGCAGAATAAATAGACTCCACAACCTGTTGTAGTTATGAAGTGGGTATGGATTGTCAGCGCCCGGCACAAGTAAGATAGCTCTCGTGAGATCTTGTGTCCCGAGCCCTGGTCTGGGCCATGTCTTTATTCACCAAGGTGTTCCGTATACATGACATTACCTTTTCATGCATATTCAATCCCTGGCCCCGCCTGTCCTCATCTTGCATGATAATTAGATCCACACCCTTTTAAGCATGCATTGTTTACAGTGGTGGTCTCATGGGAGTCTTTGGGTGGTCTCTGAGGCTGAAGGATGAGGTCTTCCTCATGGCTGAATTTTTGAATATTTCTTCTGTGCATGTGTGCTTTGGTCCCTTGGTGCTTATCTGTCTGTCAATTTTGATCAGCCTGGAGACAGAGGAGCCCCTTTATCTGGGTTTCTCAAACTCCTTGGTCTTCTCCTGGTATTGTTCTTAGTGGCAGGAAGCTTCAGAAATTTGCATTTTCCTATGCCCCTTGTACCATGGCAGAGGTGTTTTAAGTAAAAGGTTAAAATTGAACACATAATTCCGCAAGCTAAAATGTAAATGCTTAATTCATATTGCTAAATTAAGTGAACCCCCAAAAGTTCCATTTCAACACCTCTGGCTGCAGGTGTCCCCGGGGGTCCCTGGGCAGGTGCCTCGGGGGCTTCCGGAGCTCTGTGCCCGGGGCTGGGCGCGGCTGCCGAGGCAGTGGAGGATGCAGGGTCCCCCCGTGCTGGGGCTGGCTCTGCCTTGGCCAGGGGCTGCACTGTCAGCCCAGAGTGACATGGGGATCGCTCAGCACTGGCAGGGCTGGCAGAGAAACTGGCAATGGGGGAGCAGAAACAGGCAATCCTGGAGCTGGGGATGCTCCAGAAGCATGGACATGTTGGGAGCATGGACAGGGGGGACCCATGAATACCCCAGGACCCTGAAACAGGGACTGCACACAGTGCTGAGCCCTGGGATGTCTGGGATACCAAAGTGGTGAGCCCAGAGAAGGGGAACCTGCGGGATTGGCAGGAGCACAAGCAGCCCAGAGAGGGGGAGCACCAATACAATCTTGACCCGCAGTGACCCAGACAGGGGGGCCTCCATGAGCCCAGAGAGGAGAGACCAGAGAGGGGAAACTCAGGGTTGGGTGTTTTTCCTGAATCTTGGTCATGTGTATTTTGGGGACCGAATCTTGGTGTTTTGGAGGTTTATATGGGTGGCAGATTCCCAGTGACTTTCAGAGATGGACTTGAGCAGGAGGAACCCCTTAAGCCAATGTGCTCATATATTGTATTTTTCCCCAAACCCGGATTTGTCTTTCCCAAACCGTGGCTGGATGGGGAAGGAGGATGTGAGGAAGATGTCCTGGGACACCCGGGCAGGTGAGGTGGGAGTCAGTGCCCCTTTGCCCCTCTCTTCTGATCCATCTCCCAGCCCAGCATGGCCCCTGGCTGCAGGACAATCCTGCTGCCGATGCTGTCCTGTTGGGGACACATTGGGAGGATCTCCTTCCCCTTCCCTCTGGCATGGAGGGAAATGTCATGCTCTCCCTGTCCTTTCTCCCCCAGACAAGGAGCTGAGGATGGAGACCAGTGAGGACAGATCCCCACGTCAGCAGCACCTCATGGAAGAGGCTGTTTTGAGCAACTCCACAGCACAGGAATTGAACAGGGAGGAAAATATCCGGAGATTCCACATAAGGTGGGGCTGCAAACGCAGCCCAGGGTGCTCTGAGGAGGAAAGAGCCACCCTGTGCCAGGGAGGTGGGCAAAGCTTCAGCCAGAGCTCAGAGCTGGTGATCTGTGGAGCAGCTTCAAGATTGGGAGAATCCCTGCAAGTGCTTGGAGTGTGGGAAGAGCTTCAGGCAGAGCAACAACCTGATCTGCCACCAGATGATCCACACTTCGGAATGGCCCTACGAGTGCAGGGAGTGTGGGAAGGGCTTCAGCTGCAGCTCCAACCTCATCATCCACCAAATGATCCACACTGGGGACAGGCCCTACCAGTGTCCTGAGAGTCAGAAGAGGTCTCGGACCAGCTCCTCTCTCCTCCTGCACCAGCTGATTCACAGGGAGGAGAGACCCTCCTGCTGCCCCGACTGCAAGAAGGGCTTCAAGCAGAACGCCACCCTCGTCATCCACTGGGGCATCCACACTGGGGAGAGGTCCTGTGAGTTTCCCCAGTGTGGGAAAAGCTCCTCAGTCAGCTCTAACTTCAGCAATCACCAACAGAGGCACCGTAAGGGAAGCCCTGCGAGTGCCCCAGCTGCAGGAAGGGCTTCGTGCACTGCTCCAACTCCATCCTCCATTGGAGGACCCACATTGGTCAGAGCCCTTCAGACCCACGTTCTCAGTGATCTGAGTTGGGAAGACACTTGGCTACTTATCCTTTTGTTTTGGCCCTAATTTTCTTTTGAGTTATCTTCATCCCTTAAACCAGACAAAACTGGGGGAAAAAACAAATTCATTGAAGGCATCTAAAGCCTCACTTTTTTTTAACAAGTGTTACAGGAGAATCTGGGATTCAGAGAGATACTTGGGGGTGTTTGGGGGTATTTGATATAATGGTTTCTTGGCACTCAAAGAGATGAGGGGGTTCAATCTGTCACCTCAAAACCGTTCAATGCCACTGGAAACTCCTCAATCCCAGCCCAAAATGCCTCAATTCCACAACCCTTCAGGGTGGAATGGGGTTGGAAGGGGATTGGGTGCAGTGTGCTGCTAATCAGGAGGGGTGAGATGGGCATAGGGTGGGGCAGGATGGGTGGGATGGGGTTTGTGTGGTTTGAAATGGGGGAAATAGGTCTTGGGAAAGGGGGTCTTGATGTCCAGCAGGGCTGGGATGGTTGGGGTTGGGACTGGGGAGGTGAGGTGGGGTCTGGAACATGACGGCCAAAGTTTGGGGATGATGAAGGGAGGGGGAGCCTGTTACTGAATGAGTTTTTGGATATGGAAACGATGACACATCCCACGGCCCTGGAGCTCAGAGCAGCTGAGATGGTGCTGGATCCGAGGCTGACTGTGGGTCTCTCCTTCCCTCTGACTCTTCCCCTGATTTCCTCTTCTCAAAATCCACTCCTTCTCTGGGCAAACTGTTCCAGGAGGGTCTTTTCTCTGAATCCCTACATAAACCATTTGGATCTCTTTCCATTTGGATCCATTCTCCCTTGTCCTGTCCCTGCCTGCCCTCGTACAAAGTTCCTGTCCAGCTTTCTTGTAGGTTGCCCTCAGGTACTGAAAGATCAAGTCCAAGTCTCTTTCCCAGGCTGAAGGAGCCGAGCTGTGTCAGCCATTCCTTGCAGGAGAGGAGCTGCAGCCCTCACATCATCTCGGTGTCCCTCCTGGGCACCTGCTGCAGCGTGTGCCCGTCCTTGCCGTCCGTGCTGGGGAGCCCGGCAGAGGCGGACGCAGCACTGCAGGTGCAGGGTCAGCGGCGGGGAGGAGACACGGCCCTGACAGTGGCAGCGTTTTCTCCTCTGAGAGCGCCTCTGAGCTGAGTGAGCTAGTGAAGGCTGTGGAGCAAATGAGACCTGGGAGTGAGGGAAAGGCTGTCTGGGAAGGTGTCAGATAAAGCCCGTGTGGGCATTTCTCTTTCCAAGCGGCTCCTGGGGAGACAAAGGAGACTAGAAGGATGCCCCATCCCACGACATTTCCTGGGATATGCTTTCCTGATGGTCTTGGCAGTGTCAGTGGTCTCAGGTTATTGGGAGGACTCCAAGATCTTAAAGGTGTTTTCCAATGGAAACAGTTGTGCAATTCTAAACCTCCATTCCTTCTTTTGAAGGATGCAGTCCCAAATAGATCCACATTTGTGTTTTAAAGGAATTTAGCATCTACCTTTCTTGAATCAGTCTTTAAATGCCCTCAAAACGTTTGAATTCCTTGATTCTAAGCTGTGTTTGAATTAAGGTGCTTTTTCACAGAAAGGTTGTACCATGGGATAAATGCAGGCAATTCCTCCACATTGGTACTTGTTTCATCTGCTTTTCTTCTTCCTTTCCCTATGGGTGGGAGTATTTGTCTTGTAATTTGAGTTCTGGCTCAGACTTGCTTATGCATGTGTTCTAAAATCTTATTTACTCCTTTCTACTGAAAAAAGCTTGCAGACTGGTGGGAATTGCTAGAGACAAGGCTTACAAACCAGTCCCCAGTAGGATTAGCCCAGTGTCCCTGCTTGAATCCAGATAGGCTTGTATTAAAAAGAGCAAACTATTCTAACTAACTTGCCCCCTCCCCCACCCCCTTTTTATTTTTTTTTGTAGCTCTTGGGGCAGTCCTGTGTGCCATTCCAACTCTTTGTTATCAAATGTGTGAAGGCATGATGCTGCTGTAGCAGCAGCCTGAGTTCAGTGTGAACAAGTCCAAAGCACTGGGTCCCACAGCAGTGGGCACAGTGAGAGACTCGCCTCTGCTGCCATGGCCATGCAGCCATGGGGAGAGCAGCTGTTTCCCCCATTCTGCCAAGAGCAGTCTGCCTCCAGCATGTGGCCTGTATGGCCATGATTTTGCCAGAATGTGGAAAATGCAATGTTTGAAGGTATTTTGTATTTTGATGGTGTCTGACATCACCTGACTGGAGCAGTTTGGTAGGCAGGACGCCCTGTGGGCAGGGCCATGGCAGGGATGGGCGGCTGGCACTGGCACTGGCAGTGCTATTTTCCCCAGCAGGCTCCTGATCCAGCTGTGGGGGAGGGCACCAGCAGCTGTATCAGCCCAGCGAGCAGCAGCACATGGAGGAGACCCTCATCTGCAAAGAGCCGTCACCCCCTTTGCTCCCCCCATGGCAGCACAAGATGATTCTGCCTCAGGTGAAGGGCTGCAGCAGACTGGAGACTCCTTCAGCCAGGCCCTGTTGCAATCTCCTTGCTGCAGCTGTGCCTGGAGGATGTTGGCCTGCAGTGGCACTGCCGATGCCCAGGAATGCTGCTGGGCTCAGAGAGGCAGAGTGTGTACAAAAGCTGCACTCAAAGCGCTGACCGCGAGACCCCAGAACCACTGGCAAGGGCAGCAGCTCTTCTTCATTCTGTGCAGGTGAGAGCCCAGCCTTGGAGCCTGTCCCTGGCCACAGGGAAATGCTCTGAGTATAGTTTTGAATTTTCAGGGACAGTCCAAATGAGAATTGTTCTCAGGCAGGTGTTGCAATGTTGGGTTTGGGTGTATCTGCAGGAAAGCAAGCGGGAATAAACCCCTGCCACAACAAAGGAGAACTCTGCATGGCAAATTTACATCCTACAGATACACTGATCATATCAGCCCCCTGAATACTGGGGGCATCTAATGCAGAGTGCGAAGCTTTTTGAATAGATAGGAGAGAGGAGACTTGAAGAAATGATTTTGCGGATGCAGAAAAAGGGATCAGACCCATGGGTCCCATGGCTCAGGCTTAATTCTGCCAAATCATGCATGATTCATTTTATCCATTTTGTTGGAGAGTATTTCAGAATGACCTGCCTATTGTGCTATTTCCATTAAGAAAATTTTGAATTGTCAGGAACTGCCATGATCAGAAATGTTTTGAGGCAGATCATGTTTATGTTGGGTTTGGGTGTCTGTGCAATAAAGAAAGCAGGGAATAAAGCCTTGGAACAATGAAGTAGAGCAAAAGTAGAACGTTTGGATGGTCAATTTGTTCCCTACAGCTATTGGCCAACCGAATTGTGGGCTCATCTACTGGGGAATGCAAAGCTTCTTTTACTTCCACCACCTGGTGCCATTGTTTGTTTCCTGGCAATTGGTTTGATATGAAGAAAATTAAACAAAATCCCACACCAACAAGCTGCAACCCAGAACTGAGTGGGAATTACAGAAATAAAGGCCTTGAAAAGTAGCTTTGGAAAGGGTCTCCTTCCTAGACAGTGTGAAACGCTCAGGCCTGGCCTGGCTGGGCTTAGGGCTGGCTGCTCTTGGGAAGGGAAAGAGATGGAGTTGGGGTGGGGTTTTGCAGCCATGGAAACGAGAGAACCACAGGCGAGCATGTCACAAAGGGGCAGCCCCACGCTGGGGTGGTGCAGGCTGTGGTTGACACGGCCACAGCGGCAGCAGACGCGTCTGGCTCTGCCTCTCTGTGCCGACCGCTGGCGACTGGAGTCACCCGACCTTGTTCAAAGGCTGGGACCAAGCTCCTGTCGCTGTCTCTCTGAGAGCGTTCCCAAATTCCAACCCAGACTCTTCTGCCAGGCAGAAGCATGGGTTCAAATATGGATTTTACCGGAAAAGGAAAGACCCCTGAAGGAAAAGGTGAGGGTAGAAAGGAGCTGAAAGGCCAGAGCCAAATGGAAAATAATCCCCCCAGATTTCAGAGAAAACTGGTTTGTGGTAGTCAGTGCTGGCTCTGTGTCACACTATGTGGCTGACAGCTACAGATGATCCTGCAAGGACACACATGGCATCAAAACATTCTATCATTAGTTTAAACTGCTTTCTCCTTTTTGACAGTAGCCAAATCACAGTAGCCACAGTAGCCACAGATTGGACATGGTCATGAGATGCAAGTCCTCTTGCTTTCTTTGCCATCAATGTCTGGTCTCACTACAGATAAATTTCCAGTGTTTCCTCTGCTTACTGATTGAGTCCAACCCTGAGGACGGTATTACAGTGCTGAAGAAACACCAAAAAGGCCTGCCAGCTTGCTGAGAGGTCTTTGTGGTTTCCAGAATTAGCAGTCACAGCTATGTGGGTCTTTCCTGGGGATTCACAGAAGGCCAGCCTCAAGAAGGAATCTTTTTTTCTTATCATTGGAGCCTTCCACCTTTCCATTCAGACATGCTAACTTAACATTGTTCCTAGGAATTAAATGCAGCCTAGTTCCATGAAAAATAAAAACAGAGATATTTTCTAAAGAATTAAGAATTATTCCCCTTGAGTGCCACACTTATTAGATGTGTTAATGGTAAATGTGGGAGTTTGCATAACTCAATTCTTCCCTTGTGAGCATGGCTCAGCCTCACACAGAGGTAAGCAGGGAGCTGGGCCAATCTCTGTTGGGAGGAAGGGTCTTGTGGCAGCCCAGGGAGCCTGTGCACATTGCCAGGGAACAGCTGTGCCCTGCGTGTGCCCCCTGCAATGAGCTGTGCTGCTGCCAGTGCCCCGTGGAGCTGTAGGGCTGCTGAGCTGTGGGGCAGGGAGAGGAGCAGGAGGGTGCCTGTGCAGCTGAGCCATTCCTGGAGAGCACAGGGCTCTGGGCTCCCTGCTGTCCCAGGGCAGCCCAGAGGGGCCAGGGTGCTCCTGTGGTAGCTCTGTGCAAGTGGGGCAGGGTTTTGCCCTGGCCTGCTCCAAGTGTCAGCCAGCAGGGGCATGTTTCCCCGTGCAGCTAATTAGAAGTTGGCAGGAAATGTGTCCCATGAAAAATATAACTTCAGGTGCTTTAGGTTTGCATTGAGGCCTCTGTTCTATTTTGTGTCTCCCCTTTGCAGGCCTGACAGGCTACCCTCTTGCCAAGAGGTTTTCCCTGGCAACTCCCTCTATGCTCCTTCCCTCCAAGCCGTTGCCTCCCATCCTGAAGAGCTCTCCTTCTTCCATGCCGAGTCAGATACCCAGCAGAGAGAAGGAGAATGGGAAAAATGGCAGCAGCTGGTATGAGTACGGGGTGAAAAAAGAGGAGCTGATTTCAGAGGGAAAAGGATCTAAGGTAAGGAGACCAAGCAAAGACCTGTGTGGTGAATTTTCAGTTTATGTGCTGTAGGCAAAGCTCTGGGACTTTTTCCCTGACAGGAACTGACCCTCTCACTGACCTGGCTTTGCTCCTGATCTGGCTCTTTAACTGGGCCAGAAATGATTGGATATGAAGGAAGGGTGTGCATCTGCCCCCAGTGCCTCTAGCCCCATTCCTGGCCATGGCATGGGGGCCCTGGAGCAACTTGGGCCGGCTGAGAGCTGGCAGAGAGCAGCAGGGCAGGGAGCTCTGCTGAACTTCCTAAATGCCAGGGAGCCAGAGATGATGGATGTGTGTGAGCTGGAGAGCAGCCAGCATGCTGAGAGCTGAGCAGCCTCTGGGCTCAAAGGCTGCTGGGGAAGTGTAGGAGGGAAGGGCAGCAGCAGAAGAAAGGAGGGGCCTGAGAAAAGCAGGTTTTGACATCCTGCAGAATGGCTTTGTGGGGACTTGGCTGGAGATCAAGTCTGGCTGTTGGGTACCTTAAGGGCAGGCAGAGAATAGTGATCTAAAGCCACTGCCATGCCATCCACAAGGCCAGTGTAGGCAGTGGCACCCCGGAACATCTTGATGTCAAACACATGGATGCCAGCTGGGAATGTAGCCGCACTTAGAGAAAAGTGAGCATGAGGGCAGAGGTGGCAAATGTGGGACAAGCTCTCTCCCTCAACTCCTTCTTTTTCATTCCCCATCCTGGGCCAAGCTGCACCATCAGTTTGACTTTTCCTGCCAGGTCCCAGTTGAGGGCATATCTAAATGTCTTTAGGCATGAGTGGAGGCAAGGCTGGATGCTTGATCTGAGCACTGTGTTCTACTCTTTCCAGACTTCCTTGCTGTATTCCATTGGTGGGGAAATGAAGAAGGGGTCATTGGGACTGCCTTTGATCCCCCCCATACGCAGGGCAGTCAGTCCCCCTCTTGGCTGTGCTGCAGGGTCCCTGCCAAGCTCTCCAGAGCTGGAATTCCAGGAGTGCCAAGAGTTGAGGTAAGCCAAGGTGTCTGCTGCTGCAGTGTGCTGTTCACCTCACTCCTCCCATCTCGGGTGATTATTTTGCCCAGTCAGGTGTCCCATGTACTCGGGCAAACTTCTGCGTATTCACCATTTTGCCCACCTATAATGAATTAGGACTATGTCATACCCAAAGGCTTTTGATCAGATCCTTCTTCTTGAGAAAACAAGGAGGTGTAATATTCTAAGGAGACAGCAGTGCCCTGACCACATGTAGCACAAGACTGTCACCAGTGTAAGGCACGAGCAGGCAAAGTCAAGCTTTGGCAGCAGTACAAAAGTAGCTGCCCTCCTTACAGACTCGTGCCTCAGCTCAGCAGCTCTTGCTGCTTCAGAGAGGCTGTAGGAGCCACTTGGCTCCAAAAGGAGAGGCAGCAGAATGGGAAGTTCTGATGCAAGTTGAAGAATGACTGCTGTGTTTCAGCCAGAGCTTGGCCAAACTCTGTGTGACTTCATCAATGGCAAACTTAAGGACAATTAATCAGCTTTGCATCTTGTTGGGTTTGTGTGTTGCATTTCCCCCTTCATCACAGTGACCATGTTTAAAAGCTTTGCCTCCTTTCATGGTATGCCCTTTCCCTCCCTTCTCTTTCTACCTCCTCATATGTTCTTTTGTACTCCATTTTCTCCAGGCCAAGACCCAGCAGAAGAAGCAAAGAGAGTTCTGAAGATGCAGGTAGGTAGAGGGCATGTCTCTCCTAGAATGACATTGTATTCTTGACTCAGATGTGACATTTGGAGAGCTTGGTTAAAAGCCATTCTTTTTAAGATGTCTTTAAATTCATTTCTATTTCTTGATGGGCTCTGAGGACTTTCCCAGAGCCGAGTCACTGGGAGTGTGCTCTGGTGGTGCAGTGAAAATTCCTCCACTTTGCAGGCAGGAATAGCTTCATTTCCTCCAAGTCTTTCCAGCCATGTCCCTCTTCACTGCTTCCCTCCAAGCCATTGCCTCCCATCCGGCAGAGCTCCCCTTCTTCTAACACAAATGAAATGTACAGCATGGAGAAAGAGAACAAAAGAAATGGCCCTGGCTATGATGATGAGAGAAGAAGAAACCAGGAGCAGAGTTCAGAAGGAAAAAGTTATAAGGTAAGGAGGCCAAGCTAAGACCTGTTCAGTGGATTTTCAGATTATTTGTTGTTGGCAGAGCTTGGAGACCTTTTCCTGTGCTGTGAGCCCAGGGAAGCAGCTGAGTCAAGGAAGAGCTCAGCTGGCCACTGCTGCTTCAGGCTGTCTCTGCAATGGGTGTGTAGTGGAAGGTTCATATCCTCAGCGTGGATCAAAAGCAGGAGAGGTCTTTGAATGGTTTCTGGGCTCTGTCATGGTTCCTCCTGTGTCTTATGGCTGAGAAAACACCAACAAGCAGTCAGAGCAGCTATAGTTTTCCACTCTGGAGAAGCTATCCTTCTAGACTGAGTAAACTATGGGTATCTGTGAGCCATCACTATATCTTGGTGGTGTTTTCTGTCAGCTGTGTCTGCTTTGGAAGCAAAAAGGTGTTGGTTGGAAAAGGCAGTCGTGCAAAGTCAGTTCCAGGTTGGCTCAGCTTTTGAGTTGTACAGCCATGCCCTCTGCACAGTTGTCTCTGCTGCTGTTTCTAGAGTTCATCAGCTTCTGGGCAGCTGTGTGCTCTGGCATGGCTTTGTCCAGAGGGAAGGGAAGGGAGGTGGCCATGGGGAGAGCAGCCCAAAGCCCAGAGCCACGACTGCCTTGGCAGCAGGGTCAGGACCAGCAGTTGTTTTGGGTTTGCCATGGGGTGCAGGAGGAGGCAGATGAACAACAGCTTTGGTAGACAGAATGTCCAATCCAAGGCTTTGGACTTCATTTCAGCCTTGCAGAGAAAGGGCCCAGTGTAGCCCTGACAGGAACTGACCCTCTCACTGAAGTTTGAACAGGTCCTGATTTGGCTCTTTAGCTGGGCCAGAAATGATGGGATATGAAGGAAGGGTGTGCATCTGCCCCTGCTGCCTCCAGCCCCATTCCTGGCCATGGCATGGGGGCCCTGGAGCAACTTGGGCCAGCTGAGAGCTGGCAGAGAGCAGCATGGCAGGGAGCTCTGCTGAACTTCCTAAATGCCAGGGAGCCAGGGATGATGGATGTGTGGGAGCTGGAGAGCAGCCAGCGTGCTGAGAGCTGAGCAGCCTCTGTGCTCAAAGGCTGCTGGGGAAGTGTAGGAGGGAAGGGCAGCAGCAGAAGAAAGGGGGGGCCTGAGAAAAGCAGGTTTTGACATCCTGCAGAATGGCTTTGTGGGGACTTGGCTGGAGATCAGCACTGGCTGTTGGGTGCCTAATGACACCAAGAGAACAGTGATCTAAAGCCACTGCCATGCCATCCACAAGGCCAGTGGAGGCAGTGGCACCATGGAACATCTTGATGTCAAAGACGTGGAGGCCAGATGGGAATGCAGCCACATTTGCAGAAAAGTGAGCATGAGAAGAGAGGTGGTAGATGTGGGACATGGTCTCTCCCTCACCACTTCCCTTTCCTAGGTGAAGTTTCCCTGTCCTGGTCCAAGCTGCTCCATCAATTTGGCTTTTCCTGGCAGGTTGCAGTCAAATGCATGGCTAAATGTCTTGAGGCATGAATGGAGGCAAGGCTGGATGCTTGATCTGAGCACTGTGTTCTTCTCTTTCAAGGGTTCCCTGCTGTATTCCATTGGTGGGGGTATGAAGAAGGGATCATTGGGACTGCCTTTGATCCCCCCTATATGCAAGGCAGGCAGTCCCCCTCTTGGCAGTGCTGCAGGGTCCCTGCCAAGCTCTCCAGAGCTGGAATTCCAGGAGTGCCAGGAGATGAGGTAAGCCAAGGTGTCTGTTACTCCAGTGTGCTGTTCACCTATCTCTTCCCTTCTTGTGAGGTTATTTTGCCCAGTCAGGTGTCCCATGAATTTAGGCAGACTTCTGTGTATTCAATATTTTACCCATCAGTGATGATCCAGCACAATGTCAAAGGCAACAGCAATGTCCCCAGAGCAGAGGTGGTGGTGGGGAAGAGGAGGCAGGGCTTCAAAGCACCTCAAGATGGGTCCTCTGCTGGACTTGGCTATTGATTCCCTCTGTAATTGTTGTGGTGACATTTGGGAACTGTGCTGCATGGGATAGGGACCTGCAGGTCTTTCAATGCTGTTATCCTTGACTGTCAAATTCTGCAACCAGGAGAATATGCTTGGGCAAATTTTGGCTACTGGGGAGGTGTGTGCAAATTCAGGTGCTGCTTCTGTAAACATCAGGTGTAACTTCACTGTGCCTTGGGCTCCACAGTGAAATGAGATGCCGGATAAATTTTGCAGTATGGATGTAAAATCTGATGTATAATCCAACTGATGTTTAATATTTTGATCTGGGCTTAAGATCAAAGAGAGCAAGGTGCTAGAGAAGAGGAATAGGACTGTACCTGATGGAAAAATATTGGTTTGGATAAGGAAGAGAAAATGTAGCTATTATGCTTATCCAAGTGCTGACAATAAAGAGGGAGTCACAGAGGGATCATGCCAATTGCAAATCTTCAGTGGGGCTTTTAAGGTGTGATCTGAATATCCTTCCCTAGCAGCTGAGTTGGAAACAGCCTTTGTTTTCTGGAAAGAACCAGCAAGTGTAATATCATTCTCAGGAGACAGCAGTGCTCTGACCACATGTAGCACAAGACTGTCACCAGTGTAAGGCACGAGCAGGCAAAGTCAAGCTTTGGCAGCAGTACAAAAGTAGCTGCCCTCCTTACAGACTCGTGCCTCAGCTCAGCAGCTCTTGCTGCTTCAGAGAGGCTGTAGGAGCCACTTGGCTCCAAAAGGAGAGGCAGCAGAATGGGAAGTTCTGATGCAAGTTGAAGAATGACTGCTGTGTTTCAGCCAGAGCTTGGCAAGCTCTGTGTGACTGCAGCAATGGCAAACTTAAGGACAATTAATCAGCTTTGCATCTTGTTGGGTTTGTGTGTTGCATTTCCCCCTTCATCACAGTGACCATGTTTAAAAGCTTTGCCTCCTTTCATGGTATGCCCTTTCCCTCCCTTCTCTTTCTACCTCCTCTTATGTTCTTTTGTCCTCCATTTTCTCCAGGCCAAGACCCAGCAACAGAAGCAAAGAGAGTTCTGAAGATGCAGGTAGGTAGAGGGCATGTCTGTCCTAAAATGACATTGTATTCTTGACTCAGAGGTGACATTTGGAGAGCTTGGTTAAAACCAATTATTTTTAAAATTTCTTTAAATTTGTTTCAATTCTTTGGTGGGCTCAGTGCACTCTCCCAGAGCCCAGCCCCTGCGAGTGTGCTCAGTTGGTGCAGTGTAAATTCCTCCAGTGTGAAGTGTTGAGTGGTACCTGGGGGCCCCTGAAATGCCATGCTGGAAGAGGATACCTTCCTCTCCATCCTGCTCATTCTTTTGTTGTCCCTGCAGCCTTTTTTGTGTCACAATTAGTAGGGAAAAAGAAGGCATTAAGCATGAAATGAGAGATGTTCCCACTCCTTCCTCCTGCTTTTGAAGCAGAAAACCTTTCCTTGGGGCAGTTTCTGAGCTGAACCCTTTGAGATCTGAAAGAGATTCATGGACATTGCCTGGTTTGGTATTGGCAGAAATATGGAAACCTCCTATGATAGAAAGTCCTTTTGAATTTTCCTATGAAGGAGAAAAAGGCTTCCAAATAGATGCAGCCTAGGCAGGGTGTGAGTTTGCCATCCTCTGACAGCACAAGCCCAAAGCCACCTATGGCAGGTTCAATCTCTTGCCCGGCTCTCTCTGCCTGTGTCAGTGTTGCAGGCTGAGGCTGGGGGAGGAGATGCCTTCTGCCTTGTCCCTGTGCCTGCCTTGCCTGACCCCTGAGAAGTGGAATTGTGCCAGACAAAATGCAGTCTCTGGTGCATCTGGGTCAGCCAATGCTTTCGAGCTGAAAGCCTCATTGACACTGTTGTTGCTCCTTTGCCATCTCTGGGTGTGTAATGATAGGAGAGATGAGACTTGAAGAAGTCTCTGATGCAGAACAAGGGATCAGATGCCCTGGTCCATTTGGGGATCAGGGTTAGTTCTGCCAAATCCTGGCTATGGCCCCTTTGGAATGACTCCTTACTTGCTGATGTGCCTCTGGAATTCTTAATGCAGCTAGCCAGTAGTATTGCTAGCCAGTAAGTAAGGTGGCATTTTTGCTGGATTAGTTCTGGACTAGAAATGACCTATCTCATTAAAGCTTACCTGTGTCACTTTTATTACTGACCCCAGCATTCTACAGGGTGAAGGAATCCAGGTTTAAGACACTCATCCTGCTTGGCTACCATCTGATTTTATTCTCTGTGCAGCCATGTAAAGAACTAGTTCTCTTAATTCCAACTGCTCCAACTGTTGGAGAGTATTTCAAAATGACCTACCCTCTGCTATTTCCATTAGGGATATTTTGGATTAACAGTATTAGCCAAGATCAGAAATGTTTTGAGGCAGGTCATGTTTATGTTGGGTTTGGGTGTCTCTGCTGAAAAGACAGCAGGGAATAAACCCCTGGAAGAGGTAAGTAGAGCAAAAGTGTAACTTCTGGATGAGCACTTTGCTCCCTACAAAGACAGGCTCACAGCATACTGGGCACATCTAGTGGAGAAAGCAAAGCTTCTTTTGCATCTAAAACCTGGTGGCATTGTTTGTGTCCCAGCACTTCTTTTGTTGTAAAGAGTAATATAAAAATCCCAAAAATGCAAAACCCAACCTAGATTTGAGTGGGACCTGCAGAAACAAAGGCCTTGAAAACTACTTTTGGAAACAATTCCTTCCTTGACAGTGTCAGATTCTAGAGAGCACTGTGAATTCCCAACTGTTTGGAAGGAAAGGGATCCTGTAGTAGTGGGGAGGCAACGGGCACCGCAGGAAATAGCAGAGCCCTTCTCTCTTGGCTTGCCAGCTCCATATTGTTCAGAGAAATTAAACTGATGCTCATTTCATGAAAAATAAAAAACCAAGCAATCTTTTCAGTAACTAAAATACACTTTGAATTCTTCAGCCATTAGATGGGTTGATTGTAAAGGCATGAGTTCAATTAACTCATTTCTTCTCTTGCTCCTGAATGTCAGCTTCTTCTGAGCCTACAGCAAAAAACCAGAGGAAGAAGGGAAAGAGCTCTTGGTGCAAGATAGGAGCTGGGATGCCTCTGTTCCCAAGGAAACTGGCTGAGCTGTTCGGTTTGGAGACTGATGTGCCGAACCCCGGCCTTGGGAATGGAGGTCTGGGCTCCCGGCCGGCTCAGGGGGCCTTGGCCCAGGAGCCCCAGGAGGATGGCTCAGCCTCACACAGAGGTAAGCAGGGAGCTGGGCCAATCTCAGGTGGGAGGAAGGGTCTTGTGGCAGCCCAGGGAGCCTGTGCACATTGCCAGGGAACAGCTGTGCCCTGCGTGTGCCCCCTGCAATGAGCTGTGCTGCTGCCAGTGCCCCGTGGAGCTGTAGGGCTGCTGAGCTGTGGGGCAGGGAGAGGAGCAGGAGGGTGCATGTGCAGCTGAGCCATTCCTGGAGAGCACAGGGCTCTGGGCTCCCTGCTGTCCCAGGGCAGCCCAGAGGGGCCAGGGTGCTCCTGTGGTAGCTCTGTGCAAGTGGGGCAGGGTTTTCCCTCTGGCCTGCTCCAAGTGTCTGCCAGCAGGGGCATGTTTCCCTGTGCAGCTGTTTAGACATTTCCAGGAAATGTGTCACAAGAAATATGGAGCTTCAGATGCTTTAGATTGCATTGCTGCCACTGTTCTATTTTGTGTGTCCATTTTGCAGGCCTGACTGACAGCAATGGTGCCAAGGAGGTTACCTTGGGATCTGTAGTTTCCCTGCCAACATCCCAAATGCTTTTACCTTCTAAGGCCCCTCTTTCACAAAGCTGCTATCTAAGTCTCCTTTTTTATTATTATGCTGACCATTCTGCAGGGGCAAAAAATCATGATTTAACACACTGGTTTTTTTGTACTGCGTTGCCACTTAATTTATCCTCTGTGAAGCTGTTCTATAGAATTGCAGCTAGAAAATCAGCCTTTAGTCAGGCTGGCCTGAAAGGGGCCTAATCTCATACAGTTTAGAATGAAAATCTTTGGGGAAAATGAAATAACTAGTGTCAAGAAGACAGTTAACATTTGGTTAACACTCCTGCACTTTTGCAATGCTCAGATTTTCTTTGAATATCCTCTAACATGTTCCAACGAAGAGAAGACAATCTTGATCTAAGTGCATACAGGTATTAGACCCTGGGACTTCTAGGAACCAAAAGAAGACGTTTACTACAACTACAATCAGCATGAATAAGGGCAGATAAGAATCTCTGTCAAGAGCAATCTCCATCTCTGCCCCTCTCTACCAGACACAGAGGCTCTCCAGCATGCAGGGGCTGAGGCCTTCCTCATGCAGCAGGTTTCAGTCTGCTAGCCACCAGAGTCATGTCATGTCTGCTGCCAGTAGCCCATCCCTTGGGAGAGGGTCTAGGCATTGTACCTTGCTGCTCTCAGTCCCAATCACTTTGTCTTAGGAGAGCTCTGAAATCTGGAACCTGTCTTGCCTGTTGCCCAGCACTGTGTTTTTGGGGGCTTGAAGTCTGCCAGAGATTCACACAAACCTTTGCTTCCATTCCCAGGCCTCCCACTGAGCCAGGCCAAGGAGATGGATCATCTCAGCACTGCTGGTCTAACAAGGGACAAAGAGCTGAGGGATGGCTTTGGAAAGGTAAGGGATAAGGACAGGGATGAGCAGACTTCCTTTCCAGTGGCTGTTTAGTGCTTGGCCTAAAATGTCACTGAAAATCATCATCTTCCCCTCCTGGCTGATGGGGATTCTCCAGGGAATGTATTTGACAACTACAGGGCAATTGCTTGGCCATTTCCAGTGGTGCCATGGTCTTGGTTTGGAGACGGTGCTAAGGTCATGCCAGAAGCAATCTTGATGTGCAAAGGCTGTTTTAGAGAAGTTCTGAAAGACAGAGCAAGCTACACATCAGTGAACGTGGGCAAAGTGCACCCTCGGAAGCAGAGAAGCAAAGATTCTAATGTTGAGTGTAACCAAGGCTGCAAAATCAAATGGGAGAGTTTGATTTTTCTTGGTTATTGTTGTGGCTGTATCTCACAGCCCTCTCATTCTCAAGTTTTCTGCTCATGAACATCAGTGTTTGTGCAACTTGTTTTCACAAGTCTCCTCCTATTGGTCTCATGGTCTCAGAGACCAAGTCCTTCAGAGTCCTTCAGAAGCCAGGAAGTGAGAAACAGCTGCAATTCCTGGCCATGAGTGTTAAGCAACAGCTCATTACCCCTCCTTGCTGGGTATTGCACATGGTTTTTATTCTCCTGCCATGGCCTGTAGGAACTGAACTGCCTGCTCACTGGCCATGTCAGCTCTTCCTCTGTCTTGGAGCACTCCTATGATTTTCATGCTTCAAGCAGAGCTTCCTGACATAGGTTGCAGTTGCAGCAGTGGAAAGTTTGTGGCACTACAGCGTTCCACCTCACTGTGTGTAATTGCCAAGGTGAGGACTAGAGACATTCCTCTGAAACCATTGGAATGTGGATGGAGCTGCATTGAAGCCTATGGCACTCTGTGGACTCTGTGCTCCTGATGAGATGTTGTGTGTGGTTTGTGTGTCTCTGCTCACAGTCTGTGATGTATTTCCATTGCACCTAGATCCGTGATGCTCTGTGCATGTTGGCCCAAAAGAACTTAGGGCAGAAGGACGCAGAGCTTTTGGAGAGAGAGATGATCAAAAGGAGACAAAGGGAAACATCCTTGCAGCTTATTCCTGAGACAGTGGAGCCTGGGGATGCAGCTGAAGCAAGTAAGTGGTGGCTGCACTTGGGGTGGTCCTTTTTGACCACTTGCTTGCCCTTTGCACAGTGTTGCAATCAGACTGGGGAGCTGTTCAGCTTGCATCTGAGTGGAAGCTTGCTTGGGATTTAATTCTGTTTCCCAAAGAAAAATAGAGAGGCATGAAGTGTCTTGCCCATGGCCTCACGGAGTCAGTAACAGAATATCCACTTCCCCCCTTCACCTCTAAAGTTTTTCAGAGTAGAAAATTCTGTCTTGCAAAGTACACTGGAGCTTCAGACTCTCTCCTGGAGAGCAGCCTGCAGGGAAGGGGAGTCCAAAAGAATGCTTTTCAACCAGGGTGCAACCTGGAAGAAGCAGAATTCAGTTCCTTCTGATGAAAACACCAGAGATCCTTCTCCTGCCACTCCCTGCTGAGGAGCTGGCACTGTAGAGCTGTGCTGAAGCCACAGCCAGGGCTTCTGTTGTAGCCCCAGGAGCAAGCAGCGTTCCCACTGAATCCCGGCTGAGGGGCTCTGCCTGCAGGGCTGTGAGCACTGCCCGAGGGCGGCAGCGGGGCCCTGAGGAGGCAGCACTCAGCCCAAGGGCATCACACAAGGTTATCTGCACTTTCCTTTGGGAACTGCCCCTGCCAGCCTCTGGAACAGGAAAACAAAAGCAAAGCACTACTGGCTTTTCCTTGTTTCTTAGGGGAAGCATCACTGCAATTTGGTTTGAAGCTAGAATAGGGTAAATTTAGATTAGATATAAGTGATTTTTTTTCCTGAATTTTATAATGAAGTGGATGAAAAGCTGTAAGGGTTTGCCCAGAGAAGCTGTTGTTGGTCTGTCCTTGAAGGTTTTCAAGGCCAGTTTGCATGGGGCTCTGAGGAACCTGATCAGAATGCAGATGTCTCTGCTCACAGGGGTTGGACTAGATGGTGCTTAAAGGTGCCTTCCAAGCCAAACTCTTCTAGGATTCTGTGATTCTGTGATCACTATCCTATGTTAGTGTGCCATTGTTATACTTGAAGTTCTTGGGATAACAAAGAGATGTTACCCAGCTCCAGCACATTTTCTGGCCCTTTCCATCATCACCAACACTCTCCACTTACAAGCTCCTCTTTTTTGTCCGTGCAGCCTTTAGCCTACCACCTGTTGATGGCACAGCTTCTAGAGTGCAGAGAAAACACCCTGGTAGTGCCTTGAAGGAGAAGGTCTTGAGAAAGCAGGACAACGTGCCCTTACTGTCTAATAAGCCCATGGTGCATGGGGATGGCAGCTTCCCACACAGCTCCTCAGGTAAGCCAGCTCTGTGGCAGCTTTTTCCACTCGGGTTTTTCCTTGCTCAAGGAGCACAAACTGCCTCCTGCTTCAGCCAGCACAGCTGGGGTCTTGGTTCCATAGTCTGTCCTGAGAATGAACAGGAAATCTACTTTTGAGTTACTCCAGCTTGGTAGTAGTGGAGCAGTTGGTTCTTAGAGATCCATTGGAAAGCTGAACTGAATAAAGTCATGGTAAAGACCTAAGCTCTGGCTTTTGCCCATCCTGTGAGTCCAAACTACAGCACTGGTGCCAGGAGGCAGCTGGGACTGCAGGGAGGAGCTGCAGGGCAGTCTGCCAGGCTGTGCTCGCCGTGCACCTACAGGAACCACCACAATCAGTTGTTCCCTCACCATCTGGGCCCTCTGCCTGTGCTGCTGCCCAGTTCTGCAGCCAGCTGTTCTGCTATCCAGCAAGGGTTGTCTCTGCAGGGCAGTCAGTGGCTTGGTGCAGTCGTGCTGCTGCTGCTCCCAGAAGTGCCCAATGGCTCCTGGCTGCCACCATCCCACAGCCTGCAGTGCCAAGAGGGAACAAGCAGTGCCTCCTGTGTCACCCAGCAAATACAGCACCCCTGTGCAGCAGATGACAGCCAGGAGGGGCTGCCTGCTGCTCCCAGGCTGTTTGCTGCCTGCAGCAAATAGACAGCAGATAGTCCCCAGTGGCTCTTGTCTCTCCTTTGTGGGTAGCCTGCCTGTGCTGTGATCCCAAGTAGGGTGAGATAAGAAGGAGGGAGCTAGGAATGATACTTGAATGCTCTTTTCTAGTGATGCTACTTCCATGTTCAGAATTGACCAGAACTAGCCTGGCTTAGCTCTCCTTTCATAGTTAATCTAGATGTGTATGTCTGCATACTTCTGCAGTGACATCACTGGTGTCAGAGCCTGGGATATCTCAGTGACATCCAGATTAGCTCCCTTCTGAATATTTTTCATGTTATACCTCCATAATTTGTGAGAGCATGCAAGGTAGCACTAAAACCCTACAGAGTCTAGAGCAGTTCATCTAGACTCTGAGCAATATTTTTGCTCCATCATTTTTGACAGCGCAAATGTTGGCATCTACACATTAGAAAATGAGCTTTTGAGTGCACAGCATGAAAGTTTTGATTGACAGTGCTTTTGATGACAAATGGGTTTCATAAGGAATGCATTTATTATCAGATTTTTCTCATACCTTGTAAATTTCTTCCTTACCAAAAAATTCAATTAAGGCAAACCCCGGTCACCTGATTAACAAAAGAGCGCGTCTGCCAACAATGTGCATCTGTATTTGCATCTTTTTATCCTCAGAGTGCATTTGGAAGGCTTTTTAATCAACTGTCTAGTCTGGAAATTGCATTTTTCCACAAGAGAAAGCTTAGAAACTGCTGAGTTTGCAAACACATCCATTAGATGGCAAATAAATTTCACTTCAGCATCCTTGAAATACAGGCAGTGTGTAGCTCTGAAAGAGGAAAGATTCCTGATGCTTGAAAAGAGCAAAATGCATAAAGTAGTCCCTTCCCAATAGCAGGCTAAATGGATGTGCACTCAGCTGCCTGCTGTCTAGAATATTTGCAGTCAGTGGGAACAGAGGCGCTGTCAGGTGGGAAGGGTCAGGTGTGGCTGTTCCCTGGCAGCTGCTCCGAGGGGATTGAGCCGGGCCCAGCAGGGCTGGGTTGTTCAGGCTTGGCTTGGTGCTGTCTGCAGGCAGCTGCAGGTCTCTCCTCAGGGAGTTGCAGAGTGCCCCAATCCTCAGGGCTGGGGGAAATGAGGGCGCTGAGACAAGAGGGGCGCCTGAGGGGTTCCCTCCTGGGTAGCAAGTGCTGCTGTCAGCGCTGTCTGGCAGGGAGCGGGAGCTCTGCGGCCGCAGGAACCTGCCGCTGGCTGTGGCACCTGTGGCACTGGGGAGCTGGCGCTGCGGGGGCAATGGTCAGGTTTAGGCTGGAGCTGGGCCCAGCTGGGGGAGGCTGGGAGCAAGCAAGGAGCCCCAGGAGCCAGAGAGCAGGGAAGGCGCTGAGCCAGTGGCAGCGTGTGCCCCAGGGAGCCCTGGCTGGGAGATGGGGCTGCAGGCCGCTCCATGGCGGGGCCTTGCCCGGGGCTGCAGCGCCCATGGCCGACCCTCTCCTCACAGTGACCTCGCAGACAGCCACTGCTGCCAAGCGCCGAGAGGAGCCGCTCCGTGGGAACGGGCAGAAGGACAGAGCCTCTTCAGACCCACAGCAGTCCTTGCAGGAGGCACTCTCCATGCTGGGCAGCGATGACTGGTAAGAAAGGCCCTGTTCACTCTGTGTCCCTCTGGGCATTAGGGCAGGTCAGAAGCGTGTCTTGCTCGTGCCTCTGAGCCCCCAGAGCCCAGAGGGCCAAAGGGCACTGGTGAAACCACTGCAGAGCAGGGAGAGGATGAAGATCTGAGAGCAGCCTTTTCTTGGCCTTGCTCTGCAGCAGTGCTCCAGCTGCAGCAGGTCCGTGCTGTTTCCTCGCTTTGCCTGCTGCTCCATGGAGCTGCAAAGGAAACCTTGAGGGAAGAGAGAAAGCTCTGGGAGGAGATGATTTGCTGGCTGAAGGCAGAAGCAGGATGGCAGTAGTTTTGAGTGTAGAGATTTGGCTGCCTTGGGCCACTGGCCCAGTGGCAATGAGTAAGATTCCTCTCTGCTCCCACTGCTGACAGCAATGGCAGGTGACAGGGTCTCCCTGTGACCTCCTGCGTGGGAGTCCCAGAAGCAGCTCTGGGGAGTTCCTTTTTCTGAGAAATCGAATGAGTTGTGCTTTCCCTCAGCCTGTCATCACTCCTGAAGGGCTGATGGCAGAAGAGAAGGAAAAAGAAAAAAATTCCCATAGGAATCTTGCACTTTTGGAATTCAACTTTTTCCTTCTCACTGCTTCATATGGGCCTGAAATGTTTTGTCAATACTCCCAATGTGTCCCAAATTTATACACAGGCAGAAGGAGGCCCAAAGGTGATAACCCTACAAACGTTAGGGGATATTGGTTCTCTTTTTGATGTCTTTTTGATCACTCCCTGCTGGCTGCTTCATTCACACAGGGCTAAGGGCTCCATTCACACTAGGATAAACAGGAAAAATCTGCCACGATGCATCTCCTTGTGCAGTCACCTTTGTTTTGCCCTTTCTCTAGTGCTTTCTCTTCCCTATTTCTCTTTGGTGCCCTGTGAGGTGCAGAGAGCTTCTGCAGGTGTGGGGGTCTGGATGACACTCAGGGGTGCCCGTGGGATCGGCCACCAGCCCTGTGCTGCAGCCCTGATGCCTCCCATCCCTTCCTGTAGCTGAGGGCCTGCACAAAGCAAGTGCTCAGAGACAGAGTTGTTTGCACCTTGTAAATAACATGTTGCTGTTGTGGGGGTTGTTTTAGGCAGGGGGTTTTGGGGAAAAGCCACAGTTTCAACAGTTCTTGCCCAGGGGTGGAATCTCCTGAGACATCCTGCTGCTTTTTTGGGGAATGTGTGAGGTGGAGTGGAGGGGGTGACAGAGAGGCTGAGATCGTAGAGTGGAAACTCAGCTCCAGAGTGGCAGTGCAGACTCTCCCTGCTGAACTGCCTGCTGGGGCTGACAAAGAAGGAAAATGTCCCAGTAACAGCCCGATGGGACTGTGTCTCAGGGACAGGGACAGGGAGGTGACAAGAAACAGCAGCATGGCCTGGTCTCACAGCTTCTAGGAAGCAGTGACACAGGAGCCTCATGTGCCAGAGATTTCAGAAAGACTGTCTTCTTAAATGGCCACTGAAACCCTACTCTTTGCCTCTTGGGTTTGTCTATGCTTTTGACTGCCACAGCATCCTGGGGCAATGTGTTCCATGATTTCATTAAGTACTCCTTGAAAAGCACCTCCCATTGTTCAACTGAGCTGCCAGCCTGGTAATGGCAGAGGGTGCTGCCTTGGTGGAGAGAAAAATCAATCTTCTGCCTTTTAGGGAGCTGAAGGAGAAGGGACTCTTCAGCATCAAACACCTGGCTGGGTCCCATTCAGAGGTCCTGCTTTGCAGACTTCATGAGATTTGCTTGGCAGTTACCAGTGAGGTGAGCACATTGTTCTGAATTGTCTCCCACACTTCATACACGGTGTGTAGAGTAGGTATGTGCTTGTTCATCTCCATGTGTGCTCAGGGACTGCCTTCATTTCTGGTTTTAGACCTCCTATTTCTAATGTCTGTCAGCTGTCTGTAGGATCTGTGGGTCCATGTAGCTGTATTTACTGGCAGGTCGGGTATCTGACACTCAGCTTTGAGCGTGGTGCCTTTATAATGCAATGTGCAAATGCACAAACTGAGACACTAATGACGTTATTTGCCAGAGTCCCCATCTCTGCCCAAGCTGTAATTCAACACTGCAGATTAGTCTGTAGACCTGAGCCTGTGTTTTCTGTATCCTGGCTGAGTGCTTCAGTTGCTGGTGTTGCTTTCTGGAACAGGAGCACCTGACTCTTTTATCTTTAGGACTCGGGCCTTTATGATTTGAAAGCAGCTCTTGCTTTAATTTTCTAGTAAAAGGGCCTAAAATCAAAGCTGTGGACAGTTTAGAAGGGTTAAGTAGAACACCTTGAATTTTTTTTTTCTTAGTCCTGCAGTAAGCAGGTCTGAGGCCAGAAATTGATGCCAGAATAAGTGCCTTCCTGTGCTTGTGCTCTCTGGCTCTTGTACTTTTATGCTCCTCTGGACACAGTGGGACGTGTTGTCATTGCCTGGGACTTCTGTTGAAGGCAACTGGTTTTCTTTTCAAGGTGATTCTTATGTTTCCCCTTATGACTTCCCCAGGTGACCAACCTCCGTTCCAAGGTGTCCTACTCTGCAATTGTCACTCTGGGAGAGCTCTTTGTGACCTTGAAGAAGGACATGGACTCTGAGGTGGATGAGGTTGCTCGGGTCCTTCTCCAGATGGTGTCCAGCTCCCCAGAATTTGTTCAGAAAGCAGCCAGTCAGAGCCTGGGGATCATGGCAGAGAATGTGACTCCTGCACGAGCAATGACTGCCCTCATGGACATGGGAGTCAAGTAGGTTCTTCTTCTTTTAGTGATATTCTTCCCCTTCTAGTGTGTGGGAGGGAGAAGGGATGAGGGAGAGAATGGGAATGGTGGGAGGGAAGGGTCCTGTATCCTGCATCTTCTGTGGACTCAGAGACTTGATTCTCCCATCAACCTCATTTCTTTCCTCTTGTCACCTATTTCTGCCCTCCTGCAGCCTGTTAGTGTTTAGAATCACAGAACTGTAGAATATGGGGTGTGGAAGGGGCCCATCAGGACCACCGAGCCCAGCTCCTGGCCTTGCACAGAACAGCCCAAGGGTCACACCAAGGGCCTGAGATTGTTGTCCAAATGCTTCTTCAACTCTGTCACAGACTTGGTGCTGTGACCACTGCCCTGGGGAGCCTGTTCCAGTGCCCAAACACCCTCTGGGTGAAAAACCTTTTTCCTGATATCCAAACTAAACCTCCTCTGACTCAGCTTGCTGCTGCTTCCTGGAGTTCTCCCAGGATGTCAGATTTTCCTAGATGTGGTGAATGGTGGGGGGAAGTGAAAGTACCTGCAAAGGCTGAGGATAGAACCTTGTGCTTTTGTGGGAAGAAGGACAATTGCAGTTGCAGCTGTGAGCAGTGTTTGGTATTTCACAGGGCTAACCACAGAGGCCCTGGGAAAACCGTGTCTCCTCATGATGCATTAACCTGAGACATGAGGAGGGTCCTTGCTGGGGCGTGGAGCACATGGGGGACAGTCTGCTGGGTGTGGCACAGCCTGCACAGCAGGTGCAGCTCTTGCCAAAAGGAGTCTTGTATGCCTGTCTTGGCCATTGAAACTCTACATTCTATTCAAACTGATGTTTCATGTTAGCCTTGAGATGATGAATCACTTTACAGGCACCTTCACAGGCCGTGTGCCATGGGACAGCTGAAACAAATGGTGCCCTAAGTGTTGGTTCTGGGCCTGAGAGTTCCCAAGAGACACTCTCTAGAATAGGAGAACCTGGCTAAACTGCCTGCCACCCTTTCCTCAGCTTTGGAATTGGGTAAAACATTCAGATGTATCCCTTGCCAAGCCACACAGAAGAAACAGGCTGCATTGCTGGATCTTCTGCAACTTCATGGCCCACACCGTGTTTTTCCGGCATTTGTTTTTTTCCAAAGGTCTGCAGATTTGTGGATAAATGGATGGAAAGAGACTCAGTCCTGCTGCAGCTCTGTGGAGTGGGTGCCCTCTGATGGTTCAGCATGAATTGTTCTTAATTTCTAAATTATGCATATGTCATCTATTTCTTTAATCTTTCTCAGAGTAAATACTGTGAAAGAAACTGAGTATCAGACAGTGCAGGGAGACTGAATTCCTCCCTCTTCCTTGCAGACAGCCCTTCTGTACAATGCTAACTTTTGTTTACCTGAGGACAGAACCTTCTACCAGTGTCTAAAGCTGCAGGGAGAGGCCAGGCCTCCTTCCCCCAGCAAGGCCAGGGAGCAGGCTCTGGCCAAGGCCTGTGCTGCTGCTGCTCCTTCTCCCTGTGCCCAGGGTTTGCTCTCTCCTTCCCAGGAGCTGCCACGCCCAGGTGCGGAAGTGTGCGGCCGAACTCCTCCTGTCCCTGACGGAGAGAATTGGAGTCACCAAGCTGGCAGGCACACCCAGGGCTGAGAGGCTGGCACACGTGGCAGGGAAGCTTGCTCAGGACTGTCACAAGGACACAAGGTAATGATCTTCATTTCACCTCCTAAAACAGGAAACCCATTTTGTGTCTGGCTAGAAAGGTGAAACCACAAAAGAGTGGAAACTAAAGGAAATATGAAGTGACCTCACGGTGTGAATAAGGGTCATAGAATCATGGAATATGCTGAGTTGGAAGGGACCCATCAGGGCCATTGAGTCCATCTCCTGGCCATGTGCAGTGACCCCAAGAGTCACTCCATATGCTTGAGAGCATTGTCCAAATGCTTCTTGAGCTCTGTCAGCCTTGGTGCTGTGACCACTGCTCTGGGTTACCTGGGCAAATGGCTGTACTGAGTAATTTGAGGTTGGCCAGCACAAAGGAGCATTGCCAACTTTCTCCTGTGGCTTGAAGGATTCTTTACTGAGATCAAAAGAGCTCAGATGAGCCAGTCCAACAGTTTTGTTTGGCCTTAGGTGCATAACACAAAGCCAAAGTGTTGTCTAATGTTTATCACTGAGGAATCCCAACCATCCATTTCTCATTAACTTCAGATTTTCCTAGAAATATTTGAGGGGTCTTTAGCCAACATATTCCGTCTTTCTGAACCTGTTCTGCAGATTTCTAGAATGCTGTTATCTGTGGCTCAGTGAGCTCCACATTCCTTCTTGAAGAAGACTGTGGTTTTCTAGCGGCAAAATCAACCCAAACCACCAAAATCCCTTTCCTTTGGTGATTAAATTCCCATTAATAGCTGCCAAGAACGCCAGAGCAACTAAGTACCCATGTGCATACATATAGTATAGAATAATCAAGAGGATGCACGAGGTGTTTTGTCCTGGCTTCCCTGCCAGTTAAAGAAAGGCAAATTATTGTGCAATGGCAGCAAGACACTGCTAATAGGCTCTGACAACAAAGCAGATGTGTTTTGCTTGTTCCCTGGGATTCTTTGATGCCACAGAAGCACACTTGCAGTTTCAGAGTGAAATGGTATTTTTCTGTTGCCCCACATTCTCCTCTTGCCTCTTGTGTTCAGCTGACAGCACTGTGTGGTGTCAAGTGGAGGTAAATCTCCCTTTTTGCTGAGTAGGTGATGCCTTCTCGTGCAAGGATTGCACCTGATGAGTTTAAGGTATCAGCCTCTTCTATTAACACTCTTCCTTTCTTTGTTCACTTTTCTTTCATTCCCTTCCTCCCTTCCTCCCTTCCTCCCTTCCTTTCTTCCTTCCTTCCTTCCTTCCTTCCCTCGTTAGGCATTATGGACAGGAGATGGTGAAGATGTTGCTCACTGATCAACAATTTAAAATGCTTCTGGAACAATCTCTTTCCACCTTTGACCTGGAAGATATCCTGACAAGAATTAAGAGGAAAGTAAGTGCTTGGCAGGAGAAATGTCTCCTTTGTGCAAGTATTGCCACTGCTAATAGGCGAGCAAAACATAACCAATGTGTCTTTAGCTCATTCCTCTTCTGCTGAATCATTTTGCTCTCGGGAATGAGCTGTTAATCCTCAGCCTGTTCATCTGCAGACCACAAAGGAACTGATATTATTAGGGAAAAAGTGGGGTTTTGAATATTTTCAATATTGGCCACAAAGAGGAAAGGGAAAGAGGAGAAAATGGGATTGCATTTAAGCGTAAGCCCCCACCATGCTCTCCCTACTCTGCCCCCAGTAAAGCAATGAAGTGAGAATAGTGCTTCTGAAGATAACAGAGTCTTTGCAAAAGACACTGGAAGTAGTGGTACCAAGAAAATTTCCAGATTTACAAAAGATGTCCAAGTCAATCCTAGTTACTGCAATTAGTCTGTCTTTTGGGAATACTGCCCTGCTGTCAAGCCCTGTGGAGCTGGAAGAAGCTTGGTAAATTCAGCAGCATCCAGTGGAAAATCCTTTCTTTTTTGGGGGGGGGGGAGGATTTTATTTTTTTTATCAACATTTTAGAAGGCAGCGTGCCTTTGTGCAGGCACAGGGAGAGTGAGCATTGAACCAAATTGATTTCCAACACAATGGGCCAACCCCAAAAGAGTCCAATTTTTTCTGTTGCTTCCTTCACAAACACTTGCTGCCTACCAGTTTGCATTATTCCCATTTATGCTCAAGACTAATGAATTTGGGATTTTAGACTGCTGCTCAGTCTGGTAGCACCCATAACCTGCCCTGGGCTTTTGAAAACAAAGAGTTGGCATCACTGAATCTCTGGTCTGTTTCCTTCTGTATGTTAGGAACTGTTTCCCTAAGCCTTGGTAGCAGTGATCCTGGTTCTAACTTGTGTTTTAAAGAGGGAATTTCCTATTTTATATTCTAAAGATTGATGGGGTTTCTCTATGTCCTTGTAGGGGATGGAGAACCAGAAGGCTGAAAGCCCATCTGTCAAGGAGCCAGTGCAGGAGAGGAACGATGGCTCCAAGAAGCCCCAGGCCACATTGCCTTCTAGCAAACGGTACTGAGCACTTTTGCCAGATGTGACAAAGCACGTGGCAAGCTTTACATGTCTCTTCCTCAGGAAAATCTTTCTGGAAGGGATGACCAGTGCC
This sequence comes from Fringilla coelebs, assembly GCF_963513975.1. Lineage (NCBI taxonomy): Eukaryota > Metazoa > Chordata > Aves > Passeriformes > Fringillidae > Fringilla > Fringilla coelebs. Next base: position 1,725,504 of record NC_140038.1, read on the forward strand.
AGAGATGGTTTCCTTTCCCTACAAATGCTCTAGGATAAAAAATGTCTACTTCTGCATTGTGTTGAACACAAGTTCTCTGGAGGGGTTTCCACAAAAATTGAGAGACAAAAAGACATCCGTTGGTTGCAGCTCAGATGATCCTGTACAGTGGCAAGGGCAGTGTTGTGGAGGCTAGGAGAGGGCCAGTTCTCTGCTGCCTGACTTGGGACAAGTAAATTCAACCAGGGCTTTTTTTGTCATCTGAGTGGAGTCTTTTTCAGATGGGTGTTTTGATGAGAAGTCCCAGTCTAGAAGCAAGATGCCCATTCACAAAGTTGCAGTTCTCATCCACGTGGTTTGGCCTGGCTGAATCATGGTTTTTTTACCCTCAAACTGTACCAAGTTTGAGTAGTAAGTAGCAAGGCAATTCCTGAACAACTTCTGTTAACAGGTGGACTCAATGTGGACTTTTTGTCTTGACATTCCTGTCCTTCATATGATTTTCTTGATGGACGGCATGTTTGGTTTATTTTGTGCTGCAATCAGCATTTAGGACAGGAATTTGCTCCTTGCTGTCTCTTCATGGCAGTTGCAGAGCTACTTGTACCTGTTCTCCTCTGATAACAGAGGGGATTTATTTAGCCCTGTCATGGTCAGCATATTGGAATAATTACCAATATTGCCGGATGGGACGTGTCTGGGCTTGACTGGCCTCTGCCTCTTGACCAAAAGGCGGCAGCTGCGGTGTTTTCACCTCTGAGACACCTTTGGCTATGCTGGATGCTGCAGCTGGGTGCTAGAGACAGGTCCAGACATGCAGGGGCTCCGGTTTACCTCTGTTGGAGAAGCTTTGAGGCGAGGTGAAGGAAAAGGAGTCGGGATCTGCTACAGGGTTTCAATGCAGAGCTTTATTCCAGCCCAACTGCCTCTGAATCCCGTAACAGCTCTAACAGAACCTCCCGAACCACGTGGTTGCTGGCTCTTTAAACCCCAGGGAGAGGGGGAGGGAAGGGGTAGGGATCCCACCAAGCAGGTGCAGGGCGGGCAGGTCTCAGGTGAAAGGGACACCTGGATGGGCCAATGGCCCCCAGGGATGCAGAGCATCTCTTGAACTCTGCCAATCACTCGATGCCCTTCTGGAATGCCAGGATTGACAGGGAGCACTCAGCAGGGGTCAGGGTGGAGGAAAGGAGAGGTGATTGGCACCTGGGAAAGGACCAGGATACCTGAGACAAACTATGACATCACACCACAACATCAGCGGTGGCAGGAAAGTGACCACATGCCTCAGTGGCATAGCTAGCATCTTCCTGTGCTCATGGAAGAGACAGGTTGATCCAGGACAATTGTTCCCAGTGGGGTTATTAAGCTGTGCATCTAGTCTCTAGAGAAGCAGATGAAACGTGAGTGTAGTTCTGGGATGTCTGGCTTCTGTTTTTATCTCTCTCACTGATTTTCTGAATCCTTCAAATATGGCCCTGTTTATCTGTTGAGATGCATCTGAGCTACTTGTCCTACCTGGTTGTCATGCCTGATTGTCATGCCCAGTTGTAGAGACACTTCACCAGAGAGATGAGTTTCCTTATTGTAAGACACAGACGTCCCATCTGAGGAGGCATTTAAACTTGGAAGTAGTGTCTCTCTTTCTCCACAAAGCAATGTGACCTGTGTGCCTTGGCAGCCATCTGAAGATAGATCAGATGCATCTCATCCTTGGTTTTCCTGAGTGAGCACTGGCAAGAATGTCACTTGCAGATTGTTTCCCATAATGATTGTCATGAGGTCCACATTGTTCTTCAGAGCCTCGTGATTTTCCAGCTTGAAATCACATCATTAGGAAAGCTGCTCAAGATGTTTTGCTCACAATTACCTGAAGGTATTACCTGTGGCTGCAGCTCTCTCCACAGAGAGCAGCAGGCACAACTTTCCCAGGCATTGTCCTGGGGGAGGCTTTGAGAAAATCAGAGAAAAGAATGATAAACAATTCTTATCTTCACTTGCTGCACCTGTTGTTGTGAACATGTGGAAAGTGTTATGGAGATTTCTCTACCAAAGGGTAATTTCTTAATTGGCCAGTGGTGATGGTGTTTTGGATCCAATTGACCAATCTGTTCTGTCTGTATCAGACTGTCTGTAAGGGAAATGAGTTTCAGTATAGTATAGTATAGTATAGTATAGTATAGTATAGTATAGTATAGTATAGTATAGTATAGTATAGTATAGTACAATAAAGCAATTGATCAGCCTTCTGGAATCATGGATTTAAGGCTAATTATTTCCACAATGGGAATGCCATGCTACAATAATTATCACCAACAGGTCCTCATTTGGTTTTATTTTCCAGGGTGACATCTACCTCTGATAGACACCTCCTACACCCTGAAAAGGCCCAGGTAACGTTACCTCCAGCTGTGGATGAAACAGAGCTGCTCCAGAAGCTTTACCATCTCCTGGAAGCCAAGGGGTTTCAGACACGGATGGAAGGAGTGGCACTCCTCCAAGACCTGTGCAAAACCAGCCCCCAGCTCATCTGCACTGACATTGTCCAAGTATGTAGGGTATCTTCATTGCTCCTTTCCTTTACCTCCTTTCCTAAGCCTGTAGCAGTAAAATTAATTCAGTGTGTCTTGGCACTCCATCCTGGCTGTTTGGGGCATGCTGGTCCCTCTTACCCAGACAAATGTAATTCAGGTCCAGGCTTCAGGACAAGTTCTTTCAGTCCAGCTGTATTTGTCTGACAGGTGCCTATTGCTGCAGTTCATCAGATGATGGCAGAATTTTCTGTTGGTGTAACTGCTGCTGTCTCCTTCTCCCAGTTGTTTTAAGTGAAGGGAATCCAGCCACTGAAAGCATGGCAATTATTCTCTAGACCAAAGACGGGTTTGAACAGGGAAGAGAAGTATCAGGCTGGGTTGGTTTAAACCCAGTTGTTTTTTTAAAGAATACTTCTATATACTCTATCTTGTCTTGCACAGGCACAACTCTGGCTACTCATTTCCATCCTCTTGGTAAAGACAGGGCTCACTCTTCTTGGGGGGCCTTTTATTCTCTTTGGAAAAGGAGGAAAACAGCTAAGGACTCATCTCTGCCTTCTCCTCCCAGTAGCTGCTTTTTCCCTTTTTCTAGGGAAAGGTGCCTGATAATGTGGCTGTCAAGGGACTGAACCTGCTCTAATGAGAGCTGTACAGCACAATAAATTTCAGAAGTCTACCTGTTACTTAGAGAAATTATCTGGCTCCTGGAAGAGTCGATCAGAGCCCTGCACTTCTCCAGACACTGACTCTGAGACAAACAAAAGAAAACTTAGATCTCCTCCAGCCATAGTTTTGGCCAAATCATAATTGCCCTCAGTACTTGAGGCAACTGTATAGAAAACCAGGCATTGTAAACATCTGCTTCCATCCAAAGCAAAGGTAGTCTTTAGCATTAATAAATGGAATTGATTTAATGATTTCTGGATGGAGAGAAATACCATAGGAACTATTGTGTCCCCAGCCAAACCTCTTAAAAACAGAAGAAAATCTTTCAACCAGTGTGAGGTTGTGCCACCATTCCAGTGAGTGGCCCACAGGAAAACAGTGAAATTGTGCAAGCAAGAGCTGACCTGACAGAAAGGATCACTTTCATCTTTCACAGCTGACTGCTACATCCACTCTTCAAACAAGGACATTTGAATCCAGCTTTCATGTTGTTTGTTCTCCTCACAGATTTTTGATTATTTTGTCCTGAGACTATCAGACAGCCACAAGAGAGTGAAGCAGAAGGCGCTGGACGTGCTGGCTGAAATCACAGGCGTCCTGAAAGATGCCTTGAACCCTGTGATCATTGCTTTGGTGGAAGGAATAACAAAGAACCTGAATTCAAAGGATCCCAGGGTTCGTGCTGCAGCTGTGAAAGCACTGGAAGAATCCATTGCTCATTTGGGTAAGGCTGAGCCCTGGCAGGGACTCTCCTCAACTGCGTCTCTGTCTCTCCTGCACAAGAGAACGCTGAGTGCCTTGGGAGCTGCTCTTGTCTGTGGAATGCTCCAGCTGACACCCACCAGAAGCTGTGCAGGTGCAGTCCTTATGCACCAGTCCCCCAGCAGGCTTGAATGTGATCAGCATTTCCCAAAAGTCCCAGGAGCCCTTGGCTCTGTGCTGCTTGTCTGAAGAGCAAGTCCCAGACTACAGCTTTGCTACCGTTCAGAGGCAAAGGGGCTTTTGGAGTTTGCTTGGGCCCTCTCTGATTTTCTAAATGAAGAGCTTTGCTGTTGGCATGAAGGGACACTGGCCCATCAGAGCTTCTGCAGAGCAGCCCCCTGGAAGGCTCTACATTAGAGCCATTAGCTGCCTATTTTCCACTTTTCTCCTTTGTCTTCTACGTTCAAAGGGGAACTTGTGATTCACCAAGTTCATTTCTTTATAACAAACAGGGATAACCCAGCTGTCAATGATGCCTTGTTCCATGTGCTGTTCTGCATGGGGCAAGATGGCTACAGTAATTAACTACAGAGGCAGGCACTGCTCTAAATTCCTTTGCCTCACAGATTTATGTCAGCTCTGCACTGGGGAAATATGTCTGATAAAAGGAGTGTTGAAGAGGCAGGTCTTTAAGGGGAGTTTCCACTTTGTCCTCCCCAGCTGCTCTGTGAACTCACAAACTGCCTGACTCAGTGACTTGCTGTGTCCCAAGTATGGGCTTCTTCCTTTTTGCTCTGGGATGCAAAACCTTTTCACTTCAGTACATGTGACTGAACTCTTGAGGTCCATGATGTGAAATGTTTTAACATAGCTCCTGGTACAGCAGACAAGTTTGGATTTACAAATGTGAAAGGAGAGGTTTCTTCTGGAATTTTAAATCCTGCCAAGTTGGCTGGAAGGAAACAAGAAAGGGATTCAAAAATCAGCAGAAATTGAGTTGATTTTATAAAATGGGGTTGGCCCTGCCCTTTCCCTCCCCACTGTCCTTTCTGCTATGACCTCAGAAAAGTGAGCGGAAACATGTGTTTCCCTTGTAGATAAAGTATCACTGCTGAAACAGTTCAGCTACCAGTGGAATCAACTGAGTGGCCAGGCTCTGCTGGATGTCGCCGAGCGTATCACAGGTATGGCCTCCCCTTCTAAGCCAAGAGCTCTTCCCAGGGAGTATTTACAGGGAATGCCTGTGAGCAGACAGTAGAGTAGCTCCTCCAAATCAGGAGGTGCTGAGCTTCTCCCTCCTGCCCAATACCCATGGCAGGTGTATTTGGCAGGCTTTCCCTGGCTGCTGCAGGGCTGTGCAGCATCTCAGATGGGAGCGGCCTCTCACTGGGGCATCTCAGAACCCACCTCCAGCAGAGGGATGGGCTGAACATACCCCAGCTGGCTCCTCTCTGGGAAGCTCAGGGACATCAGTGATCCTTTAGGGAAAATGGTGGCAAATGCTGTTTCAGGGCTTCAGTTTGTTTTGTCCTCCAGAATTCTTGTTTGTCTCTTGGAAAGTTCTGAGGCTGAACTGTGCAGAGCCTGGGGGTCACAGCTTAGGTCAAAACTCAACAGACCTATTAGAGGCATGGGTTTAGTGCAAGGCAGCCTCTGGGGGCAGAGGGGCAGAGGCAGAGTGCTGGGGCTCCCTGCCTGTGCTGTCCAAGTGGCACTGGACTGAGCCTTTCAGGGTGTGCAAACAGTGTCTGCCTGTGTCAGCGCTGTCCAAAAGGCTACAAATGCAGCTGGAAATTGATTCCTCAGAGGAGCTTGCTATGTCAGCAGTAGTCAAGGAATGGGAAAATGATAATCTCAGTATATAGTAGAGAAGATGATTGATAGCCTTGCTTTAACTGAGGCTAAATGCACTGCTGATTATGCCAACATCTTGGAATGCAAGGTTTAATACACTTTGTGTCTTCATTAGGAATCTCAAAAGGGCACGTTCAGCAATTGTTCAGCAATTGGGAATGTCAAAGACCCTTTTAAGAGCATTTGAATAAAGTAGATCTCCAACAACAGGGAATTTAGTTTAGCAGTTCTTTTGATCTCTTTTTCAAAAAAAGGAATTAACTATAAATTAGGACTAGTTTAGAAAATGCCCATGTTCTTTCTGAGATTTAGTAGGAACAGACAGCTGTTCCTCACATTCAATAGTCACCAATTGTCTTTAGTTGCATTTAAACTCAAATGAATTCCCATTTTAAAATGGGTACCATAGCCCTTTCCTGCTTAGCAGAATTGGTTTGGGGTACTTTCAGGAGCTGTTTCAATGTTGATGGCTGCTGGTGTATTAACAGCATAGAGAAAATGAAATCTCTTCCACCACAGAATATTAAATGGCTACTAGATAACATTTTGCCTGATCAGAAAATAAGAATGGTTTCCAGAGCATCTCAGGTTTTGATGTCTCAGCCACATCTGCCTGTTTCAAGGAGCCTGTTGATAGTAAATTTTTGTCTGTGTTTGATACAGAAAATGCTCATAAAATGGGCAGCGAGCAGATTTCAGAGCCAATATGAGAAAACACTCATGTTTTGGTTAAATTTCTGTCCCCTGTGTAGCATTTTTCTCTCTCTATGCCCCTATTTCAGTGCACATTAGAAGAAAAAATGCCATTAACATTGGGAGGGGAAATGGCATTAAAATGTGGAGATGCTCTAATGCCACAGCAATGGGGTCTGGGTAATTATCTAAGGCACCCTGAGGCTAGAAACAGCTGTTTGTTGGAAGCCACAAAAGCCTTCTGCCAAAGACACCAGCTAGTCACCGATGTTTGTAATCCAACTGTCAGGCAGCATCCACCTCTGGTGGGCTGGAGTGTTGAGGTGTGTTCTAATACTGCCCTTTGCAGTGTGGCACTGAGCAAAGGGAAGAGCCAGATTAGACATTTGTCACTTGACATCAAAGGTACAAAAATGGAATCATCCTTTTATTAGAAAACTCTCAATTTCCTCTCTATAGTGCATTTCCAAATCTTCAGTGTGCGTTTAGACAACTTCTTAATGGAAGTAAAAGGCAATTGGACATTTCATTCATTATTTATGCAGAAAGGTATTATGAAATAATTTAGTAAAGGTACGAAGTCTGGCATAGGGACAAGACTCTAGTTGGAGAAATTAGTCCTGAGGGGTTGGCGGTTCAGTTTCCAGGATGATCAGCTGCTTTGCCCGTTTCTGGCTCATGGGGCTCTGTGTGCTATTTCACTGATCTTGGCCAGAGAGGCTTGCAAGAAGCAACAGCAGAGGTAGATCCTTGTTTGCATTGAGGTTGGTGGGTAAGAAGCTGTGTCTCTGTGCCTGCAGTGCTTGTGGAGTGGGTTTATGCCAGGAGCCCTGACGTCGTCCAGCACGATGCCCTGCCCGTGCTCTGGTCCTTCCTGGGGAACAAGGCGCTGCCTGTCCGAAGCGCCAACGTCCGCACCGTGGCCACCAAGCTTGCCTGTGCCCTCTACAAGGTGATGGGCACCCAGCTGAAGAAATGTGCTGACAGCAAGCCTCCACATGTGCGGGATACCCTCTCCAAAATGTTGGGCTGGTGAAGGCGTTATGTTCTCCGGAAAGCTGACCAAGTGCTGAGTTGGACACCTCCGGATTTGCCTTTTTAGCTGTGCCACAAATGACAAAACACTCAGGAAGGGTGTGCATCTGCCCCGCTCTCTCCATGGCCCTTCCCAGTCATGGCGTGGGGGGCCTGAAGCAACTCCAGATGGAGGACAAGGTGAAGGGCAAGCATGGATCAGCCTCACACTGAGGTTAGGGGGGAGCTGGGCCAATCTCTGTTGGGAGGAAGGGTCTTGTGGCAGCACAGGGAGCCTGTGCACATTGCCAGGGAACAGCTGTGCCCTGCGTGTGCCCCCTGCAATGAGCTGTGCTGCTGCCAGTGCCCCGTGAAGCTGTAGGGCTGCTGAGCTGTGGGGCAGGGAGAGGAGCAGGAGGGTGCCTGTGCAGCTGAGCCATTCCTGGAGAGCACAGGGCTCTGGGCTCCCTGCTGTCCCAGGGCAGCCCAGAGGGGCCAGGGTGCTCCTGTGGTAGCTCTGTGCAAGTGGGGCAGGGTTTTGCCCTGGCCTGCTCCAAGTGTCAGCCAGCAGGGGCATGTTTCCCTGTGCATCTAATTAGAAGCTGGCAGGAAATGTGTCCATTGAAATATGGAGCTTCAGGTGCTTTAGGTTTGCATTGAGGCCTCTGTTCTATTTTGTGTCTCCATTTTGCAGATCTGACTGGTTACAGTCTTACTGAGAAGTTTTCTCTGGACAGTCATGATGTTCCCTTACCCACAAAGTCCTTGCCTCCTGTCCAGAAGAGCTCTCTTTCCTCCAAGCTCAGGAAGAAGCTGCCGCCTGTCAGAAGAGTCTTTGAAGAATAGGATTTATGTGTTAGGCTTGATAGTTAAAGATGTACATATGTTCTGATCTTTAGATGTAGTTTTGAATTAATGTGTTTTGATTCTAATTTTAAATTTTGATGACATATTTTTCATTGTGTTATGAATAAAAAGACCTGCCCAATTTTTAAAAAAGTGTCAAAGTTCAAAAGTTGGGCCAGTTGCTGCCAGGATGGAGTTCTGACTATTTCTTGTTAATAATTTCATGTTGTAATCTCCTGTTAACAGTTTCCTTTTAATTACCTGTTCTTCATAGTGCCCCGAGCCAGCCCCACCGCTGCCGGGCCGCCTGGCAGTGCTGGGGCCCAACCCCACCTTTGGGCGCGGGCCCGCCCGTGCCGGGGGTGACCCAGGAGCGGTGGAGCGCCCCGTACCCCAGCGCGGGTCCTGGCAGGGCCGGGGGAGCCCCGCGGGGACCGGCCTGGGGGTCCCAGGGGTGGGGACCGGCCCGGGTGGCCATGTCCCCAAGGGCAGCTGCTGGGCACCGCCCTGCTGTTTCCTGGGAGATGGCACCCCGACGGTGAAAGGACAGATTGACATGCAAACGACATCGGATCCAGCATGCCACGGGAAAGACCCCGTCACCAAAGCTGGACAAAAGCCCTAAAACAACGAGCCAATATGGAATTAAGAGATCAAAGTGGTGTCTGGATGTCAGGAGCAGGGTCCAGAGCCTGCAGAGAAGCTGAGGGACTTTGTTGCCCCTCGGCCCGGCCAGAGGACTCGGCTGGAGCCAGGGACCCTGAAGGGTAAACCAAAATAAGGAACAATGGCGATATCCCCAGTGCTCTGGTGAGGACGGAACCCCCAGCTCTGCCGCTTGGTGCACAGAGCTGCACTTTCCTCCTGCTCCGAGCCACTCCTGGGAGCAGCGGCAGGGAACCGCAGACCTGTCAGGCCTTCCCACCTGAGCTGATCACTTTTAATAAAGGCATTGAAAAGGAGAAAGATCTCCTGCCCTATTTATTTCATTTGTATATATTTTGTTTTGATGATGAAAAAAAAGTAAATAAATAAATAAAATTTAAATAAACTAAGAGGAGAATGGGAGACCAGGACCTGTTAGCCTAGAGATTATGGGAGTGCAGCTCACTCAATGTGCCATTGTCTTGCCACATCCTTTCCTCACTGCACATCTCCTCTTCCTCTTTGGCCATGTTTTCTTTGTGGCATTTGTGCTGCTCTTTGTTACTCGGCATTACAGCGGGGCCACCTGTTGACCTCTTTGGGGGACAATGGACCCAAAAGATCCAGTCCAGTCAAAAGTTTTCTACCTAGGTGTGTTCTGTGCTCACAAAAGGCCTGAGCGAAGAAACAAAGAGAAGTGTGCCCAAATGCCAAAGCTTTGTTCCTTTGCAATCTCCCACAGATCTGGCTCACAGGTGTCTTCAATCACAATTCCATAGGTAAGAAGAGGTTGTGTATTTCACTGGGAAAAGATGCACTGCTTTGGAAAAGTCACCTGTATGTATATTTACCCAGGACAGCAGTCCAGCTGTGTTGTTTGTACCTTGTTTGCAGAAGGATGAGTGCACTGGGAGGCCAATAACAAGTGACAAGGGTTCCTCAAATCTGTACTGCAGCCTGGGTGCCATTCAGCCCAGAGCTAGGGGACCATTTGTTCCCATGGAGCAGTGCTTGCCTGTGTAATGAATTCCTGCCCAGCTGGAAGAAGCAATTCTGGATTCAGCTCCAGCTCTTGGTGGGCTGCATGATCATTGACAATGCTGCCCTTCCAGAAATTATTCTACAGATTCCTTTCATAGTCATTTGGAGCTTTTAAGCTTCACATTTCAATTTGCTTTGCCTTAGGGAAAAACACTTCTGGGCCCAGTGCAAACTGTAACCTTTTGACAGCAAAGTCCTCATGGTTGCCAGCGTCTGTTCCTTCAAGCTATTCAGATCTCAGGGCTTTTTGTTTCAAAGCAGCCGCTGTATCGGCTCTAGGGAAGAACAGGAAATGGGAACCAGCGACTGCCAGCATTGCAGGGGTGTGGGGGAAAACCGAGAGTGTCTGCATCAAAAGATGAATGGGAATAGTGTAATTGCCAAAGCCAACGCTTCATGAGGATAGCAGGATCAGTTCTTTACTGCATGCTTGCCTGAAGATCACTTGGGACCTCCATTCTGTATCTCATACAGAAAAGGAGCTCTTAAAAATACAGTGCTACGTAAAAGCACATTGGGATGTAGCTCTGTAGTGGTTCACAATGAAGCAGACTGCCTGCTTTGTCACTGCCAGCCCTGGTGACCCTGCAAGGGACCATAGTGTATCCCATGCCTGTTTTGCCTCCAAGCAAAGCTTGGTTTTGCTTATTAGTGTGGAGTAAATTCAAGAGTAATAAAACGGACAATTAAACTGGCCACTTTGGAGGATATGCGCATGCTTTCACGTCAGTCCTGTACCTCATGCTCCCAAGGCTTGTTATTCATCATGAAATATTTTAATAAAAACTCTCAGCTCTCATGTTACATCTGAATAAAATTGCATGAGATCATCAAGAATTCTGCTGACAGGAGCAAGACAAGAGCCTTCCAACACTCACTTGCAGCTGTCCTGGATTTCTGCAGCCCTTTGTGAAAAGCTGCCGTAGACCGAGTGTTTGGAGTTGGTTTGGGCCATTATGAAAGATATGTGGAAAAGTGTGCAGGGCTCTCCTGGCAGAAAACTGTTTGTCTGTGCCTGAGCCCTGCCCTGCATGGTTCTCCAGAGGCTCTGACACTGAGTCCTCTGCTGGGGCAAGAGAGCAGGGAATAAACCTGACCTTGTGGCACTTGTGTCACCAAGCCGGGTGTCCCAGCTTTATGCTGATGTCCATGGATAAGTTTGCTGCAGGGTGTCAGTGCTCTGGAGGCAACACTGAGTCACTCTTGAAGCAAGAGAGGAAAGCCCAGCAAAAAGTCAGTGTAGAAGTCCGAGCTTTTTGTCTCCAAGCATTAAATCAATGTAGTGCCAGTCTGCTGATCGGTGTAGTGAGATACATTAAAAATACAAGCAGCAGAAGCTCTGAGGCCAAGGAAATCATTAGTCACAAATCCAGCAGCTCAAGGAAAAACTGAAATTACCCCAAATTAGGGAGAGCTAAAGAGAGAGAGAGAGCACTTTGGATCTGCATTCTTGAGCAAAGCTGGTGCAGCCTGCAGGCCTGGTAGGGAGCTCTTTCCTTCACAGCTGTGAAGCACAGAATTCACTGCTTAGAAGTTTTAAAAGTTTAATACTCATAGGATAAAAAATGACAATATTTGCTGTGCTGGGCTGCTCCTGGCCAAAAGCCAAAGAACACCTGATGTACAGAGATACTGTTTTCATCCTACTGTTACACTGTTCAGATGCAAGCATATTTATGTGTTTCATGCATTATTCAAACATTCCTGGGAACTTTCTGATGTCTTGGGAACTCCTTTGTTAAATTTCTTCACACTCAGGCTTATCTGCATGACATCCTGGATGTCAGGTCAATATATTTTATTTCTTCCTGTGTCTCCATCCTGCTCTTTCACATCCTCTGATAAGGGTTTAGTATGTCCTCTTTAAATTGAACATAGTGTTGTCTAATTGTCCTCTGGTGCTCTGGTTTGTGTCAGGGTTATCTTATCACTTGGACAGGTGGTTCAGTGGATGGCCTTACACTGCTTTTAGTTATACAAAAGCCTTTTTTTCTTCTTATGCTTTGCTAAGGTCTAGAACACAATACATTCATCACACGATTGTCCCCATATGTGATACATAGATATTTTATTCATGACACTACTTTTTCTATGAGCAACACAGTGCACACTTAAGCTGATAGATTCTATTTTATTAAAAAGCAGCTAAAAAAGGTTATAACTGATGCTATTTCTAAATACTTATAATCACTAACAACGTGCATAGCTAATATATAAATGGCAAAGCCAATATTATCTGGTCATTTGTCACACAGCTGTTCCTCCCAGAGCTGGTGCTTGTTTTGGAGGAGCTGTTGCTCACTGCAGAGGGCAGGCTGTAGATGGCAGGGAACGCTGCTAGTTCATAACTCAGCTCCCAGCACCTTCAGCTTCAGCCACTGCAGTGAGGACTGAGGTCTCTCTGTCAGCACAGAGGAAGAACAAGGCTGGGCTTCTTTGTGCCAGCTGGGACTGTCTGTGTTTCAAGCTCTCCTGGGGGCCCTTTGCACTGGGAGTGCTTTGAGTTTATTGGGATATCTCCTCAAAACTTCAGGAGGTTTGAATACTTGGAAGAATTCCAGCTCTTTGAAGAGCAGGCTTCACACTGCCAAGTGAGAGTCTGCCTTTCCAGCCATCTTTACAGTCTTTGATAGAGGGACAGTTACTTCCAAAGGGAAAGATGCACAGAGGCCAATATTGACCCAGTGTTCCCTTTGCTTCCCAGACACCCACCTGATCTGCCTTGCCAGCAGGGCTGCCCTGCCTGGGAAGAAGGATCAGAGGGAGAGCCTGTGACCATCGGGCAGGTGGAATCCCTTTGTGTATACACAGATTCAAAGGTTTTGATAGTTCTGTTTCTATATCCATATAATTACATTTATATATTTAGAGAGGGGTGTCTATATGTGCATATATATACATCTCTATATTTAAATCGATATATTTCATTATAGATGGGATAGAATTATATTTGTGTGGAGGTAGTTACATTTCTAGATTGGGAGATTTATATTTTTATATTTCCAGAGCAGCATTTAGATGCCTTCATTTAGACGTCTGCATTTAGATGCCTGCACTTAGACATCTTCATTTAGACGTCTACATGTGGATGCCTACATTTGCATGCCTACATTTAGATGTCTACATTTAGATGCCTAAATTTAGATGCCTACATTTACATGCCTACATTTAGATGCCTACATTTAGACGTCTACATTTAGATGCCTAAATTTAAATGCCTACATTTAGATGTCTACATTGATTTGCTTAGATATTGATCTAGAAATGGGCATGGTTATTTCATTAGGGGTGTGTGGAAGTTTAGATGCAGAGATTGAGCTGTGTAGGCCTCGGCTGCATTTTTACCTCTTTCCCCCTCGGCTGCCTTTCTCACCTCTTGCTTTCCCCCTGTGCCCCTGGGTCCCCTCTCCCTGTGCTGGCTCCGAGCTGGCGGCCGGGCCGGGCGGAGCAGCACTTCCAGCCCCGGCTGTCCCTGGAGCGCTGGGAGCTGCCGCTGGCCCCAGGCACTGTGCCCTGAGGAGCTGCTGAAGGACGGGGAGACAGAGGGGGCTGAGGGGGCTGAGGGGGCGGTGGCGCTCAAGGGACGGGGACCCTGAGCTGCTGCTGGGGCTGAGGGCTGTGGGGCAGCCGAGGCCGAGGGTGGCACCGAGGGGACAGGGAAGTGGCACAGGCTGAGGGGCTGGCGGGTCTCAGGGGACAGGATGGGTCACAAGGGACTGAGGGGGGTGAGAGGACTGCGAGGGGCTGAAGAAACTGAAGGGGGCTGGGGGTTCAGCGAGAGCATGGCGGGGCTGAGGGGATGGAGGGGGCCAGCAGGGAGCACAGAGGGCTCTGGCACTGCAGCCCTGCCAGGCCTTGGAACCAATTCCAGAGCCTCCACTTTGGCCACAGCTGCAAGGAAGACCTTGAGGACAGCCGGACACTGACAGGAGCCAGCAGGGAGAAGCTGAAGGGCAGCAGCAAGAGCAGGGAGCGGGGACCTGCTGCTGCCGGCCTGCAGAGAGCCCGGCTGGGGCCACAGGCCCGGGCAGGCAGGGTGGGGCTGAGGGCGGCGCGGGCTGTGGCCGTGGGCACTGCCCGGCGGGGCAGGAGCGGGCCCTGCCCGTGCTGGGGCTGCTCAGCGCAGCTGCCCCGGCCGGCACAGGGGCTGTCCTTGGGCAAGGCAGCTGTGCCGGCAGGGCCCGGCAGCTGTGCCGCCTGTGCCGGGCTGCCGGGGCTGCGGGACGCTCCCGCCGCGGCTGCGCTCACCACAGCCTGGCCCGCTCGGCTGCTTTTTCTTTCTGACCCTCCTGCGGAGGCTCTGAGATTTCCTCCTCCCTGATGGAAGTGCAGCTGCTGCCAAGGGAAACGTCCCCATACTCACTCAGTGTTCCCTTTGCTTGCCAGATGTCCCATCTGCTGTCCCTGTCCAGGAGAGCTGCTCTGCCTGGGAGGAGGAGAGCGAGGGAGAGGCTTTGAAGATGGGGCAGCTGGGATCCCTCTGCTTGGAGCTCTGTTTAAAGATACACGCAATAGCATGTGAACGGGATTATGAGATGGATATGTACATATGTAGCCTGCTCTTTGTACAGGCATATTTCTATACATATGGTATTAGATTTACGAATGTACTATGTCTATATGTATGTATAGATACCTGCATACATAGAGGTTTGCAGTTACATATTGGTGTGTATATGTATCTAGTTCTTTCTGTATGTTGTAATATTTGTCTTTAGATTTCCATATGTATACAGTTGAGCAGGTATCTATTTGTATTGGTGTAGTTTTCAGTATATGTCTTTTTAAATAAGTACATTGTTCTTTGTTTTGGTATATATGTATTTTTATCTATTTTTCACTGTACACTGATCTATTTCTATATATGTTATATCTACATACATATCCAGATGATAGTTGTATATTTGTATTGATGCAGTTGTCCTGAGATTGGTAGTGCTGTTTGTCTGTTTATAAATTGGTTTGTTTTATCTATCTCCTTCTTGATTGTAATATGTAACTTTTAATCTCTATTCATGTCTGTATATTTTGGTGGTTATTTATGTATTCAGTTCTATCAAATGTGTATGGAGTTGTATAGTGGTGTAATTCTATTTGTTGAATTCTTGGTGTTAGAGAGAGATACTGATATTTTTGTGTTTATCTATCGGCTGTACACTTGTCATAATATGTAATGAAATGAAGTTGTTAACTTTCCACTGAACTTTGTGATCAACGTGAGTGTGTGTAGAGGTTTGCAATAAATTAGGTTTTGTTCAAGGAAGTTGATATTTGTATGTTTTTAAAAAGTGTGGTTTAACAATCAACTGAACTATATTTTTTTAACTTAACTGATACTTGTATAGTTCTATGTTGTCTGTGCTGGTGTAGCAATTTGTAAGAAATGCCATTTGTCAGCTGAGATAGATGTGTTGTATTTTGTGCTACCCAAAGCCATGAGCAGATGGAAATGCTGGAGGATTTTGGCCATGAACATCTCCAGCCATGCCCAGCACATGCCCCACCTGCACTCAGGCTGGGCAAGGGAAGCGCAGATTTGGGATGGCAGCAGAGCCACACGTTGGCTCAGAACTCGCTGCAAAGGCCTGCTGGCTTAGAAAAAGATCAAGGATACACATTATATATTCTGTTTATAGCAGTGCATATATTAAAATATGTATTATGTAGTAGATTGTGGGAATCTTTAAAATCAGAGGGTTTTGGGAAAGCTGCTCCTCATTGAAGAGGATTTGTTGCCTAGAGGAATAAAAAAATAAAAAAGAAGACCATGGACAGTGCCACTGCCAGAGGCCCAGGCTCTTAAAAGGAGGAATGGATCGTCCCCTTCATCAGCTTCCAGCTTCAGTCGTGTCCTCTGTTTTCTCCAGGATTCCCCATGTCACTAGTGCTGAGACAGGCTGTGCTCCCATTCCTCCATGAAATCATCCACCCCCTGAATTCCTGGGAAAGTGTTGGGGATTTTCCTTGCATTCTGAGGATGTGGGGGTTCAGGGGTCATATTCTGGAGAGGTTTGGAGTCAAACGCGTCCAGGAGATGAGAGTTTGGGGAAGCTTTACAAAACAGGGGCTGCTGTGTCTGTGCCCTGCTCCTATTTGTTATATATGAGTGAATAATTCATGCTGCTGGTAAATATATGTATGTATAAAATATTACATTGATCCACCACATGTCCTTGAACACTCTGGCTGGAGCAGGATCTCATTTCTATTCAAGCAGTTCCCAGAACATGCTAAAGATAACATCAAGTCTTTAGCTTATGAAAGGAGCCTCCTGGGCCTTGAATGCAGATTCTCTCGACCATTCACGAAGGTGACACCAGGAGCTGATTACATCGGGCTTCCCCAAACACCAGAAACACCCCAATACATGTGAAAGACAGCCATACAGACATGGAGGCACGCCTTTTGCATCCCTATGGACTCGGCCATCCATGTGAAAAGAACATCCAGGAAGGACAGAGAGGACTGTACAAGCACTGGGAGTGAATCTTTGCGTCCCTAGGTTCAAACTCTACATATGAACAAACACAAAGGACATCCTGTGTTATGCAGGCCTCGGGGAGAATATAGGGTATATAAGCGGGCAGTAGGAAGCAATCGGGGTGAACCTCTGGGGAAATGCTGGCACTCTGTCAGTCTGATCCAGGTTCACCCAGCGCCAATTTCCAGAGTTGACGCTGTCTTGGCTGTGGCGGATTTTTTTCAATTTGTAATTAATAAATCTTTGTCAAACTTTTTTAATTTGGCTGCGGAGTCAATTCATTTATAACAGTTTGGTGACAACCCGACGTGATCTGATATTGGGGTTCGGGAAACCCTTTTCCCGCCTGGAGGGCGCCCCACTGAATTCAGTGGCCCGAGCGGGAATCGAATCCCGACACCAATCAGATCCACAAAAGAGCCGCAAAAAGTCGCGGATTGAAATTGGAGCCGCGCTCTGAAAAAAGCCATAGCCAGGGGAGATAAAAAGGGCCCGATTCTCGACTCGGAAGGATCTAGAGAGATCTCCAAGATTCGAGGGATTTTCATCCGTAAAACCTCAACGTGCACGAAGAGACCCGTGCAAGAAAAAGAACCGTAAGTACTGCATGGTTGGGTGGAGCGTGATCAGAAGCGTGTGTGAGACGTGACATTGTCACGAGGTGAGTGTGGACCCCGAGGCTGCATTTCCACCATCCCATGAGGGACGTGGTCAGGCAAGGGGGAAGTGGAAGTCTTGGTTCGAAACACACGAGACCCGGGGCTCGGGGAAGAGTCTAGGGGGAAAGCCGGTCACGTCTGGGATCAGGAGGGGAGCAGCAGACCTGGGAGGGAGTTCCAGGAACCTGTCCAGCTTCTGAAACCAGGAGAAAAACAGGTAGGAGGACGCTAGGGGAACAGCCTACGGGTCAGCAGGGCGGTTCGCTGCTTGATCCGGTCAGGCTGGCGGCTTTTCACAAGCCGGAGAATCTGACATCTGAGGAAAACATGGGACTTGAAACAACTGTCCCAGCCGAGCAAAAAAAGGTAAGAAAGGTTACCACTTTCTTTGAGAAAATGGGATTGGGGAAGAGCAGACAGCAGAAGAAAGTTCAGGGAAAACCCTCCCAGGGCGCCGAGAAGATCTTACCAGAAATCCCAGGAGATAGTCCACTGGGATGGATGCTGAGGCACTGGGACGAAAACCCACAAAGGGTGGGAAAATCCAAGGAAAAAATGATCCGTTTTTGCATGGAAAAATGGGGAGGGAAGGCGATCGGGAGGTATGTGGTCTGGCCGATCTTCGGCATGTTTGAGAACTGGAAGTGTGAGTCTTTGTTTGACCACATGACCGGCAGTAGCCCGACAGATCCAGAGGAACTTGAATACGCAGATATGTGGAGGCATGTTTACACTGGTCTATATCCAGTGAAAACTCGCCGACGGGCAACAAAAGCGGGGAACGAGTGGGAACCGCTGGAAAATCTTCCACCCCCTACCTCATTGCCCCGCAACAACCTGACCAGGGGCAGGCACAAGCAGCAGGGGGGTGACAATCCGGGGCGGGGGCTTCACTAGTCCAAGCGAGTGCCCCGCCACCGACACCAGGTCACGCGGTGGCATCCGCTCCCCCACCAAGTCAAGGGGCAGGGGGCCAAGCAATGCCGCAGGAGTCACCAAAGAGTGAAGAGGAAAAAGTAGACATAGATGCCCTCAGAGATGCATCTCCCCCAGCACATCGCACTAGGCGACGGACTAGGAGATCGATGGGGGAGGAGAGTGGAGACGAAGGGGGAAAGACCGGAATCTTCCCGTTACGGGAAGTTCCGACTTCCCCGGGGGTGATTGGATACGTACACACCCCAATTAATCCCAGTGATGTGAGGGCATTCAGGAAGGAAAAGGAGAAATCGATGGATGACCCCCTGGGGGTGGCAGAAAGATTGGATGACTTTTTGGAAACCAGCATTTATACGTTTGAGGATCTTCAGGCGATTTTATGGTTGATGTTTAACAACGAGGAGAGGGACATGATCCCGACCGCCGCGATCAATAACTGGGAGAGGAGGAACCCGAATGGGGGAGCTGGAGAGGAGCAGTGGCCAAACCAAAAGCTGTCCTGGGAAGCCCAGACGGAAGAAGGGAGGCAAAGAATGATAAATCTTAGAAATATGATTATCCAAGGTATCAGGGAAGCGGTACCAAAAGGGCAGAACATGAGCAAGGTGCTCAGGGAGTGTCAGGGGAAAGATGAGACCCCCACGGAGGGGCTGGAAAGACTCCGGAAAGGGTTGAGAATGTACTCCAGCACGGATCCAGATTCCCCAGTGGGAATAGTGTTGTTAAAAACACAATTTGTGGCAAGATCGTGGGAGGACATTCAGAAAAAGCTTGAAAAGATAGATGGGTGGCAAGAGCAGGGATTGCAGGAATTGTTGCGAGAGGCTCAGAAAGTTTACACGCGCCGAGATGAAGAGAAACAGAAAATCCAAGCAAAGGTCCTGGTGGCAGCCGTGAGAGAGGCTCAGAAGCAGGAGCGGGAAAACGACACGGCAAAGAAAATGCTGGCAAAGAAGCCAGGTCCATCGCAGGAAAAGGGCTCAAGCGAACATAAGCAGAATTTTGAGTGTTATTACTGCGAGCAGAAGGGGCACATTAAACGAAATTGCCCCAACAAAGCCAAAGACCAGGAGATGTTTCAAGAAGATTAGAGGTGCCAGGGGCTTTTCATTTTGGGGTCCGGAACATCTAGAGAGCCCTTGAAAAAACTGAAAGTGGGACCCTACAAAGGGGAATTATGGTTTATGGTAGATTCAGGAACGGAATGGACAACAGTGTTATGGGTACCCAAGGGGTGTTCTCTGAGTGAAGATGCCATGGTGGTATCTGGGGCAAAGGGGGATCCTTTCAAGGTTCCAATCATAAAAAACGTAGAAATAAATACGGGGAATCAAAAACATACGGGCAACATCCTGTTAGCTCAGGGCACTGACTTCAATTTATTAGGGAGAGATATGACGGTCGCCCTGGGAGTGGGGTTGGCGATTGACAAATCCCGAATCAAAGTCAGACTTTACAGCCTCACGGGGCTGGATGAGGAGAAAATAGATCCGAAGGTGTGGTATGTCTCTGGGGAAGCGGGGAGGTTGGAAATAGAACCTATTCGAGTGGAAACTGAAAGACCAGAAGACCCCATAAGGGTCAAACAATACCCCCTCTCCATGGAAGGAAGGAGGGGTTTGAAATCAGTGATCGATGAATTATTGAAAAAGGGAACATTGGAACCGTGCATGTCGAGACACAACACCCCAATTTTAGCAGCCAGGAAGCACGATCCCTTCCCATTTATTGTGGTCACTGTAAGGGAAGAACACCAAAAGGCACACTGGGGAATAGATGCCCTATACAGCTACTTGATTGAAAGAATCGTTGCAAGGAATTTATATGCCACGATTAGCCAAGTGACCCAACAGTGTGATCTTTGCCTCCAGACTAACCCCAAAAACACCCCCAGGCTGAACCTCGGTCAGACTGGGAGAGGCCATGGGCCTGGACAGCAGTGGGAAATTGACTTTTCAGAACTCCCAAGGAAAGGGAGGTATCGGTATTTATGGGTATTGGCAGACACATTTTCAGGGTGGCCAGAAGCATTCCCCACCAGAACTGTCAATGCTCCAGAAGTGACCAGAGTATTATTACAAGAAATAATACCATGCTTCAGAGTTCCAGCCACAATATCCTCGGATAGAGGATCACATTTCATTTCCAAACTAGTGCAACAGATTAGTAGCCACCTGGGCATAGATTGAGAACTTCCCACTCCATATCACCCCCAATTAAGTGGCCAGGTGGAGAAAATGAATCATTTGATTAAGCAGCAGATTGTAAGACTCGGGCAGGAGGTTCATCTACCCCAGCCCCAAGCTCTTCCACTGGCACTGCTGCGAATTCAAACTAAGCCTCGGGCTAAAGAAAAGCTGAGTCCTTTAAAAATGCTTTATGGAAGACCATAAGAAATACAAAAGAGAATGTCCACCCACACTGGGGAGGTAACACTGCCCACCTACATGGTGGCTTTAAGCAAACAGCTCAGAGAAATTGAGAAATACGTAGCTGGAACTCGGAGCAAGGAGTTAAATGGGCCAGTACATAACATACAGCCTAGAGATTATGTATATGTGAAGTCTCTTGCAGAGAAGACTTTGGAACCACATTGGGAGGGACCGTTCCAGGTGCTTCTCACCACCTTCACCGCAATCAAGATCAAGGAACAGAAGGCCTGGATCCATCACTCTCGAGTGAAGAAGGCCCCAGAAGCCCCCTTGGAGAGTGACCCCAGGAGACAATGAACTGAGACTAAAATTTAACTCAGGCAAAAGGCGGTCGGGGGTAGTTCATACTTTCACTTACAGAATTGCTTTGTATATAATTATAATTGAAGTCTTAACATTAGAGGGTACCTCTATTCAAAGTGATGCTGGATGGCCTTGGTCCCAGGCGTTTAATCATTATACTGGATCCATGGGAGAACTTCCTGAGATAAAAGAGTTAAACCTATCCACTGTAGTAATTCACGGGGATCAGGTCTATGAGGAGCAGGAGTGCCAAGAATGATAACTGTGGACACTTCAGGGAATCAGAGGAGAAGAAATCAAGGTAGCATGCCAGGTGATCAATAAGCCGTTTTATGAGAGACCAGATGCAATTAGTGTCTAACCCTCTCCTGTGTACAGGCACCTGGAAGTTTGTGACAGCCTAAGTGAATCAGACTGTTAGTGTAATTTCACCCTGATACAGCCTGTAGAAGTGGGCCATATTCCAAAGGCAGTGTGGTCTGGAGAGGATGAATGAAGAAGAACCTTCTCCACTTACAAACCATACCAAAGAAGCCACTAGTGTCACTTAGCACCAATAAACAACAACTGGCAATTAAGAAGAAAATGCTGAGCTTTCTGAAGGGGTCAGAAGGAGAGGAATCTTCCAAATGAGTTGATGATTCAGAAAATTTATTTAATAACAATCCTACTCTATAAACCTATACTATAAACCTACTCTATAAACCAAAACTACTCAACAATCCTATTCTTAGAGTCCTACTCGACAATCCTACTCAGAGATTTAATCTACAATTCTACTCTAAGTTGTTTATCAAGATAAAATCTTCATTGTTTCATTCTTCTTCTCCACTCCTCCTCCTCTTTCTTCTTCACTGCATTGATGAGTTGTGCCAGGGTGGACGCTGGCGTGGCTGAACTTAGAAATGGATGCTGTCCACAGGGGAAAAAAAACAACAACAAAAAAAACCACAAAAGAACAGTGAACCATTAGTTTTTCCAAGCTCTGTCCTTCACAGAGTCAATCCCAGGACTCCTCTGGGTCCTAAAAAGACCCAGAAAGAGGAGCAATGGGACCATCTGCTTCCCAGGCATCTTGAGCAGCACCTTGCCATCACAGGCAAACATGGGCCAGAATCCCATTCATTTGTTTATTGTGATGTCTTCACCTTGTTAGGATTTTTGCCCTGCCAGTGCTCTAGAAATGGTGCTTTCTGTCCCTGGAACTTCATCCTTTCAGGAAACTCCAATGACTCACATAGGTCCCTGTCTTTGAAAGACAGGCCCTGTGCTGATTGCCACAGGGACAGAAAGCAGTGTCTGCCTTTCCATGCCCTGCCCCTCCTGTGCTGGGTGGCACCTTCCTTCCCAGCAGGGCCAGCCCAGTGGCACTGGGCCCTGCAGTTCCCTCTCTGCCACACAACCTGGCAGTGACCCTGGGGCAGTTCCCGTCTGCTTGAGCGTGCCAGGCAGCAGATGGGGCTGGGACAAGTCCCTCTCAGCTGTCCCTGTTTGCGTGCCAGAAACCACCAAGGGTGGGCTGGGGGCACAAACCAGGGCCCCTCAGAGGCTCAGAGTGAGCCCCCCACAGCCCCTCCTGCCCACAGCCAAATCTCTGACCCCTCAGCTGGGACTGGCTTCCTTGGCTTCCTGCACCACCATTCCATGTCTCTGTACCCTGCATTGCTCTACTTCAATTCTTTTGCCATTAGATAAAACTGAACACCCACCAAATTACAAAAGAGGACAAGAGAAACATTCAGAAAACACAGCATCTCTCCTCTCAGGAAATGCAGAGAGAGGTGGAGTTATTCAGTTTTGTGTGGAATGGGCCCCAGGGAGACTTTTTTTCCACTTTCAAAGACTGCAGAGTAGCTTTAAAGAAAGTGAGGGACACGGTTTTTTACAGGGCCAGTTAGGAAAGGATGTGGGTGAATATTTAAAACCCAAAGGAGATCTAATCAGAGTAGATCTAAGGAAGAACTTGTTTACTCAGAGCATGGTGCCACCCTGGCACAGGTTGTCCTGAGAGCTTGTAGGTCAGGCAGGAAAGGGCTCTGAGCAACCTGATCTCTGTAAAGCTGTCCCTGCTCACTGCAGGACACTTGGACCAGAGAACCTTTACAGGGCCCTGCCAGCCCAGCCCACTCTGGGATTCCTCACTGTTTTCATTTGAACAGCACCAAGAGTGGAGGTGAGGAGGAAGGGGGCTCATCTGATGCCTTGGACTTCAGTGGAGGAGGAGCCCATCCCTCAGAGCCTGTTTCACCTGCAGCCCCTTCCCATTTTACCTGCAGGAGCTCCTTGGCAGACCAGCGCCGCGCCTCGTCTCTCTGCAGGCAGCAGCTCAGGAAGTCACGCAGGCAAGATGAAAATAGGTTGGGCTGCCGCAGCTTTTGTCTCCCTCCTGTGCCTATCAGCAGTTGAGGCTGGGGAAAAAGGAAACAGCAGGCTCCACCTGCTTCTTTCCCATCTCTCACTGCTCTCCCAGATCCCATTGCTTAAGCTCCACTCTGCAGTGGCACTTTCTGCCCTGGCAGAGACCCAGAGATGACTTTCCTTTACCAACCAAAAACCCAAACCCTGATGCAGCCACATTTGCTTTGGCACCTGCTTTCACTGACAGGCCTAATTAGTAGGAACTACATCGCCAAAAGCATGTTTCCTTCCCTGAGGATTGACAGGCTGTTTGGAAGCCGGAAGTGGTGCCAGCAGATGGCAATGGGATTTTGTCCAATGGAACACAGAACATGGGACAGGTGCAAAAGACAGCGCGATCAGGGAGTATTTGCACCTTACCAAGACAGGAGCGTCATTCCAGTAAGGAACTTCTCGTTCCACCATTTGGATGCCCACGATTCCAAAGGCCCAGATGTCCACTTTGGGGCCATAGGGGTGACCTGTCAGCACTTCAGGCGCCATCCACCCACAAGTGCCGGCCACGGAGCTCCATCTGCTCTGCTCAGGGGTGAGCTGAGCAGAGAGGCCAAAGTCAGCTGTGGAGAAAACAACAAGCCATGAAAGCCAGCTCCAATTAGGAAAACAAGCCAAAGAATTCCCCCCTCTCAGGCTAAGAATGTGCTGTTGAATCTCCTGGAGAACTGTCCACGCTCAGTTTCCATTGGGTTTTAGCCAAGGAAGTCTGGAATTGGCCACTTCCAAAAAATCCCAGGTTTTCTAACGCTGCTCAGAGCAGTGGACTTTATTCCCCTGAAGCTTTCAATTGTAGCTCCGTCCCTCTGGAAGGGACCCACACAGAGCAACACCACTCTGGACTGCTTGTGGCTCCTTATACCTCTGTGCATGTTGCAACCGTGTCACCAGCTCACAGTGGGTGCCCCTGCACTGCCACCAGCACCATTTTTGGGGAGCTGGTAGTCACTCAAAGCAGCCCCACAGCCCACATCCCTGGAATGCTGCACCTGACCAAGAATAGACTGACCCAGCTTGACAGAGCCGTCGGTTCTGAGGAGGATGTTGCAGCTCTTCACATCTCTGTGGATGACATGGTTGGAGTGGAGAAAATCCAGTCCTCGCAGGCACTAAGAGAGAGAACAGAAGCAGGAGGGCAAAAATTAGTGATGTGATTTCATTAGACAAGAAAGGAAACAAAGAACCTAAAAGATTCCCTGTTCCCAGGGGTAGGGAGAGTAATGGCAGAACACAGTGCCACTGAGAGCAAGAGCTGGCTGCTCCAACACTTGCAGAGCAGGACCTTTCTAAGGAGAGGCACTTCAGCTTTTGAAAGAGCACCAGCACCTGCTCTTGTAGACTGTCCCCTGCAAGCCAGCCAGGATGACTCCTGCTGCAGTGGACGTACTATCTCCATGCAGAAGACAAAGGAGGGGTTTTGACAAGAAAGAAAAAGTCCCTCCCTTTGGTGTGAAGCAAATCACTTTTGGGTGGGAGGCTGCATGACAAAGGTTTTATTGCTGGCCTCAGCACAGGCTTGGAAGTATCACATCAGTCACCTTCCTGAAGCAAAGAGCATTTTGGCTGCACTACGATCCTTTTCAGCTGAGGACTGTGAGAAACGAGTCTCTCTTTTTTCTTTGCTGCTTGTTTCAAATCCTGACACCAGCACCTTTGCTTTCACAGGCAAGGAATGCAGTCAAAGCAGGCTCCAGGCAAATGTTTAGAGAGGCAAGGTGGAGAACAGCAAATACAAATACATGAGGCAGAGCAAGAATGGAACAGCAGGAGATAAGAGAACTGGCACTGAGTACAGGGAGTGCTGGGCCACTGGAGCGCCTTTCACTTGAGATGCTTTTACTTGCCCATAGCATAGCAGCAACACAGAAACAAAGCTTGGCACAGGAAATCACTCCAGGTCTGAGCCCCTGTTTCCCAGACAATCCTGCCCAAGCCCTTGGGAGCACAGATGGCATTGCTGACCTCCTGACTGATGGCTGCCATCTCATCTTCAGACAGGTAGGTCCTGCTGATGACATCCCTCAGAGTGCCTCCGTCCATGAACTCCATAACCAGCCAGAATTGCTTACCCACAAGGAAGCTGAAAGGAGGAAATAAAGGTGTGGAAAAGAACGTGCATGGCCACATTGCTGTTTGGAAAAGAAAGGGATTGATTCTTGTTTTCAGGCTCTTTGAGACAAGGTCAGGAAAAAAAAAGAATAGACCTTCCCTCTCAGCTGTGCATTGTTTGCAATCTGTGCAGTCTCAAGGAGAAAGGCACAGCTGTGAAAAAGGAGATGTCTTAGATGGCCAGCAAGCGAAAAAGTGCAGTTTAGTAACTGCCCAGATAAAAAACCTGTCACAAGTGGAGTTTCTGGAAATTAGCACCAAGTCTTTCTGCCATGCACAGCAATGGAAAAAAGTGGCAATGATCCAAGGAAAATCCTTGTTAGTTTACCTGGACTTAAGAAGACACTTGAAAAAAGTCAAGCCCCAGAAAAAAGTGCTGGCTGTGAATGTCGAGGCAATTGATTGAGTAAGATACGACCGATTCGAGTTTTTGAACAATTTTCAAACACCATGTGCCAGGGAAGACTCATGCAGACAAAATTCAATCTCTTCCCATCCACTGGAGATGAAAAGAGCAATAATAACTGGCCAATAATTACAGCTCTGTTTTCTGCCACTGACTAAAGTCAGCTTTTATGTTTGCAATATATGAACAAACATTCATGGAACAAAAGCAAAACTCACCTGTCTAAACAGTTGACCAGGTTGGGATTCCTATTCATTTTCATGACCATCAGTTCATTGATTTTGAGTTCCTTCTTCCTCAGTGGTTGAAGATTTATTTTCTTTATGGCCACCTAAATGACATTGAAAATCAATAACTTGAGAAGCTGGTTGCACAAGACAACAAGGAACATGGAGCTGGTGATTTTGCAATGACACAGCTGAGCTGTGCCAAACTGCCTTGTGATTAGGCACTGCAGAAATTAGGGACTGACATTCCAACAGCCCATTTCTCTGCCCCCTTGGGGGCAGTTACAAGACACATGGGGCCACCGACGATTTGCCTTGTCCACTTGGTAACAGTGGTGTCTCAACTATCACCCACAAACCCCTGACCACACCCTCTGCTGCTCTTTCTAGGATTCAGAAGAAGTAATCCATGCCTTAATACTCTGTGGATCCATCTTGGGCTATGGGCAGGGCTTAGGGCTTTTAGGGACGCCTTGCAGATCTCTCCCTATGTGCAGTTCCCAAGTGCAGCACTGCAGGTGGCTAAGGAGCTGCCAAAAACTTTCAGATGTATTTGCTGGCAGCCAGAAATGAGAATTCAGGACTCTGAAGCTGTAGCCCCAAAGAGCAGTGAGGTGCCCTAAGGCACCACCTTTGTTTCAGCAATGGAGAGCGAGTGAGCGCCTCCTTCTCTGAAAGGAACCGCTGCCCTCCCTGCCTTCCTTCTGCCAGCTGAGGAGGACAAAGTCCCAAATGTATTTCATGGGCTGGCACCAGGCTGTGCTTCTGGTGCCTTTTCAGCACAGCTCTACCCAAAGCTCCAGCCACAGCTCACACCAGAGGGGAAAGCCCCTCAAGAGCAGCAGAGTCTGCAGGAGCTGTTGACATTTACCTCTCCTCCTGTGGAATTGTCCAGTGCTCTACAAACATCTGCAAAAGTGCTAGAAACAAAACAGAAGCAGAAAAGGAGAAGCCATTTAGATCTTGCATGAAAGCCAGCCCACACAGGAGATCAATGCTGTAAATGCTTAAAACCTGCAGGATGCAGGAGGGCTCTGCCAGAAGGCAGATGATGCATTTTCCTCTCAAGTGCATGGGCACTGGGCCTGTCCCTGAAGCATTGGGGTTTACTGCCTCAGCTCATAAAGACAGCTTCTTCTTTCATCTTGGGTTTCAGTTTCTAAACTGTGCAGTTTTTATCCTGACCACAGAGCATTTCCCTCAGCAAAGTCTTGGAAAGAAATGTTCCTGAGAACTGGTATCCCACAGCTATCAGGGAGTTGGTTGCCATTTCAGGCGAGCAAGATTCTTCTCCTTTCATTACTGTGGCCAGATGATTTAGAGACGTCCAGAAATGCTAAGGAAATTAACACAGAACTGTCTCACACTTGAGAGACAAGGAGACCTTCCAGGTCCTGTTCCTTGACACAGGCAAGACCTCGGCAGCATGGAGATGTCTCTGACAATGCTTTTTCTGAGCCCACTCACAAATTCTGAGCTGCACTGAGACATGGGACAATCTATCCCCAGTGTCTCAACATCTTTGCAGCTTTCCTGATTTCATGCTGGATAGATACTCCACCAAAAAAACACCTGGCCCACGGTTGTGTAGAAGTAACTGCAGTTGGACTCACCCGCTGCCCATATACTCCAGCTCAGTGTATTTCCTAGTGGGATTTTCCATGGGGTTCATCATTCTCTCTGAAGGAAACAAAATGCAAGATGCTGACTTTAAAGCAGAGGTCCCAGCTTCCAGGAGATACAAAAGGCAGCCCCAGTGCCTGGAGCTCTGAGCCCTTTGTGCTCGGCTGGGTAACAACAACAACAACAACCAGGCAGACAGCTCAGAGCACAGGTGGCCAGCACAGAGACTGATTTTCTTCAGCAGCTCCTCTGGGGAGTCCTAAATGTCCCTGTGATACCAAACTCAGGAGAGACATTTGGAAGGGCTGTGCTGACACGTGCACACACTGCACTGTCCCTCAGACAGAAATACAGCAGACGTACTCAGCAGCTCCAGGGAGTCACCCTCGGTCTCCTGTGGCTGAGCAGCAGCTGGGTCGGCACGGGAGGTGAACAAACTGCCCCGGCTCCACTTCTCAGGTCGGGGAGCAAAGGCTCCTTTAGACAATGCTGCTGCTGCAGCAGGCTTGGTGACAGAGCCCGTGGGGATCTGGGACAAGAAATGAGTTTATGTCAGAAAGGTGGCTGGCAGAGATTACCCTGAGATCCCTTTCTGAAATGCAAGCCCGTAGGAAGGTGCTGTCAGCCACATGCAGCGCTCTTAAAATGGATTACTTGGATGTCCACTTCTCAAACTGATGGGTCTAAACCAAAGGCTAGTTCTACTGGGGTTCATGGCCACATTCATCTTTGCTTTTCATGGATTTTCAGAAAGATGACTGCCACAATCACCATTCCACTTCCTCTCAAGGATTCCTTTCCCTCTCCAAGGGCTGAAGACACCCTTGCAGCTCCTTGTTCAAATGTTCTGCCTCCTCCCACTGTGCCCCCTTTTCTTGCAACATCTTCAGGTCATGCTCAACCTGTAGCACTTCTGGTGGGGATGGTACCTGTGCCTCATGCCCAACTTGGGCCTCTTCATTGCCAGAATTTTGCTGGAAGACTTCACAGGCTGCCTGGTGACATGTCAACACTTGCACCTCAAATCAAACAGAACAAAGCAGTCAGACACTACAGCTTGTCCCTGTCAGCCAAGAGGCATCGACTGTGAGAAAAGGGAAAGAACAGATTGACAGGGGATACAGACAGCTTGTTTCAATCCTCCATCTGGGTCACCCGTTTCCCCTGTAAAAACACCTCAAGAAACAAAGCTATTCCGCAGCCCAGGAAGTGTCCTTGAGAGCAGCTGTGATACACACTACAGCAGGATGGCACTGAGAGGCATCACCCCACTCCCTGCTGCTCTGCACTGGAAAGGCAAGAAGGGCAGAAACCACCAGTTTGGTGACTGCAGTGGCTATCCCTCTTTCACTCACTGGCTTTTCTAGAGCCTGAGAGAGGAGATTAGCTTTCTCTCTGATGATTTTCATTTTTTCGTCCAGTCTCTTCTCCAATGCGTTGATCCTAGCTTCAGTTTTCTGCAGCTCTCTCTGCAGGCATTCCTTGATGTTCTGTGAACAAGGGAGAGGATGATTCAGGAGTGGAGTGGTTGATATTCTTTTCCTCAACTGGTTTTGTTGATCACCCCTGTGCTGATTGAGATTCATCTTTGGAATTCTTCTCATGTCTTCCTTGTTCCTCCTCCTCCTCACTGCCATGATGGCACTCTGAGCTTCGGGCAGCTCTGCTTGTGCCTCTGCCTTGATGTTCTGTACACACAAGTGCAGGGCAAGTGACTGGGAGCTGCCATCAGGCTCAGCTTTATCTTCTTGCAGCCTCCAAATCACATTTCTTCAGCCACTTCTTTCTGCTTCCCTACCCACATCTGCTTCCAATGTAACCCTCCTGTCCCAGTGCTGGTCTCTGCAGATTCCAAGGCTCCGTGCTTCCAGTGCCTGTGGGACTCCAGGCCTCCTCAGTCCCAAGAGCTCTGGTTTATGCCCCTCTTCCTGCCCTTCCCTCTGTCACCTGCCCACTCAGGCTTACCTGGCCGTTCTGCTGTGGCTCTTCCACCTGCTGCCTGAGCTGCCCTTCCTGCTCTCGGGCTGGGAACAGCTCTCCCTGAGTCTGGCACGGCATCTCTGAGGAAGCAGGCTGCTCCTGATCTTTCTCTAGAAGGAGCTGCACAGAAAGCAAGAGAAGATGCGTTTTAACTTCCCATATGACCTTTGTGGACCAAGACTCAAAGACTGATGGGCTCACACGTTCCCAAAGCACTGTGCTGCTGCTCTGCTGGCTCATTCTCTGCCCAAGGGGAGGCACAGATTCCAAAGGGACCCTGGCCCTACAATCAGGGGCCCTCTGGGACTGAAGCTCCAGCAGCCTCTCAGGCAGCTGGCAGGGAAGGTGTGGCATTTCTCAAGGCTCTGGTGAGGGCCTCCATCTGCTTCTGCCACGTCCTGTTTGTTTTCAGTAGTGACTGACACCCAGCCCTGTTGCACAGCTCCATCCTGACTCTGCAGGTGGTTTCCTGTGTGAGCTCACTCCTTGTGAGAGACACTTCTGGAGTTCAAGTTCCCTTCAGGCCTGCACCAGCATTCCTGCCTTCCTGACATCTACACACTTATTAGAAACCCTGGTCATTCAGGAGATAAGGATGCCTGCAAAGATCTTCTGATGGAGGTCACAGAGCCTCTATGGCCACCTCAGTGTATGGAGGAGGACCAAGGTGTTTCTTCTCCCTCTTTTGTCAACTGACAAGTCTGACCAGCAGTAACAGAGACTCTCCTAAGGCCCCATGAACAAATGCACTTACACAGCCCTGGGGATGCCAGTGAAGGAAACCAAGTGTCATGTAATGCATGGCATGTATGACCAGAGTCACCAAACAGCACCTAAACATGGAATTGTTCCATCTCACTCAGACATGCAGAAAATTAAAGAATTAACTGTGGACTTCTGAATAGCAGAGGCTGGAGGAGGAAAACAGCTGTGAAAAGAAAATACCATCATATCTGGATGGGGGAAACATCTCTGCCTGGTCACAATTGGTCAATGGAACGTGTCTCTAATGCTTTCCTGAAAGGGATGCTTTAGGTGAGCTTTGCACCTTCAGCTGCTTTGGAGCAGAGGTGGGAAGATTCAATAACGTACATGCTATATAGGATAGATAGATAGATAGATAGATAGATAGATAGATAGATAGATAGATAGATTGAAAGACAGAGAGATGGATGTCTTACAATCTCTCTTTACTGTCCTTTCTGTTGCTACACACATCCACACTTGGTAGCCATTGCCCTGATCAGCAGCAATCCTGAGATTGCTCTCCTGTTGCTTCAATAAACCACACTCTTGGGGAATCTGGAGCCTGTAGGTCCTTATGGAATGCAACCAGACCCAGAGCATTGCACTGGGAACTGCACTCTTTGTGCATCTGTGCTGGGGCAAGTTCTCCTCTTGGACTCGACCACACTGATGGTGCTGAAGTGGCTGTCATGAGAAATGCAGCCCAGCCCCTCCCAGCTCCTCTGATCTCTGAGGACCAGCTGGAATTCAAGGGCATTGATTTCCTGCTCAATTCCCAAACACCATGCATACTGATTCCCTGGGCTGCAAAAGGGCACGGGCACTGTTAGCCTGACAGTGATGTGCAAGGCCCTACTGGCTGGCCTGGCACCAGAACGGCTCCTTCTGAACCAACGTCCTTGCCCTAAACTATGTGTTCTCATGCAAAAATACAGCATCCTCCAGAAGTGACATCTTGGAAATTAAAATTCTAGCAGACCCAGTCCCAGTGCTGGAAAAGAGCTGGAAATAATGAGGAAAAGTACCTTAGATGCTGGAAATAATGAGGAAAATATACAGGGCTCCTCCTCCAAGAAGGAAAAAATAAAACAACAAAAACCAGAGTGAAATGTCACTACCACAAGTGTCTAACATATTGTGATGAAGAGAAGGGATGCCTTAAGGTCCTTCATAAGCTTCCTGTTATCTAGGCTAAATCTCCCTCAGCACCTCCTCACTGGCCTTGTGCTCCACCCCCTTGCCCAGCTCCCGTGCCCTTCTCTGCACTCGCTCCAGCCCCTCAATCCCTTTCTGCGGCACAGGGCCCACAGCTGCACACAGCACTCCAGCTGTGGCCGCAGCGCTGCCCAGCACAGGGCCACGCTCACTGCCCTGCTCCTGCTGCCCCTCTGCTGCTGACACAGGCCACCAGGCCCTTGGCCTTCAGATACAGCATCCATCATTTCCTGTTCTACAACCACATCATCTAAGGAGATATCATAAAGTTTGAAAGGAATTGAATTGTAAGGCACTCTGACTGCATTAAAATGGGCCAACTCATCCCTACAAGAACTCACTCTTAGTTAAATATTCCACCCTATCTGCTGTCAGCAAGCAATGTTCTCTCTGCAAAACTCTTTAAAGCACTGACATGGATATTAAAAAATATCCATCTATGCCTTTCTTATATTTTTTGCAGGCATTAAAAGTGATTTCCTTCTGGCTTTCCTAGCTGGCCCTCTACACTCTATTGCTACTGGCAATGCTCTCAGAATTCTCTACAATTCTGAAATACCAAGAACTTGAAATGTTCCTTTCTCACTCACCTTAGCATCGGCACCGCTGAAGACACGCTTCAGGTGACCTGTAGTGGGCAAGGGAAAATCAACCAGATGCCGTCAGAAAACTGCCTGGGCTGCTGAATCCCACAGAACCAGTCAACCCAAACACAGATGAGCAATGTCCCTCCAGGAGACACATTTCATTTACACAGGCAGCAAGAGATCAGGACAATATTCTTGGTTGTGCCTACACTTTGGTCTCTTTAGCCAGTAAATGAATACAAACATGACCAAGAAAATGCAAACTGTTCTTTAACATTCAATGCTTCTGTTCTACCAAACACATAATACTGCTTTTAAACCTTCTCCTTCAGGTACTTTTTTTAAAACTCAGTTGCATGCAGTAATTCTCATTAACTTCCTGGAAACAGTGTCCCATGGAAGCTTCCCAAAATCCCCCTGAGCTGTGGCACTTCTGTTGTGAAACAGCAGAGCAGCAGCTCCAGGGCTTGGGAGAAGACACTCACTGCTTTAGAGTTTGCACTTCCTTGAAAAGGAATCACTATTTTAGCACTCAGTAAAAGGTCAAATTGGACCTTGGTCAAATCCTTTCATGAGAAAATGTAGAAAGAAAGAAGCTTTCCCTGAATTCTTGGAAAAACTGCAGAGTTTTTAGAAGGTCTCCCACTCTACATTTTCAAAGCTGTCTCGCTTTTCCAGAAAACTGAGTTAATTACAGACTCTGCTGCCACAGACTCTCCCATAGGGGGAATGGAATCCCTGCAGGTTCCCTTGCAAATGCTGCCCCTGTAGCTACAGACACCCCCTTTGTAGCTGAACATCCTGACAGGAGCCTCACCAATCCAGTGGCATCCTAATGCTCTTTCTGTTTCTAAATCAGAAACTCAGTCACTAAGAAAGAGCAGGAAGACATAGAAAAGCCAGGGTAGGTTACACCCTAACCTAAGTAGAAGGGAAACCTCTACTTACGGGCAAAGTGAGTGACATAGTAGGCGGAAAAACAAACGCCATATGCAGCAAAAGCTGCCGTAGCCAAAGGATGAATCATTTTCACACGGCTGAGAAGGTTTGCTCCAAAAGTGAGAAAAACAAAGCTCCTGTCAGTGTGCAGCTGCACTCTGAGGAAGCTCTCGGGCTGCTCTGACACTCAGGCCTTCCCGTGCGCCAAGGCAACCTTCTGATGCCACCACGACGACGTGGCAACCGTGCCCTGACGTCACAAAGCAAACGCTCTATGATGCTCTGTGAATTTATGCAAAGCAAAAACCAACCTTCCCTACAGCAAACACAAAACAGCCTGGAAAGTTGTTCTCTATCACATAGCAGGACAAATTCTCCTCATGGGCCAAACCCTGTTGTTCAGGGGACCCAAGAGTAACTCCAAGAGTGCCCCAAGCACCTACAGCCTGTACCCCAACTGAGCACTCAGATGGGACACAAGAAAAGGAAAGAAGACCAAGAAAATTGCCCAAAGCATTGCACATGTGAGAATCGACTCTCACTTTTAAAATTGTAAAGGTGTAGGAAACCTTAACGAGGACTCAATGAGGAAAGATTGTAGCACTGGGAGTCTCTGTGACTAGCAGGCACATGCTCATCTACAAAAAGGATGCTCTCCCTTTCATACCCTTAACCACTCCAAAAGTTTTGTCAGTCAACTCTTTCTCTGCTGTCCATTGGTGGAGATTACTTTCTTGCATCTTCCTTGGAGGTCAGCTGTTCTTACACCCCGCCTCCTGGTCACAAGCCAGCTCTTCCCAAATGCCCTGACCACCAAGGCTATTACAAGGGGGAGGGGAAAGAGGACTATGGGAGGATATATTACAATACCATCGCCACACGTTTGAACATCCACATCATTTCTACTTCTTAATTGTCAGAGCCAACCATTACATTACTCATCTAGAACACACAGAACCAGGAGAGAAGCCACTGTTGGCATAACAGCTGAAATCATTCCTAACAAATCTCCCCACGCATTTGCACGTTTCTTGGACGTGCCCAGGGCTGCGGTGCATGTACATCTGTGCCTTTGTTCCCCTTTGGAAGCAGTCAAACTGGCAGCAGCTGCCCGCCAGCAGCAGCCGCTCCAGGCTGGCACCGCGACCGGCGGTGCCGATTTCCAGAGGCTTCTGTGTCCCAGGGGAAGCCAAGGCAGGAGCGGGTTGAACGGTGCTGGCGCTGCTGCTGCTGCTCTGTGCCAGAGAGCCCTGGCTGGGCAGGGCACGGTGCCCACTGCGCTGCGGGCTCTTTCTACTGCTGGGAAACAGCTGGAAAAGATTTCAGTTTGACCTTTCTTACCATCTCAGCAGAAGTTTTCAAAATCATCCATACCAAGCTGGGCCTGATCCCTGCTGCCAGCTGAGGGTTAGAGAGGAGGCAGGAGATTTCAGCCCTGGCTGTGTGGGGAATCCCTTCCCGAACACCTGCACACCCAGCAATCTCACTAGTTTGTATCCATGGAACTAAGACATATTCAATACTCTTTTGAAACACACAGGCTAAATATTCCCCCAAATATTTGAATTACTGATTGATACTCATTGACTTATTGATACTTAAATCACTTCTCAGAATTTACTGACATGAGAATAGGAGTTTCCCCTACATCCCTGGTGGTCATTGTCACAGGTTCAGGAGGAGACCCATGCACAACATAACCCAGGACAAAACTGGGCTTGCAAGGCAAATTTATTCTATTACTTTCAGTAGCAAATAATACATACCAACCCCTGGATTCCTAAAAATCTGGTGAGCAGGAGAAGGAGATGGAGCTCAGCAACAGGAGTAGGAAGGCAGTGCTCTTTCAGGACATCCCCTGGATCAAAACGTTGTGCATCTCATCCTCTTCACCCTTCCAGACAAGAACCAGGCCTTTTATCTCCTGTTCAGGAATGGAGTTTTCCCAGTTACAGCATCAGCTCACACATGGCCGGCGCGCAAGATGAGGCCAATTAATCAAGGATTTAAAACAACTGGAAGAGATAAAATTTTAGCAAGATTTAGTTAGGCACTGCTCTCCTGGCTTTCATGAGGTCCCTCCCTCTGTGACACACCGCAGCCCTGGTTCCGTGAGGGTCTCTTGGGTTCCATGGTGCGCGCCTTTTTCACATCTGAGCCTTGCTTCCCTGGCTTCCTTGGACTGACAGTGGCCGTCTGCATTCCATGGGGCCCAGCTAGATCAGAGCCTGCCTTTCATCAGGTTCTGATACCTGTTCTGCCAGCTGACAGGGGAGATTTAAAGAACACAGAAACCGATGGAAAGAATGGCCTTATTTTACTGTGAGTGTTAAGGCAACACAAAAGTAAAATGGTACACCCAATAAAATCATGTTCTTGGCTTTAGCAACAAGCTAAAAGAAGCAAGGTAATGCACCTAATCATTATTATAGGAGAGAAAGGATAGGGATTGAGAAAGGATCATCCCCAATTGCCTGAATACCATCATCCAGAGTCTGCAGTGGCTGGGGAGTGGCTGCGACTGTGTGCAGAAAAGGCTCAGCCCAGCAAAAGGAACAAAGTTTCAGTAGTGGCCTCGCTAGGGAGCACCAAAATCGATTCTTTTCCATTGGCGGGTGTCCTAGGAGCCCCAGAGGAGAGCCCAGGGGGGCTCGGAATGGAGAGCGGGGATGTGCAGGAGCCGGGAGCAGCGAGAGAGGCCGGGCTGAAGGTGCGGGGCGGGCACGGGCTGGGAGGGGGCCCAGCCCGGGGGTCCCGCAGAGCCTCCCTGCTCCAGAGCCGCAGCTGCGAGAGCGGGGCAGCTGCCGGGATCGGTGTGCCAGGGACGGGCCGCAGGTGGGGGTTCCGAGGGGCTCGGCCGGAGCAGCTTTTTGTCCCGGTGCATTGGGGGCATTGCCGCGGGGCTGGGGTCCCGGGGAAGGCGCAGCAGGACAGGGTGGCAGTGGTTGGTTTGTGGATTTGTTGTTGGGATGTTTTGTTGGCGGCCCCGGGCGGGCTGTGGGAGCCGGGAGCGGCCGGCCGGGCCCGGAGGAGCCCCTCGGGCCGGGAGCCCCCGGGCAGAGCTCTGTGCTCGGGGCCGAGGCCCGGGCGGCCCGGGGAGCGCTCGGCAGTCCGTGGGCCCCCGGCGCAGGCGGGTCCGTGTGGCCGGGCCGGCCCAGCCGTGTCCGCAGCGGGCTCCGAGGGGGGCGGCCCGGCCCGGCCGTGGCCGTGCGGGGCCTGGCGGGGCTCGGGGGGCCGGGCCGGGCAAAGGCTGAGGGAGAGCGGGGGAAGCGCTGGCACGGAGGCCCCGGGCTCCCTGTGCCCTCCTGGCCACGCAGCCGGGCTCGGGGGCCGCCTCGCTCTGTGAAATACAAAGCTGTGTTTCGTGTCTGGTACAAAAATGCAATGTGTGTATTTGTGATTGCGATATCTGTGGACACCATCAGTGGGACGGCTGCAAATTCTAATAATAACTGAGGAAAGTAAAGCATGGAAGAAGGCCTCTGAACCTGGCCTTTGCTTGCAATTAACCTGGATTGATTTAGGAGCATTTGAATTACAGCATTCGGAATATTGCTCTTTGCTTATAGTGAGGCCTTAAAGAGTGCTGCAATAATAACCTTTTTAAGTATAAATTTAAAATATTGTTTGTATATATGAAACTATAGCTTTGGAATATATAGAAAGGAAATATGCTTATCTGACTCCTTAACAAAACTGAGAAAAACAGCTTGAGAAAGAAAGATGGACATCATCTCAAGGATTTCCAACTTCACCAAGGGGAGCTGGACATCACTGTTGTGAGATTTATAGTCATTGTAAAAACAAGGGGAACCCACATGTGGGGAGCTGGACTTCACCAGATGGGATTCGTCATTGTTCTTGCGGAAACTGGACCAACATCTCGGAGGCTGCCACCACCGTCTGGGGATCCTGCTTTTTTGGGACACATCCTGAGAAAAACTAAATCACAATAGTGTATAGAATTGTGATGTAAACAAGTAGAAATAGAAACTGCTGAGAGAGCTTCTGAGTACCCCTATAAATAGCTGTAAGGCCAAATATGGGTGTGCAGTTGGGGGGAAAACTGCCTCCACTGTACCCAGCGCTGTTTTGCTCATACTTTACCATAATTCATTAATAAATTGATTGTTGCTTGAATATTGGCCTAGACAAGCTTCTCATTTATAACAGCTCAAAGCCAGTGAAGCAATATGCAGAATAAATAGACTCCACAACCTGTTGTAGTTATGAAGTGGGTATGGATTGTCAGCGCCCGGCACAAGTAAGATAGCTCTTGTGAGAACTTGTGTCCCGAGCCCTGGTCTGGGCCACATCTTTATTCACCAAGGTGTTCCATATACATGACATTACCTTTTTATGCATATTCAATCCCTGGCCCCGCCTGTCCTCATCTTGCATGATAATTAGATCCACACCCTTTTAAGCATGCATTGTTCACAGTGGTGGTCTCATGGGAGTCTTTGGGTGGTCTCTGAGGCTGAAGGATGAGGTCTTCCTCATGGCTGAATTTTTGAATATTTCTTCTGTGCGTGTGTGCTTTGGTCCCTTGGTGCTTATCTGTCTGTCAATTTTGATCAGCCTGGAGACAGAGGAGCCCCTTTATCTGGGTTTCTCAAACTCCTTGGTGTTCTCCTGGTATTGTTCTTAGTGGCAGGAAGCTTCAGAAATTTGCATTTTCCTATGCCCCTTGTACCATGGCAGAGGTGTTTTAAGTAAAAGGTTAAAATTGAACACATAATTCCACAAGCTAAAATGTAAATGCTTAATTCATATTGCTAAATTAAGCGAACCCCCAAAAGTTCCATTTCAACACCTCTGGCTGCAGGTGTCCCCGGGGGTCCCTGGGCAGGTGCCTCGGGGGCTGCCGGAGCTCTGTGCCCGGGGCTGGGCGCGGCTGCCGAGGCAGCGGAGGATGCAGGGTCCCCCCGTGCTGGGTCTGGCTCTGCCTTGGCCAGGGGCTGCACTGTCAGCCCAGAGTGACATGGGGATCACCCAGCACCAGCAGGGCTGGCAGGGAAACTGGCAGTGGGGGAGCAGAAACGGGCAATCCTGGAGCTGGGGATGCTCCAGAAGCATGGACATGTTGGGAGCATGGACAGGGGGGACCCATGAATACCCCAGGACCCTGAAACAGGGACTGCACACAGTGCTGAGCCCTGGGATGTCTGGGATGCCAAAGTGGTGAGCCCAGAGAAGGGGAACCTGCGGGATTGGCAGGAGCCCCAGCAGCCCAGAGAGGGGGAGCACCAATACAAACTTGACCCGCAGTGACCCAGACAGGGGGGACTCCATGAGCCCAGAGAGGAGAGACCAGAGAGGGGAAACTCAGGGTTGGGTGTTTTTCCTGAATCTTGGTCATTTGTGTATTTTGGGGACCGAATCTTGGTGTTTTGGAGGTTTATATGGGCGGCAGATTCCCAGTGACTTTCAGAGATGGACTTGAGCAGGAGGAACCCCTTAAGCCAATGTGCTCATATATTGTATTTTTCCCCAAACCCGGATTTGTCTTTCCCAAACCGTGGCTGGATGGGGAAGGAGGCTGTGAGGAAGATGTCCCGGGACACCCGGGCAGGTGAGGTGGGAGTCAGTGCCCCTTTGCCCCTCTCTTCTGACCCATCTCCCAGCCCAGCATGGCCCCTGGCTGCAGGACAATCCTGCTGCCGGTGCTGTCCTGCCGGGGACACATTGGGAGGATCTCCTTCCCCTTCCTTGTGGCATGGAGGGAAATCCCATCCTTGCCTTGTCCTTTCTCCCCCAGACAAGGAGCTGAGGATGGAGACCAGCAAGGACAGATCCCCACGGCAGCAGAACCTCATAGAAGAGGCTGTTTTGAGCAACTCCACAGCACAGGAATTGAACAGGGAGGAAAATATCCGGAGATTCCACATAAGGTGGGGCTGCAAACGCAGCCCAGGGTGCTCTGAGGAGGAAAGAGCCACCCTGTGCCAGGAAGGTGGCCAGAGCTTCAGCCAGAGCTCAGAGCTGGTGATCTGTGGAGCAGCTTTAAGATTGGGAGAATCTCTGCAAGTGCTTGGAGTTTGGGAAGAGCTTCAGGCAGAGCAACAACCTGATCTGCCACCAGATGATCCACACTTCGGAATGGCCCTACGAGTGCAGGGAGTGTGGGAAGGGCTTGAGCTGCAGCTCCAACCTCATCATCCACCAAATGATCCACACTGGGGACAGGCCCTACCAGTGTCCTGAGAGTCAGAAGAGGTTTCAGACCAGCTCCACTCTCCTCCTGCACCAGCGGATTCACAGGGAGGAGAGACCCTCCTGCTGCCCCGACTGCAAGAAGGGCTTCAAGCAGAACGCCACCCTCGTCATCCACTGGGGCATCCACACTGGGGAGAGGCCCTGTGAGTGTCCCCAGTGTAGGAAAAGCTCCTCACTCAGCTCTAACTTCAGCAATCACCAGCAGAGGCACCGTAAGGGAAGCCCTGCGAGTGCCCCAGCTGCAGGAAGGGCTTTGTGCACTGCTCCAACTCCATCCTCCATTGGAGGACCCACGTTGGTCAAAGCCCTTCAGACTCACATTCCCAGTGATCTGCGTTGGGAGGACACTTGGCTACTTATCCTTTTGATTTGGCCCTAATTTTCTTTTGAGTTATCTTCATCCCTTAAACCAGACAAAACTGGGGGAAAAAACAAATTCATTGAAGGCATCTAAAGTCTCACTTTTTTTTTACAAGTGTTAGAGGAGAATCTGGGATTCAGAGAGATACTTGGGGGGGTTTGGGGGTATTTGATATAATGGTCTCCATTTCTTGGCACTCAAAGAGATGAGAGGGTTCAATCTGTCACCTCAGAACCACTCAATGCCACTGGAAACTCCTCAATCCCAGCCCAAAATGCCTCAATTCCACAACCCTTCAGGGTGGAATGGTGTTGGAAGGGGATTGGGTGCAGTGCGCTGCTCGCCAGGAGGGGTGAGATGGGCATGGGGTGGGGCAGGATGGGTGGGATGGGGTTTGTGTGGTTTGAAATGGGGGAAATAGGTCTTGGGAAAGGGGGTCTTGATGTCCAGCAGGGCTGGGATGGTTGGGGTTGGGACTGAGGAGGTGGAGTGGTGTTTGGAACAAGACGGCCAAAGTTTGGTTGGGATGATGAAAGGAGGGGGAGCCCGTTACTGAATGAGTTTTTGGATATGGAAAGGATGACAAATCCCACGGCCCTGGAGCTCAGAGCAGCTGAGATGGCGCTGGGGTCAAGGCTGACTGTGGGTCTCTCCTTCCCTCTGACTCTTCCCCTGATTTCCTCTTCTCAAAATCCACTCCTTCTCTGGGCAAACTGTTCCAGGAGGGTCTTTTCTCTGAATCCCTACCTAAACCATTTGGATCTCTTTCCATTTGGATCCATTCTCCCTTGTCCTGTCCCTGCCTGCCCTTGTACAAAGTTCCTGTCCAGCTTTCTTGTAGGTTGCCCTCAGGTACTGGAAGGCCAGGGCTGGATCAAGTCCAAGTCTCTTTCCCAGGCTGAAGGAGCCGAGCTGTGTCAGCCATTCCTTGCAGGAGAGGAGCTGCAGCCCTCACATCATCTGGGTGTCCCTCCTGGGCACCTGCTGCAGCGTGTGCCCGTCCTTGCCGTCCGTGCTGGGGAGCCCGGCAGAGGCGGACGCAGCACTGCAGGTGCAGGGTCAGCGGCGGGGAGGAGACACGGCCCTGACAGTGGCAGCGTTTTCTCCTCTGAGAGCGCCTCTGGGCTGAGTGAGCTAGTGAAGGCTGTGGAGCAAATGAGACCTGGGAGTGAGGGAAAGGCTGGCTGGGAAGGTGTCAGATAAAGCCCGTGTGGGCATTTCTCTTTCCAAGGGGCTCCTGGAGAGACAAAGGAGACTAGAAGGATGCCTCGTCCCACAACATTTCCTGGGATATGCTTTCCTGATGGTCTTGACAATGTCAACGGTCTCAGGTTATTGGGAGGACTCTATGATCTTAAAGGTGTTTTCCAATGGAAACAGTTGTGCAATTCTAAAACTCCATTCCTGCTTTTGAAGGATGCAGTCCCAAATAGACCCACATTTGTGCTTTAAAGGAATTTAGCATCTACCTTTCCTTGAATCAGTCTTTAAATGCCCTTGAAACACTTGAATTCCTTGATCCTAAGCTGTGTTTGAATTGAGGTGCTTTTGCACAGACTGGTTGGACCATGGGATAAATGCAGGCAATTCATCCACAATGGCACTTGTTTCATCTGCTTTTCTTCTTCCTTTCCCTATGGGTGGGAGTATTTGGGAGTATTGGTCTTGTAATTTGAGTTCTGGCTCAGACTTGCTTATGCATGTGCTGTAAAATCTTATCTACTGAAAAATGCTTGCAGACTGGTGGGAATTGCTAGAGACAAGGCTTACAAACCAGTCCCCAGTAGGATTAGCCCAGTATCCCTGCTTGAATCCAGATAGGCTTGT
Organism: Fringilla coelebs; assembly: GCF_963513975.1. Classification (NCBI taxonomy): domain Eukaryota; kingdom Metazoa; phylum Chordata; class Aves; order Passeriformes; family Fringillidae; genus Fringilla; species Fringilla coelebs. The sequence goes on from NC_140038.1 coordinate 1,766,944, forward strand.
ATTAAAAAGAGCAAAGTATTCTAACTCACTTGCCCCCACCCCCACCCCCTTTATATTTTTTTTGTAGCTCTTGGGGCAGTCCTGTGTGCCATTCCAACTCTTTGTTATCAAATGTGTGAAGGCATGATGCTGCTGTAGCAGCAGCCTGAGTTCGGTGTGAACAAGTCCAAAGCACTGGGTCCCACAGCAGTAGGCACAGTGAGAGACTCGCCTCTGCTGCCATGGCCATGCAGCCATGGGGAGAGCAGCTGCTGGGGCTTCCCCCATTCTGCCAAGAGCAGTCTGCCTCCAGCATGTGGCCTGTATGGCCATGATTTTGCCAGAGTGTGGAAAATGCAACGTTTGAAGGTATTTTGATGGTGTCTGACATCACCTGACTGGAGCAGTTTGGTAGGCAGGACGCCCTGTGGGCAGGGCCATGGCAGGGATGGGCAGCTGGCACTGGCACTGGCAGTGCTATTTTCCCCAGCAGGCTCCTGATCCAGCTGTGGGGGAGGGCACCAGCAGCTGTATCAGCCCAGCGAGCAGCAGCACATGGAGGAGACCCTCATCTGCAAAGAGCCGTCACCCCCTTTGCTCCCCCCATGGCAGCACAAGATGATTCTGCCTCAGGTGCAGGGCTGCAGCAGACTGGAGACTCCTTCAGCCAGGCCCTGTTGCAATCTCCTTGCTGCAGCTTTGCCTGGAGGATGTTGGCCTGCAGTGGCACTGCCGATGCCCAGGAATGCTGCTGGGCTCAGAGAGGCAGAGTGTGTACAAAAGCTGCACTCAAAGCGCTGACCGCGAGACCCCGGAGCCACTGGCAAGGGCAGCAGCTCTTCTTCATTCTGTGCAGGTGAGAGCCCAGCCTTGGAGCCTGTCCCTGGCCACAGGGAAATGCTCTGAGAATAGTTTTGAATTTTCAGGGACAGTCCAAATGAGAATTGTTTTCAGGCAGGTGTTGCAATGTTGGGTTTGGGTGTGTCTGCACGAAAGAAAGTGAGAATAAACCCCTGCCACAGCAAAGGAGAACTCTGCATAGCAAATTTACATCCTACAGATACACTGATCATATCAGCCCCCTGAATACTGGGGGCATCTAATGCAGAGTGCAAAGCTTTTTGAAAAGATAGGAGAGAGGAGACTTGAAGAAATGATTTTGCGGATGCAGAAAAAGGGATCAGACTCATGGGTCCCATGGCTCAGGCTTAGTTCTGCCAAATCAAGCCTGATTAGTTTTATGTCTCTGTTGGAGAGTATCTCGAATAACCTGCCTGTTGTGCTATTTCCATTCAGAAAATTTTGAATTGTCAGGAAGTGCCATATCAGAAATGTTTTGAGGCAGATCATGTTTATGTTGGGTTTGGGTGTCTGTGCAATAAAGAAAGCAGGGAATAAATCCTTGGAACAATGAAGTGGAGCAAAAGTGGAACATTTGGATGGTCAATTTGTTCCCTACAGCTATTGGCCAACCGAATTGTGGGCTCATCTACTGGGGAATGCAAAGCTTCTTTTACTTCCACCGCCTGGTGCCATTGTTTGTGCCCCACCACTTGGTTTGATGTGTAGAGAAATAAACAAAATCCCACAGCAACAAGCTGCAACCCAGAACTGAGTGGGAATGACAGAAATAAAGGCCTTGAAAAGTAGCTTTGGAAAGGGTCTCCTTCCTAGACAGTGTGAAACGCTCAGGCCTGGCCTGGCTGGGCTTAGGGCTGGCTGCCCTTGGGAAGGGAAGGGAAAGGGATGGAGTTGGGGTGGGGTTTTGCAGCCATGGAAACGAGAGAACCACGGGCGAGCGTGTCACAAAGGGGCAGCCCCACGCTGGGGTGGTGCAGGCTGTGGTTGACACGGCCACAGCGGCAGCAGACGCGTCTGGCTCTGCCTCTCTGTGCCGACCGCTGGCGACTGGAGTCACCCGACCGTGTTCAGAGGCTGGGACCAAGCTCCTGTCGCTGTCTGCTCTGAGAGCGTTCCCAAATTCAAACCCAGACTCTTCTGCCAGGCAGAAGCATGGGTTCAAACATGGACTTTACTGGAAAAGGAAAGACCCCTGAAGGAAAAGGTGCGGGTAGAAAGGAGCTGAAAGGCCGGAGCCAAATGGAAAATAATCCCCCCAGATTTCAGAGAAAACTGGTTTGTGGTAGTCAGTGCTGGCTCTGTGTCAGACTAGGTGGCTGATCCCGCAAGCTACAGATGATCCTGCAAGGACACACATGGCATCAAAACATTCTATCATTAGTTTACTCTGCTTTTTCTTTTTTGACAGTAGCCAAATCACAGTAGCCACAGTAGCCACAGATTGGACATGGTCATGAGATGCAAGTCCTGTTGCTTTCTTTGCCATCAATGTCTGGTCTCACTACAGATAAATTTCCCTTTCTTCCTCTGCTTACTGATTGGGTCCAACCCTGAAGACGGTATTACAGTGCTGTAGAAACACCAGAAAGGCCTGCCAGCTTGCTGAGAGGTCTTTGTGGTTTCCAGAATTAGCAGTCACAGCTGTGTGGGTCTTTCCTGGGGATTCACAGAAGGCCAGCCTCAGGAAGGAATCTTTTTCCCCCTCTTATCATTGGAGCCTTCCACCTTTCCATTCAGATATGCTAATTCAATATTGTTCCTAGGAATTAAATGCAGCCTAGTTCCATGAAAAATAAAAACAGGGACATTTTCTAAAGAATGAAGAATTATTCCCCTTGAGTGCCACACTTATTAGATGTGTTAATGGTAAATGTGGGAGTTTGCATAACTCAATTCTTCCCTTGTGAGCATGGCTCAGCCTCACACAGAGGTGAGGGGGGAGCTGGGCCAATCTCTGTTGGGAGGAAGGGTCTTGTGGCAGCCCAGGGAGCCTGTGCACATTGCCAGGGAACAGCTGTGCCCTGCGTGTGCCCCCTGCAATGAGCTGTGCTGCTGCCAGTGCCCCATGGAGCTGTAGGGCTGCTGAGCTGTGGGGCAGGGAGAGGAGCAGGAGGGTGCATGTGCAGCTGAGCCATTCCTGGAGAGCACAGGGCTCTGGGCTCCCTGCTGTCCCAGGGCAGCCCAGAGGGGCCAGGGTGCTCCTGTGGTAGCTCTGTGCAAGTGGGGCAGGGTTTTCCCTCTGGCCTGCTCCAAGTGTCTGCCAGCAGGGGCATGTTTCCCTGTGCAGCTAATTAGAAGTTGGCAGGAAATATGTCCCATGAAAAATATAACTTCAGATGCTTTAGGTTTGCATTGAGGCCTCTGTTCTATTTTGTGTCTCCACTTTGCAGGCCTGACAGGCTACCCTCTTGCCAAGAGGTTTTCCCTGGCAACTCCCTCTATGCTCCTTCCCTCCAAGCCGTTGCCTCCCATCCTGAAGAGCTCTCCTTCTTCCATGCCGAGTCAGATACCCAGGGGAGAGAAGGAGAAAGGGAAAAATGGCAGCAGCTGGTATGAGTACAGGGTGAAAAAAGAGGAGCTGATTTCAGAGGGAAAAGGATCTAAGGTAAGGAGACCAAACAAAGACCTGTGTGGTGAATTTTCAGTTTATGTGCTGTAGGCAGAGCTCTGGGACCTTTTCCCTGACAGGAACTGACCCTCTCACTGACCTGGCTTTGGTCGTGATTTGGCTCTTTAGCTGGGCCAGAAATGATGGGATATGAAGGAAGGGTGTGCATCTGCCCCTGCTGCCTCCAGCTCCATTCCTGGCCATGGCATGGGGGCCCTGGAGCAACTTGGGCCAGCAGAGAGCTGGTAGAGAGCAGCAGGGCAGGGAGCTCTGCTGAACTTCCTAAATGCCAGTGAGCCAGAGATGATGGATGTGTGGGAGCTGGAGAGCAGCAAGCATCCTGAGAGCTCAGCAGCCTCTGTGCTCAAAGGCTGCTGGGGAAGTGTAGGAGGGAAGGGCAGCAGCAGAAGAAAGGAGGGGCCTGAGAAAAGCAGGTTTTGACATCCTGCAGAATGGCTTTGTGGGGACTTGGCTGGAGATCAAGTCTGGCTGTTGGGTACCTTAAGGGCAGGCAGAGAATAGTGATCTAAAGCCACTGCCATGCCATCCACAAGGCCAGTGAAGGCAGTGGCACCCCGGAACATCTTGATGTCAAACACATGGAGGCCAAATGGGAATGCAGCCACATTTGCAGGAAAGTGAGCATGAGGGCAGAGGTGGCAAATGTGGGACAAGCTCTCTCCCTCACCTCCTCCTTTTTCATTCCCCATCCTGGGCCAAGCTGCCCCATCAGTTTGACTTTTCCTGCCAGGTCCCAGTTGAGGGCATATCTAAATGTCTTTAGGCATGAGTGAAGGCAAGGCTGGATGCTTGATCTGAGCACTGTGTTCTACTCTTTCCAGACTTCCTTGCTGTATTCCATTGGTGGGGAAATGAAGAAGGGGTCATTGGGACTGCCTTTGATCCCCCCCATATGCAGGGCAGTCAGTCCCCCTCTTGGCAGTGCTGCAGGGTCCCTGCCAAGCTCTCCAGAGCTGGAATTCCAGGAGTGCCAAGAGTTGAGGTAAGCCAAGGTGTCTGCTGCTGCAGTGTGCTGTTAGCCTCACTCCTCCCATCTCGTGTGATTATTTTGCCCAGTCAGGTGTCCCATGTATTTGGGCAAACTTCTGCGTATTCACCATTTTGGCCACCTATAAGGATTTAGGACTATGTCATACCCAAAGGCTTTTGATCAGATCCTTCTTCTTGAGAAAACAAAGTGGTGTAATATTCTAAGGAGACAGCAGTGCTCTGACCACATGTAGCACAAGACTGTCACCAGTGTAAGGCACGAGCAGGCAAAGTCAAGCTTTGGCAGCAGTACAAAAGTAGCTGCCCTCCTTACAGACTCGTGCCTCAGCTCAGCAGCTCTTGCTGCTTCAGAGAGGCTGTAGGAGCCACTTGGCTCCAAAAGGAGAGGCAGCAGAATGGGAAGTTCTGATGCAAGCTGAAGAATGACTGCTGTGTTTCAGCCAGAGCTTGGCCAGCTCTGTGTGACTGCAGCAATGGCAAACTTAAAGACAGTTAATCAGCTTTGCATCTTGTTGGGTTTGTGTGTTGCATTTCCCCCTTCATCACAGTGACCGTGATTAAAAGCTTTGCCTCCTTTCATGGTATGCCCTTTCCCTCCCTTCTCTTTCTACCTCCTCATATGTTCTTTTGTCCTCCATTTTCTCCAGGCCAAGACCCAGCATCAGAAGCAAAGAGACTTCTGAAGATGCAGGTAGGTAGAGGGCATGTCTGTCCTAAAATGACATTGTATTCTTGACTCAGAGGTGACATTTGGAGAGCTTGGTTAAAAGCCATTCTTTTTAAGATTTCTTTAAATTCATTTCTATTTCTTGATGGGCTCTGAGGACTTTCCCGGAGCCCAGCCCCTGCGAGTGTGCTCAATTGGTGCAGTGAAAATTCCTCCACTTTGCAGGCAGGAATAGCTTCATTTCCACCAAGTCTTTCCAGCCATGTCCCTCTTCGCTGCTTCCCTCCAAGCCATTGCCTCCCATCCGGCAGAGCTCTCCTTCCTCTAACACCAATGAAATGTACAGCATGGAGAAAGAGAACAAAAGAAATGGCCCTGGCTATGATGATGAGAGAAGAAGAAACCAGGAGCAGAGTTCAGAAGGGAAAAGTTATAAGGTAAGGAGGCCAAGCTAAGACCTGTTCAGTGGATTTTCAGTTTATTTGTTGTTGGCAGAGCTTGGAGACCTTTTCCTGTGCTGTGAGCCCAGGGAAGCAGCTGAGTCAAGGAAGAGCTCAGCTGGACACTGCTGCTTCAGGCTGTCTCTGCAATGGGTGTGTAGTGGAAAGTTCATATCCTCAGCGTGGATCAATAGCAGGAGAGGTCTTTGAATGGTTTCTGGGCTCTGTCATGGTTCCTCCTGTGTCTTATGGCTGAGAAAACACCAACAAGCAGTCAGAGCAGCTATAGTTTTCCACTCTGGAGAAGCTGTCCTTCTAGACTGAGTAAACTATGGGTATCTGTGAGCCATCACTATGTCTTGGTGGTGTTTTCTGTCAGCTGTGTCTGCTTTGGAAGCAAAAAGGTGTTGGTTGGAAAAGGCAGTCCTGCAAAGTCAGTTCCAGGTTGGCTCAGCTTTTGAGTTGTACAGCCATGCTCTCTGCACAGTTGTCTCTGCTGCTATTTCTAGAGTTCATCAGCTTCTGGGCAGCTGTGTGCTCTGGCATGGCTTTGTCCAGAGGGCAGGGAAGGGAGGTGGCCATGGGGAGAGCAGCCCAGAGCCCAGAGCCACGACTGCCTTGGCAGCAGGGTGAGGACCAGCAGTTGTTTTGGGTTTGCAGTGGGGTGCAGGAGGAGGCAGATGAACAACAGCTTTGGTAGACAGAATGTCCAATCCAAGGCTTGGGTACTTGATTTCAGCCTTGCAGAGAAAGGGCCCAGTGTAGCCCTGACAGGAACTGACCCTCTCACTGAAGTTTGAACAGGTCCTGATTTGGCTCTTTAGCTGGGCCAGAAATGATGGGATATGAAGGAAGGGTGTGCATCTGCCCCTGCTGCCTCCAGCTCCATTCCTGGCCATGGCATGGGGGCCTTGGAGCAACTTGGGCCGGCAGAGAGCTGTCAGAGAGCAGCAGGGCAGGGAGCTCTGCTGAACTTCCTAAATGCCAGGGAGCCAGAGATGATGGATGTGTGGGAGCTGGAGAGCAGCCAGCGTGCTGAGAGCTCAGCAGCCCCTGTGCTCAAAGGCTGCTGGGGAAGTGTAGGAGGGAAGGGCAGCAGCAGAAGAAAGGAGGGGCCTGAGAAAAGCAGGTTTTGACATCCTGCAGAATGGTTTTGTGGGGACTTGGCTGGAGATCAAGTCTGGCTGTTGGGTGCCTAATGACACCAAGAGAACAGTGATCTAAAGCCACTGCCATGCCATCCACAAGGCCAGTGTAGGCAGTGGCACCCCGGAACATCTTGATGTCAAACACATGGAGGCCAAATGGGAATGCAGCCACATTTGCAGGAAAGTGAGCATGAGAAGAGAGGTGGCAAATGTGGGACATGGTCTCTCCCTCACCACTTCCCTTTCCTAGGTGAAGTTTCCCTGTCCTGGTCCAAGCTGCTCCATCAGTTTGGCTTTTCCTGGCAGGTTGCAGTCAAATGCATGGCTAAATGTCTTGAGGCATGAATGGAGGCAAGGCTGGATGCTTGATCTGAGCACTGTGTTCTTCTCTTTCAAGGGTTCTCTGCTGTATTCCATTGGTGGGGGTATGAAGAAGAGGTCATTGGGACTGCCTTTGATCCCCCCCATACGCAAGGCAGTCAGTCCCCCTCTTGGCAGTGCTGCAGGGTCCCTGCCAAGCTCTCCAGAGCTGGAATTCCAGGAGTGCCAAGAGTTGAGGTAAGCCAAGGTGTCTGCTGCTGCAGTGTGCTGTTAGCCTCACTCCTCCCATCTCGTGTGATTATTTTGCCCAGTCAGGTGTCCCATGTATTTGGGCAAACTTCTGCGTATTCACCATTTTGGCCACCTATAAGGATTTAGGACTATGTCATACCCAAAGGCTTTTGATCAGATCCTTCTTCTTGAGAAAACAAAGTGGTGTAATATTCTAAGGAGACAGCAGTGCTCTGACCACATGTAGCACAAGACTGTCACCAGTGTAAGGCACGAGCAGGCAAAGTCAAGCTTTGGCAGCAGTACAAAAGTAGCTGCCCTCCTTACAGACTCGTGCCTCAGCTCAGCAGCTCTTGCTGCTTCAGAGAGGCTGTAGGAGCCACTTGGCTCCAAAAGGAGAGGCAGCAGAATGGGAAGTTCTGATGCAAGCTGAAGAATGACTGCTGTGTTTCAGCCAGAGCTTGGCCAGCTCTGTGTGACTGCAGCAATGGCAAACTTAAAGACAGTTAATCAGCTTTGCATCTTGTTGGGTTTGTGTGTTGCATTTCCCCCTTCATCACAGTGACCGTGATTAAAAGCTTTGCCTCCTTTCATGGTATGCCCTTTCCCTCCCTTCTCTTTCTACCTCCTCATATGTTCTTTTGTCCTCCATTTTCTCCAGGCCAAGACCCAGCATCAGAAGCAAAGAGACTTCTGAAGATGCAGGTAGGTAGAGGGCATGTCTGTCCTAAAATGACATTGTATTCTTGACTCAGAGGTGACATTTGGAGAGCTTGGTTAAAAGCCATTCTTTTTAAGATTTCTTTAAATTCATTTCTATTTCTTGATGGGCTCTGAGGACTTTCCCGGAGCCCAGCCCCTGCGAGTGTGCTCAATTGGTGCAGTGAAAATTCCTCCACTTTGCAGGCAGGAATAGCTTCATTTCCACCAAGTCTTTCCAGCCATGTCCCTCTTCGCTGCTTCCCTCCAAGCCATTGCCTCCCATCCGGCAGAGCTCTCCTTCCTCTAACACCAATGAAATGTACAGCATGGAGAAAGAGAACAAAAGAAATGGCCCTGGCTATGATGATGAGAGAAGAAGAAACCAGGAGCAGAGTTCAGAAGGGAAAAGTTATAAGGTAAGGAGGCCAAGCTAAGACCTGTTCAGTGGATTTTCAGTTTATTTGTTGTTGGCAGAGCTTGGAGACCTTTTCCTGTGCTGTGAGCCCAGGGAAGCAGCTGAGTCAAGGAAGAGCTCAGCTGGACACTGCTGCTTCAGGCTGTCTCTGCAATGGGTGTGTAGTGGAAAGTTCATATCCTCAGCGTGGATCAATAGCAGGAGAGGTCTTTGAATGGTTTCTGGGCTCTGTCATGGTTCCTCCTGTGTCTTATGGCTGAGAAAACACCAACAAGCAGTCAGAGCAGCTATAGTTTTCCACTCTGGAGAAGCTGTCCTTCTAGACTGAGTAAACTATGGGTATCTGTGAGCCATCACTATGTCTTGGTGGTGTTTTCTGTCAGCTGTGTCTGCTTTGGAAGCAAAAAGGTGTTGGTTGGAAAAGGCAGTCCTGCAAAGTCAGTTCCAGGTTGGCTCAGCTTTTGAGTTGTACAGCCATGCTCTCTGCACAGTTGTCTCTGCTGCTATTTCTAGAGTTCATCAGCTTCTGGGCAGCTGTGTGCTCTGGCATGGCTTTGTCCAGAGGGCAGGGAAGGGAGGTGGCCATGGGGAGAGCAGCCCAGAGCCCAGAGCCACGACTGCCTTGGCAGCAGGGTGAGGACCAGCAGTTGTTTTGGGTTTGCAGTGGGGTGCAGGAGGAGGCAGATGAACAACAGCTTTGGTAGACAGAATGTCCAATCCAAGGCTTGGGTACTTGATTTCAGCCTTGCAGAGAAAGGGCCCAGTGTAGCCCTGACAGGAACTGACCCTCTCACTGAAGTTTGAACAGGTCCTGATTTGGCTCTTTAGCTGGGCCAGAAATGATGGGATATGAAGGAAGGGTGTGCATCTGCCCCTGCTGCCTCCAGCTCCATTCCTGGCCATGGCATGGGGGCCTTGGAGCAACTTGGGCCGGCAGAGAGCTGTCAGAGAGCAGCAGGGCAGGGAGCTCTGCTGAACTTCCTAAATGCCAGGGAGCCAGAGATGATGGATGTGTGGGAGCTGGAGAGCAGCCAGCGTGCTGAGAGCTCAGCAGCCCCTGTGCTCAAAGGCTGCTGGGGAAGTGTAGGAGGGAAGGGCAGCAGCAGAAGAAAGGAGGGGCCTGAGAAAAGCAGGTTTTGACATCCTGCAGAATGGTTTTGTGGGGACTTGGCTGGAGATCAAGTCTGGCTGTTGGGTGCCTAATGACACCAAGAGAACAGTGATCTAAAGCCACTGCCATGCCATCCACAAGGCCAGTGTAGGCAGTGGCACCCCGGAACATCTTGATGTCAAACACATGGAGGCCAAATGGGAATGCAGCCACATTTGCAGGAAAGTGAGCATGAGAAGAGAGGTGGCAAATGTGGGACATGGTCTCTCCCTCACCACTTCCCTTTCCTAGGTGAAGTTTCCCTGTCCTGGTCCAAGCTGCTCCATCAGTTTGGCTTTTCCTGGCAGGTTGCAGTCAAATGCATGGCTAAATGTCTTGAGGCATGAATGGAGGCAAGGCTGGATGCTTGATCTGAGCACTGTGTTCTTCTCTTTCAAGGGTTCTCTGCTGTATTCCATTGGTGGGGGTATGAAGAAGAGGTCATTGGGACTGCCTTTGATCCCCCCCATACGCAAGGCAGTCAGTCCCCCTCTTGGCAGTGCTGCAGGGTCCCTGCCAAGCTCTCCAGAGCTGGAATTCCAGGAGTGCCAGGAGATGAGGTAAGCCAAGGTGTCTGTTACTCCAGTGTGCTGTTCACCTCTCTCTTCCCTTCTTGTGAGGTTATTTTGCCTAGTCAGGTGTCCCATGTATTTAGGCAAACTTCTGTGTATTCACCATTTTACCCATCAATGAGGATCCAGCACAATATCAAAGGCAACAGCAATGTTCCCAGAGCAGAGGTGGTGGTGGGGAAGAGGAGGCAGGGCTTCAAAGCACCTCAGGATGGGTCCTCTGCTGGACTTGGCTATTGATTCCCTCTGTAATTGTTGTGGTGACATTTGGGATCTGTGCTGCATGGGATAGGGACCTGCAGGTCTTTCAATGCTGTTATCCTTGACTGTCAAATTCTGCAACCAGGAGAATATGCTTGGGCAAATATTGGCTCCTGGGGATGTGTGTGCAAATTGAGGTGCTGCTTCTGTAAACATCAGGTGTAACTTCACTGTGCCTTGGGCTCCACAGTGAAATGAGTTGCCGGATAAATTTTGCAGTATAGATGTAAAATCTAAAGTATAATCCAATTGATGTTTAATATTTTGAGCTGGGCTTAAGATCAAAGAGGGCAAGGTGCTAGAGAAGAGGAATAGGACTGTACCTGATGGAAAAATACTGGCTTGGATATGGAAGAGAAAATGTAGCAATTACACTTATCCAAGTGCTGACAATAAAGAGGGAGTCACGGAGGGATCATGCCAATTGCAAATCTTCAGTGGGGCTTTTAAGGTGTGATCTGAATATCCTTCCCTAGCAGCTGAGTTGGAAACAGCCTTTGTTTTCTGGAAAGAACCAGCAGGTGTAATATCATTCTCAGGAGACAGCAGTGCTCTGACCACATGTAGCACAAGACTGTCACCAGTGTAAGGCACGAGCAGGCAAAGTCAAGCTTTGGCAGCAGTACAAAAGTAGCTGCCCTCCTTACAGACTCGTGCCTCAGCTCAGCAGCTCTTGCTGCTTCAGAGAGGCTGTAGGAGCCACTTGGCTCCAAAAGGAGAGGCAGCAGAATTGGGGAGTTCTGATGCAAGTTGAAGAATGACTGCTGTGTTTCAGCCAGAGCTTGGCCAGCTCTGTGTGACTGCAGCAATGGCAAACTTAAAGACAGTTAATCAGCTTTGCATCTTGTTGGGTTTGTGTGTTGCATTTCCCCCTTCATCACAGTGACCATGTTTAAAAGCTTTGCCTCCTTTCATGGTATGCCCTTTCCCTCCCTTCTCTTTCTACCTCCTCATATGTTCTTTTGTCCTCCATTTTCTCCAGGCCAAGACCCAGCATCAGAAGCAAAGAGACTTCTGAAGATGCAGGTAGGTAGAGGGCATGTCTGTCCTAAAATGACATTGTATTCTTGACTCAGAGGTGACATTTGGAGAGCTTGGTTAAAACCAATTATTTTTAAAATTTCTTTAAATTTGTTTCAATTCTTTGGTGGGCTCAGTGGACTCTCCCAGAGCCCAGCCCCTGCGAGTGTGCTCAGTTGGTGCAGTGTAAATTCCTCCAGTGTGAAGTGTTGAGTGGTACCTGGGGGCCCCTGAAATGCAGTGCTGGAAGAAGATACCTTCCTCTCCATCCTGCTCATTCTTTTTTTCTCCCTGCAGCCTTTTTTGTGTCACAATTAGTAGGGAAAAAGAAGGCATTTAGCATGAAATGAGAGATGTTCCCACTCCTTCCTCCTGCTTTTGAAGCAGAAAACCTTTCCTTGGGGCAGTTTCTGAGCTGAACCCTTTGAGATCTGAAAGAGATTCATGGACATTGCCTGGTTTGGTATTGGCAGAAATATGGAAACCTCCTATGATAGAAAGTCCTTTTGAATTTTCCTATGAAGGAGAAGAAGGCTTCCAAATAGATGCAGCCTAGGCAGGGTGTGAGTTTGCCATCCTCTGACAGCACAAGCCCAAAGCCACCTATGGCAGGTTCAATCTCTTGCCCGGCTCTCTCTGCCTGTGTCAGTGTTGCAGGCTGAGGCTGGGGGAGGAGATGCCTTCTGCCTTGTCCCTGTGCCTGCCTTGCCTGACCCCTGAGAAGTGGAATTGTGCCAGACAAAATGCAGTCTCTGGTGCATCTGGGTCAGCCAATGCTTTCAAGCTGAAAGCCTCATTGACACTGTTGTTGTTCCTTTGCCATCTCTGGGTATGTAATGATAGGAGAGATGAGACTTGAAGAAGTCTCTGATGCAGAACAAGGGATCAGATGCCCTGGTCCCTTTGGGGATCAGGGTTAGTTCTGCCAAATCCTGGCTATGGCCCCTTTGGAATGACTCCTTACTTGCTGATGTGCCTCTGGAATGCTTAATGCAGCTAGCCAGTAGTATTGCTCAGTAAGTAAGGTGGCATTTTTGCTGGATCAGTTCTGGACTAGAAATGACCTATCTCATTAAACCTTACCTGTGTCACTTTTATTACTGAGCCCAGCATTCTACAGGGTGAAGGAATCCAGGTTTAAGACACTCATCCTGCTTGGCTACCATCTGATTTTATTCTCTGTGCAGCCATGTAAAGAACTAGTTCTCTTAATTCCAACTGCTCTGTTGGAGAGTATTTCAAAATGACCTACCCTCTGCTATTTCCATTAGGGGTATTTTGGATTGACAGTATTAGCCAAGATCAGAAATGTTTTGAGGCAGGTCATGTTTATGTTGGGTTTGGGTGTCTCTGCTGAAAAGACAGCAGGGAATAAACCCCTGGAAGAAGTAAGTAGAGCAAAAGTGTAACTTCTGGATGTGCACTTTGTTCCCTACAAAGACAGGCTCCCAGAATACTGGGCACATCTAGTGGAGAAAGCAAAGCTTCTTTTGCATCTAAAACCTGGTGGCATTGTTTGTGTCCCAGCACTTCTTTTGTTGTAAAGAGTAATATAAAAATCCCAAAAATGCAAAACCCGACCTAGATTTGAGCGGGACGTACAGAAACAAAGGCCTTGAAAACTACTTTTGGAAACAATTCCTTCCTTGACAGTGTCATATTCTAGAGAGCACTGTGAATTCCCAACTGTTTGGAAGGAAAGGGATCCTGTAGTAGTGGAGAGGCAAGGGGCACCACAGGAAATAGTAGAGCCCTTCTCTCTTGGCTTGCCAGCTCCGTATTGTTCAGAGAAATTAAACTGATGCTCATTTCATGAAAAATAAAAAACCAAGCAATCTTTTCAGTAACTAAAATACACTTTGAATTCCTCAGCCATTAGATGGGTTGATTGTAAAGGCGTGAGTTCAATTAACTCATTTCTTCTCTTGCTCCTGAATGTCAGCTTCTTCTGAGCCTAGAGCAAAAACCCAGAGGAAGAAGAGCAAGAGCTCTTGGTGCAAGAAAGGACCTGGGATGCCTCTGTTCCCAAGGAAACTGGCTGAGCTGTTCGGCCTGGAGACTGATGTGCCGAACCCCGGCCTTGGGAATGGAGGTCTGGGCTCCCGGCCGGCTCAGGGGGCCTTGGCCCAGGAGCCCCAGGAGGATGGCTCAGCCTCACACAGAGGTAAGGGGGGAGCTGGGCCACTCTCAGGTGGGAGGAAGGGTCTTGTGGCAGCCCAGGGAGCCTGTGCACATTGCCAGGGAACAGCTGTGCCCTGCGTGTGTCCCCTGCAATGAGCTGTGCTGCTGCCAGTGCCCCGTGGAGCTGTAGGGCTGCTGAGCTGTGGGGCAGGGAGAGGAGCAGGAGGGTGCATGTGCAGCTGAGCCATTCCTGGAGAGCACAGGGCTCTGGGCTCCCTGCTGTCCCAGGGCAGCCCAGAGGGGCCAGGGTGCTCCTGTGGTAGCTCTGTGCAAGTGGGACAGGGTTTTGCCCTGGCCTGCCTCAAGTGTTTGGCAGCAGGTGCATGTTTCCCTGTGCAGCTGTTTCCCTGCCGTGTAGGCGACAAGAGACGCATTAGACGGGCATCCGGAGCTGTCCAAAGGTAAGCGCCTGTTCCCGGCCTCTTTCGGCACAAGCCCCCGCTCCGGAGCGCACCGCGGCCGGCAGGATGCTCTCTGCCGGCGAAGGTGCCGCTTCTCCGGCAAGGAAGCCTCAGCCGCTTCTCCTGCACACGGAGAGCGTGCTAGCTGCTGAAACGTGAAGAAAGAAGCTGCAGAACACTGGCACTGAGCGTGCAGCTTTCCAGCGGAGAGAAAAAGCTACTTGAACACTCTGCAAGCCTTTCCATTCCCAAAAACATGCACATGGAAGGAGCTGCTGCAAAAGCGATGCTGTGCTCGCTGCTGCTCCTCCTGAAGCTCTGGCTGCTAAATCTGAGGCTTTCCTTCCAGTTTCAAGCTGCAAAGCACTTGCTGAATTGCAGGGAAAGTCCGGGAGGCATTTGCTGTGCTGGCACACTTTCTCCTTCCTAGACAGAGTGGAAAAGCTTTTCCCTGCCGTGTAGGCGACAAGAGACGCATTAGACGGGCATCCGGAGCTGTCCGAAGGTAAGCGCCTGTTGCCGGCCTCTTTCGGCACAAGCCCCCGCTCCGGAGCGCACCGCGGCCGGCAGGATGCTCTCTGCCGGCGAAGGTGCCGCTTCTCCGGCAAGGAAGCCTCAGCCGCTTCTCCTGCACACGGAGAGCGTGCTAGCTGCTGAAACGTGAAGAAAGAAGCTGCAGAACACTGGCACTGAGCGTGCAGCTTTCCAGCGGAGAGAAAAAGCTACTTGAACACTCTGCAAGCCTTTCCACTCCCAAAAACATGCACATGGAAGGAGCTGCTGCAAAAGCGATGCTGTGCTCGCTGCTGCTCCTCCTGAAGCTCTGGCTGCTAAATCTGAGGCTTTCCTTCCAATTTCAAGCTGCAAAGCACTTGCTGAATTGCAGGGAAAGTCCGGGAGGCATTTGCTGTGCTGGCACACTTTCTCCTTCCTAGACAGAGTGGAAAAGCTTTTCCCTGCCGTGTAGGCGACAAGAGACGCATTAGACGGGCATCCGGAGCTGTCCGAAGGTAAGCGCCAGTTGCCAGCCTCTTTTGGCACAAGCCCCCGCTCTGGAGCGCACCGCGGCCGGCAGGATGCTCTCTGCCGGCGAAGGTGCCGCTTCTCCGGCAAGGAAGCCTCAGCCGCTTCTCCTGCACACGGAGAGCGTGCTAGCTGCTGAAACGTCAAGAAAGAAGCTGCAGAACACTGGCACTGAGCGTGCAGCTTTCCAGCGGAGAGAAAAAGCTACTTGAACACTCTGCAAGCCTTTCCACTCCCAAAAACATGCACATGGAAGGAGCTGCTGCAAAAGCGATGCTGTGCTCGCTGCTGCTCCTCCTGAAGCTCTGGCTGCTAAATCTGAGGCTTTCCTTCCAATTTCAAGCTGCAAAGCACTTGCTGAATTGCAGGGAAAGTCCGGGAGGCATTTGCTGTGCTGGCACACTTTCTCCTTCCTAGACAGAGTGGAAAAGCTTTTCCCTGCCGTGTAGGCGACAAGAGACGCATTAGACGGGCATCTGGAGCTGTCCGAAGGTAAGCGCCTGTTGCCGGCCTCTTTCGGCACAAGCCCCCGCTCCGGAGCGCACCGCGGCCGGCAGGATGCTCTCTGCCGGCGAGATGCCGCTTCTCCGGCAAGGAAGCCTCAGCCGCTTCTCCTGCACACGGAGAGCGTGCTAGCTGCTGAAACGTGAAGAAAGAAGCTGCAGAACACTGGCACTGAGCGTGCAGCTTTCCAGCGGAGAGAAAAAGCTACTTGAACACTCTGCAAGCCTTTCCACTCCCAAAAACATGCACATGGAAGGAGCTGCTGCAAAAGCGATGCTGTGCTCGCTGCTGCTCCTCCTGAAGCTCTGGCTGCTAAATCTGAGGCTTTCCTTCCAATTTCAAACTGCAAAGCACTTGCTGAATTGCAGGGAAAGTCCGGGAGGCATTTGCTGTGCTGGCACACTTTCTCCTTCCTAGACAGAGTGGAAAAGCTTTTCCCTGCCGTGTAGGCGACAAGAGACGCATTAGACGGGCATCCGGAGCTGTCCGAAGGTAAGCGCCTGTTCCCGGCCTCTTTCGGCACAAGCCCCCGCTCCGGAGCGCACCGCGGCCGGCAGGATGCTCTCTGCCGGCGAAGGTGCCGCTTCTCCGGCAAGGAAGCCTCAGCCGCTTCTCCTGCACACGGAGAGCGTGCTAGCTGCTGAAACGTGAAGAAAGAAGCTGCAGAACACTGGCACTGAGCGTGCAGCTTTCCAGCGGAGAGAAAAAGCTACTTGAACACTCTGCAAGCCTTTCCACTCCCAAAAACATGCACATGGAAGGAGCTGCTGCAAAAGCGATGCTGTGCTCGCTGCTGCTCCTCCTGAAGCTCTGGCTGCTAAATCTGAGGCTTTCCTTCCAATTTCAAGCTGCAAAGCACTTGCTGAATTGCAGGGAAAGTCCGGGAGGCATTTGCTGTGCTGGCACACTTTCTCCTTCCTAGACAGAGTGGAAAAGCTTTTCCCTGCCGTGTAGGCGACAAGAGACGCATTAGACGGGCATCCAGAGCTGTCCGAAGGTAAGCGCCTGTTGCCGGCCTCTTTCGGCACAAGCCCCCGCTCCGGAGCGCACCGCGGCCGGCAGGATGCTCTCTGCCGGCGAAGGTGCCGCTTCTCCGGCAAGGAAGCCTCAGCCGCTTCTCCTGCACACGGAGAGCGTGCTAGCTGCTGAAACGTGAAGAAAGAAGCTGCAGAACACTGGCACTGAGTGTGCAGCTTTCCAGCAAAGAGAAAAAAACACTTGAACACTCTGCAAGCCTTTCAACTCCCAAAAACATGCACATGGAAGGAGCTGCTGCAAAAGCGATGCTGTGCTCGCTGCTGCTCCTCCTGAAGCTCTGGCTGCTAAATCTGAGGCTTTCCTTCCAATTTCAAGCTGCAAAGCACTTGCTGAATTGCAGGGAAAGTCCGGGAGGCATTTGCTGTGCTGGCACACTTTCTCCTTCCTAGACAGAGTGGAAAAGCTTTTCCCTGCCGTGTAGGCGACAAGAAACGCATTAGACGGGCATCCGGAGCTGTCCGAAGGTAAGCGCCTGTTGCCGGCCTCTTTCGGCACAAGCCCCCGCTCCGGAGCGCACCGCGGCCGGCAGGATGCTCTCTGCCGGCGAAGGTGCCGCTTCTCCGGCAAGGAAGCCTCAGCCGCTTCACCTGCACACGGAGAGCGTGCTAGCTGCTGAAACGTGAAGAAAGAAGCTGCAGAACACTGGCACTGAGCGTGCAGCTTTCCAGCGGAGAGAAAAAGCTACTTGAACACTCTGCAAGCCTTTCCACTCCCAAAAACATGCACATGGAAGGAGCTGCTGCAAAAGCGATGCTGTGCTCGCTGCTGCTCCTCCTGGAGCTCTGGCTGCTAAATCTGAGGCTTTCCTTCCAATTTCAAGCTGCAAAGCACTTGCTGAATTGCAGGGAAAGTCCGGGAGGCATTTGCTGTGCTGGCACACTTTCTCCTTCCTAGACAGAGTGGAAAAGCTTTTCCCTGCCGTCTAGGCGACAAGAGACGCATTAGACGGGCATCCGGAGCTGTCCGAAGGTAAGCGCCTGTTGCCGGCCTCTTTCGGCACAAGCCCCCGCTCCGGAGCGCACCGCGGCCGGCAGGATGCTCTCTGCCGGCGAAGGTGCCGCTTCTCCGGCAAGGAAGCCTCAGCCGCTTCTCCTGCACACGGAGAGCGTGCTAGCTGCTGAAACGTGAAGAAGCTGCAGAACACTGGCACTGAGCGTGCAGCTTTCCAGCGGAGAGAAAAAGCTACTTGAACACTCTGCAAGCCTTTCCACTCCCAAAAACATGCACATGGAAGGAGCTGCTGCAAAAGCGATGCTGTGCTCGCTGCTGCTCCTCCTGAAGCTCTGGCTGCTAAATCTGAGGCTTTCCTTCCAATTTCAAGCTGCAAAGCACTTGCTGAATTGCAGGGAAAGTCCGGGAGGCATTTGCTGTGCTGGCACACTTTCTCCTTCCTAGACAGAGTGGAAAAGCTTTTCCCTGCCGTCTAGGCGACAAGAGACGCATTAGACGGGCATCCGGAGCTGTCCGAAGGTAAGCGCCTGTTCCCGGCCTCTTTCGGCACAAGCCCCCGCTCCGGAGCGCACCGCGGCCGGCAGGATGCTCTCTGCCGGCGAGATGCCGCTTCTCCGGCAAGGAAGCCTCAGCCGCTTCTCCTGCACACGGAGAGCGTGCTAGCTGCTGAAACGTGAAGAAAGAAGCTGCAGAACACTGGCACTGAGCGTGCAGCTTTCCAGCGGAGAGAAAAAGCTACTTGAACACTCTGCAAGCCTTTCCACTCCCAAAAACATGCACATGGAAGGAGCTGCTGCAAAAGCGATGCTGTGCTCGCTGCTGCTCCTCCTGAAGCTCTGGCTGCTAAATCTGAGGCTTTCCTTCCAATTTCAAACTGCAAAGCACTTGCTGAATTGCAGGGAAAGTCCGGGAGGCATTTGCTGTGCTGGCACACTTTCTCCTTCCTAGACAGAGTGGAAAAGCTTTTCCCTGCCGTGTAGGCGACAAGAGACGCATTAGACGGGCATCCGGAGCTGTCCGAAGGTAAGCGCCTGTTGCCAGCCTCTTTCGGCACAAGCCCCCGCTCTGGAGCGCACCGCGGCCGGCAGGATGCTCTCTGCCGGCGAAGGTGCCGCTTCTCCGGCAAGGAAGCCTCAGCCGCTTCTCCTGCACACGGAGAGCGTGCTAGCTGCTGAAACGTGAAGAAAGAAGCTGCAGAACACTGGCACTGAGCGTGCAGCTTTCCAGCGGAGAGAAAAAGCTACTTGAACACTCTGCAAGCCTTTCCACTCCCAAAAACATGCACATGGAAGGAGCTGCTGCAAAAGCGATGCTGTGCTCGCTGCTGCTCCTCCTGAAGCTCTGGCTGCTAAATCTGAGGCTTTCCTTCCAATTTCAAGCTGCAAAGCACTTGCTGAATTGCAGGGAAAGTCCGGGAGGCATTTGCTGTGCTGGCACACTTTCTCCTTCCTAGACAGAGTGGAAAAGCTTTTCCCTGCCGTGTAGGCGACAAGAGACGCATTAGACGGGCATCCGGAGCTGTCCGAAGGTAAGCGCCTGTTCCCGGCCTCTTTCGGCACAAGCCCCCGCTCCGGAGCGCACCGCGGCCGGCAGGATGCTCTCTGCCGGCGAAGGTGCCGCTTCTCCGGCAAGGAAGCCTCAGCCGCTTCTCCTGCACACGGAGAGCGTGCTAGCTGCTGAAACGTGAAGAAAGAAGCTGCAGAACACTGGCACTGAGCGTGCAGCTTTCCAGCGGAGAGAAAAAGCTACTTGAACACTCTGCAAGCCTTTCCACTCCCAAAAACATGCACATGGAAGGAGCTGCTGCAAAAGCGATGCTGTGCTCGCTGCTGCTCCTCCTGAAGCTCTGGCTGCTAAATCTGAGGCTTTCCTTCCAATTTCAAACTGCAAAGCACTTGCTGAATTGCAGGGAAAGTCCGGGAGGCATTTGCTGTGCTGGCACACTTTCTCCTTCCTAGACAGAGTGGAAAAGCTTTTCCCTGCCGTGTAGGCGACAAGAGACGCATTAGACGGGCATCCGGAGCTGTCCGAAGGTAAGCGCCTGTTCCCGGCCTCTTTCGGCACAAGCCCCCGCTCCGGAGCGCACCGCGGCCGGCAGGATGCTCTCTGCCGGCGAAGGTGCCGCTTCTCCGGCAAGGAAGCCTCAGCCGCTTCTCCTGCACACGGAGAGCGTGCTAGCTGCTGAAACGTGAAGAAAGAAGCTGCAGAACACTGGCACTGAGCGTGCAGCTTTCCAGCGGAGAGAAAAAGCTACTTGAACACTCTGCAAGCCTTTCCACTCCCAAAAACATGCACATGGAAGGAGCTGCTGCAAAAGCGATGCTGTGCTCGCTGCTGCTCCTCCTGAAGCTCTGGCTGCTAAATCTGAGGCTTTCCTTCCAATTTCAAGCTGCAAAGCACTTGCTGAATTGCAGGGAAAGTCCGGGAGGCATTTGCTGTGCTGGCACACTTTCTCCTTCCTAGACAGAGTGGAAAAGCTTTTCCCTGCCGTGTAGGCGACAAGAGACGCATTAGACGGGCATCCAGAGCTGTCCGAAGGTAAGCGCCTGTTGCCGGCCTCTTTCGGCACAAGCCCCCGCTCCGGAGCGCACCGCGGCCGGCAGGATGCTCTCTGCCGGCGAAGGTGCCGCTTCTCCGGCAAGGAAGCCTCAGCCGCTTCTCCTGCACACGGAGAGCGTGCTAGCTGCTGAAACGTGAAGAAAGAAGCTGCAGAACACTGGCACTGAGTGTGCAGCTTTCCAGCAAAGAGAAAAAGCTACTTGAACACTCTGCAAGCCTTTCAACTCCCAAAAACATGCACATGGAAGGAGCTGCTGCAAAAGCGATGCTGTGCTCGCTGCTGCTCCTCCTGAAGCTCTGGCTGCTAAATCTGAGGCTTTCCTTCCAATTTCAAGCTGCAAAGCACTTGCTGAATTGCAGGGAAAGTCCGGGAGGCATTTGCTGTGCTGGCACACTTTCTCCTTCCTAGACAGAGTGGAAAAGCTTTTCCCTGCCGTGTAGGCGACAAGAAACGCATTAGACGGGCATCCGGAGCTGTCCGAAGGTAAGCGCCTGTTGCCGGCCTCTTTCGGCACAAGCCCCCGCTCCGGAGCGCACCGCGGCCGGCAGGATGCTCTCTGCCGGCGAAGGTGCCGCTTCTCCGGCAAGGAAGCCTCAGCCGCTTCACCTGCACACGGAGAGCGTGCTAGCTGCTGAAACGTGAAGAAAGAAGCTGCAGAACACTGGCACTGAGCGTGCAGCTTTCCAGCGGAGAGAAAAAGCTACTTGAACACTCTGCAAGCCTTTCCACTCCCAAAAACATGCACATGGAAGGAGCTGCTGCAAAAGCGATGCTGTGCTCGCTGCTGCTCCTCCTGAAGCTCTGGCTGCTAAATCTGAGGCTTTCCTTCCAATTTCAAGCTGCAAAGCACTTGCTGAATTGCAGGGAAAGTCCGGGAGGCATTTGCTGTGCTGGCACACTTTCTCCTTCCTAGACAGAGTGGAAAAGCTTTTCCCTGCCGTCTAGGCGACAAGAGACGCATTAGACGGGCATCCGGAGCTGTCCGAAGGTAAGCGCCTGTTCCCGGCCTCTTTCGGCACAAGCCCCCGCTCTGGAGCGCACCGCGGCCGGCAGGATGCTCTCTGCCGGCGAGATGCCGCTTCTCCGGCAAGGAAGCCTCAGCCGCTTCTCCTGCACACGGAGAGCGTGCTAGCTGCTGAAACGTGAAGAAAGAAGCTGCAGAACACTGGCACTGAGCGTGCAGCTTTCCAGCGGAGAGAAAAAGCTACTTGAACACTCTGCAAGCCTTTCCACTCCCAAAAACATGCACATGGAAGGAGCTGCTGCAAAAGCGATGCTGTGCTCGCTGCTGCTCCTCCTGAAGCTCTGGCTGCTAAATCTGAGGCTTTCCTTCCAATTTCAAACTGCAAAGCACTTGCTGAATTGCAGGGAAAGTCCGGGAGGCATTTGCTGTGCTGGCACACTTTCTCCTTCCTAGACAGAGTGGAAAAGCTTTTCCCTGCCGTGTAGGCGACAAGAGACGCATTAGACGGGCATCCGGAGCTGTCCGAAGGTAAGCGCCTGTTGCCAGCCTCTTTCGGCACAAGCCCCCGCTCTGGAGCGCACCGCGGCCGGCAGGATGCTCTCTGCCGGCGAAGGTGCCGCTTCTCCGGCAAGGAAGCCTCAGCCGCTTCTCCTGCACACGGAGAGCGTGCTAGCTGCTGAAACGTGAAGAAAGAAGCTGCAGAACACTGGCACTGAGCGTGCAGCTTTCCAGCGGAGAGAAAAAGCTACTTGAACACTCTGCAAGCCTTTCCACTCCCAAAAACATGCACATGGAAGGAGCTGCTGCAAAAGCGATGCTGTGCTCGCTGCTGCTCCTCCTGAAGCTCTGGCTGCTAAATCTGAGGCTTTCCTTCCAATTTCAAGCTGCAAAGCACTTGCTGAATTGCAGGGAAAGTCCGGGAGGCATTTGCTGTGCTGGCACACTTTCTCCTTCCTAGACAGAGTGGAAAAGCTTTTCCCTGCCGTGTAGGCGACAAGAGACGCATTAGACGGGCATCCGGAGCTGTCCGAAGGTAAGCGCCTGTTCCCGGCCTCTTTCGGCACAAGCCCCCGCTCCGGAGCGCACCGCGGCCGGCAGGATGCTCTCTGCCGGCGAAGGTGCCGCTTCTCCGGCAAGGAAGCCTCAGCCGCTTCTCCTGCACACGGAGAGCGTGCTAGCTGCTGAAACGTGAAGAAAGAAGCTGCAGAACACTGGCACTGAGCGTGCAGCTTTCCAGCGGAGAGAAAAAGCTACTTGAACACTCTGCAAGCCTTTCCACTCCCAAAAACATGCACATGGAAGGAGCTGCTGCAAAAGCGATGCTGTGCTCGCTGCTGCTCCTCCTGAAGCTCTGGCTGCTAAATCTGAGGCTTTCCTTCCAGTTTCAAGCTGCAAAGCACTTGCTGAATTGCAGGGAAAGTCCAGGAGGCATTTGCTGTGCTGGCACACTTTCTCCTTCCTAGACAGAGTGGAAAAGCTTTTCCCTGCCGTGTAGGCGACAAGAGACGCATTAGACGGGCATCCGGAGCTGTCCGAAGGTAAGCGCCTGTTGCCGGCCTCTTTCGGCACAAGCCCCCGCTCCGGAGCGCACCGCGGCCGGCAGGATGCTCTCTGCCGGCGAAGGTGCCGCTTCTCCGGCAAGGAAGCCTCAGCCGCTTCTCCTGCACACGGAGAGCGTGCTAGCTGCTGAAACGTGAAGAAAGAAGCTGCAGAACACTGGCACTGAGCGTGCAGCTTTCCAGCGGAGAGAAAAAGCTACTTGAACACTCTGCAAGCCTTTCCACTCCCAAAAACATGCACATGGAAGGAGCTGCTGCAAAAGCGATGCTGTGCTCGCTGCTGCTCCTCCTGAAGCTCTGGCTGCTAAATCTGAGGCTTTCCTTCCAATTTCAAGCTGCAAAGCACTTGCTGAATTGCAGGGAAAGTCCGGGAGGCATTTGCTGTGCTGGCACACTTTCTCCTTCCTAGACAGAGTGGAAAAGCTTTTCCCTGCCGTGTAGGCGACAAGAGACGCATTAGACGGGCATCCGGAGCTGTCCGAAGGTAAGCGCCAGTTGCCAGCCTCTTTTGGCACAAGCCCCCGCTCTGGAGCGCACCGCGGCCGGCAGGATGCTCTCTGCCGGCGAAGGTGCCGCTTCTCCGGCAAGGAAGCCTCAGCCGCTTCTCCTGCACACGGAGAGCGTGCTAGCTGCTGAAACGTGAAGAAAGAAGCTGCAGAACACTGGCACTGAGCGTGCAGCTTTCCAGCGGAGAGAAAAAGCTACTTGAACACTCTGCAAGCCTTTCCACTCCCAAAAACATGCACATGGAAGGAGCTGCTGCAAAAGCGATGCTGTGCTCGCTGCTGCTCCTCCTGAAGCTCTGGCTGCTAAATCTGAGGCTTTCCTTCCAATTTCAAGCTGCAAAGCACTTGCTGAATTGCAGGGAAAGTCCGGGAGGCATTTGCTGTGCTGGCACACTTTCTCCTTCCTAGACAGAGTGGAAAAGCTTTTCCCTGCCGTGTAGGCGACAAGAGACGCATTAGACGGGCATCTGGAGCTGTCCGAAGGTAAGCGCCTGTTGCCGGCCTCTTTCGGCACAAGCCCCCGCTCCGGAGCGCACCGCGGCCGGCAGGATGCTCTCTGCCGGCGAGATGCCGCTTCTCCGGCAAGGAAGCCTCAGCCGCTTCTCCTGCACACGGAGAGCGTGCTAGCTGCTGAAACGTGAAGAAAGAAGCTGCAGAACACTGGCACTGAGCGTGCAGCTTTCCAGCGGAGAGAAAAAGCTACTTGAACACTCTGCAAGCCTTTCCACTCCCAAAAACATGCACATGGAAGGAGCTGCTGCAAAAGCGATGCTGTGCTCGCTGCTGCTCCTCCTGAAGCTCTGGCTGCTAAATCTGAGGCTTTCCTTCCAATTTCAAACTGCAAAGCACTTGCTGAATTGCAGGGAAAGTCCGGGAGGCATTTGCTGTGCTGGCACACTTTCTCCTTCCTAGACAGAGTGGAAAAGCTTTTCCCTGCCGTGTAGGCGACAAGAGACGCATTAGACGGGCATCCGGAGCTGTCCGAAGGTAAGCGCCTGTTCCCGGCCTCTTTCGGCACAAGCCCCCGCTCTGGAGCGCACCGCGGCCGGCAGGATGCTCTCTGCCGGCGAAGGTGCCGCTTCTCCGGCAAGGAAGCCTCAGCCGCTTCTCCTGCACACGGAGAGCGTGCTAGCTGCTGAAACGTGAAGAAAGAAGCTGCAGAACACTGGCACTGAGCGTGCAGCTTTCCAGCGGAGAGAAAAAGCTACTTGAACACTCTGCAAGCCTTTCCACTCCCAAAAACATGCACATGGAAGGAGCTGCTGCAAAAGCGATGCTGTGCTCGCTGCTGCTCCTCCTGAAGCTCTGGCTGCTAAATCTGAGGCTTTCCTTCCAGTTTCAAGCTGCAAAGCACTTGCTGAATTGCAGGGAAAGTCCAGGAGGCATTTGCTGTGCTGGCACACTTTCTCCTTCCTAGACAGAGTGGAAAAGCTTTTCCCTGCCGTGTAGGCGACAAGAGACGCATTAGACGGGCATCCGGAGCTGTCCGAAGGTAAGCGCCTGTTGCCGGCCTCTTTCGGCACAAGCCCCCGCTCCGGAGCGCACCGCGGCCGGCAGGATGCTCTCTGCCGGCGAAGGTGCCGCTTCTCCGGCAAGGAAGCCTCAGCCGCTTCTCCTGCACACGGAGAGCGTGCTAGCTGCTGAAACGTGAAGAAAGAAGCTGCAGAACACTGGCACTGAGCGTGCAGCTTTCCAGCGGAGAGAAAAAGCTACTTGAACACTCTGCAAGCCTTTCCACTCCCAAAAACATGCACATGGAAGGAGCTGCTGCAAAAGCGATGCTGTGCTCGCTGCTGCTCCTCCTGAAGCTCTGGCTGCTAAATCTGAGGCTTTCCTTCCAATTTCAAGCTGCAAAGCACTTGCTGAATTGCAGGGAAAGTCCGGGAGGCATTTGCTGTGCTGGCACACTTTCTCCTTCCTAGACAGAGTGGAAAAGCTTTTCCCTGCCGTGTAGGCGACAAGAGACGCATTAGACGGGCATCCGGAGCTGTTCGAAGGTAAGCGCCAGTTGCCAGCCTCTTTTGGCACAAGCCCCCGCTCTGGAGCGCACCGCGGCCGGCAGGATGCTCTCTGCCGGCGAAGGTGCCGCTTCTCCGGCAAGGAAGCCTCAGCCGCTTCTCCTGCACACGGAGAGCGTGCTAGCTGCTGAAACGTGAAGAAAGAAGCTGCAGAACACTGGCACTGAGCGTGCAGCTTTCCAGCGGAGAGAAAAAGCTACTTGAACACTCTGCAAGCCTTTCCACTCCCAAAAACATGCACATGGAAGGAGCTGCTGCAAAAGCGATGCTGTGCTCGCTGCTGCTCCTCCTGAAGCTCTGGCTGCTAAATCTGAGGCTTTCCTTCCAATTTCAAACTGCAAAGCACTTGCTGAATTGCAGGGAAAGTCCGGGAGGCATTTGCTGTGCTGGCACACTTTCTCCTTCCTAGACAGAGTGGAAAAGCTTTTCCCTGCCGTGTAGGCGACAAGAGACGCATTAGACGGGCATCCGGAGCTGTCCGAAGGTAAGCGCCTGTTCCCGGCCTCTTTCGGCACAAGCCCCCGCTCTGGAGCGCACCGCGGCTGGCAGGATGCTCTCTGCCGGCGAAGGTGCCGCTTCTCCGGCAAGGAAGCCTCAGCCGCTTCTCCTGCACACGGAGAGCGTGCTAGCTGCTGAAACGTGAAGAAAGAAGCTGCAGAACACTGGCACTGAGCGTGCAGCTTTCCAGCGGAGAGAAAAAGCTACTTGAACACTCTGCAAGCCTTTCCACTCCCAAAAACATGCACATGGAAGGAGCTGCTGCAAAAGCGATGCTGTGCTCGCTGCTGCTCCTCCTGAAGCTCTGGCTGCTAAATCTGAGGCTTTCCTTCCAATTTCAAGCTGCAAAGCACTTGCTGAATTGCAGGGAAAGTCCGGGAGGCATTTGCTGTGCTGGCACACTTTCTCCTTCCTAGACAGAGTGGAAAAGCTTTTCCCTGCCGTGTAGGCGACAAGAGACGCATTAGACGGGCATCCAGAGCTGTCCGAAGGTAAGCGCCTGTTGCCGGCCTCTTTCGGCACAAGCCCCCGCTCCGGAGCGCACCGCGGCCGGCAGGATGCTCTCTGCCGGCGAAGGTGCCGCTTCTCCGGCAAGGAAGCCTCAGCCGCTTCTCCTGCACACGGAGAGCGTGCTAGCTGCTGAAACGTGAAGAAAGAAGCTGCAGAACACTGGCACTGAGTGTGCAGCTTTCCAGCAAAGAGAAAAAGCTACTTGAACACTCTGCAAGCCTTTCAACTCCCAAAAACATGCACATGGAAGGAGCTGCTGCAAAAGCGATGCTGTGCTCGCTGCTGCTCCTCCTGAAGCTCTGGCTGCTAAATCTGAGGCTTTCCTTCCAATTTCAAGCTGCAAAGCACTTGCTGAATTGCAGGGAAAGTCCGGGAGGCATTTGCTGTGCTGGCACACTTTCTCCTTCCTAGACAGAGTGGAAAAGCTTTTCCCTGCCGTGTAGGCGACAAGAAACGCATTAGACGGGCATCCGGAGCTGTCCGAAGGTAAGCGCCTGTTGCCGGCCTCTTTCGGCACAAGCCCCCGCTCCGGAGCGCACCGCGGCCGGCAGGATGCTCTCTGCCGGCGAAGGTGCCGCTTCTCCGGCAAGGAAGCCTCAGCCGCTTCACCTGCACACGGAGAGCGTGCTAGCTGCTGAAACGTGAAGAAAGAAGCTGCAGAACACTGGCACTGAGCGTGCAGCTTTCCAGCGGAGAGAAAAAGCTACTTGAACACTCTGCAAGCCTTTCCACTCCCAAAAACATGCACATGGAAGGAGCTGCTGCAAAAGCGATGCTGTGCTCGCTGCTGCTCCTCCTGGAGCTCTGGCTGCTAAATCTGAGGCTTTCCTTCCAATTTCAAGCTGCAAAGCACTTGCTGAATTGCAGGGAAAGTCCGGGAGGCATTTGCTGTGCTGGCACACTTTCTCCTTCCTAGACAGAGTGGAAAAGCTTTTCCCTGCCGTCTAGGCGACAAGAGACGCATTAGACGGGCATCCGGAGCTGTCCGAAGGTAAGCGCCTGTTGCCGGCCTCTTTCGGCACAAGCCCCCGCTCCGGAGCGCACCGCGGCCGGCAGGATGCTCTCTGCCGGCGAAGGTGCCGCTTCTCCGGCAAGGAAGCCTCAGCCGCTTCTCCTGCACACGGAGAGCGTGCTAGCTGCTGAAACGTGAAGAAGCTGCAGAACACTGGCACTGAGCGTGCAGCTTTCCAGCGGAGAGAAAAAGCTACTTGAACACTCTGCAAGCCTTTCCACTCCCAAAAACATGCACATGGAAGGAGCTGCTGCAAAAGCGATGCTGTGCTCGCTGCTGCTCCTCCTGAAGCTCTGGCTGCTAAATCTGAGGCTTTCCTTCCAATTTCAAGCTGCAAAGCACTTGCTGAATTGCAGGGAAAGTCCGGGAGGCATTTGCTGTGCTGGCACACTTTCTCCTTCCTAGACAGAGTGGAAAAGCTTTTCCCTGCCGTCTAGGCGACAAGAGACGCATTAGACGGGCATCCGGAGCTGTCCGAAGGTAAGCGCCTGTTCCCGGCCTCTTTCGGCACAAGCCCCCGCTCCGGAGCGCACCGCGGCCGGCAGGATGCTCTCTGCCGGCGAGATGCCGCTTCTCCGGCAAGGAAGCCTCAGCCGCTTCTCCTGCACACGGAGAGCGTGCTAGCTGCTGAAACGTGAAGAAAGAAGCTGCAGAACACTGGCACTGAGCGTGCAGCTTTCCAGCGGAGAGAAAAAGCTACTTGAACACTCTGCAAGCCTTTCCACTCCCAAAAACATGCACATGGAAGGAGCTGCTGCAAAAGCGATGCTGTGCTCGCTGCTGCTCCTCCTGAAGCTCTGGCTGCTAAATCTGAGGCTTTCCTTCCAATTTCAAGCTGCAAAGCACTTGCTGAATTGCAGGGAAAGTCCGGGAGGCATTTGCTGTGCTGGCACACTTTCTCCTTCCTAGACAGAGTGGAAAAGCTTTTCCCTGCCGTGTAGGCGACAAGAAACGCATTAGACGGGCATCCGGAGCTGTCCGAAGGTAAGCGCCTGTTGCCGGCCTCTTTCGGCACAAGCCCCCGCTCCGGAGCGCACCGCGGCCGGCAGGATGCTCTCTGCCGGCGAAGGTGCCGCTTCTCCGGCAAGGAAGCCTCAGCCGCTTCACCTGCACACGGAGAGCGTGCTAGCTGCTGAAACGTGAAGAAAGAAGCTGCAGAACACTGGCACTGAGCGTGCAGCTTTCCAGCGGAGAGAAAAAGCTACTTGAACACTCTGCAAGCCTTTCCACTCCCAAAAACATGCACATGGAAGGAGCTGCTGCAAAAGCGATGCTGTGCTCGCTGCTGCTCCTCCTGGAGCTCTGGCTGCTAAATCTGAGGCTTTCCTTCCAATTTCAAGCTGCAAAGCACTTGCTGAATTGCAGGGAAAGTCCGGGAGGCATTTGCTGTGCTGGCACACTTTCTCCTTCCTAGACAGAGTGGAAAAGCTTTTCCCTGCCGTGTAGGCGACAAGAGACGCATTAGACGGGCATCCGGAGCTGTCCGAAGGTAAGCGCCTGTTGCCGGCCTCTTTCGGCACAAGCCCCCGCTCCGGAGCGCACCGCGGCCGGCAGGATGCTCTCTGCCGGCGAAGGTGCCGCTTCTCCGGCAAGGAAGCCTCAGCCGCTTCTCCTGCACACGGAGAGCGTGCTAGCTGCTGAAACGTGAAGAAGCTGCAGAACACTGGCACTGAGCGTGCAGCTTTCCAGCGGAGAGAAAAAGCTACTTGAACACTCTGCAAGCCTTTCCACTCCCAAAAACATGCACATGGAAGGAGCTGCTGCAAAAGCGATGCTGTGCTCGCTGCTGCTCCTCCTGAAGCTCTGGCTGCTAAATCTGAGGCTTTCCTTCCAATTTCAAGCTGCAAAGCACTTGCTGAATTGCAGGGAAAGTCCGGGAGGCATTTGCTGTGCTGGCACACTTTCTCCTTCCTAGACAGAGTGGAAAAGCTTTTCCCTGCCGTGTAGGCGACAAGAGACGCATTAGACGGGCATCCGGAGCTGTCCGAAGGTAAGCGCCTGTTGCCGGCCTCTTTCGGCACAAGCCCCCGCTCCGGAGCGCACCGCGGCCGGCAGGATGCTCTCTGCCGGCGAGATGCCGCTTCTCCGGCAAGGAAGCCTCAGCCGCTTCTCCTGCACACGGAGAGCGTGCTAGCTGCTGAAACGTGAAGAAAGAAGCTGCAGAACACTGGCACTGAGTGTGCAGCTTTCCAGCAAAGAGAAAAAGCTACTTGAACACTCTGCAAGCCTTTCAACTCCCAAAAACATGCACATGGAAGGAGCTGCTGCAAAAGCGATGCTGTGCTCGCTGCTGCTCCTCCTGAAGCTCTGGCTGCTAAATCTGAGGCTTTCCTTCCAATTTCAAGCTGCAAAGCACTTGCTGAATTGCAGGGAAAGTCCGGGAGGCATTTGCTGTGCTGGCACACTTTCTCCTTCCTAGACAGAGTGGAAAAGCTTTTCCCTGCCGTGTAGGCGACAAGAAACGCATTAGACGGGCATCCGGAGCTGTCCGAAGGTAAGCGCCTGTTGCCGGCCTCTTTCGGCACAAGCCCCCGCTCCGGAGCGCACCGCGGCCGGCAGGATGCTCTCTGCCGGCGAAGGTGCCGCTTCTCCGGCAAGGAAGCCTCAGCCGCTTCACCTGCACACGGAGAGCGTGCTAGCTGCTGAAACGTGAAGAAAGAAGCTGCAGAACACTGGCACTGAGCGTGCAGCTTTCCAGCGGAGAGAAAAAGCTACTTGAACACTCTGCAAGCCTTTCCACTCCCAAAAACATGCACATGGAAGGAGCTGCTGCAAAAGCGATGCTGTGCTCGCTGCTGCTCCTCCTGGAGCTCTGGCTGCTAAATCTGAGGCTTTCCTTCCAATTTCAAGCTGCAAAGCACTTGCTGAATTGCAGGGAAAGTCCGGGAGGCATTTGCTGTGCTGGCACACTTTCTCCTTCCTAGACAGAGTGGAAAAGCTTTTCCCTGCCGTCTAGGCGACAAGAGACGCATTAGACGGGCATCCGGAGCTGTCCGAAGGTAAGCGCCTGTTGCCGGCCTCTTTCGGCACAAGCCCCCGCTCCGGAGCGCACCGCGGCCGGCAGGATGCTCTCTGCCGGCGAAGGTGCCGCTTCTCCGGCAAGGAAGCCTCAGCCGCTTCTCCTGCACACGGAGAGCGTGCTAGCTGCTGAAACGTGAAGAAGCTGCAGAACACTGGCACTGAGCGTGCAGCTTTCCAGCGGAGAGAAAAAGCTACTTGAACACTCTGCAAGCCTTTCCACTCCCAAAAACATGCACATGGAAGGAGCTGCTGCAAAAGCGATGCTGTGCTCGCTGCTGCTCCTCCTGAAGCTCTGGCTGCTAAATCTGAGGCTTTCCTTCCAATTTCAAGCTGCAAAGCACTTGCTGAATTGCAGGGAAAGTCCGGGAGGCATTTGCTGTGCTGGCACACTTTCTCCTTCCTAGACAGAGTGGAAAAGCTTTTCCCTGCCGTCTAGGCGACAAGAGACGCATTAGACGGGCATCCGGAGCTGTCCGAAGGTAAGCGCCTGTTCCCGGCCTCTTTCGGCACAAGCCCCCGCTCCGGAGCGCACCGCGGCCGGCAGGATGCTCTCTGCCGGCGAGATGCCGCTTCTCCGGCAAGGAAGCCTCAGCCGCTTCTCCTGCACACGGAGAGCGTGCTAGCTGCTGAAACGTGAAGAAAGAAGCTGCAGAACACTGGCACTGAGCGTGCAGCTTTCCAGCGGAGAGAAAAAGCTACTTGAACACTCTGCAAGCCTTTCCACTCCCAAAAACATGCACATGGAAGGAGCTGCTGCAAAAGCGATGCTGTGCTCGCTGCTGCTCCTCCTGAAGCTCTGGCTGCTAAATCTGAGGCTTTCCTTCCAATTTCAAGCTGCAAAGCACTTGCTGAATTGCAGGGAAAGTCCGGGAGGCATTTGCTGTGCTGGCACACTTTCTCCTTCCTAGACAGAGTGGAAAAGCTTTTCCCTGCCGTGTAGGCGACAAGAAACGCATTAGACGGGCATCCGGAGCTGTCCGAAGGTAAGCGCCTGTTGCCGGCCTCTTTCGGCACAAGCCCCCGCTCCGGAGCGCACCGCGGCCGGCAGGATGCTCTCTGCCGGCGAAGGTGCCGCTTCTCCGGCAAGGAAGCCTCAGCCGCTTCACCTGCACACGGAGAGCGTGCTAGCTGCTGAAACGTGAAGAAAGAAGCTGCAGAACACTGGCACTGAGCGTGCAGCTTTCCAGCGGAGAGAAAAAGCTACTTGAACACTCTGCAAGCCTTTCCACTCCCAAAAACATGCACATGGAAGGAGCTGCTGCAAAAGCGATGCTGTGCTCGCTGCTGCTCCTCCTGGAGCTCTGGCTGCTAAATCTGAGGCTTTCCTTCCAATTTCAAGCTGCAAAGCACTTGCTGAATTGCAGGGAAAGTCCGGGAGGCATTTGCTGTGCTGGCACACTTTCTCCTTCCTAGACAGAGTGGAAAAGCTTTTCCCTGCCGTGTAGGCGACAAGAGACGCATTAGACGGGCATCCGGAGCTGTCCGAAGGTAAGCGCCTGTTGCCGGCCTCTTTCGGCACAAGCCCCCGCTCCGGAGCGCACCGCGGCCGGCAGGATGCTCTCTGCCGGCGAAGGTGCCGCTTCTCCGGCAAGGAAGCCTCAGCCGCTTCTCCTGCACACGGAGAGCGTGCTAGCTGCTGAAACGTGAAGAAGCTGCAGAACACTGGCACTGAGCGTGCAGCTTTCCAGCGGAGAGAAAAAGCTACTTGAACACTCTGCAAGCCTTTCCACTCCCAAAAACATGCACATGGAAGGAGCTGCTGCAAAAGCGATGCTGTGCTCGCTGCTGCTCCTCCTGAAGCTCTGGCTGCTAAATCTGAGGCTTTCCTTCCAATTTCAAGCTGCAAAGCACTTGCTGAATTGCAGGGAAAGTCCGGGAGGCATTTGCTGTGCTGGCACACTTTCTCCTTCCTAGACAGAGTGGAAAAGCTTTTCCCTGCCGTGTAGGCGACAAGAGACGCATTAGACGGGCATCCGGAGCTGTCCGAAGGTAAGCGCCTGTTGCCGGCCTCTTTCGGCACAAGCCCCCGCTCCGGAGCGCACCGCGGCCGGCAGGATGCTCTCTGCCGGCGAGATGCCGCTTCTCCGGCAAGGAAGCCTCAGCCGCTTCTCCTGCACACGGAGAGCGTGCTAGCTGCTGAAACGTGAAGAAAGAAGCTGCAGAACACTGGCACTGAGCGTGCAGCTTTCCAGCGGAGAGAAAAAGCTACTTGAACACTCTGCAAGCCTTTCCACTCCCAAAAACATGCACATGGAAGGAGCTGCTGCAAAAGCGATGCTGTGCTCGCTGCTGCTCCTCCTGAAGCTCTGGCTGCTAAATCTGAGGCTTTCCTTCCAATTTCAAACTGCAAAGCACTTGCTGAATTGCAGGGAAAGTCCGGGAGGCATTTGCTGTGCTGGCACACTTTCTCCTTCCTAGACAGAGTGGAAAAGCTTTTCCCTGCCGTGTAGGCGACAAGAGACGCATTAGACGGGCATCCGGAGCTGTCCGAAGGTAAGCGCCTGTTGCCAGCCTCTTTCGGCACAAGCCCCCGCTCTGGAGCGCACCGCGGCCGGCAGGATGCTCTCTGCCGGCGAAGGTGCCGCTTCTCCGGCAAGGAAGCCTCAGCCGCTTCTCCTGCACACGGAGAGCGTGCTAGCTGCTGAAACGTGAAGAAAGAAGCTGCAGAACACTGGCACTGAGCGTGCAGCTTTCCAGCGGAGAGAAAAAGCTACTTGAACACTCTGCAAGCCTTTCCACTCCCAAAAACATGCACATGGAAGGAGCTGCTGCAAAAGCGATGCTGTGCTCGCTGCTGCTCCTCCTGAAGCTCTGGCTGCTAAATCTGAGGCTTTCCTTCCAATTTCAAGCTGCAAAGCACTTGCTGAATTGCAGGGAAAGTCCGGGAGGCATTTGCTGTGCTGGCACACTTTCTCCTTCCTAGAC